>NC_139353.1:45387849-46042849 GCF_055883805.1 Amblyomma maculatum | reverse complement strand
AATCATGAAGGGATTGTTGGTTTTCTATTTTTTCATTAGGCGCTAATCTAGCAACGGTACCATACTACTGAACAGTAAATGGAAAGCTTCGGAAAGGAATGGAAAGCCGCAGTACGACACCAGTGCGGTAAACACTTTAGAAGCATGATAACAATTTGTTTTAAATCGAGACTCAAGCAACAAGTGGCGAACTCAGCTTGCTTGGAAACCATCGAGCAAGCAGCACGAATAACAATGCCCAGCGGAACAACAAATGACAACATTGTCAACTGTGAACATGACGCAACCCGGTAACAAAAATGCCAAGAAGAAACTGAATAAACCAGGATTGATAAAAGTCGACGGTGGGTTTGAAACAAATCTGTATACTATTACCTTTCTTCCACAATTCAACCCACCCCCTTTCAAGTGTCTTTTACATTAATGCCAAGAAAGCAGTTCTGACTATTCTTTCAATGTGATTTATAACAAGTTTTTGAACGGCTATACAATGGGGGCAGCGGAATGGCGCAGAAGGAACACCGCTTCACGCGCGATATGCCCGCCCTCCTTCTCGCCTGCCCGAATTTCTGCTTGCTGTGCCCGCGCTGTCCTCACGCCGAAGAAGAAATGCTCGTTCCTCCAACTGTAACGGATAAGTAAAATAATGAATTCTTTTGTTCGTTGAATGTTTCCCTTTCGTATCCTTTTTAAGGCTACTAGCTGTATTCGCGGTCTACTCAAGACGTATTCTCAGTTCGCGCTGGTGAGGTTAAATTACGGATTCGAAACTTACTTAGACGCTGTTGTTAAGAATATATATTGTCGAGACGAAGCCTCCAATATTTACAGCGTTCGTGAGTGATTCCTTGTAGACACAATGCTGTGCAGCACGTTTAACGTTTTCTTGATGAGAAACATTGTGAAACAAGGGGGAGAAAAGGGGAGAGAAACAGATAGATGAGAAATTGAGGTGAGCGTTGGAGGGGACTGAAATTAGGAAGAGATTGGGGCGAGAGGCACCTACACGCGGGATATAATTACGGCGTCACGCACAGGATAATTTAAGAGCGGTACAGTGGACTCGTTAGATGCCGAAGCCGGAGATAGATCTCGGTTGTAACGTTGTGGGACTACTCTGAAATGCGCGTTCGCGAGAGAATGGGTTTTCGATGCGATCCCATTACCATTTCTTCTCGAAACTGGAGCGATCGCCAAAGGAACGAGGCTGAAAGTTTACTGGTACACTCCCGCGTTCTCATTTGACTATAAGTCGCCTCCTATATGGAAATGAAGGCAGCAACGAAGCGGGGACTCTATTTACCGCTATTTATTACTTGTGTCACAAGCCGGCGCAACATGTATGTAATACTCAACCAGCAAACGTGTATCCGCTGACTTATTCGGAACTCAAAAATGGCGAAAGCGACAGGCTCCTAAACATATGGACAACCGCATACAGTCATATTTTGTAATGCATATCTGTCTATATCTGACTGCATTAAGGAAGGCAATGCAGGTTGTCAATATAAAACTGAAATTAAAAGCATCCTTCTGTCTTGTTCTTATACTGTGCATTTTGCTCTCTAATAAATGGGAAAATTAAAGGTTTAGAAGAAATGGAGTCAAATAATTGAAATGACAGCGCTGTTACAGTCTGCATACAGGGCGTCGTCACGGGTAGCATCTTCATTTCTAATTTTAGCCCCGTGCCATGCGCATAAACATGTCAAGCCTCCGCGCTAGATGCACCACCCACCTCCCCGCCCAAACACACCTTTCAGTAGCACTAACCACCCCACTAACAGCGATGTACGCACCCACTAGATGCAAACAGAGCGACGGAGAAAAAGTGACATCGAAATCAAACACGCCTCGAGAAAGCTAGCATCCTCCGACGGTCCATCAGCCTCCTTCACTACCCATTCTTGGCGGTGGTAGGAAGCAAGGGGTCTCGCTCCCGCCCCACCTACCCCAACGAAAGCGCCACCCACCTTGTCACCACCGAGAAAGATTGTCCCTTGCGTGGGAAGCCTCGATCAGCTTAAAATAAAACAAGTCAGGACAGAGCATCATCACCAACTCAATCGTCGTGGGTAACTTAACCGCTGCCGTACTTTTCTCGGCTCAGGTTTCATGACCATGCCTTCAATTTATTATCTTTATTTTTCCTCTGTTACAATTTTCGTACCGTTGTATTCAAATTTTCTCCAAATTGCATTTATTTATTGCTTTTATTCTCTAACAGAAATCTGTAAATATTAAGTAAGGGCCGAATTTCAGAACGCTCCTGGGCTTACGCTATTTCCTTACCTTCGACGAGGAACTCTCAATGTTTTCTCAACTCAATGAGGCGTTTAAGGAAGTCGTATAATTTTCGATCTATCCTTAGCGGCTCCTTGGCTAAGGAGGCACTAAGAGCTACCAGGAGCCGCTTTTATTCGTCTGGTGTCGAGGGTATGCGCCTAATGTTTGAGGTATAATAATTCAAATTGTAAAAAATAAAAAAACGAGTACACTTTTATAATGGTATGTTTCTTTCGAGGTGCACACCTATGTGCTCTTACGTTTTATCTGACCCGTTTTGTTTCAAAGTAGTACTTGACAGGGAAACATCGTTGGCCTGGCAACATGCCAATGTTTACAATGGAGGGGCTCTGCAGGAGCTGCAGCGAATGTCCGCTCTGCGCGATTTTTCACTCGCAGCCGCCAGAGACGATCTACTGCGCAAGCGTAAAGCGAGTTGTGCGGGGAAGCGTGCATTGTGGTAAAGGAGCTGTGAAAGGGAGCATGAAGATAGCGCAGTGCCTACCTAATGGAAAGGACGTTCGAAGGGAGGCCACACTAAGCGCTCCTCAGTAAGACATGTTTAAAAATTGACAGAAGAAAGGCGAGCCGCTCCTTAGGCATCCTCACTCATGTGTGGAGCGTTTACAAATTTCTCTCGATGTCTCCCGGGAGCGGATCTGAAAGCTTAATGGTCAAATGTAAGAAATGTTTTTAAAGCGAGGACGTAAGGTTCTCCGTCTTCTAGGAAATCCAACGTCGGCGTTTTCAATAAACAATTATGTCATGCATCCGGTTAGTCATAGTTGTCAGTTGACATGGCCGACCCTGATTTGTTGGCGGTTTCAGCGACGTCAAGAGACCATGTGGCATGGTCGAGCTGGCGGCAACTTCAAACTTGCGTATTTTTTTTTTTTTTTTTTTCAGATGGCACGGTGAGGTAGGAATCAAATCCACTAGGAACTTTGGATCCTATATCCGGCATTCCATACCCAGGCCTCACAAGTATAGTGTGGTGTTAACATAATGTGGCTGCTTGCGACAGTACGCTGACTATGTGATACAAGCACTGGCACAGATTAAAGAAATATTGATTAAGCTATTAGTATAAAGCCCATTGGCGAACAAAGGTCTGCAAAGGTCTGCAAACGGAAGCCATTAAATACTGTCAGGGCATAACGTTATAAGCATTGCTTAAGCGAGTCTCAATTTTTTATTGACATTACTATTACGATAAGAAGGACATCCTGAAATTTCGGACATTTTGTGGGAAATAGCGTTTGAGCGCAATATTTTCACCTATTGTTCCATGTAACAAAAACGACCACTATATTCTTCGACCTTGCCTTTGCAGTCTTCTAATATCATTTTTTTTTTGCTACTGATATCCAAAATAAAAATTTATACTTTTGGTGTTCTATTGAAATACTCAATTACTGATTGTGAGCGCAGGACAAACTTCAGAATTCAGCTATATATTGGAAGCATCGATCATGTTTATTAATATGTTCATATAAGGGATCTACAATATTCCTATGTTGCCTTACAATTAGTTTCGAAAATGTGTCCCAAATTTTTTTAATGACAGATTTAATTACGCGCTAGACGCGCTTTTAAAGGCAAAATATTGCGACCCGTCTTAGCTCAGACCCTTCCGGTCATCAAGTGCATAAATGTTTCTCATAAATATCTCACAATCGCCTCGTAGTTAAAAGTGTTCCAGAGTCCTAGACCTAGAAAACTTCTAATGTTATGATAGCTAGTAGTGTGAAAAGGCTTCGTTAAGATCAGCCAAATATTTTGTCAGGAAAGGTATCTTAATACCAACCGATCTTTGCGGTAATTTCAGGCAGCCCATGCGGCAGCCTAATGAGAGAGTTGTCCGAACTAAATGTCTATACGGCTGAAAATTGAAAAAGTCTCAGCGATAAGGGTCGAAACTATAGTTACGATTCGCCGAGTACTGTTCGGCTTTCAGCCACGTCGTCAGAAAGTTTCAATCTCAATTTGCAATATTTCGCTGCAACCTAGTTACCCTCGCTACACTGATCTCAGAGCTTAAGCAGTCTAATTATCCGCGCGACAATAGGGATTACTGCTACTTCTTGGTTCGATACATGATTTTTTCCGGCACACAAAAACGACGCCCTTGCGTCTATGCAAGGCATCTGATCGCTATCACCCTTTCGACTAAGGTTTTCGATGAAAGGGTTAGATTTGGATACTAGGGATCAGCGGAGGCGCCTGTAACGTAGTAAAGATCGCACGTACCGGGATTCGGGAGCCCGTGCATATAATCTCCCCCTACGCATGTCCGCCAGAAGCCAGAACATAAAATAGATCTCCTTTGTGTGGAGTATCTTGCGGGGCTCGACCGCTTGGCTGGATCTCCTGGCACGAAGCTTATTCACTTAGACCTAACCCTGCCCACCAATAGACGACGCCAGAGGTCACGCTTGTTTTATAGCATAGACTTAGCCGCAAGCCCTCACCCCTGTACTAAATCGCTGTGCGACGGAGCACTTTCCCCGATGCACGAGGACGGGAACCGTTAGCTTCGGTGCGTCGTAAACCTGGCCTCATTCCAAGCCCTGCTCGCCCCCTGAACTCCATTTCGGAGGCGGCATAAAAGCCACAAAGTCAAGCCCCTGGTTGCACCGTTGGGTATTAAACCTGGAACGTGCTCTGTCCAGGATTTCATCAGGCGCCCTCCTAAAAGCCACGCCAGGAGGTCCTTAGTCCTTTCCAAGCTCATTACCCTTACTCTTCAATAGGTTCGCCTATTATTGTCCTCTACGCTGAATACGTGCTTGGGCAGCACTTTTCAGTGAAGTTACAAGCTGTAACCATGAGCAACCACACTGATCGAGGCGATGGCGTCGATGAGGTCATTCCGTTAAAAGGCGAAGGGTCTGCAGAGCATAATAAAAGTAAAGAAGCCAAGCAGCTGGGCATGGCTCAGCGCTGCCAAGGTCAACAAGACAATAACAACACGTGCAGTCGTAAATTACCAGCTACTATCCCAAGCAGTAAATGAAATGCCGGCTTTGCAGCTAACCTTTCTTCCTGTTGTTGGGAAAATCTCATCCCAGCGTTCTCGGCGCTAGGTATAGAGCGCTTTTTTTTTTATATCCTTTCTGCGCCCATGGTTGCGGGATGGAATCCCGGCCACGGCGTCAGTTTTTTTTTGATGGAGGTGAAAAGCAAGGAGCCCGTGTGCTGTGCGATGTCAGTGCACGTTAAAAAGTCGAAGGCGCTCGAAATTTCCGGAGCCCTCCACTACGGCGTCTCTTATAGCCTGAATTGCTTTGGAACTTTAAACCCCACAAGCCAAACTAAACCTTGACCAAACCGTTGTGGTCACTTCTAAATGAACGTCGCAACACCTCCTAATTCCCATAAACGCAACCAGTGAGTGCATTGAGCAACTTGAACTTAACATTTGTTATCCTCATACCACGTAGAAGTATGATCGCTTCACTGTGCGCACTGTCATTCATATTCGTCAACAATGTTCAAGCCAGTACTCGTTGGGAACAAGTGACCGGCACTGGCTACGAAACGTTGCACTTGACTGTAATCTTCATATGTCCGGCGTGTTAAGAATGACTTGTATTCAGTGTTCGCCTGTCGCCACTGGGTACTGAGTATTTTCTGCGTACCATTTGTTGTGAATCGGGCATCATTTTTGCCATTTGGTACGCCCTTATCTAGCACTCAGGATGCGTAAGATGCACCTTGAAGGGAGCACAAAATATGAGCGTGATGGTGTTATGTAAACATAGCCACAACTGAAAATATTTAGAGTCACTGACCACTTGTCAAAGCCACTTGACGTTTCGGAACCCCTACGGGCTCCTTGCTCACAATCTGAACAAGAAACACTTAGGGGTTCCGGAACATCGACTATTTTTGACAAGTGGTCAGTGAACCTAGATTTTTTCAACCATGCTACTACCTGACCAGACGGCGTTCCGTCAAACCTGGGATTACATCAACCTTCGGCATAGCCACAACTGCGGTGCGCAGAAATATTTTTGTTAGCTTGGCGACGAACAAGAGAAATGCAGAAAGTTCATGACGCTTTACTCTAAACCGACGAGTACGGCGAAGGAATAATAAAAATGATGCATAAACACAAAATGCAAGCTGATGTGCTTTTTTTCACGTCGTGGTGGTGCAGTGGTTAGGGCGCTCGTCTGCTGAACTCAGACACGACTGCTAATCAAGGACACGGGTGCGATGTCAGTGCACGTTAAAGAACCCCAGGCGGTCGAAATTTCCGGAGCCCTCCACTACGGCGTCTCTCATAGCCTGAGTCGCTTTGGGACGTTACACTCATAAACCAAACCAAATCAATTTATTTATTTATTTATTTATTTATTTATTTATTTATTTATTTATTTATTTATTTATTTATTTATTTATTTATTCAAGTTACCCCTAAAGGCCCTCCAAAAGAGGGTATTACATAGGGGGAGGAAGGGGGGGTATCAGTTCAGTTCAGTTCAGTCGTTCAGTCGTGTCCGAATCTTCGTGACCCTATTGACCATGTCACGCCACGCTTTCCGGTCTCTCACTATCTTCCTAACATCACATAACTTCATCTGCAGTGCCTCGAGGATGCCATCTAAACATCGCGTTCGCTGCCTACCCCTTCTCCGCCGACCCTCAACCTTTCCCAACATCAAATCTTTCTCCACCGACTCCTCTCTTCTCAGCAGATGACCAAAGTAGCTGAGCTTTAACTTTAGAATTTGACCCTCCAATGAGCAGTCAGGGTTTATAGTCGACAATATTGACTGATTTGATCTTCTGGCAGTCCAAGGAACTCTCAAGAGTCTTCGCCAGCACCACAATTCAAACGCGTCAATTCTTCGGCGGTCAGCCTTTTTCACAGTCCAACTCTCGCATCCATACATCACAACTGGAAAGACCATAGCACGAGTTATACGGATCTTGGTTGGCAGACTAATGTCTCTGCTCTTTACTAGGCGGTCAAGGCTAACCATTGCTCTCTTTCCCAGAAGCAGGCGTCTCCTAATTTCATGGCTGCAGTCTCCTTCCGAGGTAATCTTGGAGCCCAAGAAGAGAAAATCTGTCACTGCTTCCACTTCTTGTCCCTTGATGCTCCAGGACTTGATAGGGCAAGACGCCATGATCTTTGTCTTTTTAATGTTCAGTTTAAGCCCAAACTTCTCACTCTCTTCCTGTACGCGCATCAGAAGTCTCTTGAGTTCCGCTTCACTTTCTGCAATTAAAGTGGTATCATCCGCATATCTAAGGTTGTTGATACGTTTTCCAGCAATCTTCACTCCAGCTGAAGACTCGTCCAGACCGGCCTTCCTCATGATGCACTCTGCATATAGGTTAAATAGGCAGGCCGACAGTATGCAGCCTTGCCTCACTCCTTTCTCAATCGGAAACCAATCAGTAAGACCATGCCCAGTTCTGACTGTGGCCTCTTGCCCTTCATACAGGTTCCTGAGGAGACAGATGAGGTGATTTGGAACTCCCATCTCTTGGAGAGCTTGCCACAATCTGCTGTGATCTACGCAGTCAAACGCTTTCGCATAATCAATAAAGCAGAAGTAGATGGGTTTCTGCAACTCTCTTGCTTTTTCCGTGATCCAGCGAAGGTTGGCAACTTGGTCTCTAGTTCCTCTGCCCTTGCGAAACCCAGCTTGCACGTCCGGAAGCTCCCGATCCACATACTGCTGCAGCCTACCTTGGAGGATTTTCAACATCACCTTGCTAGCATACGATGGGGGGGTATACAGTCATAATAATCGCGATACATTTAGCAACAAGTACAAGAAACATCAATTAAACATCAGGAATAACATCAAAAGGAGGAAAGAAAAACAACAACA
This sequence comes from Amblyomma maculatum, assembly GCF_055883805.1. NCBI lineage: Eukaryota > Metazoa > Arthropoda > Arachnida > Ixodida > Ixodidae > Amblyomma > Amblyomma maculatum. The sequence goes on along the minus strand of NC_139353.1, from coordinate 46,034,711 downwards.
AAATATTCTACACATTTCCGTCCCAGCGAAGTAGCTCTTCGAATGTTTTGTCAGTTTCTACAGCGATGTGCGATGGCAAGTTATTTCATTCAATGATAGCGAGAGAAACGAATTAATTGGCGTAGAGTTATGAATAACACTTTGCGCATTCAACTTTAAAGGCATGATCAAGTCGTGGAAGTATGACATGAGGTGACTGCAGCAAATCACTGCGCAGTACTGGGTGGTGACAAAGCTTATAGAAAAGAGTTAAGCGAGCGTGTTTACAAGTTCAGCACGTTGCTTTAATGCTGTGACGCTTGTGGAAGGTGAGTAGTCTGAAAATATGGGCTTTCTTGCACAGTTGGTAAAAAAAGAAATGAAACATTGTTTTTGTGTAGTCCTATTTTGTATTGCTGAATATGACTAGAATATGCTGTAACAGTAAGCACAGCACGTTGGACGCTAATTATTTCGTATCGCAACCAGCAATTAACTATAGAAATGTGTTGTGCCTTGTGTCAGTAAACAAATATTTAGACTCGTCGCAGTGACGCATTAGTTACGGCGCTAGTATTCTATCTCGAGAACGTGGGTTGAAAGCGGGCCCCAGTGGCTTTGTTTTGATGGAGGCGAAACAAGAATACTAGATGATCGAAATAACCTGAGAACTCCTCTACTAAAGCCCTCATAACAGATGTCGCTTTGAGATGTTAAACCCCTCAAAGGAAACGAAACCAAACCAAACAAAAGGAAAAAAAAAAGAAATCTCGACAAGAGATGGAGACGTCCACCCTAATAAGCGTCTGACTGCTATCACCATCCAAGTGAAATAATGGACCCGCTAACCACCACCGTGAAGTCGTCGCCTGATCGTAGCTCTCGTTTATTAGTCAAATACGAAGTAACGCCAATAAACTTGTTATTACAAGTACCTGCTACCAATGCAGTTCTTGAATCTTCTTAAAACCCAAACGAAGGTTATTATTGTTATGCCCCTAGCAACCAAAATTATTATTTACATCAGTTTAGCTCTATGGACGCCGTGAAATGCACATTCAATTTTTCTTCGCGGATGTGAACATACTTGCGATACATCAGAAGCTGAAAACCATTTATACTGAGCACTTATAAAATGCATCACGAAGGTCACCACTCAAGCTACCTAAGTGGGCGAAAACTATAGGAGCGAAAAAGAGCGGGGGAAAAAAGAGAGAGAGAGAGAGAGAGAGAGAGAGAGAGAGAGAGAGAGAGAGGGACATAGAAGATTAGGAAGCAGGAGAGAATGTGAAGCAACAGTTTATTTCTCAGTGGATATTTAAGAATTACCCATAGAAGCACGAAATAATCCTGCCCTTAAAATACATCGCCCACAATTCCGCATAACTCTGAGGTTATGTAACAAGAGTTCTGTAAATTTGGTCCTAATATCGAATCATCCTGGATGTCTTTCCACGGGTTCTGAATAACCACAAGGAGGTACTATATATTGAGATATTTACTTACGTTCAGATCCTTTTGTTTCCATTCGAAAATTCTAGAAAAGACTTGAGGGGAATTGGAGAGAATACCTGAGGGTAATTGGAGAGAAGCTTGAGGGTAATTGGAGAGAAGACTTGAGGGTAATTGGAGAGGTGGCTTGAAACTCCTCCTCGGGTTAACTTTTGTATAGCAATGATTCAGTGCAGTGTCCGACGCTAACACGGCAAAATCACGGGTTTTGAGCCAATGTGCCACGCACATGGCGTTCGTTAGCAACACTGACTGCGCAAAATATTTAGACGATTGATTATCCGCTCTACGGACAACTACTTTATCATACGAGTGGTAAATTGTGCATTTAGAGTGCTATACCAGCCATACTGATTTCGTATTCGTTTAATATCAGACTGGAAAACACTCTACGTTATCTCGCAGCTCTTTATTGGATTCTTTTCGCACTACCAGATAATGAGGCAGCAGTACCTCTTCTGTGTAAATTTTTATTCAGTGGTTAAGAAGATTGTAATGGAATCGCAAAAGCTTCGCCTTTAAGGCTATGGAGCGCTTGCGTTAATGGCTTCCGTCATCGACATCTCGGTCACTAAAGCTTGAAATGTGGCCTGTGAGCTCGAGAATATTCATTACGATGCAGTTGTAAACTAGCCAATTACATGAATGACCACCAGCACCGATAATTATAACGCCCCGCATGTACCAAACCTCAAAGACGTTACTGCGCGGCCTAGGTCCTAAGAGTTCTTTAACTTTGAATTTCAGCCTCCGTCCTCTATCTCAAAGAAAGGAGACGGGTTGATTGTTCTTGCAATACACGCGGCCTCGTGACGTCAGACACTCCGCCAACCAATCAGTATCCTGCCATGTAGGCTGCGAACACCTGCCACAGCCGTTCCCGAGATTTCTCCCCTACAATTCAGGCATTTTTTTTTATGTAGGACGGCCATTTACCGCTGTCGCGTTAAACACTTTTCTCAGTTGTTTCGCGGATATTTTTGTAATGACAGCACGGACGGAAGCATCGCTTGGGCCATCGCTAGTCCCAGTCATTATATTGTTTCAGCTACGTAATCAAACGCACGATATCCAGTCTTTTAAACATACCACTATATTAAAAAAAAAAAGTAAATTTCGTCACCCCGCGGTTTCAGACCATTCCCAATCAGGTCAGGCTTTCTTGGCTGCTCCGGGAATTAAAATTTCGGGATTTATTTCAGACCGCTCACTCATGGTGCAACGGCCTCTCATTCGTGTTGATCATAGCTAGTATGTTATAGCGAGACTTGATTTGTTTTATTTTCTCAATTTGTGGTACTAGCATTTCAGACAACCAAATCAGTGTGAACTGAAGTTATTCATCAACCATGGACGATAATTTTTTTGGGTCCACCTCGAAACACAAGAAGCCCCCAGATGCCCGCATCAAACCGGTATCTGAAAATAACCTCTCATCTGAGAATTTTCGAAGTGGCGACCCAATTAGCCAAGTGCAACGCATCCGGTGTTGTTGAACGAAGATTGCGTGTCACCACATTCGGATACCAAGTAGCGCACAACTTTGTTGTGTGCTACCTGGCATCCGCATGTGATGGCGCTCAATCTTTGGTACATTTCTTCACACGCTTATGCACTCTGGCCTTCGGTGTTTACAATTTTGCCGAAAAATCGACCACGGCTTGATGCTTGAGTTATTGCTCCATTTGGACCCAACGGCATCGAGCGACTTTTAAACCATCTGTCTTGAATTTCGAATATGAAAAAAACAATAGGTAACTGGTATCAACTACCATTAACGATGATGCACGCTTCCACCAATATTCAAGCGACTTACATTAGTTTACATTAGGCATATAAGCTACTGAGTTCTTGGAATATAAACACTGCGCAGGAAATGCAGACGCGGGGTAGGCGCGGAGGGTCGAGACTTTGAAGCGAAGTTTATTCAAACCCCGCAGCTTTATTGTCATACGAGCAAAACGGACGCACAGAAATATCCATGACCTTAGAAAAATTAACGACATTCATTATTTAAGGCGCGTCATCTCTAGGGTCATCTTTATATTTTAATTCGTTCTGTACCAATAACTCGGCCTTCGTTCATCGATGTGTTTGCTTCGAGCCTCACGCAATTGTTTGGCTTATTCCGCTAAATGGTCGCCTTACCAACATTCTCGTCCAACGCTTATTATTATTTTCTTTTCAAAGGTTGTGTAGCGTGATCTGAGCATATAAGAACTAGACAACAGCTATTCCTTTTGATTGTTTTTTCGTACTGCGAATTGAAAGGGCTGCCTAGAAACAGCATCCTTCGTTTAAATAATCACTATTCGTTTCGTTTCAATCTTATATATAGTAGTGTTGACGTAGTAGGCACTGCAAAAATGTCGTTTTCTTTTTGAACGTTTAATAATTCTTATGCCGGTAGGTAAATAAATCAAAATTCCACACTTGCTTGCCTCAGCGTTCCTCGTTATTGAAGAGATCGTGTTGTAAATGTGTTCTAAGATTGCTACTTACGTATACCGTTAGATGGGACTCAAAACATCAAAGTTAGTTTGTGTGACATGTTTTACAGGAAGACAATCAATGAAATGCGGTATAAAACCTTTCTAGCGTGACGTATTATAAGGTTGCTAAATTACGTGATAATGAAGGGAATATGAAAAACAGCCCATGACAAAATAACACAATCCGCCATCGCACACAACAAATGTCATAAAAGTAAAAAAAAAAGCAAAAACGAGAGAGCAGCACACGGAAAGGTCATTACACGAAACAAAAACTGTGCGGGTTTCAGCACGGCTGGAATCTAGTGATAGCGCGGAAGCTTAAGTGTTGCAGCGATAGCCTATGTAACTCCGCCTTTTCAATCCGCGGTTTTGCCCGCCATCTTCCGCGGCATCACACAACCTAGGATGTACCTTATGATGGCCGCCATCTTGGGTGACACCAGGTGGCATAGGGTGGGCCTTAGGGTGGACTCTGTCTAGGACTGCGAGGGTGACAACCCACCATGGTGAACACTTATGGTTTTTGTCGCTAACACTACTTGCGAATTTTCTGGCGTTTAAACACTGCTGAAATTCGTAAACCATCCTATAATGCTAAAAAAGTTTATAATCATGGCGTCTTCATGCTCGCTATTGTTTCTGGCTGTTGGTTCGTTACCTATGTTAGCCTTTATGTTAGCCTATGCTAGCCTATGTTAGCTTTTCACCATGCTGTGTTACCAGACGTGCTGTTCTGACAAAGGCACTTCTACCGCAGTGCTGTTTTTAAACCGTGGAGTTGCTTCTTTGCGTCAGCCTGTAGCTGTTTCCCTTCTCTGAGTTCAGATTTGATGCGTACCGTTTTTCGTCCGCTGTTTTTGCATGGCCTCTATTCAAGCCTTCCTTCTGTTCATTTGAGAGCAACGGCTATGCAGATAATCAATCACTTAACACAGCGGTACTAAAGCATTTGTTTTCCATTAACGAAATCTCGTGGCCGGTCAGCGATCGGAGTTACGTGCTGACTTTTTGCGGTGCTTTGAAGGAGCCTGGTTTAAAGAAAGCCCACTCAAAAACGCATTGACTACAGCAAAAGTAATGTTGGGACAGAAAGGTACTGTAATATATAAATACGTCGTACTGCGCATTGACTGTGATCGAATTCTGTGAAAGTTTTTGAGTTGGTGGTGGTTAACGTCGAAATTAACCTAGGCTATGACGGATTCCGTAGTGGAGAGCCCTCAATAACTTGGACCATCTGGAGGCCGTTAACGTCCACTTGAACGTGGGAGTCTCGCATATAGGGATCATAAAAACGCGACTGCCGTGATCAGGATCGAAATTGGGCACCACGACGCAGTATGCGAGCAGTCTAACCAAAAAGCGACAGCAAGAAAAATTCAAAATGTTGAATTTCGTGACCATCTACCATGAGTGTACATGAAACATGCATGCTTTTAGAGCAAAGAACTCTACTTTGTTGTGTCTCTTAATGGTATAATCTATACTTTACAGTGCTATCGATAATCTAGAGTGCGCATCGAGACAACAAGAAAAAATCGGCCAAACTTTGAAAGACCACCGTAGAAAAAGAGCTATAAGCTGCAACCAGGGCAGCATTGCACTTAGCGGAATCATTGCAATCAGGACCATTAGTTTTAGTACCTGACCGTGCAGCGCATAGGTACTCCCACTGTTTAACTCGACAACCATTATGCCGACTCCCTCAAATGCCCCAATAACAGTTATTTTCCTCTTCGTGGTAGCTTGTTCTGGAAATCAATCATTATATATATATAGGTCGATTTTAGTTCGATACATTCAGAACATCAGCTCGTAGGGAAAGGTCATGAAACTGCGTTTTTGTTTGTCGCCAAATGGACACAGACGCAAGCTATATCGTGGGCTAGCGCAGACAGTGCTCGTTTCTTTACTCGAGCAAAAATACATTAGCTGCGTTGCCTATCTGCATACCTACATTTAAAGGCAGCGGACATTTGAACAAAAGGAAAGGGTAGGGATAGGTTTTCATTTTTGTTACCATTTTCTGAGGATGATGACAGAGAAATTAACAATGCAGTACGTCCAATACTTTAACGGCTTGGTTATGATATTTTTAGAAATGCAAGAGAAATAAGAATTACTTAAGTACATTTCAATTTAGGAATGCGACGGCGTAATTCCATGGTGGCCCTTTGCGCTAGAATTTTCATCAACGGTGCTGATGATTTCCCACAATAAGCGGCGTTCATTCTTTCTCTATTGTCACCTACTACCAGGAGTGGTCCGACGCGTCTGCATGCAACCAAGCCCAGCTGCAAAATCGACCATGCAGCTTTGTCTCTTGACATTACACACCTCGCCGACCACTTAGCACTCGGTCATGCCAAGTGCATTATTCACATTACACATACCACCGCGACCAATCAGTGAATTTTATGATGGACGCTGCCAGCAAATAGCTTTTTTTTTTCTCTCTTTCTTAAGGGGAGGTAAAAGCTTACACGAATAAGGCATTACATGCCGCCGGTCAGATCCGAGTCCACGACGTGAAAAATTCGTGCTTTTCTGGGGTGAGTGTTATCTTACACACTTAACGAGAATAAGCCTAAAAGAGAGTAGAAATGGAGTATCATGTACTCTAGCGCACTCTCTTCTAACCGCATATTCTCTCCAAGGCCTTAGGTAGAATTTCACCACAGAAGGACACACATTTTGGTAACAGAAGCATATTATATTTTTAAAGAATATTTATTTAATCTAATAAGCAACGAAGGGAGACATTTAACCGCTTCACCATAAGTTTTGATGTTAGAAATTACAGTTATTACATAAAAATCTCGTTTAAAATCTTCGTAATTGCTAGAACTGCGAGAATTGGCTTCCCCGTTTCTAGTGATTACGATTTGCCCTAGCGCTCGAGCAACATGCACTGATTTTAAAAGGGAGTGAGCTGCAGGAGAAGTTACTCTCTTTTTACTCCCTTATAGGCATAGTCTTGTTTGGCGTGTACCATAATAGGGCGGAACAGATACTCTTGCCCGTAAAGGCGTCGGCAGTGTACTGCGAATTACCGCGATCATATGGAGCATCGGTCGAAATATGACGGTTGGGGCTGTGGTAGAATCCTCCAATGCTACCTATGCAACAACCACACCGATCAGTGACGTAGGCAAGATGCTGTGCCGCAGCTGACTCCCAGCTGGGCCGAATGCGGATGAAAAGTAGTCTTAGCGCTCATGGCATTACAAGGAACCAATAATTTTGAAAGCAGTTTTAGTATTTCACATTGAGCCTATGATGGCACCTCTTAGTGCAGAGACACCATAAATATACTACAACAGGTTTGGAAATTATGAAATCGGATTACAAACACACAGCATTTTTAAAATATCGCGAAAGGTAAGGGGGTACGAATCGGGAGCGCGACCCATAGCAACAATGGTGCAAAGAAAACTGACCGAAATTTTTTTCTGCTTTCAGATAACTAATAAATGTCACCGGCAGTTAAATTTGGAGAGTGCATTGAAGAAAAGTGTGACAGTGTGTGTGACGTTCTTTGTAAGCTATTTCGTTTTAAAACGCCTCAATAAATGATTGTTGCGAAGTCAGACATTTAAAGGCTTTGAAAATCATTGAAAGGCTGAATATCTGCTCGGTGCTTCTGCTAATGACGCAAGCTTCTCGTATAGTCGGGCATGCGGTTTCATACGCTATAGTCCCTCTTAAATACTTGCGGGAAAATGATACAAACGTTTACGCAGAAGACAGTTCTAGCTAGCATAAACGGACCACGCGCAGCAGCAAATCACAAACATAACCCTTTTACACAAACAATTAGCGCTTGCGGACGCGCTCGAATTGAGCGTAATCTGCCCCGCCGTCTGAAACAGAGCACCGTTCTCTTTCGTTCCGTTGCCATGACGTATGCGTAGTGCTTTTTGAACTTAGCTCTACCTAGGCTGCATAGTTTGAATGACAGTATTAGTAAATAGATTTAGTGCATGAGGCAGCATGCCAGGCTACATGAGATGCTTGCGCTTTTTGGAGAAATAAACAGTGGATATTATCAGCCCTCAGGTGCTATGCTTGGCTTCATAACACGCATTTGTAGCGTCATTTTAAACATTGTTTGCACTCGCAATGCTGTAACATACCTTGTCACACATATCTTCAAAACATTCGCCAAATTTAACGCTCGGTTGTCTCCTTTCGCGTCCGGGGAACGTGAAAAAGTATTACCCTAAGTTTAGCGTACATGTATTTCATTTTGTAGTTCTCTGGACTCGTACCTTCATACAAATAGATATGTATTTAAAATACGCTCTCTTTGAAATAATATTTCATATTTTCACTGTCTACTCTAGGATGCTTATGGTTGCTATGCAGTAAATTATTACATTATAGGTTGCATGAGAAATAAAAAAAAAATGCTTGAAAACATTCGTTTCAATGTATTCCTTTAGGGCATGCCAAAGCGTCCCCTTTTTTTGTAAACGCAATGTCGGTCTATAGATGTATGTTGTCCGTGATGTATGTTGTCTTCATTTTCACAAAGCAACCATAAACATCCTAGAACAGATTGTGAACATATGAAACGCCATTTCGAAGGTAGCGTTTTTAAAACACAACTACGCATGAAGGTGCGAGTCGAGAACGCTACCCATAGAAATACATGCAAGAAGCACTTACCGTAATACTTCAAAACAGTTTAACGTTTACTTATTTGCGCATGTTAGAGCGTTCCTGGCTGTTACGCATGTATTCTGGCTTTTAATTTTACTTGAACGGTGCAGTGATTTTGGAGGTGGTGGTGATCTTGATGGAGCAGGTGCTTTGCTGTAGATGTGTTGACTACAAGGGATCGGCTAGGGCTGAAGAGCGTTGTTTCTTCGGCTATCTTATATAGGCGTTATATTTAGACATTGCTGTTCACAGCTTTGGCACACAAATTTTTATTAGGAGTGCTATTCATGCGTACGCTCAAAAGGACACATTCGACAGAAGTCTGTCTCATCGAGAATGCTTGCTAAGAGGAAGGTGAATAACCAACCAAGTTCTTTTTTTTTTTTTTACAGAAAAAGCACGACATTTCTATACCGGATTGATTCCTTCTTCATGGTGTGACTACATACGAGGCGCCTTGCCCGTAGTCACGCCACGAAGAAGGAGCTGAGCAGGTTTCGAAACGTCGTGACTTTCGTGTAAAAGAACTTGGTTGGTGTTATTCACCTTTCTCTTAAACTAATATATGCATGTTTGCACACTCAATAACGGAAAGAAATGCCGACAAGATTCGATATAGATACGTGCTTTTTGACGCCAGTTATCCAGAGAAAACCCGGCGACCCAGTACAGCGGAGGGTTTTTGGAACAGTAACAGCATAGTGGTTATTACAAATCCGGTCTAATACTTGTAATAAACGATTATTTTTTTTCTGATAAGGAAGACGTACGTATAGAGCACGGTTGATTGAGTAGCATCGCTGAGCATAGAGCACATTTTTTGAGCAAATAGTTATACGCGCAAATATTTATGTTACTGCGGGCCGCATTACGGCCTAAGTGATTAGTAATATGTCGCTTTTAACGGGACATATTTAAAAACCTCGTTTGTAGAAAATGTGGCAACGACAATGCCCACGAAAAGCGCGAGCATGTATCTGACAGGCGGTTGTTAACAGGCGAATGGGTCGATACGTTGTGTGACGTCACGAGGCCACGTGACACTATCGAGTTGGAAGGAGCTAATAGGAGATGGGAATTAAACGCCAGGCCCTTCGATCTCAAGTCAGACACGATGATCCTAGGCCACGCCGGCACTTTGGTGTTAAATCGGATATTAATATCTATTTTGGTTTGTCTTTTTACACTGTGTAGTGACCGCTTTATGCTAATGAGCATGTGCGGAGTAATTGTGGGGAGCAAGGGCACGACGACAGATCGTTCCCCACATAATATAGGCACAAATTTACACATTAGTAAGTAAGCTTACAGAAAAGTGCACGTGAGCGAAGGTCCGCGAGGGAAGGAGAACGGGAGCCATTAATCGCGAAGCTTAAATATCCTCCCCCATGTTACTTTATCCTTAGAGAGCGGAGCAAGTGAGATTTAACGACTTTTTTAAAGTCGGTCTATTCCCGATTCTTTTCTCACTTCAGCTGCCCTCTTGGGTACTTATCGCTGCAGTCCGTCGTACAGACGGTTCGATTGCAAGAAAGGGAAAGAATTGGGGGAAACAAATTGCGACATAGCGAGAGCAAATGAAATGTAATCGTCCGCAAATTATAGTGTGAATAAGAATTACATTCCATTTCTTATCCTCGCTCTCCGTACCAGGTAGCTGTCTTCTGTTCAAAACAGTCTTACTAAACCTAAGAACGCCCTCCCATCAATGATTAGAGCGCTCGATTACTAAGCCTCATTGCTGGAGTTTTATCGCAGCCGTTGCGAGCGCGTTTTGATGAAACCGCAACCGAGGCACCCAAGTGGCTGTCAGATGCCAGTGCGCTTCAAATATACCCGATTAGGAAGTAGTATAAAAATTTCGAAATCTTACTCCGCGACAGGTTTTATTCTTCTTTTATTCTTACTATAATATCTTTCCTCACTGCGTGGTTGCGGTTTCCATGGAGAAGTGACCCAGTTACTGCACAGTTCGTTTCCTGAAAACGAATCTTATTTTCTCTCGTCCCTAGTGTTTTTAGCATTATGTTGCACACGCTTCGCAAATGCGTGCCAGCGCTTGTTGCTACCAGCGTGGTCGGCGGGGCAGGCGTGCAATTAAAAGCCGAAAGTTTTTCGGGCTTTTCACATTATTACAGAATGTAATAACTGGTTGATCATGACTGTTATTGCCTTAGAATAAAAAGTAAACCAAAATTCAAAAGTAGTGAAGGCTAGGTAATGTGTTCACTGGTTCTAACGCAAATAAAGCTCCCTTTCTTCTAGAACCTATTAAACAAGGCATAAAAAGCAAGAGAAAACACAATTGTCTATGAACGGTTCATGACAATTCGAAAAAATTTATGGAAGCTGTCAAGGAGTTGGATGAAAAAAAAAAAACAAAAAAAACGAACGTCTGCAACGTGCAGAGTTAAAGGTTGAGGGACAGACATTACTGGTTAAAATGTTTTAAAGAAGTAAGGAATCTAATGCAGTGCGTTTGGCCCGACTCCTTTTATTTATATCTCGAATACACAAAAAACGTAAGCGAGAAATTTTTCAAGCAATTTCCTTGTTTCAAATTCTAGTGATTATGTTTCCTTCTGATTCAGCACAGCGGACTAACAGTCGCTAAGGTTCCACAATTTTAAAAGGATGACAAGACAGCACGTAATATTGGTAGGAAATTTCGGCTAACGCAATTTCTCTAGCCTGAGAAAAAAAACAAAAAAAAAACGTTTGGCTACACATAACCGCAAAACAACCTTTAAGCGACGCCCGAAAATATAGATTATAAGCGTTGCTCAGTGAATAACGTAGTACTTTATTCGTTTCCCAATAATCGAAATTTGCCCCACGTTGTGTCCTTTTGCTCTAAGCGAAGCGATGCTGTTCTAAAATTTCAAGTCTCCCGTTATAAGATTTTGTCCTGAACGATCTTGAACTTTTTTTTTTTTTATTTATCTAAATTCTTGCAAAACCCAGACATTTTTCATCCCTTATCGCTCGTTCGAAACTGCCTGATTCAATATTTCTCTGCTTGTTTCGAAATCGTCTACTCCCGGGGCTAATTTCCCTCGAAGCAACTTTATACATTTTATAGCCTACACTGCCGCCCTAGGAACGCCTTCTCTAAGGCCCATCCATCAGTGCCGCGAGCACCGTGGAAATACCGCATCTGCTCTCCTCCGGAATGTTCCTGTGGTGTGCTTGCTCTTTCTTGTAATCTCACGACAGTGGTCTTTCATTTAGATAATCGGTGCCGCTCACTCAAGGCTGCCATGTTCTCTACGTTGCTTTCTTGGGACTACTTCGTGCTCTATTCGTTCTTGGATGTGAAAGCAGAACTTTCCTCGTTTCGATTGCTTGAAACGAACATAGTTTGGGCGCAGAGAGGAGACAGAAGAAACAAAGGGTTCTGTGTATCCATGCTTCGAGCTTACGCAGAATGTGCCGTCTATGAGGGCGAGATGAAATATAGAGAAAGACGGGCAGTCTCGCCACATGGTAGAAAATAAAGGTGAAGTAATGATGCGATTTGCTAAAAAATTAAGTGCGTACAACATATTCACTGCCTTCTGTCATCTGTTATTGATTTTTGGATGTTGAGAGGCTTCAAATGGTCGACAACAACATCACGGCCGACGCCGCAAGGCTTTTTGTTTTACCAAAATAGGGTGAATGGCACTAATGCATAAAAGAACTTAATAGACAATCGGGATAGATGAGAAAATTATCATTCTGCTCATCTGGTCCCTTCGACTCGAAGATCTCGAAGGTCCGATCAAATATTTACAGCTTGCATCTTTATGGCGACCCTAATGCTCTTAATTATTAACGGAAAAACCCAAATTCGCCATGTTTGCGAAAACGTGTCCACAACACATAGAAGCAAAACGTGTAAGCAAAAAAAAAAAAAATGGAGGCAAAATGTAACGTGTGATATGACGTCACGTTAAGATGAGACTGGTAATCATGAATGCATATGTAATGACAAGTGGTATAAAAATGCTATGCAATGTCTGGTCATGTCATGTGAGTCATAGTATAGACATCAGTCACAGCCACTTGTCATGAGTTGCCAGATCGGCGATCCAATATGAGCATGACTATGGAGTCCGTGGCTTGTGTGAGTCAATCACTCATGGCTATGACTAACGTATGTCATGACACTCAAAAGAGCTGAGTCATGGCACTCAGAAGAGCTTAGTCATGGCACTGCGGAAGCTATTAAAGAACAGCGAACGCTTATTCATTCGCATTTCTCCAATGCAGATCTCTACAGTGCTGTCAACATATTTCTTACAGTGCTCTTAAACCTTCGAATTATCACGCATAGAGTAGCGCTGCGCGCAAACAAAGGATGCCCTTTTTTTTTTTTTCTTGCGTAGTGTTAGCCCCATGCTTGCTGACCTCAACCTTGTTGATATGCGTTTTAAGGAATAAGACGAACCGCTCATCATACTGTTTAGAAGAAGCTTTTATCCAGAGGGTCTTTGTCATCGCCACTTTGAAACATGCATCGACGGCTCGCTATTATGGACCCCAAAGCTGCTTTCTCAGCCCAAACAGCGGCATGTTAAGCCTGGTATCAGAATCAGAAATGATAAAGAAAGGTGGAGATAAATGTTGTCTAAAGAACTTGACAACTCTCTGTTTCCTTAATTAAGCAAACGCAACAGCTTGAAGCTACAGCCCGCCGTGGAAGAATAGACTCTTTGCACAGCCTGTCCCTTTGTAAGGTGTATCTGCACCAAACCGGCTTAAGTGGTGACTAATCACCTACCCGGCATTGTAGTTTTTTCTGGTACTGCCGCTTTTACTTCTTTTGCAGGCCACAGAATCCCTGGTTCCAGGCTGATAAGTACACACTGAAGATTTTTTTTTCTTTCACTTCATGACCCACTTTCTTCTCACCCATCCTCTCCTCTCCACTCCTTCACACCCACTTTCCCCTCCCCAGCTTTTCTTCTTCGGAAGCAAAAGCGTATTTAAACCCCTGCCAGGGATGATCGCTATGCCCAGACGAAGACAAGTCAACTTGTCGAAACGTTGGCTCATCTGCAAACTGAGGCGTACCCCATTTACTCTTGTTCAGTTCTTTTCCATACCGTAAAAAAGAAAGGAGTAACTGGAAATTTGACTCTTCCAAACAACCAGGTTAAGCCTAATTTAACGTGCAAACGCATATGTAATACTTTCTATCAACGTTTTCTCCCTATAGATTATAAAGTTTCCACATAAGCAAACAGACGTGGTCATTTAAAATTGAGTAGCCATTGAAATAATACTTCACCCGTTGCCATGAAATGAAACCTTGTTGACCTCGATAAAGATGCGACCATCACAAATGTTATGACGCAAAGATAGTTATAAAACAGCTATTTTAAGCCTTACCTCATCCACCAGTTTCGAACGCAGCTGGTTAAGCATGCCATGTAATATGCGTGCGGTGTTTTAGCTAGCCATATTATACAGTAAAATAGGAATGTGAAATGATACCTGATGATGATAGGACCAATGCTGCGTGCGCTGTTTTAGCATGCTCTCATTGAGAAATTAAGTATTGTAAAGACGAAGATGTCCTGGCGCCAGTGGGCCGGCACGAGACGCGAGCATCAGCTGTTTAAGCTAGGACCTGCAAGCGCCTACCTTGACCTAGCCTTAGCAAGCGAGGTCGACCTACATACAATACAGCTCGTTATAATCTTGATGGAGTGTGCGAGGACTGATCCTGGAGCTACGCAGTCATGCCCTCAGTACCACGATGCCATCTGACGCCATCCAACTTCTTAACCGCCACCGCTTCTTAACCGCCACCTGCAACCTGCCCCAGTGTGCTTCGGCAACGGGATCCTGCCATTTTTTGTGTCCCGGACTACCTTGATGTGGAGGACTGGCTGCCCTCCTACGACCGGGTGAGCGCTCACAACCGGTGGGACGACAGCATGAAGCTGACAAATGTCGTCTTCTACTTGACAGATGTTGCGAAACTCTGATTCAAAAATCACGAATCGGATTTCGCACCTGGTCCGCTTTCAAGATCGCCGTTATTGACATCTTCAGGCGTCCGGCCATGCGCAAACTTCGCGCTGAGCAGCGTCTTTGCTCCCGCTCCCAGCAGGCCGGTGAAAGCTTCGCCAGTTATATCGAAGACGTCTTCGACCTATGCAAGCGCGTCAGTGCATCAATGACAGAGACAGAGCGCATCAAGCACGCGATCAAGGGCATTGAGGACGACACCTTTCACATGCATGCGGCCAAAAACCCCACCTCTGTCAGCGAGATCATTAACCTCTGCCTGAGTTATGACGAAATGCTTCGAGGGCGAGTCTTCTCTCGGTTGCCCTCAACACAGGCCGCGATTCTTAACATCGACGTAACGAGGGAAGTCAGCAGTTCTCTCATGCTCCAGATTCAGCAGTTTGTTCGTCAAGAGGTTGCCCGGCTGCTGTCGCTGCTTCCCTCTGTTCCGAACCCGACATCAAATCAGGAACCGACACTTCAAAACCTGATCCGGGAGCATGTGTCCGAGGCCACGCCATCAGTTTGTCACCCGCCTCCCTTTGCAGCAACTCCTGTTGCGGCGCATGCTTTTATTATTTGGTTATTTGCAAAGTTATTTTTTCTGCTTCTATGACTCATGACCTTATTATACCAGCATTAATTACATACTGCGAACGAAAACTTTTACTCAGATTGATGTAAGCATAGGAATCGATACAATCGATTATCTGTCCCCGACTTTCCTTTAAGGATGTCTTTTCAAAGCATATTGTCTAATAGCACGAATCTACCCTAAATAATCTTCGTACTTGATCCTGTGTTTTTTTACTGGCGTATATATGCTTCCACGAAAACTTATTGGTCTGCATTGACAAGTCATTACAGCGAGTAAGTTTTATTTTTCTTTGTGTGAATACTACGTCTATACTTAGTGTTTGAGTAACAGGAACGTATAATTGCTTGCGTAGCTTTTGTCATAAAGGAATGCAGACCATCTGAATAATTGATTGACGGTATCATGTTGCTTCGAACAGAGAAACCCGAGGCTATCTGCAGGCGCTAAAAAGATGCACCATAACCATGCACTTCAAAAATTGGAAAGAGAAAATATTGTTTCGTCCTAAATCTCAGTTTGGTGCGGACTCGGCCTTTGGTTATGAGTCATCGTACGAGCTATTCACTGCTTATAATATCTTAGATATAGTTTGAAATATTGCAGTTGCGTTCATTATCTAGATAGTAATTTTTATACGCACTGCGTATTGCACATTCGCACGACGCGGCACAGAAAGATGGAGCCGTATTTCCGCAAACGCTGGGAGAGAAAAGATTCCTTGCGCTCCTCATAGCTAGCATTCTGTATGTTCAGTTTACTCCTGCTCCCTTCGCTCACTGGGCCCTCAGTGAGCGTTCTCTTTCGCGAGGCACTCTTGCTTCCCAGAGTCGTTAGGACAATCTGCCGTCTCCCCAGGGACGCGGCGACGACGAGCTCTACCGCTCACCGTCAGCAATTGCCACTGTCCGGGACATGGGGGAGGCCAATGGCAGGCACGCGTAGAATGCCGGTCCTTCTGACACATGCCGCCTCGCCGACTGCAGGAGTGGGTGTGCGTGCGTGTGACGTGTTCGCGCAAAGACCTCCATGTGGCTCCTACTGGGAACGGGAGATGATGACGGAGATGAGTAAATATTATCCTCGGGGTGACGACAGCCGTGGGTGGACGCCAATATTTTGTCTGCAGGCCGGCACTGACGTTTCTCGCACTCGCCGACTTTCTATCTCTTTTACTTCCCTGCCACAGCTACGAGCGAAGATGACCTCTTCTTTCGCAGCTTTGTACTCCTTCCCTCCCTTCCAGCCTCACCGAGACTCTTTGTTCTTAGCATTGTCCGGCGACTGCTGAACCTAACAAGGAAGAAATTAGAGAGGGCGGGTTATTGCGCCGCTTAATTGAGAGTATAATAAATACTAAAGTACGACATCACATTTCGTCAACCTTAGCGCAGCGGAGAAACTGATCAATCATGATGTTCGCCTACCCACTGTTAATGCAACGAGTTGCAAGCAGATGACAGCAATAGCACATGTCTATAGTAAATGATCTGTAAATTCTAACGCG
Organism: Amblyomma maculatum; assembly: GCF_055883805.1. Lineage (NCBI taxonomy): Eukaryota > Metazoa > Arthropoda > Arachnida > Ixodida > Ixodidae > Amblyomma > Amblyomma maculatum. The sequence goes on along the minus strand of NC_139353.1, from coordinate 46,017,955 downwards.
TTAGATTTTTGTATAGCGTGCTGGTGAATTTTAAAACCAATATTTTTACTGTTCTTAGCGCCTTGTATGTAGATGTATATCCTTTTAAGCAAGTATTCTGTATACCGAACGGCACTAGAGACCTATAGACTTTAATGTACACATTTAAGAGCATAAGTGTGACTTGCGGTAATTGAGACTAAACATTTCGCTACTTTGAATGTCATATGCGTTGGCTATATTATGGTGTACCACAATGTAGGCAGGAATGCTTTCTTTGGGTGCACTTAAAGCATAGAAATAAAATCCGTGAGTTGCACTGGCAAAGGAATTCCGAAATGGTTGGCCTCAAGGTAGGCCATATACTCGTATGATCTTCCGCGAGCCTATAATCGCCTTAAAGGAATGTTTATCGCATGAAATTACTTAACGAACGCCAGAAAAAGTTTCTTAAGGCAGCAGCAACACCACATCAGCACATGCACGCATCTTGGATCGCACTAAGAGCTCTTCATACGAACGACGTCAGAGCGCACTGCAAAGATTTAGCCCCGCCCCCGCCGTATTCCTGTCAAGTATATAAAAATACAATTGGATGTACAATAAGTTCGCTTGAAGTCTCGTGCTTTGAATTATAAAATGAAGGAATGCGAAGTTCTCAACGACTTGAATTGAACAAACGTTGCACACGTGTTTACAATATACGTAACGTTATTATTATACCAAAAGACGACTTTAGGAGAATACTCGTTGTCATGTTCGCACTTCTTTCCTCTTCTTCGCTCTGCGTATGTTGATTACGTACAAACAAGCCCCATGTTTCCAATTAGGCGTATACAGCTTTATTAACTAGAAGTCGGGATAGCGAACTTCGTGTACATGGCTGTCGGACATGTGAAATGGTAGGAACAGAGGTCATGTGACTGTTTCCAAAATATAAAAACAATGTGCGACTTTTCCTTCTTATCTTTGATAAGAAAAATAAATGCGTGTAAATCAGAAGATATCTTACCACGACTATTGCCAAGATCCTTAGTTTGGTAATTGCGCCTGTAAAGCGTGCCGCACGCTGTGCAACAAAGCTAATGCAGAAACCTACTTCAACGAACGCATTTACTGCCATCGTATCGAACTTGCTTTCAGCGATTTAAGATTGCTTACTCAAGCACGGCCAATAATTTTAAGTATAAAGGCAGCAGCAGGCAACACATATTATTCAATAAAGTCGCAAAGTGCATGAAATATTGTTTTTGCTTATGTGCTCTTACCGCCGGGTGATGCTCGTGTTTGTCAAATATACAGTGATCAACGAGAATGCATGTGTGAAGCGACAGCATTGATCGGCAACTTCCTCAGTCTAAATGTTATTGAAGGTCAAGTTACTCCTTCATTAAAAGGTCCCCTTCAAAAGTTCACCATCATAAATGGACGCCAAAACACTGCTAATAGAGACATACAGTTAGCATCATTTCAAACTTGATTCCACTTATTTAGGTTCGCTAAAGATTCTATCAAGCAACTGCAGTCTTAGTGTATTCTGGTATGTGCTGTATTCATTCGGCGTCCTTAAAGTTTCGTAAATGTTTGGTTACTTTCTTTTTCTCGTTCTTAGGTCTCGTCTTCTTCATAATCATTTTTTGCAATCATCTGTCCTAAGCACACCGCTTCAGTTCTTTTGGGTGATGTTCAGCATGTCTGTGATAATGTACTGCTCGATTTGCGTCCCCCATAGAAATCAACATTTTCCTTCTTTCATCCCAGATGTTAAGGGAACAGCATTAGACCGCAAGAAGAGAAAAACTTGGTGCTGTCACAAATTCCTTGACTGGCCGGAAGCTGTCATGAACCTCCCTGATTAGCCGAGGGGTTGATGGCGTCAAAAGGTTCTGTGACATAATATAGCGCTGATTTGTTAGATGTATGTGACGTCACGAGACTTGATCACATGACCTAGTTTTCAGGCACGCTGGCTTATTGCAGATCTGTGATGAAAAGAAATGTGCTGATTATAAAAAAAAAGTATAAGGTGCTTTATCCTTAGTGCTCCAAGTTCTTTACATGAGTATGGAATATGGTTTACGGTGGGCTCGTCTATGCATGCCTCACATAAGGGTGTGCCTTGGTTTGTTACTAAGACGCTATGACTAAGGTGTGTAAGTCCTATGCAAAGGGGCATAAGATAACTTCCTTCAAACGTTCTCAATGAGTACTGCGTGCGAATCTGAAGATATGTTACCACGATTATTGCCAAGATCCTTAAATTTGTTTAGTAATTGCGCCTGTAAAGCGTGCCGCACGCATTGCAACAAAGCAATTGCAGAAGCCTCCTTGAACGAACCCATTTACTGCATCGTATTGCACTTGCTTTCAGCGATTTAAGATTGCGTACTCAAGCACAGCCAAACATTTTACGTATAAAGGCAGCAGCAGGCAACACATAATATTGAATAAAGTCGAGAAGTGCATTAAATAAGCACTCTTTCAAAGCAAATTTTACTTCGTGCAGTTTGCTATTTACGTCATTATTCGAAGTGGACTGCCACATATCGCTTAGTCTATAATGCACTAGCTTCATGCAATTTTTTGGTAATCATCATTAAGATTATAGGATTATAGTATTATGATTATAGTATTTGCACTTCTTATTTTTTTCTTGCTAAGCTCATAACGCCCAAGCAGTCGCAGCAGTAAGTTTTACGGGCCAGACTTTTTTCCTCTCCAAGAATGTGCTTAGTAAAGTGAACAACCCTTCAGCACAGGGTAAGAGTTTGATATCCTAGAGTTCGGGTTTGTAACAATGCAGCAATCTGCTCGAAACGATTAATCAAAAGAGCGCATGACTATCATGCGCTACCGAAAGGACACAGAGTTAGTTCTTGAACGAGGTGCACTTTGGTCATGAGCCACGTTTATAAACCCCTATTACCTCCCCGCCTGTGTCCAACTGCATGGGAACAAATCATTTCCTTTGTTCTGGGTGTGAGCAGCACGCATTGAACACCAGCCTCAATTTACTACGAGGAGCGGCAGATTCTGTCTGACCAGAGGTTCGGTGCGCGCTCGAACGACAACAGCTGCCGCCGTTCACACCGCGTGCACGCATCCACCCATTTCGCCGCTGTCCTGACTCTCTTTCTGGCGTGCGGTAGTGCGGCGAAGGGAGGAAATTTTCCCCACTTCTGGCACTGGTCAGCCGTCGAGGCCGCGAATTGGGACCGCTTAGCCTCCCCACCTTTCCTATCTCTCCTGACCCCAGCGTCCCGCAGCCCCCATGCAGACAACACATGTTATCGCGTCATACGCTCGCCTCGTTGCTGCACTCGCCACGGTTTGGAATAAGCGATGGGAGCTCCGCTTACGTCCACGCATGTAGCTGCGAAGGAGCGTGCTGAAATGCGGGAGAGTCACTGGAGGAATCTTTTGTAATGAATAAGAAGACAAAGAGTCTGCACTGCACGAATGGGCATTGGTGCAGATAAGCATATATCTGAGTTTTATTTTTCTCCACTGACACGCCTGATACGTGCGAAGCCACCTCGGACTCAGATGATCCACGATTCTTCTCGCGGTTTTTGTTGGACTGGGCTTTTGAGGTTCTGTTTCTCTGTTATTATGAATGCCTTAATTTTCAGGTGATGGGCCACACGTGCCTTAGTTAGATGCGACCGACTCGATGGTTACTGCGCTGTCCATCAGCCCATTCACGGTATCCCGCGTTAAAAACTTTTTTGGCCTTGTGACACAACGGAGTTTCGATTGGACATGGTTGAGAAAGGTGCAAAGCTGTTTCGACCAGATATATTAAGGGCTATTTCTATTGGTCGCATCGAGGAGCTTTTCTTTCTTTGGGATGACTATATCGATTTCCATTGGTAGACCAAGGTAGGATACTCGTGCAACTCCTTTCAGAGCGCCGAGCAGAGTCATATCTCGCCGGAAGTTCTAATCGGTAACATCTTCCTTCCGGAGGTTGCGGGACATTTTTGGGGCTCTTATTTAAGGATTCAGAAATGTCGGCGGTGGGCGCTAGGCGTCACCGTTTTTTCGAGCGGATATGTCGAAGTGCTGGTACCTGTATGTGTCATTAACACTTAACAATTTCGAGCTATTTAGCAAGGGTACAACTGGATGATCATAGACTGTCGGGTTATAATGCAGATGAGTTTATTTATCTTTTTTATCAAATACTGCCGGCTGCTCATTAGTGGTCAAGGCAGGAATGGGTACAAGCAGCAAAAACGAACATTAATGGCCTTTACATAGACTTATAAAACTAACACTGTTCATGAAACAGAGAAAACAACAAAGTTATTCTCTTCTGATGTCAGCAGTAAGGATTAACAAGAGGAAATAAAACGGGCACATACGAAAGTATACACCAGTTTAAAGAACATGAAAAAAAAAATACAGACTTAGTGCTATACACCGCAATAGATATCATTCGGATATGAACAGTTAAAGTGCAGCTTCAGCACGCGAAGTGGGGAGCAAAGATAACAATTATTATGCCACGTGGTTTTTAACAGCAGTCAAGAATGAATCAATCGACAAGTTCACAATCTTTGGCTGCAGAGTATTCTATTCTGCTATGGTTCGGGAAAAGAAGTAAAAGCGATATGAATTAGTTCTAGTCTGAGGCATCAGAATTGTTTTATCGTGCTTCCACCTAGTTTCGCTTCTTCTGTTAAAACTGCATTCATTTCATTTTATTACCTTAAAGACCCCTCGCGGGGTATTACATAAGGGGTGGGATGAGCAGAAAAAGTACAAGACAATGCAATATATGTGATCATATACAAAAAATGTTGTTTAGATTGCTAGCTAACGATAAAGAGCAGGCGATGTCGACAAAAAGCTGGGGAAGGCCGTTCCAATCTTTAGCTGCACGTGGGAAGGAGGAGGCTGAAAAAGTAAAAGTTCGGGCATGTGGGCGAAGCACTTGAAGCGTGTGGCTAGTGCGGTGGGAAATGTAAGATGCTGGCGTGATGTAGGGGGTACGGTTAAGTGATGAGTGAAAGAATTTGTGGTACAGCAATAGCGTGGCTATGCGACGACGAACGGAAAGAGGCGATAGTGCTGATTTAGCTTTTAGGGCTGAAACACTGACGTCGTACGAGTAAGAAGAATGAATGAACCTTGTAGCGCGGTCTTGAACGGCTTCTAGATCGTTTATGTATGCGTTAAACTCCGTATTTGTTCTATTGTTGATTATATTTAAGAGCATAAGCAGTCGATGAATCTTTCGCCGCGTTTCAATTGTTGGAACGCCGTTACTTACCCTTACGTTGCTAACCGATATGTGCCTGCAATACGCATTGAAGATAAATCTAATCGCTCTTCTCTTAACACCTTCGAGTGCATTAATGTCTGATTCATTGTGCGGATCCCAAACGAAATCGGCATATTCCAGTGACTGTCTTATTAGTTATGTGTATGCAACAAACTTGGTATCAGATGTGCAGTGTTGCAAACGACGTTTCAGGAACCAAGGCTTCCTGAGGCCGCCGAGACAATGTGATTTATGTGAATACTCCAGCTTAGTGTTGACGTAATATGTATTCCCAGGTATTTGAAATCATTGACAGTTTGAAGTGGGATATTGTTTATTTTGTATTAACGACAAGAGTTTCTTTTTACGCGTTACGGACATCTGACCGCATTTAGAGATATTTAGTTTCATGTGCCGCAAAGAACACCAGTTAATATTTGATGCCAAGAAGTTATTCATGATGAAATGCTCTGAGGGAGTCTGACTCTTCAAGTATGCTACGCAGTCGTCTGCGAAAAAAACGACAGCGGACTGGTGAATTAAACTGCGGGTCATTGATGTAAATAAAAAAGAGAAGCGGACCAAGTACTGAACCTTGGGGGACTCCGGAATTAACTGCTGTTAGATGCAAAAGGAAGTTACCTATCTGAACATATCGGAGGTATTGTGGAAGATATGCTTGAAACCATTTAGTGATTTGGTCGTTCCTAAAAAGACATCTAATATTTGTAAGTTACTGTGGAATATCCGGTCAAACGTCTTTTCGAAGTCTAGGAAAACTATGTCAATTTGTTCACCTTGATCCAGCCGGCCAATCAGTTAATTTGTTGCGCGGATAAGTTGAATAACTGTCGACAGACCGCGGCGAAATCCGTGTTGAGTGCTTGAAAAGAAATTGTTAGCTTCGCGAAACGAGGATGAAAGCTTCAACTAGTATGTTTCATAACTTAGCTCAAAGAGCACAATAAGGAGATCGGTCTGTAGTTCGTTGCGGAACGTTTATTGTCTGATTTATGAAGGGGTACTATGTTGACTGTTTTCTATCTCTGTGTGAATTTCTCATTTTAAAAAACTTTCATTAAATATAACATAAAGATACTTCGCGCACCACTCATCGTATCTGTAGAGGAGCATGTTTGGTAAACCATCTGGACATGTGCACTTCTTAGTGTTTAGGTTCAGAAGGGCAGAAAATTCACCTTCCTCACTAACAGTGAGATTCGGTATTTAAAATCCGGTTTGTTCAAATGTAGCGACTTGATGACTACATGGAAGATATACGGACCAAAAGTAATCGTTGAAATTTCAACTATACAGTAATTATCCGTTTATACCGAGTCATGTATGCTTAGATTCGTTACAGGTTCTTTTTTCTGAGTTAAATAGGTTCAAAATTGTATCGGGTCGGTTTTAAGAAAATTGTGCCTACGGATATTAAAAAAACGCAAATTTTGACGATTTAAGCTTCGAGCGCAGTTCACTGCACATGAGCTGAACTTTACCTTTACCCTCATTGCCAGAGCGTGACAGACGTTTAATTTGCCGCTTCAAATGTAGGCTATCACGCGTTATTCATGGGTTTTCTTTTGTATGCTTTATGTGCTTTTTGGAACGTATCCCTCAATGTTTCGGAGCTGCACGATACTCCTGAAAAATAGCCACAATTGATTCACACTCGTAGTGCCAGCTCCTTGCTTTCGCGTAAAGGTTTCGAATTTGTGTTCCAGGAAGCCAGAATGCTTACATCTGCGGCGTGTTTAAAGTTGAACTGTGAAAGAACAGCATGACAAAGCTAGACCACAAGCCAAACTACTAAATTTAGGCCCCCTGTCATTGGTGTAACTGGTTTAAGCCTCTACTAAATTTTTCATTCAGCTCAAAGAGCTTAGCAGTCTTTTTTTCTCTTCGGGATGCCAGAAACTTTGTTTTCGTGTATCGTTCTACAAAGAGTTTGCCATTTGGAACAAACACGAGTCTTCTATAATACATTTAAAATCAAGGCACCGACAAAGTGTACTGTGAGTTACGCAATGAGTATAAACAAGTCTGGATACCCGATACTTATCCAAGGTTCGATGTCGTGCATACGACAATAGTGGGCAATGTATGAACACGACGCCGCGAATGTAAAAAAGAATAATTAAACGGTCGCACGCAGCCTTCCACGAGCGGAGAATGTGTAAGGATGGCAAATGTTTAGGGTGGCCCACCTAAATTGGGTAGTCACCACTGAGTCGGCCGCTAATCGCGAGCCAGACCGATGCGTTGTGTGCCGCCACCTGCCTAAAAAACGTTTCTTAGTGCATGACCCACTTACTGCTCGTCTTCTACACTCACTTGCAGCCATAGCAATAAGCGAAAGCTTCGGTTCTTGCTTGATCTTTCGTGTTTCTCCAAGCTTATTTTGAGTACACGAGACCTCTTCGGCATGTCCATGAAAGATAAATTTCATGTTTATAGAAGATTAATTTTGGGATTGTGGAAAGAGATGTTCTCTGCGCATTTTTTGCGGACACTTTTCGCTATCCATCTGAAATGAGATGCCCGACTTCTCTGCACTTGCCAATTGCTGAGAGACACTTTCTCTACACATTTTCCGCACACATTTTCTGCGGGCTCTCTTCGCCCCACGATATTATTATTGCTCACTCGTTAATAAGTTATACAAAATGGGAGAAAGCAGAGAACCGGGAGAGTGATAAGGTGGTCAATTCAAAATTATCAAGGAACCCGCAGTTACCATAAAAGGTGAGTAGATATAACAAGAATTGACCTTTACTTCAGTTGTCAACAAAGCTAAGTGACGAGTATGAAGTGCATAGTGCAGTAATATCTAATTCAAGGCTCGTTGCCAATGTCAGAGAAGACACGTGGTGGTTGATATCTAAAAGATGGCCGCTCTCTTCCGGACACTCTTCTTGAGCCTTTTCTCTTTGTTCTTCTCCGAACACACGTCATTACACTCAATAAGTGTCGCTTTTGTTCTTCATAGAACCTGCAGTAAACAAAGGAAAATGGACCAACCTGAAAGGGCTACGTTACACCTATGTTTGCAATGAGGGGAAAGGGCAACTTCAACTCTACCATTATTGTCATGTTGTATAGGAACGCAGAGAATCTGTGGATAAAGTGGGGTTAGGAAAACGATACTCTTACATTGAGCTTGTAAGCAATTAGGTGCCTGTAAAAGCTGAAGGCAGCCTTGGTGAAGAGTGGTATGGCTTCTGAAATATGAGACTGTCAAGACTATCTTCAAACCATGTCCAGACCTAAGGCTGAGAGTGGTCTCCAGTTCTCCGGCTACAGAAAGCATATTTCAACAACCTCTCTACTTTGCCAGCCACATAATAAGTGGTAAAAAACAAGCAAAGTAGTGTATTGATGGCAACATTTGAACGTTACTTTTTTTTATACTTTGGCTCCCGCAACGTTCCCTGGCGTGTCGCCTTTTGTCACGCTCCTAACCATGGGAAATGTGTCTCCATGGCGTACAGTGATGACCCAAAACAAAAGCCTTTTAAGAAGAAAGCAAGGAAATGCACACCGTGTGCTTTGTTCTAATGTGCAAGTTTCCCCTCACTGCTCTCAGCGGGGTGAGGCGCACTCTGGGAGGGTTGTAAGGCAAGGTCGACAGCGACGGAGATTGATTGATCCACCACGGCCGAAGCGCTGGCGAGCAAAAGGCTGGGATCGATGGCGCGAGCAAACGGCAGAGACGGATCACAATAGCGCTTTTATGAGACACACGAGACGCGGAGAACTCGTGTTTTAGCTATGTTTCTTTGCTCTGAGGTCTTCAAAATTCTCGAAACCATACACTTCCACCCCTCTCTCCATTCGAAAAGTCCCTGGTTTGTTACTTTGCTTTCTTCTGTGCGATTTAAAAAAACTTCACATAGGCTTGTTTTGAGTAAGTTTTGTTGACATTCTTCGCCAGGCACTGGCGAAGGAAACCCTGCATTTCAGTGTCTTGAATATTTTTCCCACTTCGGGAGATCCTCGATCCTTTCTTGCCTGCTTGAGTTCGCTTTGTTCTGGGGATTTCCTGATCGAACTCTTCTTGTTGTCTTCTTGAAACCCATAATACGACACTTGCAGTTACTCGATCTCGGTCGCGCGTTCTTCTGGCGCAAAAAAAATTGAAGCTTTTTCGGACCACGACGCGCTATTCGGCTCGTTGGCTTACCCGAAATGTTCCAATGCCACGCTTGATGGTGAACTTCGCGACGGTTTTGCTTGACTGATCTGACTGACATCTGTCTGCTGGCTGACCCTTGTTGTATGTAGATAATCGGAGCAAAAGTTATCTCTAGTTTCGGAATTAGAACCATACCCCCCCACCCCCCTCCTTTCTATTCCGCTTTTGAGATAACCCTTTCGCATCGGCTTTGTTTTCTCTTGACGTATCTCGGTGATGGATGTTGTGTGAACATGTGCGGATTTCCTGTCGCCTGGAGACTCTGAGGTCGTTCGCTCTCGCCGCTGGAAGAATAATCTGTGCTCTCTTCAAACATAGCCCCAGTGCCTGAACTCTTAAACGGAGTTCCAATTGAGAACGCTTGTCATAGTATTCACTGGTAGTGCCAGGTGGTCTATCATATATAACCCTTAGTAGAGCCCTTAGTAGGTAGTAGAAAATTGTTGAGGTTTAACCCTTCAAAACCTAGTTAAATAGCCAAATTTCCGTTTCTCTAGAACGCAACTAGACTCTCGTGTTTTCAACGCCGCATCTCACCGAGCCACGTCAGCCATGCGAGCTGAAGCAGCCTTCCGCCTGCGCGACAGAGTAGCTGCTGACAGAGCCTTTGTAGAAGGAACTGCAGGGCATTTATACATTGCAAAACTGGTTGCGAACCGCGCTCCGTCCCTGGATTTCGACTAACGGCGAGTCACGTGGCCACAGCTGGCGAGGCGGTAGTCGGCGCAGCGGTGGCCTTCGCTGCGGCTGCAGCTGTGGCGAGTCACGTGGTATGGCGTCACGACACACCTCCAGCTCACCTTCGCGTGAAGGTGACATTATCTCCGTCGGCGACATAGGCGAAAGATGGCGTAGTCGAGCTTTTCGCTCTGAGGTTGCTACCTTACACAATTGGAATGCTCAAAGCAATATATGGCGGCCACATGGCGGTTTTCAGATTTGTTTGGCGTGTAAGCTCCTTTTTATTGCTATCGCCTCTCATCAAAACCGGATTTGACGTTATGTATAAAAAGCCAAACAACTAAATAAAGGAGTCGCCACTATCCGCAGCTTCCAAAAGCAAAGTGCACTGACGGCAAAGCAGGTAAAATTAGCTCTTGAGCGCTTGAGTCAAAGGTGCACTGCCGTACACTCTCAAATTACAATCACAGAGTATCCTTTGTTTTCGAAACTGATACGTTGAATCAAGTTACGGGGAAAAGGTCAAGACAATTTTCGCAGCTAGTAATACGTTCCAATTTTGTTACCGAAACGACATCAACGTAGATAGAAAGACCAATACACCCAACTTTAATATGCACGCACAAAAACATAAAAACATATGGAGTTGTATTGAATGTCCATTGAGATTTAAAAATAGTTGCGTGATTATCTGCAGCTGGTTTTTGAGATAACTGATTCCCTCACCCATTCCTGCGCTATCCCAACCGCTAGAAAATTAGAATATCTTAGTGTTTGTAGTGGACCGTCGGCTCCAATTTACGATGAATTGGAGACCTGCTGATCAGTGTTCTCGGTAGCCCTCTCCTCCTGGTGGTTCGCCAGTCGTATTCGATACCTTTTTGTTCTTCCAGAGTTTCTGGCTGCAGATGGCAGTGACGCATACGTGGCTCTCACTCCCATTGCGATAAGTTGTGGGATGAACAGCATCGATGAGAGTGACGATTTGCGTAGGATACATGGCTTTCAAAAGGTGTGGATCTTTGATGCGACTCTTAGTGTTGATGAAAACTTGAAAAGAAAACAACACGAAAAGAAGCTGAATGAAGAAACACGTCCGCATAAAACGGAAGCCCTGCAAGAAAACGATTCTTCAGCATGACAGCGCGTCGAGCAGTGTGATACGTGTTCAGTCGGGTTGCTGTTTTGAATTTTTCAGTGGTACAGTAAGGAGCCAGGATTTTAAAAATTTTGACCTTTCTAAAGGGTCTTTCCTATTACTGGAGCTAGCAGTGGCCAGCTGCACAAGGATAGGAGGCCTGAAGGTGGGACTCATTCGCACAAATATTTCGAGAAAAGCAACTCTTGAAGCGAGAAAACGAACGAGACATATGAAATAAGCTCCTAGATTACAAAATTCCATCACTGGGCTGTTTACCAGAATGCTTCTTTGAATATGTATTCGTTCGCTTGAGCAGTTGACTAGGCAAAGAGAAACCCCATAGACGTACTTGGTGGCTGACCACGTTATTCTTGATAATTGTGATGGCATGAGCCTTTATTACGTTAAGCTGGTAGGTATATTCAGCGAGATTCCCGCTTACTTAAATGATGAAATTTAACCTCTCACTTCTACGATTGCTGGCGCTAGCAAGCCAAAATATTGCGATAATGGTACAATCGAATTGCACTTTACCGCTAAAGTAAAAAAACAAAAACAAAAAGGCTTCCAAAAACAAGCCAGCAGCCAGATACCGGGCAAATAATAGAAATCGTATCAGACCAAAGCTCCATCACTGCGCTAGTCTCGGTGGCAACTTCCGGGTGACGCTTTGAAGAGCGCCCCAGTTGGCATGGAGTGTCTGTCGGGGTCCCGCTTGTAGTGAGGCGTTATTCGCTCAGGGAAGTCGTTACCCCGGGACCACCGGCGTAGCCATTACGAAGCGTTATCTGGCAGAACCGCCCCCTCTTTCCCACCTTCCTCTTCATGCCCGCTAACTGCCATGAGCCGGCAGCGCTGTCTCCGTCCTAGGGCTTAATTACCGCCTCTAATCTGCCACTCTCCCGTGAGGCCAATGGGTTTCTCTCCGCCGCATAGTCGGTCGCCGGTTTATCTTCTCTTGTGCGACAGGCCTAATCCTTCCGCGTCACAGCGTTCCCGTTTGGTGCCGCCGAGTTTCTTGCAAGCGCGTTTGTTGAGTCTGTTCTTCGTCTCTGTTTCGTTAGTGTTGCTTCAAGGGTCACTGTGTGAGGGCTGCTCAGACCAGACTGCTGCTGTCAGGTTCTTACGAAAAGTTCTGCGCGAAGTTGCTTGCAGGCTGCATTGGCACAACTCCACGAAGCCCAGAGAGGAGGGAACAAGGCGCAAGCAGGAGCTAGGAGCCCCAATAGCCACGGTAAACGACGCCATTACATGTTACAGTTAATTGTTTTTAGATGTAACGCAAAAGCGCCTGCCAAGGAACCCGATCCCTTCCTTCCTCCCCCAAGCAGTGGAAGAAACACGCGTATACCTCTGAAGCGCAAAACGTCTTGTGTAGAACTGGACTGTAACAGATGAAACTAGCTTTGCAATAGACGGTACGACGGGTTATGACGTCATCGTTACATGACCTGGGGTGGAGATTTCAAACACTCCCAGAACGCTCACATGAAACTTGACGTCATGCCATCGCGCACTGAAGAAAAGTAATTTCAACACCATATGTAATCCGAATTTAAAATTTTCGTCGTATGTCCCTAGTGAAAAAATATCTGAGTCATAATACCCTCACACAAATTCTCATACTAAACTCATACTAAACGCGCACAAATCTCATATCATATCATACAAATCTCATTCAACGTATGATAAATATACGAGATTGTATGACATTTTTATGAGTTTAGTATGAGAAATTTGTATGAGGTTATTGTGACTCATGCGACTTTTTTCACTAGGGGTCTCAGAAGGCTTACCTTACTAAGAAATAAATTTTGCCTAAAAACACCTCGCGTGGGCGGGGCGCTCAAGCTGATTGGTCCCGACGTGGCAGGTCTATGTGCCGACATCCAGTATGTGGCGCCATCTGTCGGCGTCAAGGGGGGTCTGGGCATGCGCAGTGAAATGCGCGGTGGCGGATCACGGTAGCGGATCGCGGATCACAGTAAGCTAAAACTCTCTATTGTTCCTTGGTCCCGGTAACCTGTCAGGCTCTATACGAAAATGTATAGGTAGTATAGGTAAATGAAGTAGCGGTGCAGATGCAACTTCATGAAGTCCACGATGCTTATTGCACACCACAATTTTGAGCTGCAGTTTTACACGAGGCGTGATAGGCGTATAGTGCTATCATAGTCGTGACTGGACACGGGAAGCACAGCCGTTTATTCTGTCCTGGATTCATAACCCATTCGCGGCAATGTTTGTTGTGGAGAAGCTGCGGCGAGGAGTGCTTCACTAAAAGGCCTTAGGAGAAATCGTGCATTACTGTAAGGACTTCAGCATTAGAAGCAGTATAGAGGCACTAAATAAACGCGATCACTAATGAACGTGTTTCTCGCTACGTCATGCATTTTGCAGCACGAACATGACTAAGAACAACAGGAGCAAGTATACAACGCAGCTGCAAAGATCCAGTTGCAACTGCTAATAAAGCTTTTCTTGTCATCCTCGTTGAAAAAGTAGTAAACCATTGAATATGTGCAAATCATTATGTAATGTGAAATGAAGAACAATAGGAGGGGTGATATGCCGTACCCGAATATGCTTTTGCGGGTTTTGCATACACGCACAAAGAGAAGCTTATTTTCAAACGTTTCAAATAGAAATTGACCGGTTTTTGTTGCGGCAGTGTGAAGTTACCTATTTTATAAAACGTTTCTTTTAGCGCCTGTTTCAAATACACTCATACGCAAAGATTTATCCGCTTACAATTTCAGAAAACAGAACGGTGTATTAACAACAACCACAACAACAACAACAACAAAATCCTATTTTCTAGCTAAAAGAGGCACGCCTTCTCGCCGTTTAGTTAGGTTTTCAATCATATGTTGAAAACGATAAAATCGTTTACGACTCGAAAAAATGCCCTCCTTATTTTGGCGCCACATGTCCCTCGTTTCTCAATGTAAAGTGTGCGGCTGTCCGCGGAAACTGCAAGGCTGGCCATAAATACGAAACAGCTTCTGCGAGCAGCACAACTTCCTGCCGCAGTAAATTACGAGAGGAAACAGAGGCGTGTATGAAAATCCTAAAAACAGAACAGCAACCCGCGCGAAGTCCAAACAAGGAGAGAGTTGAAGCGTGGAGCATATTCACTTATAGAAATTGGAAATGAAATATGGCTCGCATACGTCACAGAGCGCGGTAATGCGAAAGCTTCCGGCCCGAGTGGAGAGCAATGTTTACAGTTTGCGAGCTACAATCGGGCCGGAAATGCAAAGCCTCCTACGCTGAAGAAGTGCAAATCAGATGAAAAAATTTTCTCGGCCGCCTTGGCAGATTTGTTGCATCGATGGGCTCTGGCTACCATCTTCGTTTATACGCACTTTTTTTCTTTATTGCCTCTTTTTTTTAGTAGTAATGAGTTTTCCGAAAAGGCATTTTTGGAGTTCACAATGAGGATTGCTGGAGTGCGGGATAACATAGTCGCGCACCGGGGAAAAGCGTGCCTTACAAAAAATACCAACTGTTCAAAAGGTTACATTTAAAAACCTGTTGCTGTTCATAGCCCCGAATGGGGCTGCATTCTGCAATCCAACTCCACGCCGATATTAATCAGTCATAATTTATTTATAAACAAACAAACAAACAATAGCACTATACATAACATTAAGCGAATTCCACGTTGTTTTAACTACAAGGGTAGCTCTTGGTCCAAATGATGACGACGTCACATGATCAGGTGACATAGTAACGTTGGTAAGTGCTCAGCCAGGTGGCAATTGGCAAGCGACAGGACAATATAAACATGACGGGGCGCTGACTTGTCTCCAAGACGTCGTTAAAGCAGTTTTTATGCGTAGTTTTGAACGTGCTCTGGTAGTTAGTTGGCAGATAGGTTGTTCACGTATCTGACAATGCTGACAGCGGTCGCTGCAGTTTGCAGTGGCAGTTGCGACCCTCCACGCCAACAATGCGTGGTGTTCGTGACCAGACCAGTAGATATAAATTGCGCCACTTCTGTATGGCAGCCATTCAGTTGACCATATTAGTATTATGTCAGTCACCAATTTCAGTTAGCTTGAACGAAATCAAATTTCGGGGGTCTCCACCCCTCTCACAGCGTGGACTGTGTAAGCAAATTTTAATGGCCCACGCAAATTTGCAAGTCTTCACTCAGACATACTGAAATTAAATTAGGGACAAACCTTTGCCAAATTCGGAAGACGTCAAATTTCAGGAGTCCAGGAAGGCCACATTTCTTGGGTGGTTCACCTACGTTTGGAGGTCACCACTAAATTGGCCGTGCTCAAATTAGGTTAGACATCGATTTTGGAGAATCGAAGAGGTAGAATTTCGGAGATTCGGGAGGCCAAAGGTTGTGCATGGTCAACCCTATTTGTAGGTCATTACTGAATCGACCATAATCGAATTGGATCAGAGATTGATATTTGGCAAAATGCTGACGAGATAAAATTTCGTGGTTCCAGGGGGCCAAATTTTGACGGTGGCCTATCAAATGTAGAGATCACTATCGAATTGGGTATACTCTAATTAGATTCGATGTCAATTTTGTTACTATTATGTGTGCCATGGATTATTGACAGTTTGTGCTGACACGCTTTCATGACAGGCTCTGTCCCCACACTCTGCCGATGCTCTTTGTCCAAATTTGTATGAGGCAATAACTTCACATTTTCTCACACACGCTCACTTAATTCATATAACAAACCACATACAAGTAGCATATTATTGCGTAAGGTCTCACAGTTTCTTGTGCATTATCATAAATTATGTACGATATTTTATGATAATGATGTGCACCGTATGAGAGTCTATGCGATTAGATGAGATTTTATGAGGTCATTGTCCTTTAGAACGTTTGATTTTTCAGTAGGGATGTACTTAATGACCTACCGGCTTCGGCTATCTGGAGAGAGGCAAGGAGTGCGCAAAGTGAATGGGACCACCACGGGATGAACTCGAGAGGGGGCTGCCCCTGAAGGAGGAAGTTATAACCAAAACTGAAGATTGTGCAACCCAAGGTTGGTAACCCTACTGAAAAACTAAAAAGTTCTACGGGGCAATAACCTCACAAAATCTCATCAAATCGCATAGACTCTCATACGGTGGACATCACTATCATAAAATATTTCCCATAAATTATGATAATGTGCCAAAAAACTATGAAATCTTATGCAATTATATGGGACCTGTACGTGATTTCTTATGCGAATTGAGTGAGGTTGTGTGAGAAAATGTGAGGTTATTGCCTCATACAATTTTTTTTTGTAGGGAATTGCTGCTAGAAAATGCGCTGTGGTTGCTACCTTGGAAACACGAGGTTATGACGAGAGCGCAGCAGAGTACCCTACAAAAGGGAGGGAGTGAATGGCAGAGAAAGCGGATTGGCTGGAGATACGAGGGCAAGAGCGGACGAGGGAAAGGATTTCTGAAAGTGTAAGGGTGAAAACGTATGATGGGGGCGTGCTGAGCGAAAACACAGAGGCCTTACTCAGGCATCTTACTATCGGCAAGTCACATAGCACGTAGGCATGGCGCTGACATGTATTCCTGCCCACCTTTTTCAGCTGCCAAGTGAGAACTCAAGATGGAAATCGTACCTGGGTGCCTGGATCAGCCCTTGGACATGCAACCTAGGAAATGCAGGGACGTTCGGATGGCTTGGCTAAAACGTAGCTTTATAGCAATGTCGAACGGTTCTACACATAATGTGTTAGCTTAAAACTGCATGCTATGAATGTGAAACATCCTTATGCGTAAGGAGGCTCAAATATCGGAGTCCGGAGTCCAAGTCCTCAAAGGGAGCAGCAGAGCGGTGCCATTGAGGAGGGTATGACAAGAAGCGTCACACCCTTAAAGGTGGCACTTAAGAAGGCCT
Source organism: Amblyomma maculatum (assembly GCF_055883805.1). Lineage (NCBI taxonomy): Eukaryota > Metazoa > Arthropoda > Arachnida > Ixodida > Ixodidae > Amblyomma > Amblyomma maculatum. Next base: position 46,000,803 of record NC_139353.1, on the reverse strand, counting down.
CAAATTTTTCCAAAGTAAAATATATTTGCACATAAAATAAATGCACCTACATCGCACAAGCCGCGTTCGAGGCTAGGTCGAGGTGAGACAGGGGAGACGCGGGAGGTATGAATCCAGCGCCTCCATATCAACAATTAGAAAGTGGGAAATGATTTAGTGCGAGTTGAACAGTTACGTGGGAAAATATAGAGCAGGCTCTAACTGCACACATATATTTATATGTCTCTCTCATATTCGCCATCTGGACATAGCGCAAAAGCCCCTGAAGTGCAGCACTCGAATTTCGCATTCTGGAGTATAGTAATTGCGTGCTATTCTTCTTTTTATACGGGAATTTGGTGGCCCGAGTGAGAAAGGCAAAAAGCGAATTACGTTTTATTGCAAAAGCGCGAATTCTGAGGATGCTACTCCAAGAAAAGCTTTGTCCTGCTTGTGGCCCCATGGCCGTGCTGATGCATGGCAAGAGTTCAGCCCCTTTCAAATCCCAATAACAATTTACAGGAATAAGCGTTTAACCGCATGCTTTGTAACTCCTTATGCTCCAACTCACAGAACTCCTTTGCGTTGAGACGCCATTATCTAAATGCAGAGCAATCTCCCAAACTAAGCGCCCTTGCTTGCAGGTCGAAGGAAATGAACAGGAGCAGCCACTTCAAATGCTTCCGAGACCATCCCACTGCGTTAACCGAAGAAGGAGATAACAAAATGTCGTGTTACAGGGAGAGAAGTCGCAATTGTCTTCAGCTTTGCCTCAGCTCATACACATTGCAGGGCAAAAGGGGCGAACCTTTAGGCAGAGGTTTAAGCATGGAAAGCCGCTATGTTTTCCTACTAAAAGCCGCGGGCCTTCCAGCGGTGGTCAGGGTAATTACACGGGTGTGCTATGCCACAATTCGATCACGTTTTCGCTTCCACTGCCTCCCCTGCCTCCCCTGCCTCCCCGGACGTTCGAGCTTCGCATCTGATTGCGTGCGTGCGCGTTCAAAACAATGGAGTTCGAAACAGCTGCCGCTGCTTCGGGGGTCGACGCGGGAAAATTGAATGCAACCTCGCCGCCTGAGGCGAAGTTTGATCCGTATGGAACACTGGAACACGGACGCTTTAAGAAACTGGGGCAAAAGCCAGGTTTAAATTTTAGTACGTGAGGCCCTCACATTGGAGGGGAATCCCAGTCTCCCTTCCATCCGCTTATTTTGTTTCAGGAGAAAACAGCGCCCTCGGTGACCCGGTCTGACAATGGCGGCGCAAGCTTTGTTTGGCACTCTTCCGAGCAGGATTCATCGGCCGCTTGAGTCTTAAAGGGTGGAGAGACTGTACTTTAAAGGAGAGATGCTTAATGTATTTCGGATATTGCTCAATGTTAGAGAGAATTCAAGAATGCGCTAGTTGTTTCGAACGACGCGATGTTTACATCTGGGTGCCTCGAGGGCACGTTGGCCACCTTTGAATAAGATAAAACCTGCAGCGTCGATGCAGAAAGTACTAGTTACATTTTTTTTTACTTTGCCGTGGAATTTCAGGTAAGCGAGGTCTTTCCTCTGTGGATTAGTGAACACAACATTTTTTTTTTATGATTGGATATAGAACAGTTGCACTCTGACTTTGTCTTTTCCACATGCTTTGTCTTTTCCACGGATAATATTTGAACTTTCCAGCCATATGCGAAAACTTTTTACGTGCTCCTTCCCGCGCATCTCGCCGATTTTTTAACTCTTGTAGCCTCCAACGTTTGTATGGTTCTTCTAACGCCTTCAATAAGTCTTCTCTGCCCATCGCCACAGAAGAATGGAACAGTCTTCCCGAAAACATTGCTAACAAATATAACCCTTCCAAATTTAGACAGCTAATAACTGACCATTTCAACCGGCAATAGGCACTTTTCCTCGCGCTCCTCTCCCAGCAATCCAATTTGCTTGAAGTGTTGCATCATGACGTGTTCCTATGTCTCCACATTTTTTGACACTTACACTCAGTGAAGTTCTTTTGGACATATGACATTTTTTTGATGTTCTTCCTTTCTTTTTTTTTGCGTTTGGTGTCTCCATATCTTCGTTGATGTTGTTGTAACCACTATTAAATTTCTGTGTTTTTATGTTCACTTGCTTCTGTATGATTACATACTCACATCTTCCCCCCCCCCCCCCCCCCCGTTATGTAACATCCATTATGGACCTTTAAGGAGGTATGGTAGGGTAAACGCCCCAAAAAATTGAATATACAATTTTGGGCCAGAAAAATCGAGTGCACAATGAGGAATAAACCTGCGGAAGCGCGGCCTCGAGCGCCCGCTCAAAACGGTTTAACGGATCAATTAACGAATAAATGATGATGATAATAGGATAGGATAAGATTACGATAGCACTTGTTTAAGAAAAAAGACGACCGAAAAACAGACTTGAACTAGCAGGTGTCCCTCGTGTGTCGTCTTCGTATGTATCTGTTTTAATACCTCTAAGAAAATGGTTCCAGTGAGCTGTTCCCAACTTCACGTTTAGAGAACTAAAAAGTTGCACAGCCAGTACAAATTTAAAACAGGAATTGTTGCCCCGGCTTACCCCATGAAAGTAGTTATAGTCTGGATGACTAAATAATAAATGCGATAGAACAACAATAATATCGCATGAAAAATAAAAAAATCAGTTCAGTCGAAGAAAAGCAACCCACCTTTTCTAAGCCGGTTCCTAACCATATTTTAACAGAAAGTATGCCATCATTACGACGATTAGTTTTCTTTCTTTTTGATAAAAACGGAAGCGAGCAGTCTGGACAGCATTGTTGGAAAAGTCGATCAATATATACTCGTTACCACTACTTTGAATTACTCAAAGGCGACAAGCATAGTACTTAATTCCCCTTCGCCATGCCGGGCATGGAAAGACTAACAGGTGATGCAAGTTGTGACGTCAAGACCGAGAAGCAATCCGCCACCGCCGCCTGGATGTGAATATCCGTGTAATCCACCCTCACGGATCCGCGCGAAAGAAATATCTAATTTGAACAAAAGCGTTTAGGCTGAAAAGCGGGTGATAGGCGCACCACGCATATTGGATTGTTTTATTGCTTTTTCTGGTTTATAAACGCTTCCTTTCCCGTGAAAGCTTCCTTTTTATATAAGAACTTTGTATTCTAGTAATGTCATTTTAGAACACCCAAAGAGATGACCTGTCTATCGGATATATTTAGTCCTCTTTTGCATTTAAATACTGAAGATGCGCCTGTAAAGTCGTAGGACATGTTACGGGAAAATCACATCAAGATATTTTTGAAGGCAGAGCCTTCCACGAAACTCCTAAAAGGTCAAACATGAATTCGAACTAATGAACTTGGGGTAAGACGTAGTCTCTATAGAAGGAGCCATGTTTTCCACGGTAGGAGCAGTGGGGATTGGCTCTTTGTTGCTTGCCCGAACGGGGACAAATATCATATATCGCATCGTTCGCAGAGTGGCCTCCGTTGCAAACAGAGGTTAAGCAAACTTGCTTTCCTGTCCAGATGGATGTTCCACCCATGTTTCTTCCTAATCAACCTACACGATGTTGATTCGGGGTTCTAAAGTAAAACCACATATAACTATTTCGTTTTCAGAATTCCGCAGCACTCTGTTTGAAGGCCTTGACATCACTCTGCAAGAGCGCGACTCTCCGAGCTTGCCGACTCTATGTCGACAGAGTTTGGCCGTGTCGCTCTTTCATCTTTCTAAAGGGAAAGAGAAGACAAACAAAGACGCAAATGGGAATTCTAGCTTCCTGTGGACAAACCACCATCCGTTCTGTTTTCATTCCGGCCACGCTAACATATCTCGATATTGATAGCCACCGGAAGCGGAGATGTCAAAACGCGGTTCCCGTCGCATTTGGTTGCTCCAACGTCTTGCCCCTCCGTCCGCCAGGCGGCGCCCTGGTCATCTCTCTACAAAGAGAGAGCGATTGGCTTCTTCCTCACAGTACGACGTGTAAGCTGGCAACGACAACTATTTATAGGACGCGTGCGGGCGCAAGAACGGCCCGTTTCCTTGAGCGCTGTCTTGTATCGTGTTTCGCATCTCTCTTCGACCCATGGCCATCCGAAAAGAAAAACCAATATTCTTCATTAAGCGCAAAAAGCGTAGCGAGCTTCCCGAGTAGGCGCAGCCCTGGTCGAATAAAAATAACAATGGCGGACTCGGAACCCTATCTTAACTAACTTACATATTATTTCTGTTATTAGAAATATTGCCATGTTATTTCACATGTAGCGGGTGCCAAATGACGCGCTACTCGAAAATGAGTGTAGATAGAGTAGGGAGAAACAACCGGCATACTTTTTTTTTCGCCTATTATTCGAATATAAGATGCTACTGCTGCAACGCTGTGAATCGTTAGGCGAGTTTCAGATTCGTCGCAAAATCCTAAATATGAATCGGGAACCGTCTTGCCTGAATTAATCTGAGCACGAATGGTTTCCATTCGTCGTATTAGGTTCTTTTAGCGACATAGTGTTTGGATGAGCACGAGTGTTAGGGCGCATACGAGAATAAAATCTCTCCAGAAGATGACAGTGTAATCAATTAGGGGCTGCGCAAAATACAGCTAAGAAAAGCAGAGTAGAAGCGAGAGCTATAAGTTTTACTAATCTCTAGCATGATCGCGATGCCCTGGAAACTTATTATGGATATGAATAGGTGGATCGTCCAAACGTTCACAGCTACTACCAGTTTGTAATAGCTGCTGAATTCTCTTCAGAACAGTTCTTCAGAAGAATAACGATTTACAATTGGCTCTTCGGTAAGCACCAAGGCATTCAGTTTTTGGCATTTGCCTCAATGAAAATTCTTCGGTCGCGATCCAAAACTACGTCTTTGACTTGGTCTATGCAGGTGGATTCAGCGACTTCGGAGACTGTTCCTACTCCGGAACTAAAATGTCATCTAGTGAAAGCAATCCGCAAATAGAAAAATGAAACAATTAAACGAGCTTTACTTGTTTACAGAGACATCGTCCTAAATCATACTTCGCTTTTAGAGAAAGGCTATATGCCTCACTTTCTCTGCGGATGCTGGCAAAGATGATGCATGTACAGGATGATGTTATAAAGAGCGACGAGAAATAGAAAGTATTTGTAGTGAAATGAAAATTTCTCACACCAAGGCAATTCATACTTCGATCTACCATGCTCAGTTGCCGGCTACAGCATTCGGCTGCTAGACAAAAAGAAACGAGCTTGAATCAGACCATGCAAGGCGAATTTAGGGGGAGACGAAATGCTAAAAAATCCGGTTGGTAGTGCCCTCTGAGTGCCCTTGAAATAAACCCAAGTAATCTGAATCGGTCGGGTGCCCTGCACTGCGCCCTTTCTTATTGCTCGTTTGCAGCATTGAAGTACAAAATTTTTCATCCCGCGCTATACCTTACCGTAAGATACAATACCACACCATACCGTACATAACACAACACCAACACAATACAACAGCGTTAGCGTATCCATCATTCCGGAAATTCATATAAAGAAAATACGTGCGCCGCGTATCTTAAATACATAGCTCATTCTTTTATCAGACAAGCAACTTAATTGCACAGCGCCGCAACATATCATGCCCCCCCCCCCATACCATACCATGCTATGCCATGCCGTACCATACCGTACCATACCATACCATACCATACCATACCATACCATACCATACCATACCATACCATACCATACCATACCATACCATACATATAATACCACGTCATACCATACCATACCATACAATACCATGTCATACCATGCCATACCACACCAAACCACACCACACCATACCATACCATACCATACCATACCATACCATACCATACCATACCATACCATACCAATAAGTTTTCCATACGTTCTTGTAGTTCGTACAGAAAATAACCTGTAAAGCTTATATTTAAATGCATTATTTCCTCTTCTGATCAGTACAGCCAACCTAAGCTCCTTGATAAACTATGCGTGTGTTGTCCCTAGATAAGCCAGCAAAGTGAAACGAGTGACCAGGAAACGCCCCACTCCCTCGCTCCCTCGCTCGCTCGTTCATTCATTCATTCATTCATTCATTCATTCATTCATTCATTCATTCATTCATTCATTCATTCATTCATTCATTCAGTCATTCATTCATTCACTCACTCACTCACTCACTCACTCACTCACTCACTCACTCACTCACTCACTCACTCACTCACTCACTCACTCACTCACTCACTCACTCACTCACTCACTCACTCACTCACTCACTCACTCACTCACTCGCTCGCTCGCTCAATGTGTACGTGCGACCCTGCAGAGTGGCAAACCTAGCCTTTCCGTCTACTTCACCAAAAAATCTCATTCCCGGTGCTTCCTAGAATCTTCGCTAAGGTCTGCATTCACGCGGAGTGCGCATATAGTCCCTGGAACCCATCCCGACAATGTCCCTCCGGGGTACCTATGCGCTTCCTGGGATCACGAAGTGGTTCCACGTAGAGATGCAACAGATATATGCGTACGAGTGATAATATGCACGTATACAAAAAGCCTTGTTATGGGAGCCCATCGTATCACTTTCTCCGCGTCGAAGAAACGAACAAAGAGGAATTCAGGAGTCATCCAAGCAGAAGGAATAAAGAAACGTGAGAGCATGGAATAACAAAGCAGCTCGGCAGGAACAGAATGAGTAAATAAAGATGAAAGAGAAAAGCCGGGACGAGCACCGGCAGCGAGAGATGCTCGAGTAAGACTCTAGGTTTTGGTTTTCTTTTGAGCCCTTCGCTGCTTTTTTAGTTTATATTCTGGCATGAACCGACGAAAATATTCATTGAGCTATTCAGTTTAACGTAGTCGGCCGCGGAGAAACGTGGCGCTGGAATCGCTTATATGTAGTTAGAACACCAGTAAGGTGAAGATTCTCAATTGTCCTAATGGTTTCAGCTGAATACGCAGCTTTGTCTGTGTATATAAGAGATTGTATTGATTCAAATCTTCCAGACCCATTTTGTTTGTTTTGTACCACAACACATCATAGACATTGCATAAAAAAATAAAAAGTGAGAACATGTGTTTTTAATGAAATTGCTAGCCTATAATAGGAGCCCATCTTCGTCTCTCCCTCAGCTGGAGGTATCACTACGCATAGTTTGTAGCCTTCATGATTGAAGGCCACCTTTTCTGCCTATCAGTTCACATTCTTTTCTTTTTTTAAGACAAGCAGAGACTAACGCGAGTTCATGTGCCTAAACTGCGTTCTAGCCATATTTCTGCCCCTGGTGCACTCTCGTGTCCTGAAACACACACACACACACTGAAAATAATCGCTGCGCGTTACACCATTTTGTCGGGTACGTTTACCTTTACTTTGTTATTTCTGGTGATTCACTATGAGGGAGGCCATGGTAGATTGCTTCGGGTAATTTGACCACTTGAGTTTTTTTTTTAACGTACCCCAACGTCGCACAGCCCACGGACACATATAGGTTTCGTCTTTATTATGTTCCCACTAAAAAAAAAAAAAAAAAAAAAAAACTTTTCCTGGGCTGGACAAACAGTACAATGCAGGAGTTACAGCGGACAAAGTATGAGTTATTTTCCAGGAATGGTGGTGTAAAACATCGATAAATAAGACAGAAAGAAACAGGGTCAGCAGACACTATGTATAAGGTTCTGTCACGCTATATCAGTCCATCTTCGGACACTACAACGAATGCATATCACAGGCGGCCCTCACCAAAATTATGGCCATAATATCAACAGTTCTGAGGTCTTGACAGTTCTGAGGTCGGCAGCTATTCAAAGCTGCCACTGTGAAGGTGCTAGATAATCACCCCGAACTCTTTTATTGCGAAAGCCTCTTTGAAACACCTCGCAGCACGCTTAGCCTTCTCAACGTAGCATCGCTTTTAGTGGGAAATGACTTCGGGACGCATTTGCATATGTGCACGCTGTAGCGCTCTTCAGCCCTTATATTCGTGGGAGCTCTAATTTTGAGCAGCGCGCGCTTTCCTGAGGGCGCAAAGGGAGTTGAGTGTTCGTAAGCCTGTCTCTGGCATGCCACTAATGAGGAGTCGCTGGCATTACTGGCACCAAAGTGCGCCCGCTTGAAGGGCTTTTGTGGCTGCCTCTAATACGATATACTTCCGTAACAACGCTATTATAAAGGAGGCGCATCCAGCACCATACAAAAAAAAAAAAAAAAGGAATGAAGCTATGCTGTTTTGAAAGGTGTCATTGAGCAAACGTTGCTTTTCGTGTCCTATACAAGCACACGCGCGCAACGCCTCTTCCAGGGCTGTAACTTCCACCGTGTGTTCGCTTGTAGTAGAGGCTGCCGGGAGGCTAGTAATGATGCTGGATGTGGAGCTTGAACCGAAACGTCTATTTAGGCGGACTATATTTTTTTTCCGATGGGATTAGAGTTCACGTCAGCACAAAACGCCATGCTGCCAGGTCATTTCCCGATTGGTCGAGATGTTGATGACGTCATAACGTCAGGTGACATGTCCGAGCGCTGAGTTGTCGGTGGGTTGTGCGACATCGTGCGAGTGATGTAACCTATGCTTTGGGGCGTTAAGCTTCCCCGCAGCGGAACCATGAGAAGCCGCGAGACGACGGAGCAGGAGCAACGAGGGGGTAGAAGCAAAGAAATACATTTATGCACGAAGGTTTTACATAGTGAAGTATGTGCAACGTATGTTGCTGGGCGAGTTGGTAGAGCATAACGAAAAACACCGCTGGCAGACGGACAAGGAAAAGGACAATAAAAGACAAGACGAAGGACAAGAAAAGAAAAACAAGAGACGAAAGACAAGTGTTGTGTCCTCCTTTTTCTTGTCCTTATCTGCCAGCGCTGTTTTTGGTTGTAAAGTGTGTGCAAGTCGACATAGAAGAGATCTACTCGTAGGTACAATTCCACCTCTAAAATACGGTTTGTTGACCCCTGTTCCCTATCCTGGGAAATACAATTCATCTCGGGCAATCCAATCGGCGGAGCACACGTTGTCACCAGAGGCACCGTCCGCAGCCGGAGGCGTCACTTAGACCTCCTCGCAGCTCTCCTCTTGGTGGTGAGGAGCAGTTCCGCGGATGTTGATGACGATCTTGCACCGATGGCAGGCATTCATTACCAAGTTTAACCAGTTCGGGAAGTACGTCGTCGGGAGAAGGCAATTTTTTACGGTACTTCACACGATGTCGCTTGAACTGTTTGGCGAAAAGCTGCGTGCCTCTGTTTTCGCCAACAAAAGTGGACTTCCTCATGGCCGCCGCTGTGGACACAAAGCGGGTATTTTAAGGCAAGAGCCAAATTTAGTGGCTAATGCTCGCGGCCACGATTGTGTCCGTCCGTCTGTCCGTAACGCTTTAGTTTGATGGCGTCATTAGTGGTGTACGTCGTACCTTGAAATAATGATGACGTCTTCAGTGGTGTAGTATGTAGATATATGAAGGCTTGAAAAAATTACAGCACGTTTGGGAGAAAAATAATTTCTGTTGTTTTTTTTTTTTTCAGAAAAGAAAAAAATGGAAAAAAAAACATCGAAAATTTCACAATGCTATTGCACATTGCATACCTTCACTAGAGTCGGACAATGCTCTGCTGTTCGACGTTCTAGAAGCATTGAAGGAGGGTTGATAAGGCAGTGCATACACCCCAGGTTCTGAGGTACCACCACCTTTTATGCCGTGTGGCAAACTCAGCGCAATAAATAAATAAATAAATAAATAAATAAATAAATAAATAAATAAATAAATAAATAAATAAATAAATAAATAAATAAATAAATAAATAAATAAATAAATAAGGAGGGCTGAAATCTGGGTCAGTTGGTACATATTCTTAGAGAATAAAAGCCAGCCAAGGGACGAGGACGAAGGAAGACGATGTACACACGGAAGCTTTGAGTGAACATCTCTGCAAGGGGGCATCTTTCACTGCACATCGGTTAACTGATTTCAACGTAGCAGAGCACAGAGCATCCGCAGGAATTTGGTTCAGGACAGGGGTCTGAGACATGGCGAAGCACGTGGCCCCATCTACCTGGTGTCAACGCCTTTCCACCAACCAGCCGCTACCTCCTCAGGCTTGCCGACTCCTGCAGCAACCCCCATCATCGCCAACTGCGTACAAAACTGGTCACGTTTTTTTAAACAATATTTATTGCCACGGGGCATCAGTAGGGTGTGAGATAAAGGATGAATAAGTGATTAAGTGAATAGAAAAGGTTGGCTGATTTTATGAAGTCTAGGAGTGAGCGATGATGAAGTCCCTGCATCTAAGCGATATATGAGGCAGAATTGGATTAACTCGATACGTTCATTCAAGACTTTGCAACAGGCTTTCAGGGGAAAGCGCTCGAAACCTTGTGTATGTGCAGTCGAACCTAGCTGTGGACACAACTTCAGTCCATGCTGCGGCGCGTAGTGCCGCATCCAACGACAGTGCCTCTGAGCCCGATATGAAGTGACTTATAGATCAGTTTTCGTATTCCCTTTCTCGGTGCAGTAGAACAAAAAGTTTGTTCTACAAATATGATACTTATGTTTCCATATTCGTCTGAAGTGCAAATCATTCTTTACGCTCTCGGTGCAATAAAAACAAGAAGTTATGTTCCCCATTGCAAGCAGCTGCCATTACGCCCACCGTTACACAGTTCTAACCGCACAGCAACGTTTACCGTGAGCCTGTCCAGTCACAGGGATGCAAAACGGTGGAGGAGGATCAAGTGCAGGCATTGTAGCGTTATCTTAGTCAGGTGAGATTTGGTTGCATCATATTCGTAGTATAAAATACCGAGCAACGACTTTACGTTGTTGCTATCCGCCTTGTAATTTGCTTGAAGAGAACTCGATAGATGTTCTCGCATATCACCGAGTGCAAGACTTAAATGTTTTCTGCTCCACCGAGGTCTTGTGATCTCTACGCCACATACCAAACAAAACGTCGCCATTTTATTGATAATGTCGTTTGCATGTTTGCATGGCGTCTAACCTCACAACATAAAAGCACGTCAAGACCTCTGAATGAAAAAGATGTCTCACTTTGAACCTAGAGACCTTGGGAATTCACAAATACACACATTCTTAGCATTGCTCCAACGTTCTTAGATCAGAACGTTTTCAAGAGTGACATTAATATCTCGGCGTAAAATCCCACACGCGCTGTCACCAGCGCTTCGCATTCACCTTACAATGTTCATTCTATTTTGCATGCTGTATGCTTTTTTTATATTGCTCATAAGCGCACTAACTACCTCCTCTATATGTATACATGAGAGGGAAGGAATGTTTTCGTTCTGTCTATGCTGAACAAATTCGAAGGTACTTCATTTAAAAGAACCCGTTCAGTATTATCTTGTACTGATTGAAGCTCTAGAAACGGCACCATTTCAATATTTGTAGGTACGTTTCCCACAATTTTCAAAAATCATTTCAAAAAACAAAAATCATTGTTACTAAAGCTTTCCCCTCTACTTGAAGCAGCTCGTATAAATATAAAGAAATTGTCACCGTAAAATAGACCGTGACACTCTGTACGGCTTTACGAATAAGGCGCATGCAACACAATTTTGTGTACACTGTAGAAGAATCTGCGAGTTATTAATAGAGAGAATCTGCAGTGCACGACAGACTTCTATAGTCAGTATCGATATCAAGCGCCTATTATTTTACTCCTTGATAGGCAGTCCACCAACCTTAGAGAGCCTACATGTTGTGCCGCGGCGCCTGGCTTAACAACATGGACATACGGCGCCATCTGTGAAGCCAAGGAGAAACCTTCCCTTTCCCCCATCATCGATACAGCCGGTCTCAAGAGCGGAGAATTGGGCAGAAGAGCATGTTGCTACTTAAGTGATGACGGAATGATACAATAAAAATATACAAGGTTACGGACGACCTCGGTTCAATTTTGATCAGATTAGGTACTTTAGAACCCTCTTAACCCCTACCCTCCCCTCAACACACCCAGCAGAAGAAAAAAAAACAAAAAAAAAAAAAAAAAAAAAAACAGAGGTGAGCTTATATTTTGCGCGTCAAGAGTGTGTTCTCACGCGCGAGAAATGGAGTTGCGGAAGTGGAAAATAACTCAACGAACGCACATGATTCTTTATTTATTCCGTCATTTTGTCTTTTCGCCCCATTCGCTGCACGTAAAAAAGAAAACAGAACAGGTTGAAGGCAAGAACAGGAAATCTAGCTGAACAGGAGAGAGATAACCAAGGTTCCCTTAGATTCGATTGGCCCTATACTTCTAAACGAGACAGAAAGAAGTGAGTAATAACTAATAGTTCGTACATTAATTGAGAAGTTTGTGTGTCCATTAAAGCCCATACACAAGCATCGCTCACACAAAATGCTGTAACACGCCATCGCCGAGGTGAAAAACGCGAGAACTGGACACAACACACACACGCGCTCACGCTACACCACTCGAGGTGGAAAATGAAACACACTAATTCGAGAAGTAACCTCGTCTTCGATACCAAAAAGGTGCCCGGAGAGCGGAAAGAAAAGGCTGGCTAAAAGAACACAAGTCCATCCACGTCTTCCCTTATCTGGGAAGATTTGCTGTGGAATCCTGTGCTATCTAATGCAAGGTGATGAGGGTGCTGTGCGCGAGACCTGAGATGAATCAGGTGCAGCGAACAGATCCTTCTTTGAGTCACAGGTAAATGGAATCCTTCTCAAAATTTTCCTGCCTAGCTCTTGTACCACAGAGTATTCAGGCAACCGCCGATGGAATCACCGACGAAGAGGCAGTAATAAAGTACTCGAAAAGAATGTGCTGCCTCCCGAAAGAAATTACTATAGCTAATAAAAGACTAAAACTCATATGTTTCCAGGCGTTTGTTCCGATAAAATTATTGAAAATATTGCGATTTTCTGTCCAACCATCGTCTTGCTTACAGTCATAATCGATGGAATGAGCAAGGAAAGTATTGTGCTCAAGACTGCAACAGCCAGCTGCATTCGAATACAAAACAGAATATTGTGGGTAGATAGATATGCATTTGAAATGCCTAGAATTGTTTTGACACTGTACAACACTTGACACCCATAAGAGCGGTTACAAGTATCTGTTTTCACCCGTCGACGCACTCTGTATGCCCAAATTGTGCCTTCTTTAATGGGTGGTTTGATCATCACAGAAGGTGCGAATCTCAGCGCTTTAACATAAAGGTTAAAGTTCAAAGTTTATTCAGAAATAAATAGAAATGTTTTGATTATACGGAAGGTTACAGAAAGAAGTCCCAAAGTTTGGCACTATATTCTATGTAATTAATCGGTTCACCACGTGGTTGATAAGTATTTACCATGCCGCGGATAAGTGCGCTTTACCACATTGCCGATAGAACTCTCTAGCAAGTCACTCATGAAGCTCTGTATTTCGGTGCATTCTTGTGCACTATATACAGTCTCGCTTTGTATTTTGGGTGAATTTCGCCCCCTTTCATTTTTACCGAATAAAAAGCGCTACGCTAAGGCTGCGTGTTTTAAAGCAAAAAGTCGGAACCATTTTAATTGCGCTTGGCACTATGCCTATGCACACCTACGCGTTGAAAGCCGCATTTAAAAGCGAAAGAAATAATATCGATTAAAGATTACATGAACAAAATTGAAAAAAAAACTAGCCCCTATTTTAGATAATTCGGTATATTATTCGTCTGATTTGAATTCACTAGCAAGTTTTAATTTGTTTTTGAATCTTTATCTATTTTAGCTGAGAAAATCTGCAGGGACGTATGTTGTAGTGGAAAAATGATTACCCTACCGGTGTTCTTAAAGATGTCGTCCATTTCTTTACCCCAGTGTTCGCTATATTGTAGGGTAGAATACTGCAGTTTTTCATCCTTGAATACTCCTATCAGTTCGGTGGGTTAGGCGGCACGAATGTTCAACGAGCGAAAATCAATGTTGCACTTGTTCCTCCACTCCTTTTTCTCCTCCGCGATGAGGAGAAACCATCAACGTTCTAGCTGACACTGAAATCGCGGGAAACCACAGATTTAATAAAGCATAATAGGTCAGGAAAAGCAGTGGTATTAGTGCAGTGAATAAGGTCCGGCTCGAAGCCGTATTTTTTTTTTTGTGCATGTGTGTGTGTGTGATTTGCTAATAATGCTTTCTGAACGAATTCATAACCGGTCCTTATACCTTAATATACCTTTTTATCTGTTACGCGTAAGCAGCACAAGCCCATGTGTGGCAGCACAGAACAAATTGAAGAAAGGGGCACTTTCAAGCCATTCTTAGCGGTCCCTTAATATACATTATTGCAATAATTTTCGTTTTGGCGTAGATTATTTTTACTGCAAGACAACCAAATGCGCTGTGCAGAATACAGAAGAAGTTTAATCTGAGATGTGGACCAAGTCGTAGGGATCTTTAAACCAGTGGTGAATATTATATTTGTGAAATGTGCCTTTAAGAAAAAAATTAATTTTATGTCCACATTAGTTGAAACCTGCACGCTAGCTTAAGTTTACGCAGTATTCGCGTAAAGCCTGCTGGTAAAACTGGTGAGGTTCGACAAAATTGTGAAGGATGCAGATATAAAAGAACGGCTATATTTGTATTCCGTATACTCGGCCAAAAAGTGTTTTCTTATATTGCTCACCGAAGATTGGCTTAAAACTTTGCTGGTAAATAAACAAGGGGGAGAGGGGGATATAAGTGTCTAGCGGTCCCAGTTCCAAGACCGAAATTATGGGAACGCTAAGTCCGGTTTAGAAAGAAATGCGGCATTACTAAAACAAGGCAGAACAGCGTAAGCTAGACAAGGAAGAGAAAAGACGAGACATATACAGCGTTACAGACACGTACGGAGACGTAAAATTTCATTCAAGCCATTGGTTCATCCTTCGACGAATGCAGCAACCAGTCCTCAAAGAAGGTAAAGAATAGGACAAGGAAACCGTGTCAACGCTTTGCCATTAAAGATAGTTATGTAGCACTGCGCTCTAAAAATGTCTCGTATTCCCTTTCTCGTACCTGTCTAACTTGTGCTTTTCTACCTCGTGATGAACCAACTAGCCCGAGATGTGATATCACTATATAGATAACGTCGCTACTATACAGGTTTCTGTTATTGCAACCGAGACATGCTCGTTGCCCCATTTTTAGTTCTTTTCGATCACCTTTTTTAGTCCTTTGAGCAGCTCGCATGTGTGATCCAGTTGGGCCATATCACGTGACGAGCAAATCTGTCAACTGCTAACTGCTAGCACGCTTGTAAATTCGACCATGTCACGCGGTCTCTGACATCACGCACCCCAGCGACCAATCAGCGGTCAGCCATGTTCCCTGGCAACTCGACCGTGTCCCATGACCTCATGACGTATTTCACCCACGGAACAAAATAAATATTTCCTGAAACCGTCAGGCTTCTCTCCTCTCTGCATTCTGGTGCATCAAAACCGCACTCTTTAGAAAAAGTTGGTGCAACAAACAAGATACAGAGATCTTTACCTCACCCGACGCCTCCTGTAGCGCTTAATGTCAGAAGGGTCAACAGCAACGAAAGTAAGCCTCGTATGTCAAGATGTTGTACATCTCGGTCATTGTCAACTGTAGTCTTGGCAATATAGCAGATGGAAGAGACTTCTGTGACATTCAATATCGTCAAGGAATAGACGCGTCTTTCTGTTTGCGCCACAGCGACTCCTCGCCAAGTTCACCCCAACACTTGAGTCAATACGATCCAGAGGGACACAAAATAACTCTCGCCGTGTTTCGGGTCTTATTGATAGCTAAGCTCATAGTGATTAAGGCTCCCAGCACGGGGCAAGGCACGGCTCGACTTGTTGACTCTCGCCTTGTCTGCTCGGGAAAACTCAATATCTGAGAGTCCGCACATCGGGCTTGCAGCTCCGACAGTTCGGAAGAGTAGCGGGAATACCTTTCGATTTGCCTTCAGCGACTAGAGGAGTCCCTTTGCTTCGTGATTTTAGCTTCTTTAGCGCAAACTTTCAAGCCACTTTCAATAGCTCTTGTCGGCTTCTTCTTGTTTATTTGACGAAATACGCCGTGAGTTCGCCACGCGAACTTGTGCACACACCCCGAACACTAAGTCCAGAATGATGAGACCTCGCCAACAGCATTTTATCTCTGTTTTATTTTCAGCCTCCTACAATATATTACTGCCCGACTAAGGACAACGCGAAGTCTGTTCCAACACTTTTCATGTAGGTACTGATCTCGTGCGTGTTTTTTAAAAGACCAACACGAACACAAAACGAGTAAGGCAGTTATAATCAAGACTAAAGGCGTGCGGCTCGAATATCAGGCAACGCATTTTGAGAGCAGCTGGCATCGTGCCTGTAAGGAAAGTATTTGTAAAAAAGATAAACATAGACCTTTTTGTAGCAAAAGAATTCAATCGCTTTGTTATCAGAGGTTTACACCCCCCCCCCCCTTTCTACATACTTGTTAGCACCTTCCATGTTAGATTGCCGCTTTTGCTCGAATGCAAATGCTCAGTGTACTCGCTGATGGCAGAGTTGATGATGTAATGTTACAAACCTGGCCTCACTTCGTGAAGGAACAGTAGTAGTGGCAGCGAGGTAGTGTAATAAAAAAAAACGAAATAAGAATCATCCAGAAACAAGCCGTTATAAGCAATTCGCGTGAAGGGACAAAACACTGCGGAGGTTTATCCCACTAAAACCAAGTTATTCGCACGCGGAATGGCTCGCGCCTCATCCATGGCGGTACTGAACGACCAAGACACCCTCACCTAATCACGTGGTACAGAGCAACGCGACTCCGATCGATTGCACCTGCAGCGCCTCTGCCACAGCAGATTATGTGATGTGATGTCATACAGACCCACCTCTGCCCTAGCAGCTGAAGGTAGAATTTGCGGCGCCAAATGTCATCGGGAGTTTCAGTGCGTACAGTAAAGCTCCCTCTGTAAAATTTTGGGGGCGCTTGATCTTCGCCTGAACAGTAGACGCAATAGCGCCTTCAAAATGGCACATAATTTGGCAAAGTGCATGTTAAATGTCTTTAGTTGGCTTTATTTTTGGGAAAGGAACGCGTAGCACCTGTCTGACTCCTCAGTGGCCACCTACACTTCCAATGAACGGCATGCACTTGGAAGTACCATAGTTCGTATCCCTAACGCAAACTTGCCTTGTACTAGACTAGCATATGGATGCTAAACAGGAAGCAAACGGCCTGACACCACTTTCGATTTTTCACACATAACGTTTGCGTCGCAGTTTTGATATGAGGTCAGGTGCGTAGTTCTGACACGTTTCTGACTCGTCTTTGAGAGCTCCTATTTAAACTAAAGCACGGCGGCTGCTGTTTTGCCTAACGAGCCCGAGTTAAGGACCGCACTCAAAGGCACGCCAGGAGGTTAACCTCTCCCTACATATTCTAAGGAACATCAAGATATTTCTCGCTGAGCAAGACCTGAGTATACAAGGTCGAGAATATGAAATATATTCAGAGCAAGGATTCTGAAAGTACACAAGTCACACTCATATATAGTGTTTCACAACTAGGTACAGAGGGCACCAGGCGTATTTTCTAAGGGTAAATCGTACAGCACATCAACATCCCCAGTCACGTAAAAGAGTTGTAAACGCCGAATTAAGCTCTACATCGCCTCAAGACGCAATTTGATGAGCATGAGACATCCCGGCAGACATTGAAAATAATTGTCGAGGTATATTCTCCAACTGTATACGGTATACGACTAGGGACGTTGGCTGTACAGTGTACACTCCTGAAGTACGCGGGCAGCAGAGGGACAAAGGCCGAATAATAATTATAAATTTCCTACCGTTAGCAATAGCTATCAGATACCCACTCATTGGTTTCATGAACTATGACAGTAGCCGTAGCAGTACCCCGGCAGCACAACCCATTGACCCAATATTGGCCTTGTATTTAAATGTGTTGGCGATGTACTGGTCATATGCAGGGCCAGACAGTGCTAACACGTGGATTGATGGTTCCTGCTGCCTGGGTAGAAATATCAGTAGTAGCTGCAGCAATAGTAGTAGAAGTAGGCATAGTAATAGTAGTAATAGTAGTAAAGCTGCAGTAAACGCATTGTCAGCAGCAGTAGGTGCAGTAGAAGTAGCAGTAACAGTAATAGTAATAGTAGTAGTAGTTGTAGTAGTAGTAGTGCCAGGAGATCAACGTAAATAAGAGGGACTACAGCAGTAATAGCAGCTATAGGTACATTCGGTGAGTGCGTTACAATGGAAACCACCGAAAAGGTGCTTGCCATGAAAAGAGCACGGCATGTAGAATGTTTAATGGGGAGTGTTTGTAACCGCAATCATCCAGAGGCTGGTTACGAATAAAAGAGTTCTAGAGATAGTTTTGTCGTTCTGACGTCACAGAAATTCGCGGTGACAATGCAGTACGCTGAGTAGCTGCAAGCCACCGGTTGTGTGACGGGTGACGGCTGTTCTAGAGTGGAAGATTACATGCAAAGAATAAAAGATGCTTCACTGTCGGTGTCGTCGTAGGCCGTCGGCACATCCGGGAGAGCGAACAACGCAAGCAGGGCGATCGAGAAGGGCGGAAAAACACTGTCCTCTCTCGTGCGTTTAAATGGTACTGCGTGTTTCATTCTATATGCGCTTCGTATGGTGCGGATGTTGAACGCACTGCAAGACCAGAGAATTAGCGCGAGCGGCGTCGAAGTCCAAAGCTCGTCAACGCCGAGAAGAAAGTCGACCACTCGATGCAGGACTAGGGGCCGCCTCAGCGACGCCGTTACGAAGTCCCAAGAGTTCGCCCTGAAGGGAATCTCTGCTATACCTCCGAGGGCAGCCATGAAACATCTGCGTTTTAGAAAACCTGGATCGACCCGCAACAGCCTTTCAAGTTATGCACTACCAGGAATACTTCGGGCCTCGTAGAGGCCGCAACAGATACGTAGAGTGGTCGTATACGTTCGCACGTGTACTTTTGCGATGCACACTATTGTCGCTAGTTTCCCGCCTTTATTGGAGACATCTAGAAAAAGGGCGCCCTCATAACACCCGTGGGCGAAAACATTACGTTCCTGAACCTGATGGTACATCCCACTGATGTAACTATGTCCCAAAACACACCAGTACGCGTTGCCTTTCAGGATCACGTATCACCATCTATCATCTCAGATTCTCGAACACATCTGCCGCTTCACAAAATCCCAAGAGTGATTCGTAACTGTCAAAGACTGGCAAGAGCTACTACTTTTGTTGAGTAAATTACAAAAAAAGAATAGTAATCCTCACACAACTCTGTACTTAAATACGCGTCTCGCAAAATCTTCTCATAGATGATCGTGAACTGAAACACAACGGTTATCTCTTGAATCATGCGTTCCACAGCGGTAGCCGTCTAGTCACTTCTTTTATCTGCTCATTATTACTTCGTTAAGACGTAGCGGATGATGTGAAATGAATAAGACTTGTTTCAGATGATCTCATAAAATACTGCAAGGAAAGAATTCGACACCCGATGCCGTGATTATTTGCATTCGCCGACAATACCATAAACGATGCATCTGCTGAACTGATATTGTTTTCCAAATTTACAATGGCTTTGTTGCTTAATTTCGTTAAAGGCTGTGTAAGGTGGGGACTTCCTGGGTGGCACTGGGACAATGGTTAGACACCAGATCAAGCACCATGCACTAACACTGTGTTAAAGGCTGTGTAAGGTGGGGACTTCCTGAGTGGCACTGGGACAACGGGTAGCAACCAGATCAAGCACCAAGCACTAACACTGTGTTAAAGGCTGTGTAAGGTAGGGACTTCCTGGGTGGCACTGGGACAACGGTTAGCAACCAGATCAAGCACCATGCACTAACACTGTGTTAAAGGCTGTGTAAGGTGGGGACCTCTTGAGTGGCACTGGGACAACGGTTAGACACCAGATCAAGCATCATGCACTAACACTGTGTTAAAGGCTGTGTAAGGTGGGGATTTCCTGAGTGGCACTGGGACAACGGGTAGCAACCAGATCAAGCACCATGCACAAACACTGTGTTAAAGGCTGTGTAAGGTGGGGACTTCCTGGGTGGCACTGGGACAATGGTTAGCAACCAGATCAAGCACCATGCACAAACACTGCGATGGCAGTGTCACCGTTTAAAATAATGTCTGTCTGTCTTCACAATTTCAGAAGAGCGAGCTTCCGTAACGTTTATTCACGCACAAAAGCTTTCATTTCTCTGCAGCAGACTAGAGCTGTCAACTGCAGGCGTCTACTGCAAACGACTCAACCTGAGCTGGGTGCCAACGAGTGAGGACTCGTTGCTCGTTTCTTCGGCGGGGTATAGTAGAGAATTCTGCTTCACGCCTTATGCCCACAAGCGTTCTAGTTTTGCTTCCTGCGGATAATATTTGAACTCTCTCAAGAAAAAAATGTCGGTGACAGAACAGATCAACCGCTGCCCTAATATACCACAGATCAAGAATTGACAAAATATAGCTATTCATTTATGCCCTCTGTTACTTTTCGTGGCAGTGAAAAGAAAAAAGATGTTGCTGGCGCCAATTAACTTTTTTTCCTTTGGTCGAAATTCTGCCTCGCATCTGAAGACCTCTAATTTCAATAATATGCTGCGAATGCAAGATTACGTTGTTTAATGCGAATCAATGTGTTTCCTCTACGCGTTAACGAAGTCCGCGCCCTTGCTCGTATACGCTACCTTGGGTAGAAGTTTCCGCCAGCTGGGTCGATTCGTGTTGCTTTCTAATCATGGATATCGAGGCTTTTGTAAGGAGTTCCCCGGAGTGTCTACATTTTATCCTCTCGCGTCTACAGCCATGGTAGACGTTTGCCCTCCAAAGCCACTAAATATATATAGTTTTGTAAATAGTGTGATTATGAAGTAGAAACTCTGTAAAACAAGGAAGTAAGGTAAATTTCAGGTTAACAACGCCTGTTTATTTGGGGTACTGCCAGAGTGCCAATGACTGAATCAACTTATCGAAATATGATGCGAGGGAACATGTCAACGGAAGAAAAAAACGATCAAACTTTCATCGTTAGAGGTGAAGTACCTAACCTAACTTACTTCGATCTCGCAGCAGAAAATAAACTTCTGTGTGCCACACACCGGCCGTCGTCGTGCTTTTCTGCACTTATCTGCAGTCATACGAGGCAAACATTTACCCCCCCCCCATGTATATATATATATATATATATATATATATATATATATATATATATATATATGCATAGGGTAATTACCTGCTTTCATTGTCTGCAAGAGAAATAACTTATGCTGAACATCCCCGTCGCGGTGGAAATCCTCTGCTGCTACTTGTCCACAGATGGCTTGAGGCGTTTGAAGAACATTTGAATTGCCAATATTCTGGTGAGGATTCATGTTCCCTCTCACACAATTATCCCGAACATTTTTTTTCCTCTGTTGTGAAGTTTGATGTTAAGGTTAGTGTTTCTGAATGTGGACGAAAAAATTGCAAGAGCGCCCTTTTAAATCCCCCGTAAATGAAAGCGGCTGCGCAGGTATTGAAATTTTAATAGAGCCGATCCGGTGAAACCCGAGGTATAACGAATAGAAGAGCACCTTTCATATTCGAATTCTAGGAATTGCTCCACCGACGATTCTGAGAAACTTGAAACTTCATTACTGCGGCGCTAGCTAAGCATATTGCAGCAGTCATGAAGTGTGGGATCGATACTGAACCGGCACAAAATTATTCGCGCAGTGCTGACAAAACTTTGGCGAACCACTAGTACGTATATGCACGTACAGGTAACTCTAGACGTCCCAGCTGAAAAACGAGTTCCATTATATATACTTGCAGATTATTCTGCATGCATAGTGCACGAGCCGTATAAAAGGATATCTTTTTTTAGCAAGACCAGCTACTAATTGAAAAAACTTGTCCAGTAAATGGCGCAAGACAAGCTGGTTGTGAGAAGAACGCAAGCAGAAGAAATTGTAGCAGAGGGTCAGAGATCGAATGAACAGGAGGCAGGAGAGTTAACCAGCTGACAGTGTAATGGCTTTCTTACAAGTGGTTAGGGAGAGTGAAAACTAAGGAATTAATGGTAAGAGGCAGAGTCTTTTCGTGTACAGAGAAGAGGAGACATATTTGTAGTATAGCAATTAGGTTTTATATTTCCTGATATATGCTACTCCTGCAGGGAAGCGGAGATAATCGTGCGGTATAGAAATACAGCGTTATGTTTCGTGACATCGGCTATTGCTGCTAGTGAAATTCAAGGAAATCGGCACAGGTGGAAATGTTCACATAAAGAGTGAATTAGTAGTAGCTTACTCATAAAAAAAATCATTCATTCATTCATTCAATCATTATTTCATTTATCCATTCATTTCTTCTCAATTCACTGATAAATAACTCGTTTAAAATCAGCATAGGTGGAAATGTTAATATAAAAGGTGCGTTATTAGCAGCTTACTGATATAAAAAAGAGATACGAGAGAA
Organism: Amblyomma maculatum; assembly: GCF_055883805.1. Classification (NCBI taxonomy): domain Eukaryota; kingdom Metazoa; phylum Arthropoda; class Arachnida; order Ixodida; family Ixodidae; genus Amblyomma; species Amblyomma maculatum. Next base: position 45,978,397 of record NC_139353.1, on the reverse strand, counting down.
CATGTCCTGCTCCGACCTTTATCCCATGTGCGGCACGAAATTTTGGCGTGATTTATAATGCTATTTCAGCACCGTTAGTGAGGTCTCACAGTCCCTGATAATGAATATTTTACTATGCCGCTTTAGTATAAATTAACAAAGCTCAATATGAGCGCACTCGGGGGATTTGCAGAAAACTTCGTGCAACGGTAATATCGAATTGCAGCTACTACAATCTTGACTATGCACGTAGTGTGCTCGCTAACTTGGAAAACATACCTGTCACTTTTATCTAGTTGCTGTTGAGGCTTGCGGCTTCTGAGGCTGGAAAATAGTGGCCATAGATTTAATGGGTCTTGTTTTATAGACAGAACAGTGCAAATCAGTTATTCAAATATTCCTGACCTAGTTGACAATAACACACTACCACTGCAATGATGATGTTGCTCTTAAATACACATGGGGAAACCAAACTATATATCAGCTGAAAAAAAAAAAAAATGCTTCGCTTGTGAATGTATAGACCAATTGGTAACCTGCACGCGGTTACTGGCAACAAAGCATAAAAAGCATCCAAATGTTGCTTGGGAGATCGGGATAGCACTGGGCGAAAATAAATAGGGCAAGAGACATATAGGAACAACAACGACAGCACGAGCGAATACTTCCAACTGTTTATTCGTGTCCGAAAAGCACGTGTTACATGTGACCAACCTAGGCTCGCAACCACTACTATCACTGAAGCAATAGATAAAAAGTAGAAAAATGCACCTTGCTTGTCTTTCACATTCCAGAAAAGCTAGAACAGCGCTCAGATATCAAGTCCCAAGAAGCTTCATGTGACATAAAGGCACGAAATAACTATCAATCTGACTGGGCAAGGATGTAAAAAGATGCTTGGGAAATTGTAATGCTAATGGAAGGTCACGCTTGTTGTAAGAGAGACTGTAGCTGTACTAAGTGCTTTTTTTTTTGCATTGTTTTTGTTGTTGTTTTTTTTTTTTTTTAGTAAAGCGCGAACTTGTTAAAAAAGGGTCTACGTTTGCCGCTTTCATGCCTAAGTTTCTAGTAAGCACGCGCTGCTGAATACGCGGCACGTTAAGTCGACAAGCAAGAAAAATAGATCCTTCATTGAACAAAAACTGCTAATGACCGCTTGTTAGGGAGCTTTACAATAGGAGAACCCTATCGGTTAGCGCCCCTGTGTTCTAACCCTGGAATGATGCAGGATGTAGATAGTAAGCCAAAAGGTTCGATGCAGTCACCACACGATGGTAAGGTGTCAAATTAGCCTTAATCTGAAGAGGGAACGAAACAAATTAGTAAGAAAGAAGTCTATCAATGATATAGCGGTGAGAGGGAGGGCAGAAGAATTCAGGATCACGCTACAGAATAGATATTCAGCGTTTACCGATAATGAAGACTTAAATTTAGAAGCAATGAGTAATAATCTCACAGACATCATTACTGAATGCACGATAGAAGTAGGAGGCAGAGTTGTTAGAGACGATACGGGTAAACTAGCTAAGGAGACGAAAGATTTGATTAAGAAAGGGCAAAGTATGAGACCCTTCAACCCAACAGACTGGATAGAACTAGCAGAGATATTAAAGCCAATAAAGAGCTCAAGGCGGCCGAGATAATGACATGAGAAAATTGAGCATGCTCTAAAGAACAGGTGTAGCTTGAAAGCGGTAGAGGAAATTAGGCATGGCCACAAATCAGATGCATGTATTGAGAGACCTCCCCCCCCCCCCCCCCCCTTCCCCCAAGGCAGGCAATCTCATTACTAATATGGACAACAAAATCAAGGTAGCCGAGGAGTTCAATATGCACCAATACAGTAGCCAATGTAGTCAGGACAAAAATGACGGTGCCCGTAGAGAGCAACCAGACGCCCGTCAGTAACGAACGACCAGTTAGGAAAGCCTTAGAAGCTGTGAAGAGGGGGAAAGCATCTGGGGAGGCTCATATAACTACAGATTTGTTGAAGCATGGGAGGGATATCGTGATAAAAACATTGGCCGGCCACCCTCTACACGCAATGCCTGATGACATCGCAAGTACAAGAATAGCGGAAGAGCGCTAACATTATCTTAATTCATAAGAAAGGGGACACTAAGGACTTGAAAAATTTCAGACCAATCAGCTTACTTTTCCTTACGCACAAGGTATTTTCTAAGGGAATCGCTAATAGGATCAGGACAACCTTAGACTTTAATCAACAAAAGTATCAAGCAAGATTTCGGAAAGGGTACTCTACCATCGATCATATCCACACTATAACCTAGGTGATATAAAAATGTCTGGATGATGACCAGCCCTTATAATAGCATTATTGACTACGAGAAAACATTTCACTCGGTCGGAACCTTCGCAGTCATGCAGGCATTGCGAATCAGAGCGTAGGTGAGCCATATGAAAAAGTACTGGAAAAGATCTATGATGGCTGCACAGTAACCATAGTTATGCATAAAGGAAGTAACAAAATTCCCATAAAGAAAGATGTGGGGCAAGGAGGCGTCATCTCGCCAGTGTTATTTACAGGTTGCTTAAAAGCTGTATTCAAAGGCATGGAATGGGAGTAGTTAGACATCAGGGTCAATGAAGAATACCTCAGTAATCTGCGATTCGCTTGCCGTTTAAGTAACACAGGGCACCAACTGCAACTATAATAAATAATCTATACAGGAGGAGTGGAAAGGTATAGGCCTTAAAAAATATGCAAAAGCCTAAGGTAATGTTCAACAGCTTGTGAAAAGAACAGCAGCTTAATATTGGTAGCTAAGCGCTAAGTGGTAGGTGATTATGTCGACTTAGAAGAGGTAGTAACCGCAAACCCGGCCAACAAAAAGGAAATTACTAAGAAATTTTCATTGGGATGGAGCGCATTTGGAAGGATCTCACATATTATGACTAGCAGCATACCGGTATCACTCAAGAAGAAAGTGTATAACAGTTGCATTGGTTGCGTACCGGTTTGAACCGGTACTCAACTATGGGGCTGAAACATGGAAGTTAACGAAAAGTTCTACTGATGGTGAAGATAGTGCAGAGGGTTATCGAACGGAAAACGGTAGGTGTAAGGTTAAGAGATAGGAAGCGTGCAGAGTGGGTGAGAGAAATAACTGAAACTACTGACATTGTAGTCAAAATCGAGATGAAGAAATGGGAACGGGTAGGACATGTAGGGCGTACAGAGGATAATTGATGGTCTCTAAGAGTAACCTATTGGATTCCAAGGAAAGAAAAGCATAGCAGGAGGCGGCAGAAGAATAAGGTGGGTAGATGAGGGCACGTTCGCAGGGGTCAAGTGGATGCAGCTAGCACGGGAGCGGGTTAATTGGAGGAATATGAGAGAGGCCTTCACCCTGCATTAAGTATAGTCCGGATGATGATGATGATGATGATGATGATGATGATGATGATGATGATGATGATGATGATGATGATGATAATAATGATCAGTTAGGGAAATGGGTATTTCCGGGCCGACAATTTTTTTTTATTTTTTTTTTACTTTTTTTATCTGCACACGTCTGTTCAGATGACTGAGCTTTCCGTCTGTGTTCATCCCTTTGTTATTGATTTTCGACACCTGTACGGTAATAAGTCTTGTATTTGTATTATACCCATGACGAAAGTCTGCATGACAGAGAAGTGTTTTTGATTGTATTTTAAAAGTGTCTCACAGTAATGCAGCCGAAATTGTTCGCGGAGGGAAGGCCTCGTCAGGCTAGCAGCCTTTAGCCTTCCCTTCGCTTTTTCCCGTATAAGAAAGAAACCAAATAAACTATCAAACAATGCATACGCGGCGTGGAATGCTGTGTTGAATGGTCAAGGGATGCAGAAATCTATTTGAGTGTTCACAGTCGCGTACCGATATTGCCCTATTCCCGTAAACGATGGGGTTCCCACATTCTAAAACACTTCATTATTGCACCTCAGAATAATGTAGAGGAGCGGCGGCTGTGGCTCTGAGAACGGGTTTCCTTCCTTTAGATGTGAATTCGCAATGTTAAAAAAATCTTTACAAGATTTTGTCTAAATTTTCAATAACGTGATAAGTGGTGCTGCGCCACTTTTGCTCTTATGTCGCCCAGCTTTTTGTAGTTGGTAGAACTACGACACACGCTTGTCACCAAATATATTTTTGCTTTTGCTCTAATTACGCTTCTCTTGGGTCTGCGAAATCGTTCTGACTAAAGCGGATGTTGAAGATGTTTTCTCGGTGTGTCAGAAAGCACTGACCCTTCCTTCCTAAGAGTTTGAACTCCATGGTGATTCCTTTTTTTTTTTTTTAGCATCGCTTCAAAAAAGAAAGAAAGTAAGCAATGCGCCACTGCCATAGGCGAATCAATACATTAGGTATAGCTGATGACAATAATACTGCCATACCCATCCGCTATTCGGCTATGAAGAGCGCAGCCTTATACTTCCGCCCCTCTGCGTCCATCTCCCACGCGCACAGCGGCAAATGTAAACGAACAGAAGAAACGACAGGCTAGCGAGAACTCCCTGATTCTTGGCCACAAGGTCAGCGAGGCCCCGTCGTGTCTCAAGCATCGCCGCGGGGTAGGCGCGATGGTCTCCGGGCGGAAGTGCATTTCGCTGTTGCCGGACGCCTACGGGAACGTGGCGGCAGCAGTTCGCCTCCGACTGCGCACGGGGGGAGAAGTGAAAACATACGGCTCTCGCGGCTAAACGCTCTCCGCGTCCTCGACGTCGAGAGAGCCCCGGGCAACACGCTTCTCCATTGTGGATGTTTCTCTTGGGGCGTCCGTTGAAAGCTCGCTGACCGAACGAAGGGCGCCACAGCGCGGGGTCTCACGGCGGTGAAAATGGCCGGATGTGTTCCGAGGGTTGCGTTTACGGTGACATAGGCTGGCCGTGCAAATGGCCTTGTCCTTGTTTCTTTTGTTTTGTTTTTTTATCCTCTTCGGACTACAGCTCCATCACTTCCGTTCGTACTTGGTGCTTGATACTGAAAAGGCTAGTCGTCGTGCACGCCGTAAGGCAGGAGTGGTTGGGAGTCAGAATTTAAAGGCTCGAGTTCCGTCTGTCATGCCTAAAAATAGAAAAACAAATCAAAACTGGTCCCAAAATATGTTAAGTAAATTAAATGAAATAATACCTCCCATAGTCGGTTACATAGATACGAATTCATAAAAGCCGAAGAAATCAGCGACATTGTCACTTCGGAGGCGACCGCTATTTGTAACCATGCAGTGACGTGCGTCATACGAATCTACATTGTCAGCAACATCAGTGGAGTCTATGTAACCTGATTTAGGCCATGCGCAACTCTTGATGCAGTAAGAATGGTGGGATCTTGCGACTGCTTATGATGAAATGTTCACGTTCAATAAATTAAACCATTGTTTGCGAATAGTTTGCGTATCCCAAAATATTTATTAAATCACGTGCACGTATTTACAAGGGGCCGCTAGTCACGTGACGAAGTGTACAATTTCCGATAATGAAAAGGAAGCGACACTGGTGGAGCTGCAGCTTTGTGTGATCATGCCTTCTAAGGTGCATGAAAATAGCCTGAAGGAGAAAAACACAAAACAGATCTCCTTTTGGCACGATGGATAAAGCCTATAAAATTGCCAGCACTCTTATAATTTACATAATTTTAGCGGTTGTTTGGATTTTTCGTCCTTGTCCGGACCGCGAATATTAAATGCATTCCGCCTCATGGTCGCGTAGCGTTTTATAGCAGAGCCTTAGTTTAGCGCTATCACTGTCTGCCGCCGTCTACCGCAACCGCGCGAGCGTCAGTACGCATGCGCAGATCATTTTGATGACGACAGATGGCGCCACATTTTCGTCAAATGTCGGCAGATTCAGGACGCAGGGGTCAGTAGGTGCGTGACCGGCTTGCGGCGCCCGGCTTGCGGCGCCCGGCTTGCGGCGCGTGGTAGCAGTAGACAGTGGCGGCGAGCGGTAGCGCTAAACTGAATGTCTCTAAAATTGACGACACAGTAGTTTTGGGCCGTAGAAGGTGAACTACCGTGCTTTACTTTGTGCATGATTTGCAAAGGTTGTTCGTGCGCACCTTACGAAAGCTGCATCCTGATCGGCTGTGCCATAAGTACTCTCACTTCTCGAATGTGGCTCCAGTAACAACGTAAGCGTGTTCGAAGCACGACGCCTGCGAGCAGTGAGAAAACTGCTCCTAGTGGTGATTTGTTTCTGGCGCCAACGTTTCCTGGCATATCTGCGTCGAAACTACGGCCACACATTTGCATATCTACCTCACTTTGTACACATTCGCTTCAATGCCTGAAGCGAAAACACGTTGTTGCCAGGCGACACCGAGTTTCCCCTCAGAAAGCGCGAAGAGAACCGCACCAATAAAAGAACTTTTCGACAAGGCCACGGTGCACGAGAGTGGATCTAATAATGTCACTGTTAAAATCGGAGAAAACAGCAACAGCGATGAACTTTTTATTACGGCGACCTGAATCAAGATCCATCCGCATGGTCGTATTAAAAACACATCGGTGGCACCCCCGCTCTGTGGTTTTTCGCATGGCCTTTGGAATGTCTGCGCAATTAAAGAAACCTTTAATATTTCGTTCCGCGCAGAAATCAGCACAGAAGCTTTATAAGAGGAAGATGTTTCAACTGAGGAACATTTGATAAGCGCCGGAGGGTTTTGACGAAATTGAAACATTATGCAGCAGTAAGATGCTATGCTAAAACAATGTTCACTGGAAAAGAAAAACAAACTGTGTGCTGCTGTTGTTGTTGTTGTTGTGGCTGTAGGAAGAAGGAAAAGATAATGCATTGGCCTGCTACTGGCTCTGTAGCTGAGCCACCTCCGCTGCCTAAGCTGTGTATTTAACAATAATGCACTGACGACTTTATTTATTATCTCGATGTGCTTCTCCGAAGAAGCGCTAAACTAATCACATATATGCTTGTAAGGCGTGGGCCCGCCTAGCAATGAGTACGTCAATTAGTCCATTCTCACGCTTTCTTTTTTGTTTTTATTGTCAATTTTTGTTTCCCATAACAAATAAATACTTTGTACAACGGCATAAAGTTCATTTTTGTATTAAAAATTGACTGCATTACCTTACTTTCCGATGGAGGCGAAAAACAAGGCGCCCGTGCGCTGTGCGATGTCAGTGCACGTTAAAGGACCCCAGGTGGTCTAAATTTCCGGAGTACTCCCCTACGGCGTCTCTCTTAGCCTTGAGTTACCTAGGGACGCTAAACCCTACAAACCAAACCAAACGAAACCTTTTCTGAATATGGTGGTATTTGGCTGCAAACGCGTTTACCGAATTCCGTTTAATAATTTGTCCATCGCTCGACTCAAATTCGAGACGATTACACGTGAGAGATTCCGTGATCGTTAATTGTGTTGAAGTCAATGAAAGAGTAGCCTTGAATCCGAGATTAACTAAAGAAGAATTCATTAGAGACACTTGATACCTCATAAGTGGGGTAAGGCGGAAATTATTATGCGACTCTTTGTAATTATTTGCGTTTGTTTACTGTTTTTACGAGTTCTCACACTGCTTCTACGCCTTTATGTAGGGAGTGACGTCACCATCCAAGTTTCTTTGTTTTTAACCCACATTTACCCCAACCATAGGTCATTCGCTGATTTTAAACTTTGATTACTCTTAATTACATGTTCTTAATATATTGCGACACAAGTATGGCGTTTCTAACTCAGTTTAGTGTTTGCAGCACTATTTCGATATCCAACCTGTTTCCACGTCCCCTGACTATACCGGCGTCCGGCGTAATTTTGAAGCACGTTTGATTTTTAATTGTGGCCCCTAATTAAATAACTAACTACTCTACAGTTATCAAACGTGGCTTCTGAGTTAACTATTTTCTCCGCTATCTCATACAATTTCTAATAAGTATGGACTAGAGCTATCAGGGGTGGCCACCTTACGCGGATGCACTCTTTCAACGCACACTCATGAGCCTAGAAACTTTCGCTTTGGATTGGTTTGGATTGGCTTGGTTTGGTGTATTGACGTCCCAAAGAAACTCTGTCTATGAAAGACCCCACCGTGGTGGTGCAGTAGTTAGGGCGCTCGACTACTTTGCTCAACGATCGTGATCGAATTCCGGCAGCAGCGGTCGCCTTTTGATGGAAGTTAAAACCAAGGCGCCCGTGTGTTGCGTGATGTCAGTGCACAATAAAGAACCCCAGGTGGTCGAAATTTCCGGAGGCCTCCACTACAGACTCTCTCATAGCCAGAGTTGCTTTGGGGCACTGGGTCCCATGAACCAAACCAAATCAACTATACCATGCAGTGATGACTAAACATTTTGATAAATTCATACATTTTTCCTGAATAAGGTTCCGCTGTTCCCCTAAAATATATTCCAGATGTTGACAAAAATATCGACAGGAATGCATATTTTTGTAGAACCGACCTCTGTCGAACGAAAGAACTACTTCCAATGTACGGGAAGACCTTAGGGTCATGTGCAGACTGTCTCATAGTACATGCACCTTTTTCTTTTCTAATTTATTACTAAATTGAGCGTTATCACAGAAACGTCTAAGCACGCGCAGAAAATTTTAAATGTTAAACCACTTGTAAGCTCACGTGTTATAATACAGCGTATTTTAGTCGAAATAGAATGTTCTCTTGAAGATCGATCAGGATCCCTTCAATTAATTACAATTCTTACATCTCAGTTGCGGCATATTCATTGCTCCTTATGAATTGTGGGCATGTGATTCACAATTCACTCAGCATTTTTTTAATTTCTATTCTGTCGTATCAATCTCTTTCTCATTCTTATATAACAGTTCCTAAACCGCCCTCATACCATCTTGCTTTTTATCAATATCGCGGCTGTGATAAAATAAGAAACTGGTTATTAAAAATTCTTTTTTGCCAATAGATTCACCGAGGCTAGCTTAAAACCCTGGTGCCTGCCAAAATCTATGCAAAGCTCCTTTTATGTTCTTCAGAGCCGCAAATGTGGGTGCGAGCGCAATAAAGAAAAGACAAATACTTGGGTTCAACCAAGCATGACAGCTGCTTCTGCGAACGAAATAGAAATTTGCCTGTACTGCTTTGCGACGCTGCAAGCCCGCATAGGCGCTCATTCGCTCTTGCTTTCGAAATGGGTTGGAGCCTTCCGCAAAATTTGAGTTCCACCATGTCGTAAGTGTACTTTATTACCCGCACGCATGATCAAAGGCTGTCGCCGCTTCGCTGATTTCGTGCCCAGCCACCCTTCGCCGTTTTCATTTACTCACCACAACGAAAGAAGCACCTCTTATCGCTGGATTTCCGTTGAGAAGAGTAAGCATTGAGTATCAAACATTACAGTCCAATGCTTCCATTCATTCTCTCGGTGCTGGAACTAAAAGGCGATGATGAGAGTCTGAAATTCCCTTGTTTCCGTCCCTTGCAAATTTCGTGGCCGTGCGATCCGCCTTTTTCACTAAATGTGGCGCCCTCTGGTAGTGGTTGGAAATTCGTCTGCTACTAGTTTAAAACGTCCTTGTGAGATGCAGCCACCTGCGAAACGGCGATGCGCATCTTTGACAGCTACCGCCATCTGTCGCATACGCCTGCCACGGATATGAACTGCGCATGACCTGCAAGACCAACTCCCGTTGCAGCGATCTTGGAGGCTGGGATTTGCGCATGCGCAGCTGAGGTTGGCGGTTCGTATTTAACCAGGGGAGAGGCACGCATGTGCAGAGCGACCTTGTGAAAATGGAGGATTATGAGCATGATTGAAAGGTGTGGTTAAGATATACCATTGGTTTATGTGAGCATCCACAAAGCGCACTGGTTGTTGGACAGTTATGCATACTAAAAGGATTCTTAACATTCAGGTTCTGGCGTCATTTCAAGCGCCATCATAGAGAGGTTGTTAAATTTCGACGTGCCTCTAAACGCTAGAAGTACGCCTGCAGCAACAGCTAAGAAAAGGATCCATGATAAGTGGGTGCACTTGTCAGCCTGGCCGCCTCACCTACTCAACCCTCGTGGCAAATACTTTCAGTATTAGACTTATAAGCCCCCGATAGAGGGGCGCAGAACAGCGATTCAGTCCTGGCAAAGAGGCAGGCTAGAATCTCAAAGAGCGTTCAGATCTGCACATAGCAACAAGCAAAGAGTGTCATTGATCCCAAAACGCATCAAGGTATCCTAAATCAATGACACCAATGACATCATAAAACGCATCTGAGGAGGATACTGTGGAGAAAGTTGCATCTCATTAGTTTTACTACTGAGCACGTTGAGAAAGAATTGAGCTGATAATGATTTACTCGGGCAAATAAAATTACACGTTTATCATTACGTCAAGGCATGGGAAGTTTGGTTTGTGGAGTTTAACGTCCCAAAGCGACTCAGGCCGTGAGAGACGCCGTACTGGAGGACTCCGGAAATTTCCACCGCCTGGGGTTCTTTAACGTGCACTGACATCGCACAGCACACGGGTGCCTTGCTTTTCGCCTCGATTGAAAAACGGCCGCCGAGGCCGGGATCCGATCCCGCCTCCTTGGGAACAGTATTCGAGCGCCGTAACCACCGCGCCACACCGGCGGGGTGAGGCATGGGAAGTTTGTCGTACAATAAAATAGAGAGGAGGAGGAAAGTCAGGGATGGTAACCAGAATGGATTCCGGTTGGCTACCATACATTGGAGAAAACACGATACACACCTCTTAGGCGGGCTTAGATTGGGGAATTTGTAAACGTACTCCATCACGTATCACGCGATAGCGTGATATCCCACATAAAAAGTCCCACACTAACCAAGCCGTACTAACGTGTCTGCGCGGCATAGGGGAAACGTGAACACAAGGGTCCTCGAAGGATGATTCTGGCATCACCCTCCCATATGAAAAAAAAAAAGAGACCTGAGTTGGCACCTCCTGCAAAACATAACGTCAGACAAACCTACGTCTTCAGACTTGGAAGAACTAAAAAGTTCTTCAGAGGCAATCATTAGGTGACTTTATTATTATTGATTGATGTGCCTCTTTAGTCACTTTTTACTGTTTGTATAACTATTCTACAATTCCTTTGGTGTGTATTAAATAATTTTACGATACACGAAATTGATTTACATAGTAGTGTTGCCCTGCTATTGTTTCTTGTACTTATGTCTAGCCGAGAAGGCTAAGGGCCTAGGTGGTTTACATGTATGCTATTACTATTGTTGTGAATAAATTGATTTCGTTTGATTTGATTATAGATGCTCTTTGTATTCGTACTTAATTACCCATCGTACACACGGATTTATAACTGCTTCCAAAATACAATGACTTCTATTAAAACTAATAAATTACTAGTACTAAGGGCGGTCGCCTAGTTCGCGCCCCCATTATTAATAACCAGCGGCCAGTTCGCCTTTCACAAGCAGAATGCCGCCATAAAAATGCACCTTCGCTCCCCAATCTTCCAGCAAACTCCAACTTTTTAGGCAGTCTTCAGGTATGCTATACTCTTTTATGTAACGGTACTTATTGAGCAGTTTGTATATACTCACATGCTTTTGCTGCATATACTCGACCAGAAAGCGGCAGTAGCTTTCAATGGTTACGAAACAGCATTCGCTGCAGCAAAAGGGGTAACAAAATGTAACAATAAAATATGAATCTCCATTCCAAAAAAAAAAAATAGAAGTTAACGAAAATAACAAACAAACAAAAACAATAACGTTCGTGTACACTTTAATCTAAAGCACGAGCTACCTAGGCCCTCTACTTCTGGTTACGCGAGCATAACAGAAGGCCAAATAATGATCCTGCAAACTCTATTTGCGGAATGATAGGATACATCTCGCATTCGCTTTTATCTGCGCTTGAAAGTCAGGGTGGGCTAATAATGAGCTTCTCTGGGCAAAAGTAAAGTGCATTAGAGTGTATTTCGAAGAACAGCACTTTCTTGGGGAACCTTTTTCTTTCTTTTTTTTTTTTTTTTTTTGCCGCAGAAGCCTTGTCCGTAAGCTCGCCTTTGTTAGTAGTCGTTTCTTTTTTGTCTCTGCCTCTAGGAGTTTTTCATTCTCACGCCATTTAGTTTTCGCGCATTCATCGTCAAAAGCTGCGCACTTTCGAGAAGCTAAGCTATATGTCAAGGGTCAGCCTTTTGGGGAAACCCCTGAAGGGCAAGTACTTCCGTTTAGCCCGCTGCTTAGCTTGGCTCCTGATACAAAGTGCGCAAAATCGCCATTTTGTTTTTGAAAAAGTCGAAGAAGCCTCCAGCCGAATTCAATTAGCTTCTCCCTTTCCAGCGGCTCAGCGCCGACGTAAACATACGCTCGTGCTTCGCAAGGCGGATAACAAGGAAACCGACTTCCGCTCTGTAGATAGGCGCCCCAGCACGTTCTACTTGGGTCGTTTTGGTTGGTTGTGCATTTGGAAATTCGTGGAATGCCACAAAGGAAAACAAACCCTGTGAACAAGTTAGAAAATATTTGCAGCGAAAATTCAGTGTGTTCAGAAATTGAATAACGATTTCTGCATAAAATATGGCTGCGGTTTTGCTAAACCTAGTTAGGAGAAGCGGAAACGCCATTTGGCTTGGTTCAATTTTGGTTACACTTTGATTTAGTCACTGGCAAACATGGTTCTGCTGCGGTTAAATTGGCGAGACGATGGAGTAGAGAACGCCATCGGCAAGAGGAAACACGTGATGCGATGCTGTATCTGCTGTGAAAAGTCCACGGTAACAGGTCGAGGGGCGATATACACCACAGGTGGTGCCACAGTTAAGCTACTAGACATATGTGACATCTGGAACGCCAAAGATCAATCGGCCGAACAGTCTGACCATAGCTGATAAATTGCGTAGTGAAACTTTCACTTCAAAATCTACAAACCAGTGCAGCAAAGCGTGGTAACTTGTAATAAAAGCATCGAATTACATCCGATACGCCGAAATTATGAAATAGGCACTGACGTTTTCAACGGCTGGAAATGAACATTACGCGCTAAAGCAAGAGTCAAGTGTCGCATAAAAGCCTGCGTCGGTGATGTTTCGGTTTTAAAGCGAAAATCAACTTGGTTACACGCACGTGATTTAGTACCATAATTGGAACGCGGCTGTTTTTAGTTGCCGCGTTTAGTGACGTCATACCGTTCAGCTTCTCAATTAGAATCCATCCGCTAGTAAGGTTGGGGGCTAGTTAGCGATAGGGATAGCGATAGGGACGACGACGGCATATGTCCCTCCGATCGTATGCCGTTAACTGCAATATAGGAATACACAGAAAATTGAGACAGATACTGCCAAGAAAAACAGCTTAAATATTTTTCTTTTAATTCAGCTAATAAAAAGGTGGTTTTAAAGACACTATCGTGTCTTGAGCGTCTTGCTAACTTTTTCAATGTGGGTGAAACACAGAACAGGTTAACCAGTACCGTCTATACAAACGTTAAAGCTCACGGATCACGCCAATAACGCTCTCGAAGGACATCTGTGAAACGCTCCCTAATTACGCCCGGGAAGGACGTCGTCTGAACTTAAAGGAACCAAGAAAGAGTATAATAACCTAAAACAGCTGAAAAATATATATTTACTTGCTACTTAATTAACTTTTGTGAACAAAACCTTACTGCAGATTAGCCTCGTTAACTGTAACAGCTTTGAATTAGTGTCACAGAGCTGAGGCTCACCATATTTTTTAAAACCTTATATATATATATATATATATATATATATATATATATATATATATATATATATATATATATATATATAAATCAACCGTGCTAATGTGCAGCATTTTGGCGTTCACCAAACCGCACAACAGTTGTAGATCTCTTCCAGATATGGCTGGCTGCGTTGTTTCTATGACGCGACGACATACGCCGCCCTATTCATAGTTCTTTAAAAATGCTGTCATGTGACCGACTGTTATTTTAAATCATTCGCCAAGTGCGTACAACCAGCTTTATCGTAGAGAGCACTCCAGAGAAAAGCGTATTTTGTTATCTCGGACGTGTCTTGGGGTTTAAATTGACGCCACAGTCAAAAGGAATTTTGTTTTTATTGCACGTGTCGCTTTCGGCTGGTAAAAAATTCACTTTACGTAAACGTTAACTCGATGCAAACAACATAGCTAGCCGTTTTTCGAGATCTTGAACTTTTGCATTGCCACTTTTTCTCTCAAAGCCAATAATTAAAGAAAGAAAAGCTAATTTGTATTTGGTGATTAACTTAGTGAACGAAAAGATACCACAGAATAGCATAGGTGACTCTGAACAGCTCTTAATTGATTTGACTGCGCTCTGGCTCACCGTATTTTTTGAAACCTTGGTTACATTTAACTGGGACACCCGGTATATAAATTGTTTTCGTGCGACGCATTTCCAGTTTCCCAGTGACACATGTTACTTGCCACGCACTCTGCGTAGCGTTTTTATTTTGCAGGAATATCACGCCAGTGAACACTCCGTGATTTTCCATCGACAACCTTAACTTTTGATTTTCCCTCTTTTTTTTTTTCTTCGAATGTGACCTAATTACCTGGAAGCTTTCGGTGTAACTAAACCTGTCTTGCAATGTCCGAACAGAAATCTCTGCACATAAAACAGGCTCTAGGAGCCTTTCTTTCCTGCTACACAGATATAACTGTTCTTCCTGGCCGAAACCGCTTCTTGCAAAGCCCGTCTAATGATTCTCGTTTCTTTAGTTTGCTACATCACCCTTAAAGGGCACCCTTACATACAAAGAAGGCTTTCACTGCATCGCCAACAGAATTCATTCGTTGGCGCACGCTTTCCAGGGCTTTCTTCACTTCAGCCTCGGTCTGTGCAGCAGTAGTCACGTGTCCTTGGTACGTCCGGGTCAGTGCATAAAAATGCAGTCGGGAATAATTTTTACCTGCGTTGAAGTTGTAATTGCTTCTTCTGAGCGACTGACTCGCATGGTTTTGCTCTTACATTGGTTTTCCAACATTTTCGTCACGGATATTAAAGGCTATGGAGCTAGTATATTGTGCACAGTTGGAAAATGAGGTCCAGTAATGAAATAAATAAATACACAATACGTAGTAATGAAATATCGCCTTATGGCTCTACGTTAGAGCCGCTTTGCAACGCCACATTGAAAGACTGAAGGGAAGTTTTAGACTCCGCCTTAAAAGGACTCGGTGGCATTTTTTGCAAAAATTGAGCTTTCAGCAGAAACACCCAGTTTTTCATGCTGCGAACTCAAATATCAGATTGAAATTAGGCAGAAAAAAAAAAGAAGGAATAGCATTTTTTTTTTTTTTTCAGCAGAAATACGCAGCCTGCGCGGCGGGGCTCACCGCGGGTGGTGCCGCCGCCGCCTGTGATTGGCCAAGACGCAGCGTGACAACAATTTGAGGACCAGGGAATCTGCCGATGCGGCTCCTTTGATGCACTGTGAGCTGATAGCAGCTGTCTGCGGCTTTGTGAATGTCATTATGGCACGTCATTTCTACTCGATTGACCATAGGGTTTTCATCGCCTGTATCCGTACCACAAGCGCCCACAAACGATGCAGCACTTCCGTTGTGGGGAGCGTATGTTTTACATGAAATCTTGCTTTGTTTAGAGTAAGGCATTTTGAAAAGTAGTGTACGTCATTGCTAGCAGAAACTACATATGGCCCTCAGCGAAACCTCGGCGCGCATATTTCGTGGACAGAAGGGCAGCGAACAATGCACTAGCCGACTACCTACGTCTCTGGCCTCCCGCCCCGCCCGAAAAGTGATCGTTGTGAAAAAAAAAAAAAGGGCCAGAGGCGCGGTGTACCGAATGCTGCTTTGAGTGTCAGACGTCGTACCTTATGGAAAGGGAGAATTTTATGGAAAGAGTGAAGTAGCACAAAGCTACCACCAGAAAAATCAATCGTGAGAGAACCGCGGTTTCCGAGCTCTGCGATGCATGCGAAGCATTGGCAGAGCCATTATGCTGGAGACCAAGTCAAACACGCGCAGAATGCTACTTGAGTCATAGGACATTTAGTAGACGTAGAACCTTAACCTTTTATCCTACGCTTAGAATATACGTTTAGTGAATTGATGGCTGAAGTATGTTGATAGCCAAGCTGCAGCTCCACTGCACCCATACCTTCAAGAGAAAACCATGTTCTGAAATGTGTTTTCTCACAAGAGCCTTGTCGTTCTCTCTTCTAATTTAATTTTCATCCCCAAGTGAGACAGGACTATGTAAAATGCCGAGGCAGCAATGGGTGAAAATTCACAAGGCCATATATGGACAATTTCGATGACTGCTTGCTTGGACGCATCGAAGGAAACCTCGCTGTGCGATCCACACCTAAATGCGCCCATACTCAGCTGAGCGGTACACGATGTATTGTCTAATAACGCTCCTGTAGGGGTTCCAAAACATATCAGGCATGTGCCGTGTTGGAAAGGTTCTCGTAAAGCCGCCACAACCTATAGCTGCGACACAACTCTGGGCTCTTCTTAATCATCTGCTCGTTCGCAAAGATCATCAGCGCGTGCTGCTGATGAGCTGTCCGATTTTTAGCACAGCAGCCGTAGCACGGAGCTTCGCGCAAAAAAAAAAGACAAAACAAAAAATAAATGAGCCGCACAATTACAACCACGCGCCGATGCTGTCTGTGCCATAGCGAGATTGCCCTCCGTAAACAGATCGCAATCAACGCTAAACACAACGGTTCACATACAAATGAGACAGAATAGTCAGAAAGTAATGGAACTACGAAGTACAAGCCTTACCTCCCTTTTCTTCCTTTATAAACGCGGTTCCAGGAAATATTGACTGGCAAGACTTTTTTGAGCGAGGAAATAAAAGGAACCGCGGCTTAGTTCAGCCATGACGTTTTGACAAAACCCTATAGACATCGCATTAGGAATAAACTGCATCTGTAGTCACTGTCACAAAAATGTTTCGAGTAGAACATTTTCTTTGGTCGGCTTGAATTTATCTCGCTTCTCAGCAGCGTCGCATTGCGCAACGAGCTTATGACACGATGAAAGATGACATCGTCGCGTCCACAGCTGTTCGTGCATCCAAACACATGCAGATTTGTGTTGTATCAGGTGCACAACACTAATTTGACGGGTTTTGTACGTCCGCAACGCACGCAAGACGAGCAACAGCGGAAGCCGAAAGCTTCCTCCGTTGGCTATGAATGCCTCCGGCTCCTCAAAATGACGTCATAACGGACGAAGACGCGGGGCTCTCTCTTCGCTTTAATCCTCGGTAGCAGTCGCGCGGCCGCGGGAGATTTGAAATGGGCGCTGTCAGTGGGCAATTGCGCACCTGTTTTATACATAATCGAAAGCATAACGTCACGGACATGATCAACATATAATCTATTTCAAAAATCTAGAGTGTTCACACATTTGAAAGCCGCTGCACTGTCCCTTTAAGTTTTGACGCGATAGGGATAATAGATCCCTTCAGTGGTTACTCTTTACACTCAGTACCAGCTCACTGTTCACATTAAAGAATGCTAAGTTTGAATTGTGCCAGCACCACTAATTAACCCCCCCTCACTCACACACACACACACACACACACACACACACACACACACACACACACACACACACACACACACACACACACACACACACACACACACACACACACACACACACACGCACGCACGCACGCACGCACGCACGCACGCACGCACGCACGCACGCACGCACGCACGCACGCACACACACACACACACACACACACACACACACACACACACACACACACACACACACACACACACACACACACACACACACACACACACACACACACACACACACACACACACACACACACACACACACACACACACACACACACACACACACACACACACACACACACACACACACACACACACACACATACATACATACATACATACATACATACATACATACATACATACATACATACATACATACATACATACATACATACATACATACATACATACATACATACATACATACATACATACATACATACATACACACTCGTACCGCAGTCAACCCAAAGGACAAATGCGACCTAGCCTGCAACATGCCTTGTTGAAGGCACAAAAATGGTGGCTTGGAATAAACCAGGAAACAAAGATGTTCTTCACATAAAATCACATAAATTATAAAGTTGTCTTTTTAACGGGCACCGACCTGTAATTTATTTGACAGTGCAATAATGCAATTTATAATTATTTATATTCGAGAAATCCAGAGTGAATAATTTTATTGACAGGACACGGCCGCCGCCTGGATGATACTGGATTTTGCGCCGAAGAGGAGCTTTACCACGACAAATGGAACTGAAGAATTTCGCAGTTTTTAGGCAGCAAAGCCAGTCTCTAAAGTCTACTGCGTAGTTTTTTTTTTCTTTTGTTTTTCAACGTATGCTTGGCAGGGCTTGTGCTGACTTTAGTCCACATAAACGAGCATCAAACGAAAGCTGTCAGTTGTTTAGCGACCCCAATGACCTTATGAGATGTCACTCTAAAGTAGGACCAGGTAAAATGAGACATGGAGCGAGATGAGACATGTTTCGTCTGCCGTCATCTAAAGTGTCACAATCGAACATGCACAGCAGTAAATGTTTCTTTTTATTGTTAAGTAGACGGAGCTTCACGTAAGGCCTGGTGTTGAGGTGTGGTGTCTGGGCTTGAAGCCTGTAATCGTGCGGCACTTTCAAGAACCAAAGCCGGTTACATTAACCAGAATTCACAGCCGCTCAAGAACTACCAGTGGCGTTCAGTGTCGGAATAATACTGCTCGTGGCTTTCGTTCGGTCGTGCTTTCCGGCCACACCCTAGCGAAAAAAACGTATCAGTCACAATAACCTCCTACAGATTTCTCATACTAAATTCATACAAATATGATAAAATCTCAAACATTTCTCATACGTTGAATGATATTCGTATGAGATTATATGAGGTTTGTACGAGTTAAGTATGAGTTTAGTATGAGAAATCTCTATGAGGTTATTGTGACTCATAGGGATTTTTCACTAGGGCGTAGATTCGTGATTGGAGGAAGCTATATATATATTCTGAAAGGCATGAGTCTTGATTTCACATGTGTTGATTCTAATCACGTACAGAAGACAGAATCAAAGCAAGCCCCAGGTTGGGATGGTTTCAAAGCAATCGCCAGGAAATCAAGAATACATAACAGATCAGAATTCGGTGCTCACTAGGCGCTTTCAATTTTGAAATACGTTTAATGGAATCAGCAGGGCAGTTTCAATGTCTGAGTGTGAGTTCGGCGGCTTAGTTCCTCGACTCTGTAATGAAAGATTCGTATTTAACTGCGATCGGGGCCCATTCTATATCTGCGTCGATTCTAGCGCTCTACTAAAGGGCTCATCCCTTTTTCCAAATATTTCCAACGGAATGATTCCACACTCAACAGCGATCACAACGCCAACGTTGCACCTGAAACAAAAACAAGCTATACTTCGGGGTATAGTGAACTAGAATACTTTCTATACTTCGGGGGGGCCATATGTCTGCTCCTTGAATGAGAAACCCAGAGAGCGCTGACGAAGCATTTTCGTGCCGGGCCGATGGCGCCTGAATGCCAGAATAACGCATTCACAGCAAGCACTCCTTCCTCCCCCCCCCCACCCTCCCTTTTCCGCTTCTTCAAGGAAGCTATCCTCCTCTCTCGCTCATACTGTGGCGCAAAGATAACTCTACCCGATTACAGAAAAAGAGAGAAGCAAGCAGGCAAAGAATAAATTGATTTGCCTGTACTTTTTTTTTTCCCTGCCCGAACATCAAAGAGATGCTGCTTCGCTGCTTTCGGTAAAAAGTAAAACGCACAAACTGTTTGCTCCTTCCCGAGTGTAGAGAAAACGGCGCGTGCTTCGCTCTTCGAGTAAGACACAAATCGCTCGGCAAGCAATTAGCCTCCGCTGTTATGCCGACTTCAGCGCCACGGGCGAAGAAGCGTTCGGAGGCTTCTTCTGCTGCTGCTGTCGCTGTTTTGTGTGTTTCCGTCGCTGAAGCAATGCGTAACGCTCCGTCTCTATGCGCGAGAGCAATCAGCTAGGAAAACAAAACCAGGGACGCAAAAGAGAAGACACAAACAGCTTTCGTTCTCTCTTCAGGCTAATTGCGAAGCCGCTTCTGTGCGTTTCCGTTTGCCAGTGTGTGTCCTCGCGCGATCTGAAGAGGCAATTTTCCTCGCGCGCGCGTGTGCTTTGCTTAGAAGCCACAGCACCGCTTTCTCTGGAAGTGCATGCTGGGAAACGGCGGCGCTAGAATCCCTGGAGTTTAATTTCAGTCCTAGAGCAATATTAGCGTTCATCTTATGTATTTCGTTTGTTTTCTTCACGTTCGCAACACCTGGAGGGGCTTGTAGAATGCAATCACGTGCAGCGTTCCGAATACCTAGTACCTAGTACCTAGTATTACTGACCTCGAGATGGTCTAAAATAACTCTGTACGTTTTATTCTTGCTAACTACAACCGAACAGTCAGTATAACAGCCATGAAGACTAATTTGTGCCTCCCTCTACTGACATCGCGCAGAAAAGTTTTCCGCATAACCCTGTTCCACAAGTTGTACCATCATCCTGCTCTTCGTGATCGCCTCATTCCCCGTCCAATTTATGTATCCCATCGCAATGACCATCAACACAAAGTTGGAATTTTATCATGTAACACGAAATGCTTCTCACAATCTTTCCTGCCGCGAACCTCACGAGGCTGGAACCACCTTCCCGCAGAAATTGTTGGCATTACTAACTATGAGCAGTTCCGCGTAGCTCTAGCTAACATTGTATACTCATGTGCTATTTGACATTCATGTACATACTGTACTCTCTTCATTTTTTTGTGTATTTACCACTCCCCCTCTGTAATGCCTCTGGCCCTGAGGGGTAATGTAAATAAATAAATAAATAAATAAATAAATAAATAAATACTTTTCAGCCTATGCGAGGCAGTCTCTAGAACTTCTGCCACATGCTAGAGGCTTTCAAACTTCCCGCTATTCACTGGAGTTTTTTTAGAAAAAAAAATGTTTTTATGCCTTGTCTACACAAAAATGTCTACGCAAAAAGAGAAAACAGAGAAGAAAGAAAAAGAAGAGGGAGAGTAAGACGCGCCGCAACAACAGCCGTCGTCCACCACCGAAGCAGTGGTGGGTGAAATGACGGCCTACAACAAGCTAAACTTCGGTGGCTGGATAGCCCACGCCGTAAGCGGCGTTGACCTACCCCTGCCTGCGCCTGTAAGTACGAGAAAGCACATGTGTCAGGCAGGCACGGAGGTGCCATCTATGTTTCGCGAAGGGAAAACATTTTGACGATAATATATAATTAGTTCACAGGAAGGGAAAGGCGCAGTATCTGTGTCTGTGGACACCTGAGCCGCGCCTTAAGGGAAGGGAGGAAGGTGGGCGTTAAAGTGGAAAGAGAGAATGAGGAGCCGTAGTGGAGGGCTACGGCGTAATTTCGACCCCCTGGGGATCTTTAACGTGCGCTGACATCGCACAGCACACGGACGCCTCTTCGTTTCGTCTCCATCGAAACGCAGCCGCCGAGGTCGGGTTCGAACCCGGGTATTCTGGACAGTAGTCACTCGTCTTACCATTCTACCACCCTGGCGGGGCAAATTGACGATAAACGCAAACGTCTTTTTAAATAATAATAATAATAATAAACAATAATTGGTTGACAAGGAAGGAAAGGCTCAGTATCTGTCACAATTTTCTGTGGACACCTGAACCACGCCGTAGAGGAAGGAATGTGGGAGTAAACGTAGAAAGAGAGAAAGAGGAGCCGTAGTGGAGGACTACGGAGTAATTTCGACCACCTTGGGATCTTTAACGTGCGCTGACATCGCACAGCACACGGATGCCTCTTCGTTTCGCCTCCATCGAAACGCAGCCGCCGAGGTCGGGTTAGAACCCGGGTACTCCGGCACAGTAGATTGGCATCTTAACCACTTCACCACCCCGCAGTAGCATCAAGCAGAAGAATGTTAGAAAAAAAAAAAAGATAGTGGCCTTCCGTAGCTAAGTGCGAAAACACTGATTTAGTTGTATTTAGTAGCAAGTATAACAGACTTTTATTCACTACATAGTATATAATATTGACGAGTAGTATTAAGCTAACTAGACGCCAGTAACGTTATTGCATTAAAAAATTGGGGAAGGGGGAAGAGGGAGGGAGGTGTATGCATGGCTTGAACCTGGTGATAGAGCGAAAGCTGTGAGTGTTGGCGATAGCCTCTTAAATTCGTTTTTCAGACGCAGTTTTTTCAATATTTTTATTTAATAATAATAATAATAATAATAATAATAATAATAATAATAATAATAATAATAATAATAATAATAATAATAATAATAATAATAATAATAATAATAATAATAATAATAATAATAATAATAACAATAATAATAATAATAATAATAAATCTTTGTTTAATGTGCGCAGGAACAGGATTGTAGAATGCAATCACGTGCAGCATTCCGAATACCTAGTACTTTTGAGCCCATGCGACGTAGTCTCTAGAACTTCTGCCACATGCTAGAGGCTTCCAAACTTCACATTATTCACTGGAGTTTTCTTGGGAAAAAAATTTTTTTATGCCTTGTCTACACAAAAATATCTACGCAAATAAAAAAACGACCCCGCCGCGGTGGCGGAGTGGTTACGGCGCTCGACTACTGTTCCCAAGGACGCGGGATCGAATCCCAGCCTCGGCGGCCTTTTCGATGGAGGCGAAAAGCACGGTGCCCGTGTGCTGTGCGATGTCAGTGCACGTTAAAGAACCCCAAGTGGTCGAAATTTCCGGAGTCCTCCACTACGGCGTCTCTCATAGCTTGAGTCGCTTTGGGACGTTAAACCCCACAAACCAACCAACCAATCAACCAACAAAAAAAAAATGAAAATGCACACAGAAGTTTTATACACACAGATATAACACAAAAGAAGAAACAGATGACACATGAAATGAAACAGACTAAAAGTGTAACGAAAACGAAGAAATGAATGAGTATCATGTCTTAGCACATCACGAAAAAAAAAAACAAATAACTGACATTGATTACAGTAATAGAAATATATATAAAATAAACAATTCCATGTGCAACAAGTTCGTGGTACTTGAAACACATGCTAGAAATACAGGGAAATACAATAAAGAAATAGAATTGAACAGGGAACAGTAAGATTCGAAAATAAAGTTTAAATTTACCATATAAATAAGAAGCGGATAAAAAAGCAGTACAAGATACTTTAAACAGCACTAAACAGGAGAAAAAGCAAAACGTGAAGTAAATTGAATAGAATACTTAGGCTAGAAAGTGGAAGGTAAATGTGATAAAGAAAGCTTAGATTACAAAGCTACGAACGTCCAATATAGATGAAGAGAGCGAGTTTTAGAAGATGTGAAGGTGAAGACAAAATTGTTAAACAACAACTGCATTCCGTTAAGAGGGGAATGGGAATGAAGAAACGGTGAAACTTGAAACGGTCTGAATTCTCTCATGCTCTTTCGCGGAACGCGCAGAACGATGTACTCTAAGAGCTGAGGGCACATAATGTGGCCATGAAGGAGCTTGTACAGAAAAATTATATCTACTCTGACGGCACGGCAGTTAAGAGAAGGAAGATTCAGTGGAGTCTCTTGGTGGAGCGAGATGAGGAATTTGAGCAAGGAAAGCGATATTGAAATATCTGTTAAAATTTTTGCTGTACTCTGTTAGCCGTGTTCCAGTTCGATTTACAAGTGCCATTCCAAATTACAGACGCCTACTTCAAAAGCGGCAAGCAATTGGACACTTTAGTAATAATAATAATAATGAGAAAGGAATGAGCCCTACACTTTTAAGTGGATGCCACGGAATTTCGGACACCTGCACCTAACCAGGTCAAGAGCATGTTTTATTTATTTTTCTTGTATATTTTACTTGGGTTGGTTAGAAAGGAATGACGTATTATCAGTCTGATTTGTGAGAAGGAAACTGGGAGTGGAAGCGGAGAGAAAGAGGAATGGAAGGCTGCGGAGTAATTTGGCCACCTCTGTGCCTTTAGCTTGGGCGTACATTGCACGACCAAGGTGCCGCCTCTCGGTCGTCTAGCCCGAGGTTGAACCAACCGGAGGACGGGAAACCTATCGGGATCGGACGGGCCCGCCGAGGCGCCACGCTCACATGCGGAGATTACAAACCTTTATCGCGAGCTAAGGTGCACATACGCCCTCCTCGCCCCGACCTGGACCTAGCGCAAGCCCCGATACTCAAACGCATGCAAGCAAAGGCCATTCTTAGCCCCTACCGGCAAGTACACCGGCTATATTTAATTATATTTGGTGAATACAACCCTGCAGGCCGGCACTGGAGTGACGGGATGCACGCCACCCAAGACCATATATATACTGCTACAGGTCAACTCATCGAAGATGAGACATACGAAGTGTGTGCGTGCTTGGCGCGTGCCTTAATCCCTGGCAGCGGTCTGTGTTTTGAAACCTACTATAGACAGCCGAACTGATCCATCTATGGCAGGCTCGCGAAAGCATGCAAAACCGCTGGAAGACGAAAAGCCACAATAGAACGCTTCGGCGACGAATAGCTCATATAGATAAGCAAATCGAGGATCACACCTTTGCCTTGGCTACCCAACAATGGGGCGAAGTTTGCGACAACATGCGCGGCTAGCTCGGGCTTACCCGCACCTGGAAAGTTCTCCGCTACCTTTTAGATCCGAACGGTTGCAAAACATGCCAACAAGACAGCATTTCCCGCATAGTTAATAAACATCCCGGCTCCGACCAAGAGCTCCTCGATGAACTTCGTATACGGTACCGCAACGCCGCATCTCCAAACTTTCTTCGCCCCCCCCCCCCCCCCCCCCCCGCGCCCTCTCCATATGAGCGATGCCAACCCTGGTCTAGATGCAGAAATTTCGGAGGCTGAGGTACGATTCGCTCAACTCCACCTTAACTCTCCGGTACCAGAAGGCATTTCCAACAAAACTCTTCGTAGTTTGGATAACCCCTCCATTGAAGCCCCCACGGCCTCTATGAATGATTGCTGGACACAAGGTGAGATCCCACAGTATGGAAACACGTAAGGTTGACTTTCATACCAAAGCCCGGCAAACGACTAGCTCTCGAGCATCTTCGTCCCATCTTCCTCACTTCCTGTGTTGGTAAACTGATGGAACACGTCATTCTCAACCATCTTAACCATTTTGTTGAAGATAATCGCCTCCTGCCTCCTAGGCTTCCGCCCAAAACTCGCCACTTAGGACATTATGCTGCAGCTGTCGAAAGAGATATTATGCCCCTCTAAAAGAGCGGACACACATGGCTATTCTCGGGGTTGACATAACCAAAGCATTCAACAATGTCTTCCACTCAGCTATTCTCACTAACCTTTCCCTACTAAATCCCGGCTACAGTACCCTACGAGTATATACGCACGTTTCTGTCTGGCCGTACAACTGAAATAAGCTTTGGCTCTTTACTCTCAGGCCCTATTGCCCTCGGCAGCAATGGAACGCCCCAAGAATATCAGTCCTCTCCCACCCCCCTCTTTTTTTATTCTCGCCTTGCTCACGCTACCTCATAAATTAAATGCTATCCCCCGGCTATCTCATACCTCATACGCGGACGATATCATCCTATAGGTTTCAGCAGGAAACGATGTCGAAATTGAATGCACGCTTCAGCAAGTGGTGGAGATCATTGAACGCCACATAGCTGGAGCAGATCTCTTATGCTCCCTGCAGAAGTACGAGCTGCTCCTCATCCGAGATTCACCCGGCTTTCGCGATCATGCTCCAATCTGCATTACTGCTAGAGGCCAGCCAAACACAGAAGTGTCCACCATTATGGTACTGGAGCTTCTTATTCAGAACAATTGGAAAAATACCGACACTATAGCTATACTCACAGCCACTGTCTCGCAGATCATTTGTCTCATTCGGCGCATTGCTAACGAACATAGGAGTATGCGGGAGGCTTATTTATGACGTCTGGTCCAGACGGTTGTTATCAGTCACCTAACATATACCCTACCTTACCTCTACCTTAGCTGCTAGGAACGAGACCACGTTGACTGCCTTATTAGACAGACATACAAAGTGGCTCTTCACCTCCCTCACTAGAACCTCACCTACCAACTCCTGGCATTAGGGGTCTACAACACTGTAACGGAGCTAGTGGAAGCTCATCTCATCTCTCAGTACGAGCGCCTCACCCACACTCGCCCGGGACATCCCATACTCGACAAAGTAGGAATAGTCTCCGAAGCGATCATCCTTGACAAGGCCCAGCTTCCACCTCCCATCTACAGTAACCTCATCGTTACCCCTCTCCCAAAAACCCTGCACCCAATTTATCATATCTCTCGCCGCAAGGACTGGGCAAAGTCCCTGCACAAAAATATTCGACATATCGGACAGCAGTCTATGTCGACGCAGCCGAATTACTCCAACCGCGATGCTTTTTCGCTCGCGGTAGTAAACCACTGTGGACGGCCGTTGATTGCGTGCTCCATCCCTGCCAGATAATCTAAATAGGCAGAGGAGGTGGCCATAGCCTTGGCAAAGGTCTCCACCGATGCCGAGACATTCTTCAGTGATTCCAAATCTACAATTCGTAACTTTTCCAAAGGCCTGGAATCCCCCGCTGTCCTATCCCTCCTCCATTCCACCAATTTCCATCTCCGCCAGATCCAATTGATATGGGTCCCAGCGCACTCATTCCACCCAGGTAACAAGCCGGTCAACAATTACGCCCGAGGAGTCGTCGAATAGGCTGTGGCGTCAGCCGTTCTGCGGACGGCGAGGGATCGTATGGTTACGTTTCATGACATCGCCATGCACTACCGCTTAGGCAGACTTATCTATTCCTGCGCGCATATTTTCTTTACGAAACCCCAAGAGGTTGCGTGGAGGTACCTCCAAATGAACACTTTCCCAAACCCTGCGATTTATGCTCGCATATACCCTGGGGTCTATTCCTCATCTTGTATTCTATGTGGCCAAAACGCCACTCACTCACACATACTGTGTGCTTGCCCTCGGGACCCCCCTTCCGCAGCTCTGCAGCTCTCGAATCAAGACCAGTACCGAGTTGGTCAGCTCCAACTCGAACACACATCGTGGCAAAAGCACTAGAAGTCGCCAAGCGCTGTGAGCTCATTGCCACTTGAGGGGCTATATAACCCACAACATTTTGCTACACACTGTCGACGAAAATAAAGTTTATCGTCTTGACATTCACTACGCCCTGTGCTTGGATCTCCTATCATTTGCCTCTCATCCTTTGCCTTTTATCGGCGTTCGTTGCAGTACTACATATAATGTTTCTACAGGAAACGAAAGACGCAGTATCTGCTACACTTTCTCCGACAAGTGTACTTTTGGACGGTACATCTTTCCTATCGTGTGGCGTTCCTTGGCACGCGTTCAAGTGTGGAACTGTAAATGGCAGGAACGCTAGACAAGATGAGACTTCTGGTTGGTAGCTTCGACTTTGACGGCTGGTGACGTTACTTCTCTGTCGACCAATAAGGTGCGCGCGCCGCTCCCGCGGACAGCTTTTGTCGACGACGGTATGAGCCATTAAGGACTTTCGCCTTCATAGCGGATGTGGGAGGAGGAAGACTAAGAATAAAAAATGATTGATGGTGATAGGTAATGAACAGAAGTTTTAGAGAGACAACTTGTAATTCCTATCTACGACTTGTAATGACCGCAACATATTAGAAATGAGTAAAAATGCCTAACTACCAGTGGTAATGAGTACAATGACTAGGTATGACTCATGACTATGAACGGCCAATATGTGAAAAGGCATCTTGAAATTACCGCAACTGATTTGAAGGGAATAAAATCACCAGACATGACTCATCAAGACTGCTAATGACTACGAAACGACTAATATGTCAAACGACGACTTTCAATGACCGAAACTGATTGGAAATGTGTAAAAATGCTTAGCTATGAGTGGCAATGACTGTAATGGCCAGGCACTGCTCATAATGACCACTAAACTAGGCTGTCGATAACTAGGCTTTCGCCGTCCTCCTCTTGAGCGGCATCTAAGGCATCCTTTGTTTGTTTGTGTTTGTTGTTTTTTCAGCCATCGACGCCTGGCAGATGCGAAGCATCCTTAACGTCATTCAGCGTAATTCTTGCGCATAATTGTGCAACATCACCAATCTCGTTTCCGCGAAATGTTCCTTGCACTATTAAGACTGTTTTCAAACGAAAGTGCCTAACGATGCTTAAACGACGATGAAAGAATTAAAGAGAGAGAAAAAAAGCATGACATGGACAGAAGGCGAATCTTTGACGTCGCTTAAAAACACCCATGGGATATGCGATACTACTGCCGCCCGGGACCCCTTCGTCTCCCTTAATGCAAGTCGTATGCAAATCGACTTTCTATGACCGAGATTTTTGGCCTCCTTTTTAAAGCTGCCGCTGGGATCGTGGGCTTGGCTTCGTTTTTTTTTTTTTTTTCTGGGGGGGGGGGGGGGAGAGAGAGAGAGTAAAACTAGGCTCAAGTCGGAGTGTCGCAATTTGGTTCGCTGTAAAAGCGCATGTTTGCCAGTAATCGGAAGACATTTTTTTCGAAATTAAACCAGTGAGGTGAAAAATAAAAAGCCAAGAAAAATTTCAAATTACTCTCTGCTCGCAAAAGAGGTACTGCTTCACGTTACGCAAAAAGCGTTAGAGTGCAAACGTGCAGTATGATACAAGACACGCGCTTTCACAAAAAAATCTCACATTTAGAGCGGTCGTTGTAGCATGTTCAGATTTAGGAACAGTGGACGTGAATTTTTAATGTTTCGATCGATAAAAGAGCAACAGTACTCTATGTCCGCTTTGCTAAGCACGTTTCGAGTTAAACAAATAAATAGACACTAAGCAGAAAGGAATACCAGAAAAGCTCAAAAAGCATAAAATACAAACAATGAAACCATTACCGCCGACAGGGAATATTGAACGAGTGTCGAGGACAACGCTTCTTAAAACTTTCTGTGCTGAATGCCGGAAGCGTAAGGACTTTTAGCAATTTCTTGAAAGGAAAAATATTATTTTCTTCTTATATGTGCCACTCTTCTAATCACGTAGGCATTGCGTAAAGGTCGCCTAAATGTCCGCCGTAATTACTTTTTACATAAAATTGCATATCTCATTGTGAAATTCGATGCAAGCGCGGACAAAATTATTGCGCGATTATGAAATCATAATGGAGCTCTTAAAATTGCACGCATCTTTTTTTTTGCCCATCAGTGGGCAGCCTTTGTCTGTCATTTTGCCCAAAGGTGATTTTAGGACGCGCGTTTGCCATTACGTGCACTATGGACAGAATTTCCATCCCTAAAGTGAACGTCGCCAGCCTTGAGAAAAGTATACATACAACGGAACGGCAGTAACGCCTTTTAATCGAAACATTGATATTGGAAGCGCGCACTTGGTCTTCGGCGGGAGTGAGAGCTTATTTATTTATTTTTTTCCAAAATTATATCCCTTAAAACACCAAACTCTAGTTAATCAATAAACGTTTCCACCACCAACCGTTGCGAAAAGTCTTCCAGCTGCTCTTACAAATATCATTTTCTTTTTTGTTTCTCCCAGGTAATTTTTACAGCACCCGCCGCGGTGGAGCAGTGGTTAGGGCGCTTGGCTACTGTGCCCAAGGGTGCGGGATCGAATCCCGGCCGGGGCGTCCGCTCTTCGATGGAGACGACGGAAAGCTAGGCGCCCGTGTGCTGTTAGATCTCAGTGCGTTTAAAAAACACCACGTGGTCGAAGTTTCTGGAGCCCTCCACTACGGCATCTGTAATAGCCTGAGTTGTTTTAAGGCCTTAAACCACATAACCAAATTAATCTTTACAGCGGCGCCCCTTATAAGATTTCGAATATCATTTACACGTTTCGAACTATATGTGAATATAAAGCACATATATCGAGCAAGACACAAAACAATGAATTCGCGGCTGTAACCGAGATGCGAAAACACGTCATTCCGAGACGAGACAGAGGGAGTCAAACTCGACTTTCAAAGCTGACAATGCTCTAAAGTGCTTTTCTATAAAATGAAGGAAAAAATCTAGGGCCACAAGATGGAACCAAAGGAAAATCTTGGCAAGGAGTCTCCGAACTCTTCTAGGGGAGAAGGTCTCCAAAATTCTCGCTTCGAACAAAATCTCATTGTCCAGCAAAGCACAGAAGATTAAAAACATGGCGGATGCTTAATCCTACTTACACCTAACCATAACGAGCAAAAACACCCGCTGCGTCGGCTCGGTGGTATGGCTTTGTCACACTAAAATTCTCTAAGCGCAACCAAGGGCTCTAACCTTAGTAACCAATTCGGGACACACATTGTGAGATTTCAATACCTCGTAGGAGTTGGCGGTTTTTACGTTTTTTTTTTTTTGTGTGTGCAATGTATTTTTCATGTCTCAAGGCCTGAGAAATAATGAAAAAAAGTGATGCCTCGCTGATTGAGACGTCCGGCTGCTGAACGTGAGTACCAGGGTTCGGACCCGACCGGTTCAAATCCACTTCTCACAGTTGGTCTGCAGTCTTCTCTTTCGCCCTCTCCCTCTTTTTCTTATTTTTTTTTTTTTTTACGTGAGAAAGGTGGTTATACTAGGCTCTGAACCCATCCATTAGTAGAAAAAAATATAGAGGAGGCAACCAGAAGCCCGATTTGACTGCTTAATCGTACGCACTGGGAGGCCACCCTACGAGGGTCGAACATGTTGCGGCTACATTCAAATAAAAAAATAAAGACATCTTTTAGGCTACGACTGCTAAACCGCAAAAAGCTGCCATTTGTCGATGGCTTCAAGATCTGGTTGTCTCTATCGATGATATCGGCACCTACGTGTACATCCAGACCTATTTCAAGGCAAACCATTCTGATTGGTAGATGTGCAAACAATAGTATAATGAGCACGCTGTTGCATCTTAAGGTTTTTAGCAAGCTCCCTGATTGAAACTGACAGAAAGGATATGGGAAGGGATGTAGTGGACGCTAGGGTGCTTTCTCATGAACAAATTATGTTTTTCTTCTGATAGAAAAGGCCTGTTTGCATTCACAACCGAAGATAATGGTCCGTCTACTTATTTCCAGACCTGTACATGCAGCTGAATACAAAATTGCCGGTGTACACATACTTACTTGCGTAAAGCAGTACACGATATCAAATATACCCAACAAACAGGAAGTACAAGAAATCAAAACATTATAAATTCGCCTGTACGAAAACCAGTAAGTCAGCTGTTTATTATGAAAGGAAAGACTGAAATTGCAGTGAAGCAGAAAATGCAGCGTATAGAAGATGAATGCATTCAAAGAAAAATATTTCGAAGGCTTCCTGCCTCATTTATTCCTAGGTTTGAAATTGTACACAACAAAGAAAACATAAATGAACTTGTTGAACAGAGAAATTCTTAGAGGGTGTGGAAGCATTAGTATTCCGAACATCTGGAATAAACAATCAATAGCTTTGGCTTGTTTCAATATGTCAAATAAAAATGATTGCTATTTTTGGTGGGAGAACCATATGAGTCAACTAAAGAATCTCTAAAACATATTTCATAGTTATGTAAATTTCTCATTTATGCCACTTATTTTGATTTCATTACATCATTAAACATTGAAGCAACTCAAAAGACAGTAAGAAAGAAATGACACTATAAATTAAGGGGTTGAGAGAGCAGTGTTCTGTCTGTACAGTAAAAATGACTGTCCTTCAGAAATTCACATATCCATTCAAGAATATATAGTGAAAGATGTAAGATGGCAAGCTTGTTATCAGGATCGCATGTTCCACGCTCTCGTAAACCTTAGTAACATCAAGTGTCACCAGAGCTGAGACTTCGCTCCTGCACAGCGAGAGACGGATTCGGCTCTCTAGATCTACGTGCGCGGACCATATCGAGCAATATTTACGAAAGCCAATCTGTACTGAGCTGAGACCATTAACTTCATTAACATGCTTTGTTACAGGACTGTGCAATATTCGTTCCATATATTTGACTAAATTTTAAGGTAATGCACTTGGCCGAATATTATCTAAGACGCATCCCTTCCCTGCATCTTCCAACAACAAAATTATTTTCGTCATCTGCCAAATGTCCGGAATACAAGCATTTGTCAACGAAGAGTTCTTAATATCTAAAGGTCACTTGTAAAATTCTTGGGCCAGATTTTAATCATTCCAACAGTGAATTCATCGTTGTCAAGATTGATAGCAGCTCTGAAGGGGAAACAAATCGCGGTAAAGTCTGAGCAAGGAGCGAGGGTACATAAAGGGACCTATCGCTGTTTCTGGAATCGTTACGCCAATTACTGAGAAATGCTGTCCAGGGTTTGCTTAGCCTCCTGTGCAGTAAGCACTACTGAATTAGTAAGGCTGACGACTGCTAAACACTTGTTACGCTCCATGAACCTATATTGAGCCTTCCGATTACCTCGATTTGAGAGAATGTTGAATAATTCATGTTACAGTGCTCCTCTGCTTTTGCAATTGTCCTTTTTGAAAGACGTAGATAAGAATTTATCATTTAACAAATTTGCTGGACTCTGATTGTAAGGTAGGCACTTCCAGGCAGCTTTTTCTACGACGATATATTTTCTCGCACTCTTGTGTCCACCAGGGAGACGGCTATTTGGTAGAAGTTGCCGCGCGTACAGTAAATACCGATTACTGCACTGCATTTTGCAGAAAGGAGACTGCTTAGCTCTGTCGGACGTCTTGTACTAAATACTGAAGCAAGAGAAGCGGATATAAAATTTTTATTGGTCATGTGGTCAACAAATTTGTGGGTTGTACCGACATTTTTGAGGGGAGATAAACTCGCATTGAAGGTTATCGGAAAATGATCACTAGATGTGCCAGAATCCTCGGTGGACCAATTAGTTACCACTTGCTCATCCATAGATAAGGTTAAGTCAATGACTGAGCGGGAAACTCCTCACATAAATATAACAGCTCCGGAATCGCAACATCGCTCAGCATTTGTCTACATCCACGACTAGAGAAGCTGGCCGCAGGTATCTGTCCGACTATCCCAGTCACTATGATGCGAATTAATATCCCCTGCAATTACAGCGTTACTTCCACCAGCCAATAACCCATCCAAACAATCTGCTCGCATGAAGTTAATCTTGGAATAGGAAGTTTCAGAGAAAAACTTGAAAATTCAATACTCCAGTTGATTTACACTGCGAAACATTTTTCTACATTTCCTTTGACACGTTTGAAAAAGCATCAGCAATTTAATGCAAAGCTATAAAGTTGATTCAAAGAGCAAGAACTACCTAAAATTCAATGCAAAGAGAGGCTATGTCACCGACGGCAGCACGAAAGGTTCAAGCGTCGTGAATGCTGTGGCGCGGTCGCCAAATGCAATTGCCGTGTACGGTTCACTTACAACTGTCATGAGGTCTTGTGTTCTAGCTAGCTGCTTTTGTATTTGTTCTTTGTCTTTTTTTCAGGCTGCTATAAGACGAGCTTAAATTTGTTGCATTCCACCAGTACCCTGCGCACGGGACCATCTGAGAATGATTTCTTGGTAAATATAAATGTTTTGTTGCGTTTGTGTAAGCCAATGTGTGTGTGTGTTTTTTTTTTTTTTCGTAAGCCACTTTTTCTTCCACGAGGACATGGAGACAATTCTCCTGTATCCTCGCCTCCCAGATATTTGTGCCAAAACAGTTTAAGCAACAGGACATCAGAAAATGGCCCTCACTCTCGCCAAAGGCATATGTTCGTCGCGAAGCAACGCATGATCGAGGCTTTCCCTTTGGAGGCCGTTTCTTTGGAGACTTCAAGCTGTATGCGCACTTAAGAGAGTTACTGCATATTTTTAATTTTTTTTTTTCATAACAGCACAGCAAGTTGTTTTCTTTAGGATGACTTAAAGCGATTGACTCCTAGAGCGAAATAGGTTTAAATTTTCAGTTATTGTAAACCTAGATGAACAGGGAAGGAAAACCGAATGTTATTTCGAGGCGCCTGCCATTTCACTTAGACGAGTGGGTGCTGAGAGAGTAAATCGATGGAAGGAATTGAAAGAACAGTCTGACACAGCAGATGCAGCTTCCCACAGACAGTAAGAACAGACTTTGCAGGTGCTGTTTTGGTTTTTGATTCTTCCGGAACAACAAAAAAATAATGCAACTGCTGAAAAACGAAGAAGAAAACATATATTGAGATAACGCCGGGGAAAACTCAACAGTGCAGCATAAATGCAACTATAGGTTTAACGCGCTTTAGCGCCTCTAAATTGACGACAGAAATTGTACAATACAAAAACAACTAAGCCATCAAGCAGCAGCTGCTCATGTTCCAATTAAAATCTGGTAGTAATTGAAAAGAAAAACAGGCCTCCCGTAGCATAGCATCAAGACTGACCGGGCATTTGATGGCATTGTCAGATTGTCTCATTATATTGTTTGTTTTCGCTGCTGTTGTCTTTCAACAACTCTCCCATAAACGATCTGTGCATGCGGAATCGGATATTTGCCTGTGAAGAGGGCGGGTTTAGTTGATTAGGGCGCTCAACCGCTTAGTTTGAGGACACTGGTTAGACCTCGGCTGTGGAGGGCGCGTTTCAGTGGAGGTGACACGCGGCGCCGAACATGTACTGGACTGTATCCCTACACGTTACTAAGCCCTGGTGGCTCAAATTAATTGTTCTGAATCTAACATTCTAAATTTCTCGAGACGCATCAGTCAAAAAAGGGGCAGCAAGAGAGACCTGATAACAAAATCAGCCAATATCTACGTAGATCGGTTCAGGCTTCAAGATGATATATCCGTAGAGTGAAAAGCCCTCGCCATATTAGTATCTTCCACCAGTGTCCATATATTTACGATGGTCAGAAAATAAGGTTCCGTAGGCTAGAAAAGGAGCTGTTTTATCGCACCGAATACGACCGGAAGTGCTCCAAGAAATTTAATTTATTAATCAAGACATATTTGCATAATAATGCTTTCTTATTTCGGAAGGAAGCACACTAGAGTGCAGATGATGGACATGCTGTTTGGCCCCCTGCAGGGTGGACGAAGCTAGATGCCACTTTTCACCCTAAGCATGGCCGAATACCCCTTCATGGATCACTGCCTTGTCGTGGCGGAGGAGCTTGCGAAATGCCTTGAAATCGTGAGCTCTGCTGTGTAGGGCCACCCAAGATAGACAGCTCACGGCAGAGAGTTCTGACAAAATGTGATTCACTGGAGACGGTAATGGCAACCGACTACAGTATTTCCTGCCATGAAAACCCTATGGCCAGTCAATTGTGGTGTTGGCGGAGACTCTTGAGAGTTTCTTGGACTGCCAGAAGATCAAATCGTTCGATACTGTCGACCATAAACCCTGACTGCTCATTGGAGGGTCAAATTCTAAAGTTAAAGCTCAGCTACTTTGGTCATCAGATGAGAAGAAAGGAGTCGCTGGAGAAAGATTTGATGTTGGGAAAGGTTGAGGGTTATCCGAAGAAGGGGTAGGCAGCGAACGCGGTGGTTAGAGGGCATCCTCGAGGCTCTGCAGATGCAGTTATGTGATGTTAGGAAGATAGTGAGAGACCGGAAAGCGTGGCGTGATATGGTCCATAGTGCCACGAAGAGTCTGAAACGACTGAACGACTGAACTGACTGATGGCCGAATAATTTCTGGTTTGCTAAGGAGACACTCATCAAAAGAGCCTGGACTTTTGGCTACCGGTTTTTTAAAAGACATGCACGCGATTCGATTGGAGTCCAGAAGCACGATCTCTTATTTGACTACAGCAAGACTTTTCTCTCCGGCGCATTCCCTCAGGAAAGCTCTTTTCTTTTTTCTGAGCATACACGTTTCTAAACGAGTCGCTCTGTCCGCGTCTCACTGCTTCACTGCAACAGAGTCGAAGCTGGCGGCTGAAGAACACGCGAAAAACCGATTTGCAGCAGCGCAGGAAGTTGAAACTCAGTTATATTGAAAAGACGGGCGTTTTCCTCACGTTCCCCGGAACAAGATTACTGAAACTACAGCTCCGTCGAGATAGACTCTCCTTTGTAAGGTTTCCTTCAGCGCGAAACTCGCGACGTCTTTCTCACGACTTTTACGAGACGTTTTATGACTTGAACGCTTAAAGTGTTTTAACAGTATAAGGTTACACGTTCAGATTTTTTTTTTTTTTTGAGAGTTCATTATTAGTTTCAAAACCTTCCTGTTTCACAAGGCAATGTTAAACAGAGTTGCGTTTGGAACCCTATTCCCTTACCTTCCTGATTTCGAGGGCTGTTTTCTAGCAGTGTCAGTTTCAGTAGAAAACAAAAACGATACTTCATGTATGCTGAGGAAAACTTGTTTATCTGATAGCATTCTGCTTTTATTTGCTACTATTTTATATTCACACCTTAAACGACCACTAAGGCGCTTGCCAATGTGCTTCATTAGGAAAGCGTAAAAACCAGACATAAATGCACAACCAGTCTTTTTATTTCGCACTTCGACAGAAATATGAAAAACGGTGTACCAAAAGACTGGGTTCTAGAGCAATGTTAATTCATGTTATCGTATGCACGCATTAACAACACTAAACTGACGCAATTTGTGTGAGTCTAAACTAAACCTTTGTTAGAGAAGAAAGAAGAACGAGAAGGCGCAATAAAAGAAAGCCAAGTGATATCTAGTATCATTTTTCTTATAGTTTTTTATTGGGCTGATTACATCTCCCTTCTCCCCTGCCATCTGACAAGCATCAGCTACACCCCCTCTCCGGTTACATGTCGAGTACGCATAAAATTAACACCCTGATTGTCTTTCATAATCATTCTCAAAAAGGGCAGTTGTTTCTCTACGCGCTGCTTTCATTGCGTAAGCAGCCAAATTTTGTTGTACGCAATTCTGATAGCAATAGCTCGTTTGCTCTGCATCAAATGTCTATACAACTTGATATTTGTGTTTTGGTCAAACTGAAGATATTCAACTTTAGATCTTTAAATAATAAGCTTACCGAATAGTAACCAAAATGACTGTCCTAAACCATCGTCAAAACAGCTGAACTGCTCCAGCGATAGCGCAGCGTTCTTTGAGAGCCTAGTTTAGGGAACACTACAGAACCGGTGCCGCCATCTGGCAACGCCCGCTGTAAGTCATTCATTTGGAAATGGAAGACGAGGTATAGATGGAAAGATTTTTCATGCAAAGGTGATGGAAAGGTACAAAAGAAGCTTGAGGCTTTTAACAACCACTTTAGAAATATATTCTCGTGGTTCGAATCCCTGGTATAAATTTCATCAGGTGAAACTAGCGTAAATTCATCGTTCGGCAACCTCCTGAAATTTCGCGCCTTTAACGTGTGAGCAATCTTACGTGAAGGCTTTGTTTAACTTAACGGAAAATATTGAGAGACCCTGCTGTTACATGATCTGAAAATGCATACTAAACTACTCTTTTGTACCAGCTTATTAGTCCTGGTAAAGTACAAGTCCAGAACCTGCAACACGGCATTAAATAAGAAAGACGAGGCGCAGAGCGTCGGGTTACACGAGCAAGGGATTCTTCTTGTTGCATTTTTTTTTTTTGTGTGTGTGTGTGCCCTAACGAATGCGGCCATGGAGCAGGGAACGGACCTGCGTACATGTTGCACTTTTTTCTCATACATTCTCGTATAACCTTGTATATTACTGACATAAGCAAGCTGAAGGTACAGAGCGCTGACGTTGTCTCCTTACCCTTCGAGCGACCTACTTGTGCAGCGTAAACAAGCGATCATGTTGCTCGAGTAGCGTTCGTGCCCTACAGTCGCAGTGTTTAGAAACGGCGGAATTTTGTGAAAAGCAGGATGGAGGATAGCCGTCATGGCTCCTATTACATCTGCTCGTTATTCAGGTCGGCGAATAATGGAGCGCTCATTAGCGAGCTAGAAACGCTGCCAAGCTGGCTCAGCCCATCGAGAGGCTGCCATTATACTCCTCTTACAAGCCTCACGAACAAAGTGACTCCTTTGTTTGCGCTGTGAAACAGACCGTAGTTTGGATGACATCCTTGCTAGACACTACTTGTGTTACCTCTATTCACGATCTCGCAAAAAACAATGTGGTTGTGGTTGTGGTTGTGGGGAGCCCTGAATGTGCTACCTTAGAAAAAGTACAAGGTAGCTTCAGTTTCCCGGCGCAAGTTGGAACTTACTTATGCTTTCGCAAGTTCGGCCGTCGTGCGCTTAACATTGTGCTTAGGTGGTACCAGACAAGCATGACACCTCTCAAGCTCCCACTTGGCGCTCTTAATTTCAAGTGGAGAATCCTCAGAGGGCGTTTCCGCCACACCACCATGGCCGATATGACTTCGAATGCGTAAACTGCACTACAGTTTTGTTACCGTCGAAGCATTTACTTTTCCCGCTGCTTAGAGTTGCCGTCTTTACGGCTACAAAGTTCGCTGACTGGTCAATAGCTTCAAGGGGGGAGGGGGGGGGGCAGTGCCACGTTACCTGGCATGGCGCTGATAGGTAGGTGGATGTGTGACGTCATCGTAGCACTGCTGTTCTCTTGACCAGTTAGACAATTGAGTGCAACGCCAGTCTCGAAATTTTGACACGAATAATGCTTTTACAATAAAATATAAAGGTGAACTCATGCACATGAATGGAACTTGACAATCTGATATTTATGGTGGATAATAGAGACGTATGCATGTTTTCATTAGTCCGATATTTATTTCGTTGCTCAGAATCTCGCCCAATACGACGAGAAAAATGCATGTGTACGACTCGATGCCAAAGTTCCGGACAATTGGCGTGCTCACCTCAGATGGTGTTTAGTGAAAGCTTGGTTCTCTAAACAGTACTGCTGTGACATTTCCCACCGTGTCTCGCGACGAGGTAACAGCGCGCACCGATATTTTCAGCTATAGCTCTGGGAAAGATGTCACGGAAGCATGTATTAGTAAAAACACCTTAAGCTCTTCTGAATGTCTTGTCAGATATAGAGGGGCAGGTATAATACCTGAACAGAATGAGGGTTTGGACTAGCGGGTATGTGCTATGTTCCATAGCGCAGCAACAACACAGCGGATAGACACAAAAATTGCAAATTGATCTGAACATAAAGAGAACAAGTAAAAACAAAAATAAAGCACCTCTGTTACCAGGACCGCAAACAGTGGCTCGACGTACGATCATTGAAACCTGCATGCTTCAAATATCGTTGAAAGACACTGATGCTTTTCTCAGACGAAACAAATTACAATAAACGGTCCCTACTGAAAAAATTATAAGAGGCGATAACCTCACATTTTCTCACACAATCTCACTCAATTCACATAAGAAATCACTTACACGTCGCATATAAACGCATAAGGTCTCTTAGCTTCTTGTACATTATCATAAATTATGTATGATATTTTATGATAATGATGTGAACCGGATGAGAGTCTATGCGTATAGATGAGATTTTATGAGGTTATTGGCACGTAGAACTTTTGGTTTTTCAGTAGCGTAGCAGAATAAATCCGCTATCGACCATGAACTACGCAACAGCCTCAACAATCCACGCTGACGAGCAATCGCAAATACACAGTCGTTGTTTCCGCAAAGGGTCAGCAAAATATTCATCGCACTCTCGTATCAGCAGACACTGGCTGGGTGCCAGAAATAAGATTACCAAGAAAAATATTCGGTACATCGCCCACTAAAGACTCCATAGTGCGTCGTACAAGTAGGGCACGTAGACAGGAATCTTATTTCTGTGCTAGACGCAGTCCAAATGAAACAACATACGGAGACTATGAGTGACATGAAATATCTGTTCAGATTCCATACCAGCGCATTACAGTCTACAATTCGCTCCAGTATACTTACCCGTCTCCGCAGCCTCTAGTAGCCCCCCCCCCCCCCCCCCTCCCCGTGTG
This sequence comes from Amblyomma maculatum, assembly GCF_055883805.1. NCBI lineage: Eukaryota > Metazoa > Arthropoda > Arachnida > Ixodida > Ixodidae > Amblyomma > Amblyomma maculatum. The sequence goes on along the minus strand of NC_139353.1, from coordinate 45,938,569 downwards.
GTAGAATATGATGACAGTGAAATATCGGCGGCAGTTAGGAATCAACGTGTTTGAATTAAGATTAGCTGCAAGTCATTCATTATTAATGACTTCATCAAACCATACAGCAAAAACAACAAGGGTTGAGAGGAAGCCACAGTATACTAAACAACGTTCCGACAAGAGGATTCAGAACGTTGTGTCGTGCACTGAGGCTTCCACTCAGTACTTGTTCATTCTGCTGTCCGGTGCATAAAAAATTCTCATCTGCCTGTCCTCTTTAGATAATGGACCATCATGAAACCATAGTACCGTATTGAAAAAATTGTTTGAAGCACTAACGTCACATTTTTCTCACACAGTCTCACACAATTCACGTAAGAAATCACATACAAGTCGCATATAATTGCGTAATATCTCATAGTTTCTTGCACAATAACATAAATTATGGAAGATATTTTATGATAATGATGAGCACCGTATGAGAGTCTATGTGATTTGATGAGAATGTTTGAGGTTATTGCCCCGTAGAATTTTCGTTTTTCAGTAGCGTACGCTGAAAACTGCATAATCACGGATGGGTAGAGCTAGTGTAGGCAAGGAGACACAATCAGTACTATTCACAGCTTGTTTAGAGGAAGTATTCAGAGACTTGGAATAGGAGCAGTTAGGGATAAGGGCAGATGGAGAATACCTCAGTAATGTGCGATTTGCTGATGACATTGCCTTGCTAAGCAACTCGGGGGATGAACTGCAAATAATGATTGATGACCTAGACAGGAAAAGTAGAAAGGTAGGCTTGAAAATCAATACGCAGAAGACTAAGGTAATGTTCAACAGCCTCGGGAAGAAACAGCAGTTTACATTAGGTAGCGAAATACTGGAAGTAGTAGGCGAATATGTCTACTTAGGACAGGTAGTAACCGCAGATCCGGACCATGGACAGGAAATAACAAGAAGAATAAATTGGGATGGAGCGCGTTTGGCAAGCACTCGCAGATTATGACTTGCAGCTTACCGGTATCGCTCAAGAGGAAAGTATACAACAGTTGCATCTTGCCTGTACTCACCTATGAGGCTGAAACGTGGAGGCTAACCAAGAGAGTTCTACTTAAGTTAAGGACAACCCAGAGGGCTATGGAACGAAAATTGGTAGAAGTAACATTAAGAGATAGGAAGCGTGCAGGGTGGGTCAGAGAAATAACTCAAGTTACCGACATTCTAGTAGAAATTAAGAAGAAGAAATGGACATGGGCAGGACATGTAGTGCGGAGAGAGGACAACCGATGGTCGCTTAGGGTAACAAACTGGATTCCAAGGGAAGGAAAGCGTAGCAGGGGGCGGCAGAAAGTTAGGTGGGCGGATGAAATTAAGAAGTTCGCAGGGGTCAAGTGGATGCAGCTAGCACAGAACAGGGCTAATTGGAGAAATATGGGAGAGGCCTTCGCCCTGCAGTGGGTATAGTCCGGCTGATGATGATGATGATTATGAGTGCAGGACATGCAACATGCTCTTCTTGTTTAGGGACTGAACAAATCTCCCCTCTAATCACCAGCGATATCACTGCGCCCATGCGAACTACCCGGGACAGTATGATCAATAGCAAGGTGCACACGTGATAAACAATATGGAATGACACATTCGACGACTCAGCGCCCACAAACAAGAAACTAATCTCTTCAGGACATCTTAAAAGTTGCATCGTTGACTTTCAGTCGCAAACAGCAGCCGGCATCACTTCATCCACCGCTGCATTGTAGATCCCCAAAACTCACTCCATCTGTAAACATATCCGACACTGATAGATGACCAGCAGCAACCATTAGGGGCTTCCCTCTCGTTCGCTAAAGAGTGCGTTCATGTGAGTACTCCTGTTCTGGAGCATCAAGGCACTTTACGCGAGATCAACAAACTTCTTTCGAAGAATAAACAAGAGCCAGCGCAGGACAACTAATATGAAAACACGACGTACACCGAGTTCTCGATAGCCATCGACGCATATCAAATTATCCTTGCTCCTCATTTATGCACAAGAAATGGACCCTCGGGCAGAACCTAAATATGAAAGCAGCTATCGACATTAGATGGCCCAGTTCGTTCACTGCAGGGCAAGAAAAAACACCTAGGAGGCAGGGTGGAATTGGCATAGCCCTTTTCACTGCCTACTCTTCCTAACCCTTGATTCACTTTTCTGCAGCTTATAGCACGTACTATGCCACTAGGAAAGCCAGCACTACGCGCAAATTTACTAAACCACTATCATAATAAAACTCCAGCCGCCACCACCTGCCACCGGAATCTCATTACCAAGTTTTTGTAGCCGGTGTTTCATTACAGGTGTCGAGAAACAATGCTGGTTCGGTAATCCCAATTTAACAGTTCTCGGTCGCAGTTCCTGAGCATAATCGTAGATTTTCCAGTCCTGTAACTAATCTTCTTTTTTTTGTTTTATTTTGCAAAGAAACCTATGTCATCAGTTACACTCCGTACAACTTTGTAGACAGCACTACTTTGCTAAAATCTTCATGGGCGGGCTCTGAGCCTGTCTTCAACTCTACACGTTTGAGGCAGTTGGTGAGCATACTCTTTCTGATGGCTCGTAAATCATCTCTTCAATTTCTCGGCGATGCTGTCTTGCTTACAACCTCTCTCCAATGAAAAAAAAAAAAAAAAACAGATTAGGCGTGGCAAATTATGCCTAGGCTTTCTAAATGATGTGCTGCTTATAATTTTTGCACGATTACCCACGAGCAAAATGAGAGCCACAAAAGTAACGGGAGTACGGTAGCCTGTCTGAGCCTGCCCGTCGAAGCCGTTGGCCTACAAGACGGAGTTTGCTTGAGCCGTCGTTATCATAGTTCAGCCCAATATACCGATATCAACAGTTCCAAAACACCGATACCGGTGCGCATATCAGCACGGCGTTTGAATGCCGGTGCGTAGGCTGCGGTAATGTTACTGACTGCGGTGTGCGGGCGTCACAGTTACTGTACGAGCAAGAATGAACTCGCCATTTGCCGTGCTACGGCTGGTATTCCTAACTAATGCTAAGTGATTATCTACAGTTCTTCATTTATCATCATATTTTGATATAAAACCAGAATGCTCTACTTCGTTTCTACTGTAATCCTGCCAGCGTTCCTTAGTTTCTGCTCAATAAGGTCTCAATTTACGGTCACAACTGGTAAACCGTGGATGGAAACCTTGGTATTTTGTTATCAAATGAATGTGTCATACATACATTATATTGTTATTTTACACTACATTACATTACGTTACGTTAGTTATTTGCGCTCCAAGAGCTTTGACGCTTTAGCGCTCAAATGAGCGGATCTGGGATTTGGCTGATGGTGCTGAAGCGAAACAATTAACTATCTCGCCTTTTTTGTGTAATAGAAAATAAAGCTTTCATCATCCGCGCTTTGCAATAGTCCCGGGTTATCTAAATGAACGTTGCCTTCGTTGACAACGTGCGCCAGTGAACAATGGCGCTAGCTTAGACGGTGGCCTGCAATCATTAACTAAGTGAGTAATATTTTAAAAGCTATGACTCAACATATGAAACTCACAGTTACTCAAACTTGTATGAACGTTTTATGTACTGAAGCCGACTTTTTTTACTCGGGCAAAGAAGCATTGCCCCTTGCGAGCGGAATGTTAGGAGATGGCAGGAACCTCCGCACATTTTTTTTTTTATCGTCAGCCCTCTAACGCCCTCTGATAACTAATTAGAAAATGGGGCAGGTTTCAAGCGCCCCTAGCTAAGTAATTAGAAGCTTATTGTCATAAGACAGAGTTGTACACTAAGCCTTGAAAGCTTGTTTATGAAAAATAATGTTTCCCTAATCAGCTGAAGAACTCTAAAAACACCAAGTAAATGTCACGAAATAATGAGCTTAAACCGTCTATGGAAACAATATTTATAAAGTCGTTAATACATTTACCATAAAATAATTATAACAAGAGGCGCTAATGAGTATTTATTACGACGGTTCCATGCTATCCAAAAGCTTCAGGATGAATGAAGGCAAAGTGGTAGCAAGAAGATAAAGGACAAATGAAACTACTTTTTGGAAGTTATCAAAACATTCTTTCTTTTTTTCAGTTTTGATTAAATATTCTTTCAAATTTCTTTGCACCTAATACATGTCTCCCCAAACTAATTAGCGATACCTCTTGTTTGCGCAGGCTTATCCTGCAGGAGAATTTCGCCATAAGACTGGCGGTGTATAGCGTATTGTGAACGGTGGCTCAGGGAACCGCCATCTTCGCTTGTTCCTTTCTTTTCAGAGTACGCATTCGCGATTGCGCATACGTGACTATAATGAGTCAGCCTGACGGCTCTACCCGCACTCTATCAATTGCGTAGTCCCTCACGTTTGCCTTCTCAGTCGGGAAGGAGCTGGTGCAATACAGGATCCCCCCCCCCCCTTTTTTTTTGTCTGAAAAGCTCCAGGTGTCAGCTGTCAGGTGTGGTGGCCTTCAGTGTTTTGTCCAGGAACCTGCCCAGGCAGAATACCCATTGCTGCGGCAAAACGTATACAAATACGTAGAGATACAAGCGCACACTATCAAATGTTATACAAAAGGGAACCTCTTCGTTCACACTCAGCCACAACTTCCTCCTCTACTCCCAAGTAGTACCATCACACTCGCACGCCTCTTTCTTCCCAAGCAGATATGTCTGGCCAACAATAGATATTAGCAACCCTCACGCCTCGGCGGCCGCTTTTCCATGGAGGCGGAAAGCAAGGCGTCCGTGTGCTGTGCGATGTCAGTGCACGTTAAAGAACCCCAGGTGGTCGAAATTTCCGGAGTCCTCCACTACGGCGTCTCTCATAGCCTGAGTTGCTTTGGGACGTTAAACCCCACAAACCAAACCAAACCAAACCATCCGAGGTAGCGCCCTAGTAACGAATACAAAACCAAGCCGATCACCCACATCGTCCAAACAATACAGTCACAACTTCCACCGCATGGACATAAACTAAAAAAAAAGCCACCACATATCTGCAGCTGTCACGAATCACTTTCAATTTCACTCCCAATACATCTAAACAAGGAATCCATCTTATGAGTTTTAACTAATCAAGGCAACCATTCTTTCAATCACTGATAATATTGGCGAATGTGGTCAGCTGCAGTTAATTACATAAAACGATGGCTTTTGTTCTACTAGCTGTCTGCTTCACAAGCACAAAATTCTTCTTAAATGCCTGGGTCGCCTTCTCTTCGTATAGGCCAGATGGAATCACTACGAAGCCTCCTTATTTGTCCGTTTGAAGAAGACAAAGGTTATTCCTCTAAACAAATTCACGACTTATAGAATACGTTCCATCGGTACCAGGTCCATCTTCGGAAAAGTCCTCAGTAAGCCATCAAGCTCATCAAAAAGCACCTCCCATGCACCACAGATCCCTCTAAACAACTCATGAGATACCTTCAAGAAATTTCATTTCTGCTTAAGGACATAGAGGCATCACTGACACATGTGCTCTTTTTCTTTTGTATCTCAAACGCCTCTAAAATTTCAAGGGTAATCTTATCCCGACTCTTACCTAAGATCTTGATACAGCTAAGCAATGGCTCACACTGGCACTTTTGACAATGCAGGCATAAATTTTGATCCAATTCTATTCTCTAAGGCCTTCTCATGCATGCTTGCTCTATAATTATTACACCACCCAGTCTGTCATATAAATACTTTTCCGCACGTCAGTGAAATCTCATAAACCACTCCCACCGCACAGCCTACAAAAAGCTTGGCATGCCTCTTATCCCACAGTGCTGTCTTATTGTTCCCTGTTCCTGCACACAAACTACTCAGATTCTTTGGCGCAGAAAACACAATCGGAACGTCATACCTCCCTGCCACTTTCTTCAGGCGATTCGCCACTATGTGTATATAAGGAACTAAATGAAGGTGCTTATTAACCAACTTTGCTGCAACCTTTTTTTTTGCCCTTCATTTTTTGAAAAAGTCTCTGCCCCCCCCCCCCCCCCCCCCTTCCACACATATAACCGTACCCGGGAATCCAGCCACCCGAAGCATTTGTATTTGATTAAAAAAGCTGGCCTCAGCCATATGATCACAGGAATTTAATCGAGCTGACTCCAGGCAAAGAGAAGCAATCGGTCGTTTAAGTTCTTGAGTGGGCTGACACATATGGAAGCTCTTTTTTAGCCTGGGGAGAATACCTCGAACACGCTTTTTAATCAAAAATTTGGATATTTAAATCTAGGAACTGCAGCCTGCCATGTACAGTTAGCTCGTGAGGAAAAGCCAGCCCTTTTCCTTGTTTCCTAAAAATAGAAATAATGTTTCCCACTCTCTGAGTCATTGCAGAGCCATTATCCATGATCACCATGAAGTCACCAACTACCTAATTATTTTTATACCTAAACCATTAAGGGACGCAGAAATCGCTTTGTCAACTGATGATAGAAATATGTTGCATAGGACTGGGACTACACACAAGCCAATACAAATTCCCTTTCTCTGCACGTACATATCTGTCTCAAATGACACGACTGTAGGCTTGAGGTAAAACTGAAGAAGAGAAAGAAAATTGCCAACGTTCACTCCAGCAGAGTTCTGAAAAGCTAGAGCACCATTACAATCGATACATTCCCGCAACGATTTAAACAAGTCTACATGCGGCAACGAATAGAACAAATCCTCTACATCTACAGAAGAAAAGTACCCAATATTAGTTTGATCTTTTAAAAAGGTTATCACTTCAAAAGAAGTCTTGGTAGCAAAGGAATCAGCAAGCTCCAAAGCTTTCAAATGTTTGAGAGGTGCGTGTGTGAGCCACTGCTTAGTAGGACCGGGATCTTAGGTAAAAGTCCGGACAAGACTGCTTTTGAAATTTTAGAGGCGTTTTGGGCACAAAGGAAAGACAGCACATGTGTCGGTGATACCTCTCAGTGGTTACGCAGAGCTGAAATTTCTTTTCTTGAAGGTTGCTCACGAATTGCTGCGAGGGATGTCTGGTGCATGAGAGGTGATTTGAGCTTGATGTCTTACTGATGACTTTCCGGAAGACGGACCTGGTATTGATGCAAAGTATTGTATACGTCGTGATTTTTGTTAGAGGAATAACGTTCGTCTTCTTCAAACGGACAAACAAGGAGGCTTGGTAGTGATTCCGGCTGGTATATACGAAGAGAAGGCGACCCAGGCAATTAAGAATAATTTTGTGCTTGTGAAGAAGAAAGCTAGTAGAGCAAAAGCCATGGTGTTATGTCATGAACTGCAGCTGACTAGATTGGCCACGGTGATCAGTGATTGAAAAAAGGTTGCCTTGATTTGTTTTTTCCGTTAAAGCTCACAAACAGAACGCGTTTTTTAGACGTATTGGGAGTGAACGTGAACGTGATTGATGGCAGCTGCAGGTATGTGGTGTGTTTTGTTTTGTTTTTTAAGTTTGTGTCTAGGTGGCAGAAGTTGTGACTGTCTTGTTTGGACGCTGTGAATGATTGACTTTTTTTGCATTCGTTGCTTGGACGATACCTCGAATAAGAGGACTGGTAACATTTATAGTTGGCCAGACATATGTTATTGGGAAAGAAGAGTTGTGTGACAGTGATGTACTTGGGAGTAGACGACGAAGCTGTGGCTGAGGGTGCAATACGAAGTTCGTTTTCCGTTTTGTATTACAGTTGGTAGTGTGCGCCTGTGTTGTGCTCCTCTCTACGTATTTTGTCTACGCTGCGCTGCAGTTCTGGGTAGTATGCACGAACTCGTCCCACAAGTTGTTATTCTGCCCAGGCTCCAAGAGGCATAGACCGAATATTGGTACTACGTTGACAGCGTCTGACTCCACACATGTCCAGTGCATTTCCAATACAGTCCAAAATTGGGCCAATTATTTACGCAGTCTGGATGAAACCACCTCGAGACCACGACCCTACTTTTGCCCTGTATAGTTCCGAGACGGGTGACATCCTGACAGCGTTTCTCTACTCCTGGAAAATTTCCTGTGGCTCTTGAGCGGCGGCTAGACAGTTGTGGGGAAGAGGTGGGCCTTTGCATCTGTACCATTGAAAGTGGATTTGTTGGTTCTTCCTTTGAAAGGTGTAAGTGAGTGAAGGGGAAACGGAGGAATGGTACGCAGTTGCTAGTGCAGAGGTAAGCCACTTTTCTGTGAACGTCGACAAAGGCTCGCCTCCTTCCTTTTCCCGCGCCTCTGCAACAGTACTACAGAAAGCTTGACTGGATCACTCCACTCGATCGCATATGTGTTGGAAAACTAAGGCTTCTATGTCTAGGGGAAACAGTAATGCTAATGCATCTCTACCTCATGAATGGCATGGATCGTCTGTGGTCGTCTGGCGGCGAAGGTATTTAACGTCTTTGTCGCACCGCACTTGTGATTCTTCTTGCCTGCAGACACCAGGTCGAACTGGACGAATTTGGTTATCAACTTTGGGAGTTGGTGCAAGGCACAATAGTATCTGTCGTGTGGGATGCAGGTTCTTCTGCTCGATATGAATAAATATGCTGATCGGCAAAACTGGTTTGATTACCTTTGACCCCTGCCTGTAGATTTTATTGTGATACTCGTAAAATGCAAGGTCGAGGCCACCGTGTGCCTACCGTGTCCGTCGCAGCAACATATTGGGTCGCTGAGAAACTACGGGTAATCATTCGATGGAGGCGATGGAGGGAAGTGGCGTCCGTGTGCTGTGCGATGTCAGCGCACGTTAAAGATCCCCAGGCGGTCGAAATTACTGCGTAGCCCTCCACTACGGCTCCCCTTTCTTTCCGCTTTCACTCCCACCGTCCTCCCTTCTCTCACGGCGCGGTTCAGGTGTCCACAGCGCACGTGTGACAGATACTGCGCCTTTCCCTTCCTGTGAACCAATTATTATTAATATTATTATTAAACTGCGGCATGCACATTTTTAGCCCCTCTCACAGGAAGCGCAACTTACCACAGGCGATCATCCGTCGTCATTTCTTCACAGTACAGCAATAAATTATATTCTCGGACCTCTAGCACCTAGTTCTTTAAGACGAATGAATGTTAGTAGGTTGTGTTCGAAACGGGCAGGTAGCATGCTGAGACAGTTCTGTGATAAGATGTCAGTGCAACCTAGGAGCCTCTTGTAACCCTGGGCCACCATTGCCTGTTGGGGGAGGTGACGGCCGTAGGTACGATGTTGGTTGGTTGGTTCATAGGAAGGGAAAGGCGCAGTATCTGTCACACTTGCTCTGTGGACACCTGAACCGCGCCGTAGGGGAAGGGATGAAGGTGGGAGTGAAAGTGGATAGAGAGAAAGGGGGACCGTAGTGGAGGGCTACGGAGTAATTTCGACCACCTGGGGATCTTTAACGTGCGCTGACATCGCAGCGCACGTTAAAGATCCTTAGGTGGTCGAAACAGAATTTGAAATTGGTTACGGGTCGCTAAAATGACAGACATTTTTACGAAACTTGCTGCTTCATCCCTCCAGTCCACGTTAGCGCTACTTGAAAAGAAATCAGGTGAATAGTTATAATAAGAAATAAAAAATTTTCTCACTTATGTTCTGTTCAATCTTTCTTTGTGTCGCGAAAAGGAGAACCTGTGGAGGAAAATGATAAAAAGCAAAATATATGCAAGGTCTTCGTCGAGGCCGGCTGAGAAGCACAGGAAAAGAGCTTAACCAAGCTTTCTTTAGCGTTCACTGTCCTATAGACTGCCTCCATTTTTCCTGCGTATGTTGAATTTGCCTATCATTATTTGTTTCTTTTCGACCTTTTACTACACGAACGAAGCTTTCTGTAGCGTTCATTGTCCTATAGACTGTCTCCATTTTTCCTGCGTATGTTGAATTACCTATCAATATTTGTTTCTTTCCCACCTTCCATTACGCGAATAGTGTAATGAACACTTAATAGTGTTCATTTTGCGTTTTATGCCCATTATCTGTTTTAATCAACAGATAATGAGCATAAAACGCAAAATGCACACCGCGAAAAGATTGCGCTAGCATGGTTCATTGCGAAATATTTAAGTCTTATTTTCTTGGCCCTAGTGTCTTTATTGGCATTACCAGCAATCTCATTTCTTATCTTTCACCAGTTTCTTTTTTCCTATCACTGGCGGGTAAGAGAATGTGGCAGGGTACGACATTTTTGTTTTTCGTCCGCTTTTATTTTTTCACATGTCATCGTCCATGTTTTATTCCTTTGTTGCTGATCTCGTTCCATGAAATCGTCACAGTCGTTCTCATTTATTTCTTGCAATACTATAGTCAATCTCCTTCTACCGTCCACTCAGACAAAGGCTTGCGCAATGTTATCTTCTCTGTCGAAATCTAGAAGTTCGATGCAGAACCTTGAGGTAACCAATATAGCTGCCCGGGCATGTAGGTTTTCCATCTAGAAGTTAGCAGCGCAGAACGTAGCGGAACATAGGAAAAAAAGTAGCGCTCGCTTTCCGTTTCTACGCTATGCGCTGCTTACTTCCAGGCACAGTTATATCCTAGAACAATACACTTCTATGACTACTACTCAAACACTCCGGTTTTCTTTTTGCTGAAGTGAAGCCCTTATCGCGCGCGTAGCTACCACGCAGCGCTGAAATTAGAGTACAATTGTACAATGTTCCTGCTGCACTGCACCATCATCTTGTATAACAGAGCAAACTCAATGCTCGTTTCCACTGCGTGTGTACTTTTAGCAAGAAAAATTAGACATTATATTGACTTTCAGCTCAAAAATAAACCTAACTTGTATTCGAAAACTCACAAGTATGGGTGAAGCAAGCGACCAACCTGGGAGAAAATGTTCAGACCTTTTTCGAATGGTTTCAAAACACTAGAGCGCTGGAAATCGCTCGACCAGCGAGAGCGAATGTTGCGTCATTAAGCTTTCTCCCAAAGGAAGACGTGGGAGTGTAAACCCGAAATTGAGTTTAAATATGCATAGCTTAGTGTAGGTAGTTTCTGTGCGCGCAGTGAAAAAAAAAAGTACATCTCTGGTATAGCGACCGACCGTTCTGCTCTTCGATAATCCTCTTTCGACTGTAAACTGAAAGCCGGCTACAAAATGGCGTTTCTTTTTTATTGCATCAGATACATACATTCCTCCCTTGGTAACCACGTTATTTCTGCTTTCCTGTCATGTCATATTTACAGCAGCTCTTCAACAGAAACGTCCCTGTTGCACGTAGTTCTTGAGAGTTAACATTGTAGCCCCGGTTGTTGCGGTTTGGTTTTCATTTCAATCTCCGGTCGTTGGCCTAACGCGAGGTGGAACGCGTCCATCATTGGTTGGAATCAAGTCAATGCACTTATACAAATTATCAGGCTGGTTAGTCGAAACGGTCTGACGTCATGCGTGACGTCATACCTCTACACTGATTGGAGAGGGCACCAACCAGGGTTGCTCCGAACACGATGACATCACCGGTGACATCACGAGACTTTGTGTGGTGCCTGATGATATTGTACGAAATGTCATTGCGGCTCCTTTACTCCCTCGTCTTCGCACTTGTGTTCGTACTTTCAACTGCATTTGTACACGGATGCCCAGGCGGATACCATTCGGTATCGCACTTAAAAAATGAAAAATTGGCTGTGGTTTAACTCTGGTTAAACCTAGTCGAGTAGCGATAGCTACTGACCTCCGGATACGCTTATGATTCGCTTGTAGTTACGTTCTCCTACACGTTAGAGGCTAAGCGAGCCCGTCTAGCGGCATCGCTTTCACGGCGTTTGGCTAACCGTTCGGCACGCTCCTCTTGAGTATTCATGTTCATGTCAACCATAGCTGCTCGGGCCACCGTGTAGCGACAATGTGCCGCCGCGCCGGTCCTGACAGGTAGCAGCAGCGGAAACAACAAAAACATCGTATGGGTTTCCGGCCAAATCTCCCGATTTCGGCCGAGCAAATATAGCTGCTCTGCGGAGCGACCCGGGATCGACAACTGATCCCATTCTGCCATTGGAACGCTGTTTCCCCAAGCAGAGCAGAAAAATTTGATCCGGATCAGCAACTAGAATTAAACATAAGTCTGCACATCTCTGGCCGCGAAGCTACGTTCTGTGTTAGCGCAATCGGATCAATCACTGCCTCAAAGTTAACTTTGCACGCCTAAAGCTTGTTACCTGGTTTGATCTTCTTTAACCGTCGTCCGGTGATTGGAAGTTGTTTATAAATATTTGAAAATTCAACTCTGATGGCAGGTGCCCCTTCTACATGATCGCTTGTGGGTACTGTAGTACATGTACCGAGGGACGTGACGAATCGTCAGGTGTACGCAAGCTGCCTCCAGGAACACCGGCGCTTGGTAGAACAAAACGTATACTGGGATCCTGTAAAACTGCACCTATCAGAGAAGAAAATATAAATGAGCCTGACAAAAAGTACGTGTGTTATTTACGGAGGTGCTTCAGTGGCTAATGATGTGGATGAGATTCTCCAATTGGCCGTAAGTACTGCCTTAGTGCAAGTCTAAAAAGAGACGAGCTGCTATAGCTTGCCGGGTTGCTACAAAGGCGTACAAAGATGAGCAAAAAAGATGTTTGTCAAAATTAGTTTAGGTTATTTGGAAGATGGATGGCAAAGAGAGCGAAGACAGCAACCACGCTTTCTCTTTCAGTCGTTGGGGCATAAGCTTCTCGCCTCGTCCCCGTCCTTTTTTTTTTTTTTTGCTGGTCCTCCTCTTCATCATGCCAAATATGCCCTTCCTGACAAACTATATTTACTACGCACTTTCGTAAAGTTCCTTCGTGGCATCTGTGTTGGTAAATGGCGGTGAATAGCTTCACGTTCCCTCAGCGCCAAGGTCGCAGGGCCTCTACAATTTAAGTGTTGCAAATAGCGCAAAATTAATAAGGAAATGAAAAGCTTGGAGTTGCCGGAAACGTTCAACACGTCGCTCATTAGTGGCCACCGCTGGTTATTAGAGGAGACGCACGACGTGAATAATGACGAGGCGTCGACCGACGCCTGCACCTTGCTCGCCTCCGCAAAGCAACATAATTGCCCCCGCTCTGAGACAGGGCCTCTCTCTTCACTTCCGCTTCAGAGAGGAAACAGCAGAGGGAGAGCTTTTTGGCAGAGAGAGCTTTGAACAACCCTCTCTGCCCTCAGAGTCCTAACAGAACAGCGCGGTTCGCAAGGGTATGCTTTTCCCGTGTATGGGGAGCGAGTTCAGAGACCGAAATTTAATATCAGGGACCTCACACGGCAGCAAAGCTTGCTCTGTTCAGCACCCGGAAGGGAACTTTAACAGAGACTCCGGAAGAGTATTTACATTCTGCCGACGGCAACGATAAAAATTAACGTTCCAAGATCTGAGGCTCAGTAGAGACGTCCTGTCCAGGCGCAATTTATTCTCGCGCCGACGTCCGCGCAATATTCGTAAGCGTAGGAAACATCGTTTCAAGCATTCCGAATTGAATAACGTTGTTAGAGTTTGGCTGGTTTTTTTCTCGCTGGTGCATTTTCTTGCCTGACTATAAAACGCTGTCACTCTTGCGAGTCGGCTTGCCTTAGTGGAAACGAAAGAACCCTGCATCTCGAGAGTTTAACTTTTGCAGACACCAAGATACACAGTAGAATGACAATCCTTTGCAATAGGCCAGTTCTTAAGACAGAGAAAACTTGTCATTTTTCATTAGGAGTACAAAAAATAGGAACCGCCGGGTACCCACCGGTTTTCCAACGGGTACAAGATTTCCCCTGTCTGGTGCTGGGCACTTCTGGGGTGAAATGCTTGGGAAAGGGGTCACTGACCAAAAATCTTTCGGCGTTTCGCCAGTCCAAACAATCCCTTTTTAACCAAAGTCGTTATGTTGTGGTATAGCGTCCGCCTCACATTCGGGGGGTACCAGGTTCGATTCCTGGTGCCGCAGAGTATCCACCGATTTTTCAATAGGTGAAAAATTTCCGCCGCATTGATGCTCGACTTTGTTGGGATGGAATGCTTGGAAAAAGGTGCCATGGGACAAAAAAAATATCACAGTTTTCGCAATAGGCAAAACATAAAATTGAACCCCGGTGGCGGTAGCTAAGTTGTTAAGATGGAGGCGAAACAGGCAGGCCTCAGTGTGCTGTGCGATGTCGGTGCGCATTAAAGATCCCCGAGTAGTTGAAGTTACTCCGTAGCACTCCACTACGACACCTCTTTCATTCAGCTTTCAATCTCACCTTCCTCCCTTTCCTTGTGACGCGGTTCAGATGTCCACGGACAAAATGTGATAGATACTATGCCTTTTCTTGTATAAAGCTATAGGGATTTACATTTACTCAGAGTAGTACAGGTTCTGGTCTAAATGTGTGGCTTTTGTGTCACAGAACAGTAAAGGCTAGCTGACGTTCAGACCCGTTCCAGCTCCGAGAGCATGTGAGTCCTCTTCTCCCTTGTTAAAACTTCATCTTCTTCAGATGCAACCTGATGACACAAGGTGGCATTATGCACCCTTTCGAAAAACAAAGGGACGAATGCGGAGAAAGTAACGTGACCGAAGCTATCTGGTGAGCGCAAATAACGGAACAAATTAAGGGGAAAAGATATGTAGAGTGCTTCTGGGTGAAAAGGACGGCAAAACATGGAAGTGCCAGCTGTCACTGTATGAAGTACGGCATCCTGTGGAGCCCGCGCACTATTTCAGGTTTGAGGTTGACGGCGTGTGCTAAGTCGCCGGAGAGAACTTCATAAGTCACATCTGAAAGACGGCAGACAGCTTTGTAAGCCCCAAAGTAGCAACTTAGCAGTTTCTCTGACAATCCAGGGCGACGAACAGGAGTCCACACACACGCTTTATCGTCGGGCTGTTACCCGAGGTGTGGCTTTGGTTGTAGCCGCGGGCATCCGTTGTCTGCTGCCGCTTGATGTGCATGCGGGAAAGCTGACGGGCTTCTTCCGCGTACTGAGAGAATTCCTTGGCGTGTGGCGTGAGCAACTGGGTGTCAGTTACATATGGGGGCATAGTACATAATTTAGTTTGTACATCACGCCCATAGACGAGGCGGAGCGATGCAAAGCGAGTAGTTTCTCGGACGGCCATATTATATGCAAGCGTCACCTATGGGAGTGCCATGCCACATATAGGAGGACCTCGTTCCATGTCTTACGTTTTAGGTAGATGTACATTTACAGCATGTCCGCTATGGTCTTGTTGAGGGTGTTCCGTGAGCCCATTAGACCACGGATGGTAGGCAGTAGTTTTGCAATGACTCGTGTGATTCATCTGGAACATCATCATCATCATTATTAGCCTGATCATACCCACTGCAGGACGAAGGCCTCTCCCATATTTCTCCAATTACCCCGTTCTGTGCTAGCTGCATGCATCCACTTGACCCCTGCGAACTTCTTAACCTCATCCGCCCACCTAACTTTCTGCCGCCCCTGCTACGCTTTCCTTCCCTTGGAATCCAGTTTGTTACCCTAAGCGACCATCGGTTATCCTCTCTTCGCACTACATGTCCTGCCCATGTCCATTTCTTCTTCTTAATTTCCACTAGAATGTCGGTAACTTGAGTTATTTCTCTGACCCACTCTGCACGCTTTCTATCTCTTAATGTTACCCCTACCATTTTTCGTTCCATAGCCCTCTGGGTTGTCCTCAACTTAAGTAGAACCCTTTTGGTTAGCCTCCACGTTTCAGCCTCAAGTCTGGAACAAGTCGTGCATGAATTGCGCTTTGAACACCGTACCTCGATCTGCGTTGCGTTGGACGGTGCGCCGTGCCGTAAAACAATCTGGTGCATAAATAAGTGCGAGATTTCAAATTACGGTCCACGTGGCAGAGCCTTGGTTTCTGCATAGCGCTTCAAATAGTCTGTCGCTGCTATAATTCACCTATTTCTGATCGATAATTGTGGAAATGGGCTCAGAAAGTCCATGCCGACTTTATCAAAGGAAGTACGCGACGGTGCAATTGGCTGCAGCGAACTTGCAGGTTTTACAGGGGCGGTCTTGAGGCACTGACATTCACTGCAACCTCTGACATAGTGGTGTATAGTGACTGCAAGTTTAGGCCAATAATGGGCCTAACTCGCTCTCGTAATAGTAGGCTAAAATTGCAGATGGCCAGAGGTGGACCCATCGTTACAGGCAACAGGGATGTCGTCTCGCAGGTTGCGTGGCACGACTGAGAGGAAGGCTTGATCACGGGATCCTGAAGTTGTCTTGAAAAGTATGTCATTGCGCACACAAAAGGATGAAATCTTCCGGAAGAAGTTTTGGGGTATGTTGGAAGCATGGCCCTCCAGCTGGTCATTGACAGGTCGTAGGTCCGCGTCAGCTCGCTGCCTTGTCATCAGGTCGGCATCGTTGATCACAGTGTGGAAACGACTGTCGTCGCCTGGGGTTTCGTCCGCTAAGTCCACAGGTGCGCGTGAGAGCTTTTCTGCATCTGCATGCTCAGTGAAGTTTGTATACAATGTTGGAGTCAAATTATTGTAAGGAGAGTGAGCGTCATGTTGTCATGAAGGTATTTTTGTGGCTTCATCCCACTTCACTGTAAATGCATAATCGGTATTGATCATATTCACCTGCATAACATAGTGCTTTCAACACTGGAAGGTCATAGCTACAACTCGAAGTTCTAGAGACGCACAGGTAATTTACGTCAACATTCATAGAACGCACACACTGGTACAAACCGTTGACGTACACTCAGGGTTTCCACCGTGTACGTTTTCATCGCACTAGCCTTTCTTTCTGTTCTTGCAAAACAGTAACTGTTCGATGGTTCATTGTCCCACTTCAACCTTGCTCTCTGCACAAATGCTTGTAGCATTGCACGGCTCAGTTCTGCTTTAACCTCCGCATCTTTCATAGAGTCTACAGAAGTCGGCGTGTCAGCTGGAACCACTGTTGCGGCATTTTGTTCTTGCATATTCTTTTCAGAAGCCGTTATCTTTCTTTCCTCCCTCAGTCAGAGCCACCCAATGCACCTCCACTGTTCTGTGCTGAGGTCTTCGGGGGGCCTTGAGTGAAGTCATCCTCGGTACATTCCATAAGCTCCTCCTTGATAGGCCCGTACCTCCCCAGGTCTACAAAGTCGATTCTTTCAGATAATCGCTCCGTGGTTATGTTGTCATGCACAGGATCAACATGTTGCCTTAATTCGCAGTCTTCTTTTGCTGGCAGTCCGAAAACAACCTTGCTTGTAAACTGCACAGAAGCATCCGCCCGCCTTTCAATGCGTTTACCTGGCTCAACGCTTTCTTTACTATGGGACATCCTCAGCTGGATCGGCCCCTGATTGCAATACGCTTCTTCTAGAGAAGTGACACAAAGTACCGCAGCCGCTCCACGGTGAGTTCTGGCCTCGTTCTGGGCACATTTGAAATCATCACTCTTAACAACGACGCTCCGCGATGTCTCGGTGTACTGGAGTTCCTCCGATAATTTCTTTAGAGCTGACTCATAGAAAGGGAAATCACAGGCATCGGTGTCACCGCGATGAAACTCTCGACTTGCATATCTCTGAGCTCAATGACAGAACTGGCGGTAAAGCCGAAGGGTGATTCGCGGCGAAAATCACCAGTGAATAAGAAAGAGGGCGGGCATCAGGCCGCGTCTGACTGTCTTTATTCGCTGGCTGTCAATGTGGCAACATGGCGCTCAGTCTCGCGTGCCCCCATCCCCAGACCACGTCTTCCTCTTCCTCGTTCAGCTTGCAGATGTCAGCGTGCATCTACAGCAGGCTCCGACGGGTCCCTGAGATTGACCAGTCGGCACAAGGAATGATGATCTGTCAACACTTTGTAACGGTGCTCGTAGATGTGCTTTGTTGGTTTGTGGGGTTTAACACCCCAAAGTGGCTCTGGCTATGAAACGCCGTAGTGGAGTACTCCGGAAATTTAGACCACCTGGGGTTCTTTAACGTGCACTGACATCGCACAGCACACGGGCGCTTGCTTTTCGCCTCCATAGAAAAGCGGCCGCAGAGATACCGGGATTCAATCCCGCACCCTTGGGAACAGTAGTCGAGCGCCGTAACCACTGCACCACCCCCGGCGGGGTGGTGCTCGAAGATGTATGGTCGAAATTATAACACGGGCCACACGCCGCAAGGTACTCCTTTTTCGAAGTCAAATAGTTGATTGCGACACACACGAGAGAGCGACTCATACACGCTATAACTCGTTCCACGCTGTGTTTATGCTAAAGTAAGGCAGGAACAAGAACGAGTGATGTTACTGGCGTCCGTGTGAATCTCAGCGTCGGCGTAATCATCAAAATGAGCAAGAAAAGCAGTAGTTTGCAGCGCTCTACGCAGTTCTACTAAGCCTTCTGCTGGACGTCAGTTCAGACAAATGGTTATATAGGTGCGCGTTAAACGAGTCAGGGGCTCGGCAATTTCGACGAAGTCTTCGCTAAAATGTCAGTAGTAAGCGCCAAAACGAAGAAAACATTTTATGTCTTTCATTTTTTGCAGCAGCAGGAGCAGGAATATCAGCTACAACGGAAGTTTTGCCGGGATCGGGTCAGACACCATAGGCTCTCATAACATGACCGAGAAACTTGAGCTCGTCATAGCCAAACGGCATTTTTCCGGTTTGAGCTTTAAATTGGCCGACCGTAGAGAAATAAACTGTTTCCAGCCGTTCAAGACGTTGGTCAGAAACTTCAGAAAACACAATATCATCCAGGTGCACTAAACAGGTTTTTCATGCGAGACCAGCGAGAACAGTGTCAATCATCCTTTTAAACGTCGCTAAAGCTGAACAGACTGAAATGTAGCACCAGAAATTCATAAAGGCCATCAGGTGTGGTGAAAGAAGTTTTTTCGTGATCGCGTTCACTAATCTCATTCTAGCAGTACCCGCTTTTGAGGTCAATCAATTAGAAATACTTAGTTCGGCGGAGTGCATTGATTGAGTCATCTATGCGGGCAGTATATAGAAGCCCTTTTTATCTATGCCATTCAGCTTCCAATAATCTAAGCAAAATTACAGTGCACCTCTTTTTTTCTTAACCTGCACAGGTGAACACCAAGAGCTGTTAGATGGTTTTATAACGCCATCAGTAAGCATATCTTGCACCTTTGTTTGGATGGCTTCACGTTCTTCTGGCAAAATTCCGCATGGCTGCTCTCGATCAGGCAGGCATAGTCGGAAGTGATAATTCGGTGCTTTGCCATAACCGTTCGTTGCAACTTAGACGAAGACACAGCTTGAGGCTAATGCAAAGGCGATTGCAATATCTGTCCGGAGTTAGCACGGCTTCATATGCCAAACATTCATATCCACAGACGAAGCACTCGGCGAAAGTGATGGCAGAAGCGCGGAAACAATTCCGTGGCTCAGTAGTAAAATTTGCAGTGAGGATTTTCGACTGATCATTATGGATATCGATGAGCCTGCGGGCTGCGGGCTCCTAAACAGACGCTTTAAGTGCACCATCAGCGCCT
Organism: Amblyomma maculatum; assembly: GCF_055883805.1. Taxonomy (NCBI): domain Eukaryota; kingdom Metazoa; phylum Arthropoda; class Arachnida; order Ixodida; family Ixodidae; genus Amblyomma; species Amblyomma maculatum. The sequence goes on along the minus strand of NC_139353.1, from coordinate 45,919,219 downwards.
AAACAGCAGTAAAGAGGACCTAGTAAAGGTTGAAGAAGAAAAAGAAGGAGGAGGAGAAGAAGACGACGACGAACAGGAAGAAGATAATGAAGAAGACGAAGACGACGAAGACGAAGAAGCAGATGAAGAAGAAGAAGAAAAAGAAGGAAAAGAAGGAAATGAAGAAAAAGAAGGAAAAGAAGAGAAAAAAGAAAAAGAAGGAAAAGAAGACAAAGAAGGAAAAGAAGAAGAACTAGACGAAGAAGAAGAACAAGAAGAAGAAGAAAATGAAAAAGAAGACGAAAAAGAACAAGAGAAAGAAAAGGAAGAAGAAGAAGGAAAAGAAGAAGAACAAGAATAAGAAGACGAAGAAGAGGAAGAGCGAGTTACTAGAACAGAAGGTTCGATCGAACCTTGTGACAGCGGTGTGCCCCAGAGGTCGACGTGGAGACGATCTCATGCCACTGAAAGTCTTCTACACCCGAATAGGAATGTTTAGCGACGGGAGGAACGGGGCGCTCATAAGTGAAGTGATTCCACTATAACATAAATAAAGCTAAAACCATAGAGTAAAATACTATGTGCAAAAGCCATGTGTACTTTTAAGCAGAACCCAAGTGTAGCCACGCAGATTGCTCTCGCGTAACTACAGGTTTAATCACAAGCTAAACCACAGCTAATGATTTTGCCTTAGCACAGGTGAAATATGCGGGCAATAGATAACTTCTAGCTCGCGTAAGTAGATATGTGCCACCCTTTTCTGCCCCAAAGGTAATCCCAGTGCGCGACCTAGCATCGCGTTTTGCTGGTGATGCTTAGTCGGCCTAAATCCCTATCATGACACAAATCGGAGTGGAAGTTGACAAAGTGGCTCATTCTTTATACATCGCTCTGTGATTGGCACCGCTTCAAAAACCCGGCACTAGGAGATTTCTCAGATTCGAAGAAGTTTGCATTAAGATAAATGTTTATTAAGTCCCTCCCTCTTTTGTCATCCACGCTTTAAACCCCATACATCTCCCAGCAGTGAATTGACAGTGCTGTCAGGTGAAAATTCAGAAACAACAGGTCTGAGGACAGAGAAACCGCCACCGGGGGACTCGCACCCGCCCTGGCTAGCCGGGACCAGGGCCACAATTGTCCGCTGACGCTGGGAGCAGGGCAAGTTCATTTATGGGAACGAGAGGGTCACTCTGCTAGCCCAAGCCGGGCACTGCCGTGTGCGTTACAATCACGAGCATGGTACTGGCAGGCGGTATGTTAGCTGACATGATAGACTAGCTAAAAAATCTCTGAATGGCCCTGTGTTGCCTATCCTCCCGGCAACAGCGTACATACCAGCAGCACGATTGCGCAGGCGTTCCTTATTAAGCACGCAGTCTGAATATATTTTATCATCGGGCGATTACCTGCATCTCAAGTATTCCAAGAGTAGGAAATCATGTCATTCAAGGCAGTCTGAGGTATGTCTAACCAGGCTACGCTGTCGTATTCCGCCCCTAAATTTCTATATGCACAGGTCTGGTTTGGCGCTTTCTCCAGTCTGCGCATTCTGCGGCGAACCGGAAACAATAGATCATTTCTCGCTATTTTGTCGCCGTTTCACCATGATGAGAAAACGGTATTTGGAGAAGCCGTTACAGCAGCTGGGTCTTAATTTGAGCAGCCAGATTTTATTATCGTTCGGTGCCACCATGTTTGGGTACAGCCACAGGTCTGTTTTTAACGCCATTCAAAATTCCTAATAGAAACGAGACGTCTGACTTGCTAATATATGCTTTGAATTTTTAATCTGTACATATAAATATCAGTATTCTCTTACTGCTTGCGTTAGTATATACCCTTTTTTATTTTGGTTTTCATATTTAAAATTCCATCTCTATTCCCTATCATTATTTATATTTATTTTTTTTTTCGATGTAGTTATGCATCTCAAAATCTAACCTCTCTGCACCCCAATTATTGGCCGATCCCCCTGTGTGGGTATGTGCCCTCACATTAGAGGAGAACAACAACAACATAGAAACCAGTGGTAATTTAAAAAGAACACACTGCTTAAAGTCTGCCTCCGTTATGCTTGCTCATGTCCTGAGTATATTTATAAAAGCACGCTTTATATCTTCCACTGCAAGATTAACGAAAAGCGTTATTTAGCTCTTCTGGCCGCTCGGAACGTCTAGATATAATAAATATGGAGGAAGTTTCGCGTCAAGTGAGCGGACGCTGCGATGAAAAAACATTAACTTGAGCAGTGACTAAGCGGCTGATCTCAGAGCTTTCACGTCTTTCGCGTTGCCATATGTATGCCATCACTTTACGCCATCAATCTTTCAGCCTCGATGTTCAATCAATCAATCAATCTTTATTTCAGTTTGTACATACAAACTGGGGATGGTGAGAAAAAAGCAGTGAATTATGCACCGCTTGACGGGCCTCACCACCCCTACAAGTCAGCAGTAGGCACAAGGCAAGAACAACCACTGGTAAAAAAAAAAATGAATACAAGTGCATCTACAGAACAAGGTTGACAGAACATATCTCATAACTGGCAGCAATAATAGACGCAGAAGACCGTGAGGCTATAACACAGAGTGGCACAGTACGTTCAAACACAATTGACATCACTGTAGCATAGATTGCTGAATAAAGCTTTTACGAATGGAAGAAAAAGACATAATATTCACTTGGTCACTCAAAGGGGTATTTAGGAACTTTGACACAATAAATCTTAACATACAAAACCCATAGTTAGTTCTGCACTTTGGTAATGCAAACCTACTCTGCAGTCTGATGTCGTATGATGAGTGGCGACATGTAATAGGAACAATTTCAGAAAAAAATGAATCACCCTTTATTATCGTTGATTTATAGAGACATGTAAATCTGTAGTCAAATAATTTGTTGAAAGGTACAATATTATAATGTAGGTAAATGTGTTTAGTAGGCGAATCATACGTCCCGTTGACAATTGCGCGAAGCATTTTTTTTTTTGTAATGTTTGCAGTTTAATGACATTGGATACCGTTGTATGGCCCCAGACAAGAAGGCAATAGCTAAGGTGCGAATAAAAAAATGCATAATATAAAGTAATTTTAGTTTTGATAGGTAGAATATGCCTGTTACGTGAAGTAATTCCGACAATTCTAGAAAGTGTTAACACAATATTATTAACATGGGCACCCCATGTCATCGTACTGCTAAACGTTACACCTAATGATTTGAATGTTTCGTATTCATTCCCAAATCGGAGAAGCTAAAGCGAGCTATAACTTTCATAGCATTCACCAAAATCCGTGTTGAACCCTGCTGAAAAAATTGTATGAGGCAATAACTTCACATTTTCTCCCACAATCTCACTCAATTCACATGAGAAATCACATACAAGTCGCACATAATTGCATAAGGTCTCATAGCTTCTTGTGCATTATCCTAAATTATATGTACGATATTTTATGATAATGATGTGCACCGTATGAGAGCCTATGAGATTAGATGAGATTTAATGAGGTTATTGCTCCGTAGAACTTTTGCTTTTTCAGCAGGGAAACGCAGCTTGCTTCCTTTCCTGGACCGTATCGATGTGCGTTTCCTTACCCCAGAAGCTAATGCTAGAGAAGTAGTGGTACTACTTTTTCAGTGGTGCCTATTTTTCAACAAGACAGCAGACAGCTTTCCCTTTCTCTACAAGCATGGAGAATTAGAGCTGTTACTTCTGTCTCTCTCTTTCTTTTTTTAATCTTTCAGGTCGCAGATGGTTAGAGAAAACCAGGGTGTTCTACTATTCGAATAATGACGATGAATGACTTCCTAATCTGCACCGGCTATACGCGTACGAATGACATTCGCACCCCAATGTCGTCTATACGAATATACGAATATACGTGACATATGAGCTCTCACCCTCAGCTTATTTATTCGAAAGCAACCCTTTTTTCTTCCCCTCTCTCTTTCTTTAGGAATCAAGCAGCAATGACCATGTCTTCTTGGAGATGAGCTTTGCCGTAATATTTTCTAACCACATTTCTTCCATGTCACCCTACTGAAAACCAAAAGTTCAACGGGGCAATAACCTCCTAAAATCTCATCTAATCGCATAGACTCTCATACGGTGCGCATCATTATCATAAAATATCTTACATAATTGATGATAATGTACAAGAAACTATGAGACATTATGCAATTATATGTTACTTGTATGTGATTTCTTATGTGAATTGAGTGAGATTGTGTGAGAAAATGTGAGGTTATTGCCTCATACAATTTTTTCAGTAGGAAGGACACAGTGATATGTTTGCCCTGCTACTTTCCACACTTATCACCTGCTCATCAATTTTGTTTTCTTAAAGGAATTTCTTACTTTTGGTCCTTATTTTATTATGCTTACTACCCACCATATGGCGTGTACCTGGCGAGGTATTGCAAATAATTATGAACATCTTAAACAAGGCTTTTTGTTTAATTTGCTCAGAAAGCCAAGCCGCAGACTTCCGCTTTTCATTTTACAGGCTATTTATTTATTTCTTAGCGCTGGCCGCTCGTCACTGCTTCTAATGCGCCTTTTCTCGGTATTTATCGTAGAACTCTTTATCCCTACCCCGCCCCGTCACCTCGCCCCCGTCTCCCGACTGCTTATTTTATTCCTATGCAGAGTCAAGCCACTTTCTCCTGGCCTGAGTGCCGCACGTTATCTACTGGCAAGTCTAAGGGAACAATTATACAAATACTTCTTCTCAAACTCAAGAAATACGATGTTATCTTTTACGTCACTAGATATATTAAAAACAAGTGAACCTTTTGGCTTCGCCTACAATTTCGTGAAAAATCTAAAATTAATTTGATATCGTCGCGGTAGCAGCTTGACTTATGCGGATTCTCGGATGTTGTGCAGTGCCACGGGACTGGACAAATACTCTTCTCATCAACTGCTTGTTTCTTATGCGTAATAGGTCTTCCCAGCAGAATTGACGTAAGGCAAACAAAGGCCTGAAAATCTTGTAATATTTTATTCGCCTAAGCGTTGCTGTGCTGTAGATATGCAGTCTAGCTGGATATTGAACTATACTGTCTGAAACCCTCCAGCAAGCTTAGGCAACTTGTTACGATCTGGTATTTACCGCTAAAATTCTGCGCGTATACCCAGCGTGTGCCCCACGACGTATGCAACTTTGTTTTATATATGATACGGGTAAACGCGGGCCATGTGCCATGTTCCAATCCTTCACTTTTCAAAGTCGCAACAATGCAACTTCCCTGCCTTTCAGATGTCGTAGCAGAACCTGCGACGGCACATACGATGAAAGACTAAGGATAACAAGAACGCGCATTCCTTTCATCTCTGTGCTAAAGCACACATCTCCATAAAATACAGTGAGGACAAAATTGGAAACGAAAATTAACTCCCGAGCAATATAACTGCCAGATCCGCCAGCTGAGTGTCATTCTTTGCTCGTCCCCACGCGACCGGCACGACCCATTTATGAACGCCATGTAAGAAATCTTGGAGGCGGCGAAATTTTTGTTTTTCATACTTTCGGTGTTCCAAGAATGTGATGGGCCGCTGTTATCGCGATAGAAATAACTTCAACCACACCGACGACTCCGCACTCCACTGTTCGATTTTTGTTTCTTGTTGCGCTTGTACTTGGATTGTAACAATGATTGCATCATTGGCTATTTAAGGGCGTTTCGTTGCAAAAGCAACACTACGCTAGGTCTGAGCGATTTCGTGGAGAACTGGAGAACCTCAACGGCGCATGCGCGAGGAGGGAATGAAGTCCCACGGAGCACAGCTGAGGAGCCGCGTCGGAGCCGCCGCCGACTCCTGTGCTGCGCGGGTGACTCAGAGGTTCCGCTGCCGCCGCGCCAGCTACGCATGCGCCAGAAGGGAGTGATGTCACACGGTGTACCGCTGCCGCGCCGAGACCACCGCCGATTCCTCCGCGGTGTCGCTTAACCCATATATGCCTGAACTTGTGGAAATTAAGAAAAGTGAATTATTTATTAGTACACAAAGACAGACACAACAGCTACAAGTTTGAACAGAAGAGCTTATAGAGGCTGTTTAATTCGCAGTTCTTTTTACGTGCCCGCGCGTCAGGTCGCAATTACTCAGTACAAATACGAACATCTCAATTTCAGCGAATCAATTAACAGCCATTTCTTGTCCCCCCATTTCTCGCTATTGCAAAGAGACCACTTTTTAATCCTGCAATATTTACGTCCCAATGCAATGTTCGCCTGGGCGAGTTGGTAAAAAGTTCTCACTCCTCAGGCCTTTTTGTCCCTCGCTATTTTTTGTGCGCTTTTTCTTAAAATAATTTTCGTATCAGTGGTAGAATATTTCCGTTTCGGTGTTTACTGGACGCACATCATGCATGTCGTAAACACTCGTTAAAAAGACACCGACTCAAATATAGGCGCTGACCGCAAAGTTACCGCTCGCATTCTTCACAGTGTCTTGACTCCTAAAATACCTCACAAGTAATGCAGAATTTGCGAGCTGGTTTTATGACTGACATTTCCGGGTTCGTTGATCAAAGGCACGATTCCAGTCCGGTACAGGGTCTTTCTTGTCGTAAATATAACCAACCCGGATACTATCATGGGACCAGGACGAATGATGTTTCGTTCACGAACATCCCCTGGAAAATGCGTAGCATATTTTGTAGCCTTACGGCTGCATGCACTAGGATTGGCGTAATGAGTAATTAGTGCCTCATTTCGCACACATGCGCACTCGGGTCACACGTGCACGCACACACGCGCACAAATGTTCGGACAGAAGTACGAAAAAAAAAAGCAGTCCACTACAGATGAAATGGGACATTAGACGCCGAAGCCTCGAGGGCATCGCGTTATGGAAGGATTACGCCCGTCGCAGATAAGCCGCAGACCGCTATATCCCCTTTGAACACCGGTCTGGGACGAGCCTAGCGGCACGTTAATTAGGCCCACGGTACCATGCTATGCTTTGCACTCGATGGAGATTACACTGAGGACGGGGCAGAAAGTGCTCGGAGATAAAGACATCGCAGTACTGTCAAGCATTACGCATATAATCCCGCTTCCCGTCCGAATATGGCGCACTGGACAGCCTGAGAGGCGAAGTGCGCTGGCTATTGTTGTACATGTAACTTAGCATCATATTCACTGGCACTTCGATGTTGTCTCCCGCTGCAGGCTCCATCCACTGCGCTCTTCTGGTCGTTCAGGTTACGGTTGGCGCATTACTTTTTGTACTAGCGAGCCATATTTATGCGAGATGGGAACCGAGTGCGAGCCAGCGTATAGACTACCTATCTTTGGAGTTAACGGTACTTTGTTTTGAACGAAAAAAATCTCCCTCATCGCGGCTAGACTGGATGAGAAGAGAAGATTTTGATTAGTTGAGGGAATGTTGCGTGGCACAGAAGCAGCAGCGACTAGGATAAGTATCGGAAGTTCGTGTAGTCACATCGCAGAATGAATGGCATCGCAACAAAGTAAGAAGGGCTCTGCAGTAAGCCAGAAAGGAGTCGGATACAAGTTTATACAGCCACCGTGAATAGAGGAGTGGTTGGGGTCGGTAGATAAAATCGCTAGCACAGTCGCTTCAGAAAACTACATAATCAATAATTATTGTTATGACTAACTATAGCTAATTATAATTATTTATAACAGTAACAATCAACTACAACCAATAATAGAACAGAATCGCATTTTGCATTATATAGCCGATTTGAAGACAGAAAGCCGCACGAACTAAACATACGTGATTAAGAAAATAACCAATATGATAGTAAACATCAAGAAGAAAGGAATGTGTTCGCTTCGAAGTCTTCTTTTGCTTAAAAGGGCCCCGTTCTATCGTCGATCTCGTTTGCTTGGTCAGGCATGTGTGCCTCTTATCCGACAAGCTGCTTGCTTCCCTTTTGCTCTCTTCGTGATCTGGCCCACTTTCTTGGCACCATCGTTCGCCGTCCCTTTTCTCTCGCAATATTCCTTTTCTTTCCTTATCTTACGCACACAACCCTCTCCCATGACGAGCCTTCGGAGACAAGCACGAGATGATGTAATTGTGCTTTAAGCGTTCCCCTAAGCTCCTTATTTTCGCATTAGGGAGCTTCTGCCCCGCCATCCATCAGACGGGATGTCTGGATCTTCCTCCCTTTTGCACCGAAGGGCCCGCTAACACTCACGGCACTTATTTTCTTGAGAGCCTCGCATCTCATCTATTTTATGCGCTATTTGTTTTCTGTCGCGCTCCTTCAGGTTTTCATTCTTTTTCTATTCCACCTTCATTTCTTGGGCTCTCCATCGCTCGGTCTTCTTCAGAACCATTTGCTATTAGGCGGCCCAGAGCCTTCGCATCTTACCCCTTAATAAAGCAGTATAGAAGCGTAATATCAAATGCGGAGATATTCCGCCCGTCGCTGCTTTTTTTCATCTCCCTAGACGCGGTGATTATCGCACAGCCCCTTAAATGGCATGGCCCAAAGTGCAAGTTCTTCACCCTGTTCACTTTGGTAGACGTTCTTATGCTTGAGGCAATAAAGGAAGCTCTTATTCCCATAACAAGCCTCGTAATAATATTGTTGAATAGTATCATTCAGTTTTACATAATCTTACCACTGGTGCCGCTACTGCACAAGTTACCCGGAATAGCAATATTTGCGCTGTTTCTCTTATTGCCACTGAATTCACGATTTATTTTATTGCTCGTTTAATGCAGAAACGGACAATAGGCTCAGAAACTTCTACTAGATGTTTTACACAGCTCTCCTTCTTAAAGTCGGCTTGGAGATGGAAGGAATACAGCCGAAAACAAATGAGAAACAATTCAGGTATTGTAATAGCAGCCACTCCCTGCATCTCAACGCTCAAAGTCCGAATGCTGCGAGTGAAAACATAAAAGAGTTCAGAAACACACGTGCACTGACAAGAATCAAGGATGAGTTTTAATGAGCCGAAACCTCCTGAACAGCTAGGAGCTGATAAAAACGCGGCTGTTTGCTATCTGCACAAATATTTTTACTTTCTTAGCTTTTGTTTGATATGCTTTGCGTGTGAGAGCAAGCACTTGAATTTCGTCACGACAAGAAAATTGTGCAAAGAATTTGGCCAACATAAGCACCTTAACTTTAGGTTTGAACCTTTAAATGTGAAATCTAGATCTAAAAAATTTTAATTTAAAAATTTAAATTCTGCTGTTATAATCCATGCTCTCTTAGTTCTTGCTGCTCATTAAGCAAAGTTAACAGCTGAATTCAGCCAAAGAACAATCAAAACATTCTGTCCGCAATCAAAGAAACAGTAGCAATTAAACAACTAAAAAACTAAGCAATAGTAGCAACTATATGTGAACAGGCGGCTTCCGCCACAAATTGTGTTGTCACGTCTGCAGCACAAAGTAAACTGGCTGAAATCAATGTAATCTGCAATGCCTTTGACATCACTGCGGCATACTACATTTACGATTGATAGCAAAATCGGACCCAGACACAATCCGAATGCGACAGTCCAATCACTAGCCCTATCGTTTCAACTATGTGTATGCCATTTTGTTAGCAATAATGAACTTAGGGATCGAGTGTAAAATCGTCGAACTAAGCACCTGAACATTTTATATAGCAGAGGTGTATCCTTGCATGTCGGCGATTATTTCATTATTGTAGCCTTTTTTTTTTTTTTCTTGGCTCGAATTTTCAGCGATCTCTTTGCAGCCTTCGCAATGAATAAGAGGCAGCACAGAAAAAAAGACATGAAACTTCTTTCGAAACAGTGCAATCTATGTGGCTACTGAAGAACGAAAAGTTCTACGGGGCAATAACCTCATGAAATGTCATGTAATCAATAGAATCTCATACGGTGCATATCATTATCATAAAATATTGTACATAATTTATGATAATATACAAGAAACTATGAGACATTATGCAATTATATGCGACTTATATATGATTCCTTATGTAAATTGAGTGAGATTTTGAGAAAATGTGAGGTTATTTCCTCATACAATTTTTTCAGTAGAACTGACAAAGGAACCTCTGACGAGCGCACTTGAATAATGTTTATCTAGTCATCAGCATAATCAGTCTAATTATCTAAACTAAAACTAGCAAGCAGGATTTTAGACATATGGGGTCTATTTCCTTTTCACAGGTTTTGAAAGGGAATATATTTTGCTGGCCATTTCGGTATAATTTTTTTTCTGTTTCGACATTTCGTTGAATTTGTGAAAAAAAAAAAAAAAAAAAAAAACTTCTGTTATGCACACAGGCGCAAAACACAACGCAGAAGCAATACTGTAACATTTTTGTTGCCGTTAGGTGAATCAGCGGTGTCTTGTGTCAAATAAAGGAAACTGGTGTCTTGTTTTCTAGGAATTAAGTAATAAAGTACCCTGTTTCCTTGTCCTAGCCTCCCTTTATTTTTTGGAAAGCAATACTGACAGGCAGAACTTCATACGATTGGACCTCATTATTCCGGAAAGTGCAGCGTTGCGTCCCAGCCGTAGTAGGATAATTCGTCTTTTTGTGAACATTGAGATCCCAAACACAGGAGATTCAGTCTGCTTTTCCTGGTGATTGGATCAACACCGTTTATTTTCATCTTTATAAACATGAAAATCCTAATGCAGGTACACGCGTTTTCAAATGAGTTCCCATACATTTGCACAGAACTTATGCAGCCCCGATCCATATTTCCTAAAGTATTCATGAACAGTACTGTCGTCCTTCGTGATGCCGCTCTGTCAGACGGTTAAGAAACGTGGACTGGTAAAAAAATAAAGTTCTTTACATTTACCATCTGCGTAGGTGACAGTATCAGATGTCTTGATAGTAGCTATAACAGAGTTCAGTACCACTCACAGGAAAGTTCCAATTTATTCGCCTTAAACCGAGGCACGTTATCCACTGAATAGGCGCATTACCTGAGCACACAATAAAAGTGAACCATACATGCTCTTATCACCAGCTACGCAAGAAACAGTGCGGGGTAGCCACCATAAGGCACTTCCTTGCAAACGCGCTTTCGCAACTAGACCTGGCTGAGAAAACATGCTTTTCCTTTTTGCAGTTGAGATGTACGCTGCTGGTCCGGCCACGTAGCGTAATATAATTTTGATAATGTGCGCGAAAATCCAGGCCTGTCACGTTCTTTATTTTTCTTCCAAAATAAATAAGAATGGCAAGATGTCAGGTATTTGGAGCCGAATAATGCGCGGAAGGCATGGAACACGTACACGACTTCCGCTTATTGAAACAAAGGGCTTACTGAAAATGGCTGGATACGCAAGGGCCACTTTCGAATGCATCTGTACACAGGTGTCCAGGAAACCCGATGCAGATGGCTTCCGCACTTGCGTTTCCATTCTGTCTGTTCTTGTAGGATGAGGGTATATACCTTACAACATTTGGCGTGGGCTAGACAAACTAGCAGGGGGCGGCAGAAAGTTAGGTGGGCGGATGAGGTTAAGAAGTTCGCAGGGGTCAAGTGGATGCAGCTAGCACAAAACCGGGTTAAGTGGAGAAATATGGGAGAGGCCTTCGCCCTGCAGTGGGTATAGTCAGGCTGATAATGATGATGAGACAAACTTCAAGCTACCCTGGCACCGAAAAGCAAGTGACAACTTAATGTCTCCGAAAGTCTCAATTTTCCCCACCTCGCCTTTGAAGAGAACTTCGATGACCAAGAACTATCGAGAGAATTAGGCACTTGCTTTAAGGGACTGCTGATATCTAGGGGTCGTTTTGTGGTTCCTTATTTGCGTGCATGTAGTTTCTACCACCTTAATTAGCAATAATTAACTTCTGCCTAGTACCTCATACATTCTTATTAGCATGAAGTCTTAAAGCTACTAACTTATCCAGATGCCGGTCATTAGCTACCACCCGACATGTATATAAACGCATGCCTTAACCAAGCCGTATGAACGTGCCAGCGTAGTGTGATGTGCCTTATTCGGCATCCCAAATCACTGGAATGTTGATTCATTTCCCACCCTCGTACAGTTCCTCCAGACTTTGTGACGTCATAAGGTATCATTACGTCACGCAAACCACCGACGAATCAGAGCTCGGACATGTGACTTGCTAATTACCATAAGTCAAAACCATTCCCGTGGTATTTTGATCACAAACGTCGACAATGACGACGGCGGTTTTTGCACAGAACGGGGACACTAGCTAAACCGCGTTAAGTGTTAACTCTGCGGCCGAAACCGGGGCGGCTGCAGATTAAGTACGTCTTTAATAAGAGCCATATCGCAGCACTCTTTCTGTACGGCTTTAAATCCTCATGCGCCAGCAGAAACTGCAACCACTAAAGGGCAGACATCTTGAAAACAGTAGCCGCTTTGTTGAAGAGAAACTATTCAGCGTAAGAATAAGCTGCACAACAAGGACCAATTGCTGGCACGCTACATTGAAACACTAAATATATTTTACGTTATGCGTAAGAACAAAATGGCGCCACCTCTTCGCATTCACGGTTGTTTCATACTGTTGTCCAGCATGCTTCATTTATCCTCAAACTGTGTGAGGTGATACAACTATCAAAGCATTTTTCGAGCTTCTTTTCTTTCCTCACAAGAATAACGCTGAATTGTTTCCTAACAAGGTGCAGAAGACTGGACATCGTGTGCGGTTTACCCTAACTAGTCCTCCTTTTACGAACTATGTACCGAAGTAAAGTAATTCTTTTTCCCCTGGGTTCGAAAGCAGACCAAAAAGCTGCAGAGAGCAGTAATCGGAACGAGATAATGGTAGGAGGAAATAAAAATGCTTACGAACCTTAACTCATTTGTCCTAACTCTGCTGACGTGATGTACAGAGGAGATGGATAGTGAGGGGTGTGCTGGTTTAGGAACCCCAAATTGTTTGCCGGTCATCTGAGTCACTACACGCCTCGAGCCGGAGTAATACCGCTCTGGTCCACTGAATGTCAACGGAAGCAAATGAAAGATGGCTGACATGTGTCCCCTCAGGGGTGCCCTCTACAGGCCTTCATGTGGACCACACATCGTTATCGCAATAGCTGCATTTACCGCCGCCAACTCGTAGTTTTAGCGTTACTTCCGTACAAGAAAGAGTGTCGCAGACGACATGTGACGCAACGTGAACGAGATAGCAGGAAATACTTACCGAGCAGGCAAGACAGAGACCCTGAGGCCTAATGCGCCACTTTAGTCCAACCGGCTTTTGCTAACATTTCTAGGCACGGTCGAGTTCACTGACGTCACAATGCGGCAGACGACTTCACTTCACTGCAGATACGCATCGTCAGGCCGTTGCCTAAGGGGCTCTTCATGGCTAATTCGTCCTCATTTACACGGTACGAGCCTCGCGTTGAGTGCTGTGCTCGCTCCAGGCACTATTCTTTTCTTTTTTTAGGAGAGGCGACGTATCAGATAATAGGCGGCCTTCGTGGCGTTATTACTTCCACGTTAAAGAAACGAAGACAGAAGAAAGAAATGCCGCCTTAAGCCCTATGCGAAGACATCGGAGGAAATTGACGTGACGCGAAGAAAGCCCTGCCTCAAAACCGGGTCAATTACTTTCGTGCTCAGACATCAATTCACTTGAAGAAAAAAAAGATAGGTATTACTTGAGGGTTTCCATTCCGCTCCGTTTTACTTTTGTCTGCCACCACATCGATAAGAATTTTAGCCCCTAACAACAGCATAGCAACGCTTCAGCCAATGACAGATGAAACAATTTTGCAGCTCTAAAACTAAACTCGAATGAAATTTTCTTCTGCCCTTCCATTTCATCTCCATAGTGAAAAAGTCATATGAGTCACAATAACCTCATACAAAGTTCTCGTACTAAACACATACAAATGTCATACAATCTCATATATTTCTCATATGTTGAATGAGATTTGTATGATATGAAATGAGTATTGTACGAGTTCAGTATGAGTTTAGTATGAGAATTTGTATGAGGTTATTGTTTACTCATATAGATTTTTTCACTAGGCATTGCGTACAAAAAGTAAACGATTAGAGTAGGCGCAGACTGCTATTGCTCAATAAAAAATGACTGCCTGAAATTTTCCTAAGGCTTAATTCAAAATTGTGAAACAGGTTACAATTCATTTTAGAGCGCAGTTCTTATGCACGTGTTCCTAGATTGCGCGTCGTCTTCATTGTAGTTGTCGTTCTAGTTGTCGGTGTATCTGTCCGCCTGTTGGCCGTCGCCCATAGTAGCTGAGTGAAGAGCAACCTGTCCCAACTAGAAGGTGGCGGGGTGGAGAGGTGGCGATCCCCTCCCTCATTTAGAGGGGAGTGAGGAGGTAGAGAGCATGTGAAAGCAACGGGATGGAGGAAGAACCCGAGAAGTTGGCTACAGTAGGAGGCTGAAGCTACCACGAATGAGTAACCCTGAGGTGATGCCACGAAAAGAAACTGAAGAGGGACTACCGTGATAGCAGGAGGTTATCGCGAGAATAGAAGGGTGTACCAGAAGAGGGTGTGGAATAAAGGTAGAGGAGGGTGAATTTAACGTAGACATAAATACAGAGAAGATATCGGAGCGACTCGTGCGCGATAGCGACCCGTTCTTCTTCCCGGTGACTCATCCTACTATTGCGACGATTGGACGCCTCTCCGCAGCCGCTGCCCCACTGCGCTCTAGATTGCTGAGGTGCAACACGCCGCGTTCTCGACCAAAAGCCAGCTAGTCAGGCATACGTAATTGCACGCACGCACCTCTTTTTGAAGCCTGTCTCCCTCCCTGCTTTTAGAGCACTTTTGCCTAAAATATTTCTTGGCGGAAGACAAACTTACTGGCCTGTCGCTGTGCGCCGAAAATTCTCAACATATATAGTGCCACAATACGAACGTAGAGCTTAATACGTACTATCAGATAATGGCTGCTTAAATTTTAATTGACCAATTTTACCTGATATAGATTCGTTGCTGCTAAATAGGAACATTTAATTGCGACGGTCGATCCGGATCCAGTCGACTGCAATTCGCACATCTCAGTCACGATCGTATGAACCAGTAATTTGTGCGCCAAACCAGCTTCGTTCAGCCGGTTAGCGCGTTCAGCGACGGTCATTTTAATCTGAATGGTGGTGGTGGGAAATGGCCATGCGACACTTTCAATAGAAAATCGCATTCATGTCGAGTGAAAGTGTATTTCACCTGCTTCATAGTTTAATCGTCGTCTTGTCATAGCAACCAACTGCTAAAAGTAGACGAACGGGCCCCATAGTTTCGAATCAGCGATGTGGAGGTTCTATTTAACTATGCCTGGTGGAAGGCTGACATAATAGTGTGTCGATCTTTACAGCATTGCTAGTAGACGACAAAATACACTAGAACACTTTTGATATCTCTTTGCTTCGCATCTGGCTTTGACGATGGCTTCTGCTAAAAAATACAAGTAGTTGAACCGGATGCACTACTCCCGCGTTTTATTTGAAAATAACAGCTCGCTTCATACGGAAGTGGTTTAAGGCAAGTGTTTGTGACCTTGCAGTTTTTTTGAGGACAGGAAAGGCAATAACCAGAAGAAACTATCTATCTGTATATAGCAACAATAATTACAGTTATCATGTATGCAATAGCTAGCTGCACGAAATGCTAAATTAGTAAACAAGCAAACACATTTGAAATCGTTGCTCAAGATTTTTAACCAAGCAAGCATTGCATTGAACTAGTTGTTTATTAACTGAAATATTAACTGAAATAAAAAAAAGCTTTCCCGATGTTGGTCGCAAAAGATCAGGCTGTTCTACAATGAAACAAAAAGAAAAGTGTGCTAAGCACAACACACGTAAATGCAAGCTAAACAATTAGAACCAAGCATGGATGCATCCATCCATTCATCCATCCATCCATCCATGGATCCATTCATGGATCTATCCATGGATCCATCCATCCATCAATCTATCCATGGATCCATCCATGGATGGATTCATGGACACGCTTCGCTTTGCTGCAAGGCTTGCGTACACTATAAAAAAAACACAATAACCTAAATTTAATATTCGTTATATTATGCGTTGTCCTTTAGCGCATTCGAAAGAAGGGAAATGGCTGGCTCGGGATTGCACTGCATGTGTACAGGTGCGGACATAAGTAAACGGAGCACGCTTTTCCGTTGCAGTTAAAATCACGCCTTGTACACTGGAGATAAGAAAGCAATATTTGTCCTAGTGAAAAGGCACTGGCGTCTTGTACCGGATCGCACATACCACGACTGCAAATTTCAGTTATGTGATGAATGAAAAATATTAGAAGAAGAAAGCGAGCTCCGTTTACATTTTGTAAACAGGGTTACTGTTTGCCTTCGATAGTGTAGGTAGAGATGATGATCGAAAGCGGGGCCAAACCTTCGTTCCGCCCGAAAAGGGCGGGGCGAGGCGAAAAGGGCGGGAAAAGGGCAAGCGACTTCCAGCGAGTGCGTAGATATATAGTGGTAAAGTCATGATTGTGTCATTTTCGATGCTACACTGAAGGGTCCCCGGTGCGCTGCAGTGCTCAACTGGCTATGTTTGGAACCAGGAAGCGGCCTGTGGAGGATACGCGCAAGTGGATTTATGTCGGCCACATGTTTATAGTCACATATTTTATTCTGTGCTCCTTTCGCGCTTTCCGTGCTATCTACGTTCAGTGACTATACAGTCGGGCAAGTTCCGTTGAGGGCTGAATTCGGAGAATCTTGGAAAGCACCGAAGGCATGTCGTCGATAGAATAGAGGATTTGGTGCGAAAGTTGCACTTGTGCCAAGTGTATGTGCAACGCTGTAACATTCCGCCGCATAAGCAAAGTCGAAGATTCAGCTCTATTATGTTTGCAGAAATCTACTCCACTGCTTGAATTTGAACATGCATTTTTGTAATTTTGAAAATTGTTTCCTTGTGTCTTTTCTAACAACTATTTCATTCAAATATTGTTCAAGAACTAGGCGCAATTTAATTATTCTTTTCCTGAAATAATGAGTTCCAAGAAAAAAAAATGGAGCAGCGATGATTTCTTTCTTAACGAAGGCAGACAAATCCAAGCAATTGAACCGTAATCAGTGGCAGATACACAACTTTTTCTTTTCCAAGAATAATGCTAAAGATTGGTTCCTCGTAACAGCTAAAAATTCGCATGCAAAACATATTGCCAAAAAAAAAAATACCTTGCACCAGCTTCTGATGATCTGCGCATCAAAATGTGCCAAATGTACCCTCTCGTAGAAGTTTTCTGTAAGCTTCAACCTTAAAACTTGGACTGTTTCGGGCGTGGTTTCATCTATTCATTTTAGAGCGCACCTTTATGATGAACTGCATAAAATATGATGATGATATGGGCGGAATATAGGCCATGAGAGACCGGATGTGAAAAAATTTTGTCTCCTGCAATGCATCGAAAAATTACAAAAAGAGAATCGGAGGCAGCGGATATCCAACAGTGGTAACTGAATACAAAATGCGCTTAAATGTAACATGATGGCGTTGTAATGAGGCCTAGAATAGAAAGAAAAGAAGTTAGTTCAAATGGTTCCCTACTGCGTCGGGCAAAATAACTAAACGAGAATGCTGCCAAAAGAAAGTGTTCTGAATACTGGCAAGGCCCTTTTAAATCGCTTTCGTTCGAAAAGTCCGGAATAGCAGCGCCGTGTTAGGCCAAATACATAAAAAGCTGATGTCGCGAAAAATTCTCAAGGACATATAGAAACCCCGTCATTATCCTAATTGACTGACTCAACATTTTTGCGGAACAAATTAATTCGAATTTTCAGCATAGCCTCATACTACCTCGTACGGTAGTTGATCGGAGTGAGTCTTTATTGCCCTTTGCATAGTTCTAATAAAATACTTTCTCCCTTTTTCTTGCTGTCCCTCTTTATGCAACCTTTTTGGCCTTGTTCTGGGTCAGTAGTTTAGAGTAAATATATAAATAATTATTATTCCGCAATCTCTTGGAATCTCTGTTCGCCGCGTTTAAAATTATTTTGAGTAGCGCAAACGTACTGTCTACATATTTTGCGCCCCACAAAACGCTGCTGTTTATTTTTTACGCTTTATTGCTATTGGCAAAAGACACCTTTCAAGGTGACCTTACTGAAAAACGAAGAGTTATACGGGGCAATAACCTCACACAATCTAATCTAATCACATGGACTCTCATACGGTGCACATCATTATCATAAAATGTCTTCCATAATTTATGTTAATGTACAAGATACTATGAGAGTTTACGCAATTATATGCGACTTGTATGTGATTGCTTACGTGAATTGCGTGAGACTGTGTGAGAAATTGTGAGGTGATTGCCTCACACAATTTTTTCAGTAGGAGAAAGATGCAAATAAAAAGAGGCTTAACTGTTAGCGAAAATGATTTTTATTCAATCGCAGCGATGGAACGGCATTCGCAGTAAATAAGCAATGGACTGAATTAGTCTGCATTGTTTAAGCCGTCTCATGAAATCACCTTTAGTACGCTTAGTGACCAAAACATCGTTCAATTAGGACACCTCGGAAAAAGCAATAGGAAGCCCATTTTCAACAAATTTGTTGGCTAGAAAAGAAAGAAAACACTATTTACCTATGTAAGAATTGCGTTTCCTCGTTTCTCTTTTGCTGCGTTTAAGCACAGAACAAAATACATTAGAGCCATAGAAGCAACGATATCTTTTGAACAGAAAGAGCGACAGGACTCGGGGGTCTGTATTTCTTTTTTATTTCTTTTTTTTTGCAGAGGCCCTAGCGATAAAACCGTATGAGTCACAACCTCATACAGATTTCTCATAAAACCTCATACTAAACTCATACAAAGTCATATTTGTCATACGTTGAATGATATTTGTATGAGATTATATGAGATTTATACGAGCTTAGTATGAGTTTAGTATGAGAAGAAAGTTAGTAGAGAAGAAAGATGAGTTTAGTATGAGGTTATTATGACTCGTAGGGTTTTTTCGCTAGGGACTTCATGTTTCCATTAAGAGGGCTTGTCTTGAAAAACAGCGCACCGTTGGTGCAAAGGCCCCGTTCTTTTAAACCCGTTCTCGTACTCGCTAACGAGCTTTCAATAGCAGCTGATCCAGACAGGGACATGCAATACATTTTTATCAATGGACTGTCAGCGAGCTAGTACATCTTAATCTATCTTTTGTTCAACGGCAAAGCAGGTTAAGGACGTTTAAATACTATAGTGCGGCGTGTTTTGGAAACTTGGCTCGTGGTAATCGTTCTCTTCAATTATTAAACATCGCCGCCAATACTTTCCTTGGCTGTCCCGCTTTCTACCTCCCTGAACGCTTCCCGACACAAAATAGGATATTAGCGCTTTCCAAACGCCGAATAAACCTGCGGTGTTATGAAATGGTATCTGCAGCCAGTAAGCTGTCTAAATTTTAATACTCTCGTTTATCTCCTCCTTATATCCTTGCTTAGTCCCCCCTCCACCCTTCCCCCAGAAAAAAAGAAAGAGAACAAGTAAACTGCGTATAACAGAAAAATTGATCACATTATTATTATTATTTCTATGGATATGTTGACTCCTCCATCCAAATCCTAAATAATTAATCTTGCTCAAGTAGATGCTAATAAGATTTCAATTTTGATGTTGACTTTTTTTTTTTTATCCTTGCGCTTATCTTACACTTGCTAGATCTAGCGGTATTATAGTACACTCGTCCGATTATACGGTAACTTCGAAGCACGCAATATACCAGCAGTTCCTAACAAGTTTTTGTCGGTTAGCAGAGTTCAGGGGAACGCCTGTGGTCGCTATAATATCATTCTTTCAAAACAACAGTGGCGATATATCGCCGGCTTCTTCCTACAGAGTAAGCCGCTCCAAAACCAGTAACCCCATCATCGCATCAGAACCACGTTAGAGGCAACTTCCACCTTCTTCTTTGAAAACAAGGGGGGGGGGGGGGGGGGGGGGAAGAACAGACTAACTACCTCGCTTGATTATTCGACGGCAGAAACCTCTCCCCTCTAACTCTCAGGTTCGTCCTCCCTCGCGACCTCAATCATAAAACTCTCCACTCCTTTTTCCTCCATCCCTCCTGTGTTAACGACGTTGTTTACGAAAACTCGGCCAAACTGCTTGAAAACAGGGAACTTCCCTCAACAACCATAACCCGGTTGACAGCAGCGACTAGGTCAGCCTTGGAAAGCATGGACTCTCCTGCTCGGTCTCACTTTTCAGAGGGACCGAAAACAAGCCTTTCTATGAAGCCCCCACATGAGCCAATTTGGGGCTTGCCGGACCGAAAGACCGTAGCCACTCTTATACGCAGGGTCAGCACTAAACGGCTTTTCGCTAAAAGATGAGTGTTTTTATAAGCACGTTTTTTTTTTTGTTTTTTTTTTGTCGTGGTATTAAGAGGCTTGTTATGATGAAAACCGAAGCGCTAAATTAATGAAAGAAGGTTTTACGATTTAATGAAGTTTAGGAGTGAGTGATGATGTGGCCCCTGTGTCACCGTGCCCTGTGTCCAAGCAACGTTCATGAGTAATATGAGAATAAACCTGAGAAGCTTAGCCGTTCGCGGTACGCCAGCCTAACATATTGGACAGTATGAAGAGAAAAAAAAGCGGTTGGTTCGACAACAAAGCTGTAACAGCTCCATGAACAGAAGCACTGCATAGATAAATGTGGAAACGCATCGCACTGAACTCATCATGCATTCATCAATACAGACTTTCCCTCTGTATATATACTGCAGTTTTGTCCTCCATACTACATTGTTCTCGAAGCAGCACTTTTTCTCTCTATTCTATCTAGTGCATTGTGCTAGCAGCTCAGTTTCTCAGGTTTATGACGGCGCCCAAGTATTACTGTAAATCTGAAACGTCTCGATGAGCTAATGGACGCTAGTGCAAACACTGTTGGAGATTAACAAACACTTTTAAGCTGTTCGAGTGAACGCAGGACGCATAATACAGTGCAACTACATCTCCAACGAGGGTCTCCGGGAAGAGGCGTCTACGGAACTGCTCGTGTCAGAGAACCGCGAGAAACGTAGCACTTCCATGGGCTGTTTGAAGGTGCTCGTTTATTTGCAAGTACGCAGCGTACAGCGCTTTTGTGCTCGCTCTGCACTCCGCAACCGCTTGTCTTCGCAATGGGGAAAAATCTACAGAGCCAGAGCGCGTTGTCTTGTTATGCACCCGAATAAAGTCACGGCTATCAGCAACCAGCTTCTACATAAATCATATATTATAGTATTCGGAAACGTCGTCATTTCGAGATACCTTTAAGGCGAAAGCCTTTAATGACTCATCGTTGTCGTCAGCAAAAGTGTCACGCTTTTACGGTGCTCTGATTGGCTGAGGTGGGGTGACGTCATAGAGGTCTCGACCAATCACAGGGCCCTATCGTTTGGTAGGCGATGCCAACTCGGGCCTCTCCTTTCACATGGGAGGTTGATGTCAGAATCGGCCTGCCAAGACTCTTGCATTCACGTTATACCTAGGCTACGCAGACAGGCTCATACGGCTTGGTTAAAGCAGGGCTTTATATATTGGCTGGTAGCTTACGCTATCTAGCTATACCATTTCAGGCGTCCGTGTGGCGCCTTTCATTTGATGCTTCCTCGAACGCCGCACCACACAGCCTATAGAAGCAGATGCAGTAAAACCAGGAATCAGCGAAATGACAAACAAAGGCTTTCGCCTTATCGCACTTTAGTGGTCTAAAGTGCCACAAAAATTTTAACTGAACTGGATGTCTCGACAAGTATTTTTTTATAAAAACAAATCATTTAGACTCGTCGTGTTAGTGAAGGCTTTCATAGATGGCGCCTCCTTCAACAGTCACGGAGCGAAGGGACCTCGCACGAAGTACTAAATCCTTTAGGGTGGCATAATGGCATGTTATTGGTGGCAATTTTTTGTGTCGATTTCAGTAGAACATTTGACTGCCTCCACCATAAAATATTAGTCAATAAACTTCTCTCGTATGGAATTCGCGGGCCATATATGCTTGGATCATTGAAAGTTACAATAACAATACGGCCCAGCTCGTACGCCTCAGTGAACACAACTCTTTCCTTTTGCCAATTAAATATGACATAGTGTTAGAGGCCCTCATGTTTAATGACTACATAAATGACATTAAAAGCATATATAAAACAGTATAATTCATTATATACGCAGATGCTGGCACTTTGCTTATTTCTGGTTTTAACATTGATTATTTGGTACCTAAATGCAACCAAGTACTTAAAAATTGCCTTCTTTGTAAAAAGTAAGTTGAATCAAGAATAATGCTGCCAAAACAAAAACAATTATTAATTCTTTTGGTAGGAATAAAAAGGCCCCGGTTAGTCCTAAATTTTAGTTTGATAGCCATCAAATGGAGGTTGTACACTACCATAAAATCCTTGGTATGCATTTTAATTTCTTTTAAACTCGGGCGCTCACATTAGTTAGCTATGCAAGAGACTTTTCTCGAAAACAAGGGCATTGTCAGGTTGTCGACATATACTTCCCAGGAAGATGAAGCCTCAAATATACCAAGCCTTGTTTAATTCCCAACTGTATTACTGTACCTTGGTGCTTTCTGCTGCCTTCAAAATGATTCTGAAAAAAAAAAAACTACTTGCATTATGTAAACGTATAATTAGGCATATTTCAAACATAAAGACGGTTACTACAAAAAATGCTCTCGAATTTCTTGAATTAGTTCCTATTACACTTATTTATAACTCAAGTTACCGACATTCTAGTGTAAATTAAGAAGAGATTGGCATGGGCAGGACATGTAGTGCGAAGAGAGGATAGCCGATGGTCGCTTAGGGTAGCAAACTGGATTCCAAGAGAAGGAAAGCGCAGCAGGGGGTGGCAGAAAGTTAGGTTGGCGGATGAGGGGAAGAAATTCGCAGGGTGAAGTGGATGCAGCTAGCACAGAACCGGGTTAAGTGGAGAAATATGGGAGAGGACTTCGCCCTGCAGTGGGTATATAGTCAGGCTGATGATGATGACACTTATTTAAAAATTGCGCGCACTAAATACATTTTATTTCTCCCGTCCTGATGTCACTAACCAGATAGCCACATTGGCATGTCTGAAACACCGAATCACTACTATACCGACAAGAAAACTGGATTTATTGGAAATCAGCCAACGCCGTACATTATAGAAATACCAAGTTCTGTGTTACAGCCGTCCATCATTACTAAAAAACTACATGCGTACAGTTGGTTTGAATAGTATAAAGATTAGATTCTTATTTTTGGATATCGATTAAGCTGTCATTATTTTGTTATTTTTCGCACCACTACCAGACACCTACTACGTTTTTCCCAAGTTGATATTTTAAAATGGTTTGTGCCGGCTTCCATATTTTTTAATCTGTTTGTTATGCTTGTTATGTACAATCATTGATGAGAGTAATTCTTGTTCTTCCATTGTAAATTAGAACTGCCATGAAGTGGCCTCCTGGGCCTCAGTCAAGTTACCTGAGAAGCTTTTAGCACAGGGGACCATCCAAGGCTCCTAGAAGAAGTTTAATTGAATTGAATTGAAAACTTCGAACCTTCCATGACCACGAGTTGTGACATGGGCCGATTTGAGAGGACGTGAGCTGCAATGTTTTTTTCTTCTTGCTTTTCTTTCGTCTATTGGAATTGTAGTTTTTGCGACAAAGATGTCACTTTAGAGGTAAAGTCGCATCTCGGCAACGCTGGGCATGAACAAACAAAGTGTGCAAGGTAGTTCGTCGAACAAGCAAAGTGGTATAGTCGCATTCCGACCGTTCCCGGCAACAACAAATAAAGTGTACAGCCGTTCGCGGCATTGCTCTACCAGCAGCTTTGTATGCCTGTATAGCGTTCCAGAGAGCAGCGTATTGCGGGGGCAGGAGAGCGGAGGCAAAAATGTGCCATGGGGAGGACACTTAAGCTCTGCATTTAAACGTATAAGAGAAAACGAGTAGTGTCACCCCTTTGGTGGCTTCCCTCACAAACCCTTTTCTTTTTCTAAAAACAGTTTTACTACTGGCTTAATAATTCATTTTTAGACGCAAACTTGCTAGCATAGGATCGTGTGCTGCCACTTTACTCGCGAGATCACCGAACATGGACATAGATTCCCGCTTTATTCGATCAGAACGAACGTGTCTGCGTTGCCTATTAGGGTATCGTGTCTAAATCGGCATCTAAAGGCCTTGGAAAGCAGGATTCCGATCTCATCTTCCAATCTCACAAGTGAAGCTCGAGTTGGCAGCACTTGCCCACTCGGTAAAGTCATGTGGCCTTGTGACGTCATTCAACCCGAGTCATTCCGTGGCCATGTCACCTGCCATCTTCCACCGGCCAGTGCCCTGCCCGTTATTTTTCGCCCACGATGCCGACAACGCAGTCACCAGGGCCCGCTTGCACGAAACAATTTTAAGACTGTCTTAGCTAATTTCAGACATCTTAAATTTGCGCGAAAAAGACACACACAAGACACACATGTCTTGTGTGTGTCTTTTATCGCGCAACTATAGGATGTCTGAAGTACTGCACTAACTAGGCCACCAACACATATTACTGTCTTAGCTAGGTCCAGACTTAACTGAGTCTAAAGGATAAGCCGTTTGCATGGCCGCTTAAAACTTGCGTCGAGGCTGGGCTTCAGTCCTGACTTGAATAAGTTGCTCACACGGTTACGACTCTAGTGCCGTCTTAGTCAAGGCACTAACACGCCAGGTACCTAAGTAGAGAAATTAGGGAAATACAGGGATGCGATGGCCCTGTCTCCGCTGTAAAATGTAAACATTCCCTCAGTAAAATCCGTGCCATTGCTTTTTACGGCTAAAGATTTTGTTATGAGGTAAGATGCTCCAAGTGGTTATTGAGGACATTCAGCGAAGCCATTCTGGTGAACACGAGCCGAACCAATCGGTTCGGCCGAGGCGTCTTAACGAAGTCTGGTTTTACTAAAGACACCTTTTAAGTCTGGACTTAGCTCGGAGTTTATCGTGCAAGCCGGCCCAAATTTTCTGAAGAGTGGGCTCTTTAATATATTGCGTTAAAAGACACCCGGCATTGAAGCAGCCAAGAATGTGGGCCGTCGACTTGTCGTTCCCCCGGCAACAGTAACCCTCAGTGGTGAATAAGCAGCGCAAACACTTCCTGCACCCGTATTGGTTTTTTTTTTTTATATTATTATCAATTAGAGCCAGGTCGGGACGAATCGAGTTTGAATTGCTGAAATGCCCTCTTCTTGCTGCAGTTCATTATTTCAGGTCGCATAGTTCTATTCACTTCCTTCATTTAAAGAAACAAAAAACCTAACTGTATCAGTGCTCCAACATGCAATATGGATCGCATTATCGAAGATAAAAAAAAAAATAATAACGACAAAATAAGTGAAAAGAGCTTGAACAGAAGGTTAGGTTTAATTTCGGGCGCGTTGTGCTTCTAATTCAAGCAAACTATGCTTCTAGGTTGGCTTCCTGTGAAGAGAGTGAAAAGGGGGAGTTAATGAACTTAGCTGCTCATGCGCCATTAGAAAGGCTGTACAGGCCCAGTATTACTTTTGACAACTTGAGACTTTTTACCACGACTTAGTTTCACGCAGCAAAATACTACTTTTGCCATTTTAATTTGATTTGTTGATTTATGGGGGTTAACGTCCCAGACAGATTCAAGCTCTATGACTCTGGGTAAATTACAACCACCCATGGTTCGTTAACGCGCTCTGACATCGTTAACGTACCCTAACGCGGGCGCCTTGCATTTCGCCTTCATTGAAAGACGGCCGCTGCCGCCGGGTTTGGAACCGGGTCCGCCGACTCAGTATTATTTTGATCTTGCCTCCGCGGAAAAATGCATATTAACGATGTTCCGTCCGGTGACAATGTGTCTAGACGGTGATATCTCCAAGCAAAAAAAAAAAAAGCAGTGCAATATTTGGTGAGCCTTTCTTCGTGCTTGTTTGATCATGCAAACAAAAGGGCTAATACGGTGTCCTCTAACGCAAAGGAGAGTAAGTAACATAATTTGTAGCAGTCCGGGCTTATGTGGTCTATCATTTCCTATATGCTACCTATAATTTACCTCCTGCGTAGACCTATTACATGGGCTCTTAACCACTTCCATTTCAACAATGGACTATACTTATTCCCATGTTTGTCATTTTTTGAGTATTACAACGGTGACTTTGGCGTTTGTTAGAGAACAAGTTAGATCATAGGTCTATACAACTGCAGATGCCTGAAATAATATTCATGAGAGGAATAAATGAAAGCTCTGAACAGAATTCCATTACAATTTCCAAGCTCTAAAGATAAGTGCGCAAGCATCTCAGACCCAGTTTCTCCTTAATTCTTCTGCAGCGCAAAAATTTAATCATTATCTTAATCAATATACTCGTCAGGCAAGTATATGCTACCGAGAAGGAAAATATGCGCTACCTGAACAGTTCTACCTATCGTGTCATCAAACATCCACTAAATGTGGCCAATAATTTCAGGTCGCCACATATGATCAAAAAGTGAATGTGTGAAACCGGAGCGTCGCTCATTAAAGGTAGCGTGGCCCGCAAATTACAACGTGAATCTTCGTACAGACTCACAGAAGAGTGTTGTGTTGTGTTGGGTTTAGTGGCGCATAAGCAACTTAGGCTATCATGCGCCAATTTCATGGTTAAGAGTGTTGTATTTATGTAATTTAAACTTACATTCTGTTTAGGACGTTTGCTTCTATTAAAAACCTGAAAACACAGGGCAAATCAACAAGCGCATTTTCACCTAAAAGCAAAGCTGGATGAAGAGGAATGTGTTGTTTGTAAAACTGTGTAAAATGTTTTTTCCTCAGTTGTTCAAGTTGTCTGCATGAGATTAAAATGTGGATGACTGTTAGCTCGTGTCCGCATGAATCACACAGGGGCTTATCCTGTTTAGTTAAAATGAAACTATGTGTTAAATGTGTGTGTCCTATGCGAAGACGGCATAGAGCCACTTCTTTGGAACGTTCAAGATGGGTGCTCGATTTCCACTCTTCTATTACAGGCTTTATGAGGTGTAGTTTGTTATTTGTTTCAGTGTTCCAAGTGGACTGCCATTTTTGTATCAGTCTACTCTGTACCAATTTCATGCAGTCTTGAGATGGTATCTGCACTTGTTTTATTTTCTTGTCTCGAGCTTTGGCAGCGCACCTATCTGCTTTTTCATTACCTCGGATTCCTACATGACTGGGTACCCAGCAAATTTTTATGCTTCGTCCTTCATCTGTAAGTGTTGCTATGCTGTGTATGATGTTTCCAAGTATTGGTATAACTGCATTTCTTGTGTGAAGGGCTGTGACTACACTTAGGGAATCTGTGTAAATAATACTTCTCCTGAGGTTTTCTTTCATTATTTTCTCTATGGCAACAGAGACAGCATAGCATTCAGCAGTAAAGATGGACGCGCACTGTGGAAGTCTCATTATTTCCTCCCATTCGCCTTGAACAACTGCGCTTCCGACATAATGATCTGTTTTCGAGCCATCCGTGTAAAAGTCTGTGAAGTTACTGTATTTTTCTTTCAGCTGAAGGAATTCTTGTATGAAGTGCTCTTGTGGGGTTATTGTTTTTTGGAACTGTGTAAGAGAGAGGTCGCAAACTTCAGGGACCAGGTACCAAGGAGGCAGAGGGTTAGGTCTTTTGGCAATGCTAGGTAAACAATCCGGTAGCTCAACCTCTTGACACATTTGCTCAAATCTTAGGAGCAGTGGTCTCACTGCATTGGGTTTGTTGGTGAATAGTGTTCTAGAAGGGCATTTAGTTACTAGAGAATAGCAGATATGCTTTGGCAGAGATCTGATTTTAAATATATAGGCACATGTAAGTGAAGTTCTTCTGATTTCAAGAGGAGGTTCATTTGTTTCCACAAGCAGACTGGATATAGGAGAAGTTCGGTATGCTCCACATGAGAGTCGAAGTCCTGTGTTATGTACCGGGTCTAGTTTTTTTAAATATGATGGTCTGGCTGACCCATACACTATGCAGCCACAGTCTAAGGTGGAGCGTACGACAGATCTGTAAATGTGTTTAAGGCATGTCCTGTCAGCGCCCCAGTGTTTACGGGAAAGAACTTTTAGTATGTTTAGAGATTTGGAAGCCTTTTTCTTCAGGACATTTATATGAGGAAGAAAGGTGAGTTTTTTGTCAAAAGTTACGCCTAGAAATTTGTGTTCGTTTTTCACCGGTAATTTCGTTTTGTTCAGGTGTAGTGTAGGATCTGTTTGTAAGCCTCGTTTGAGAGAGAATAGGAGAGCCACTGTTTTTTGAGGAGAAAACTGAAATCCGTTTGTGTCTGCCCATGCTGCTAGTTTATTTATGGTCAACTGCACCTGTCTCTCACATGTAGATACGTTAGAGGATGTGTATGCAATCTGTAGATCGTCAACATAAGCTGAATACATTACGGATTTCGGGATAACTGTGCTTATGGAATTCATTTTTACTATAAAGAGAGTTGTGCTTAAGACGCATCCCTGTGGTACGCCATTCTCCTGTACAAAGTTCTTTGAAAAAGTTGAGCCCAAACGCACACGGAATGAGCGATTTGACAAGAAGTCCTTTAGACAGTTTAACATCCTACCACGTATGCCTAAATATGCTAGGTCACGGAGGATGCCAAACCTCCATGTAGTATCATACGCCTTTTCCATATCAAAGAAGACGGCAAGGCAGTGCTGTTTGTGAATAAATGCTTCACGAACAGTGTTTTCAAGGCGGACTAGATGGTCCGTGGTAGAACATGCTGTTTTGAACCCACATTGGTGTATGTCTAGAAGTTCTTGGGAATGAAGGACAAAGGCTAATCTGGTATTAAGAACACTTTCAAAAGACTTTGCTAGGCAACTTGTGAGAGCTATGGGTCTATAACTGCTGGGGGCCGTTGGTGGCTTTCCTGGTTTCAGGAAAGGCACAATAATAGCTTTTTTCCAGGCCTCAGGAATACTCCCGGATACCCATACTTTGTTGAAAAATTTCAGAAGTGCTTCTAATGCAGGTGTAGAAAGATGTGCTAGCATCTGATAGTGAATTTGATCTGGGCCAGGTGCAGTCTTCTTGCCGGCAGATAGAACAGTGTTTATTTCTTGTAGTGTTATTAACTTGTTATATGTTTCATTAGTACTTCCACTTGTTGGCAGTTTTTGTTTTTCGGCCTTGTTTTTGTATGTTATAAAAGATTTTGGGTAGTGTAGTGAGCTTGAAATTGCAGAAAAATGATCGCCTAGAATATCTGCCTGTTCCTGTAAGTTTGTTTGGGTGCCAGGAGATGTTAGAAAGGGGACTGTGTACGGGGAGAAGTTGCCATCCAGTTTGTGAACGAGCTCCCACATTTTTTTTGATGTGATTGAGCTATTTATTGATGATATGTATTTTTGCCAAGAAGCCTTCTCAGCGTTTCGGCGGATGTACCGTGCCCTAGCTTTCGCCTGTTTGAATTTTACGAGGTTTTCGTTTGTAGGGTACCTGCGAAAGGTTCCCCAAGCTTTGTTTTGTTTCTTCTTTGCATCTCTGCACTCCTGATAATACCAGACTTTGCGATTTTTCAGTACCGCTCCTGAAGACTGTGGTATAGCTACAAATGCTGCGTCAATGATGCAGGCCGTAAATTTTTCATTTATCTCGTCAACACTGAGTTTTTCGGAAAAGACCTTTTCCAGGCTGGCTTCAGACTGGAATAGAGCCCAGTTCGCAAGGTGCAGCTTCCACCGCTTGGGTTTGTTTAGAGTGATGGAGGGTGAGGGTGTTAGGCTGATAATGACAGGCAAATGATCACTTCCTAGAGGATTGTCAAAGACGTCCCATTTAAAATCAGTAAAAATTGATGGGGAGCTAAATGATAAATCTAAAACGCTCATTTTCCCCGTGCTTGGGGAGCAGTATGTATGCTTTCCTGTATTTAGCAGGCAGACATCATTGTATAATATAAAATCCTCTAATATACGACCTCTAGTGTCTGTCTGATCGCTTCTCCAAAAAGTGGAGTGCGCATTAAAATCTCCAACAACCAGATATGGTTCTGGCAGTTGTTCTAAAAGCTCTTCCAGATCATGAAGGGTTACAGTTAGGTGCGGTTGGAGATACAGTGAGCATATAGTTATTGTTTTATAATGAATGATAGAGACAGCAACAGCTTCGAACTTGGTTTTGAGGCTAATTTCACGTGTTGCTACTCCATTCTGCACTACAATAGCGACACCTCCAGATAACCTATTTGCTTCTTTTCGGTCGCAGCGAAAAACGTTGTGTCCTTTTAAAATGTTTTGGTGTGGTCCTAAGTTAGTTTCCTGTAGGCAAAGGGCTACAGGAGAAAATGAATGTAAAATGTCTTTTATATCGTTGTAGTTGTTTATGAGACCTCGGCAGTTCCAGTGTATGAGGAACGCCATTTTTTTTTTTTTTTTGGAATGTACCTGGATTTAGGTTTCAGGTTTTTCTGGTCCTGTTATACGAGGTTTTTCTCTCCGTTTTCTTTCTAGAGAGTTATGCCGCCGCTGCAGCGTGGACGAGGAAGGGGTTGTGTCCATTGCCTCAGGGGCTTTGGACGTTTGGGGAGAGTTAGGAGTGTTGGTTGCAGGCTTCCCTTCTGGGGGAGAAGCCTTTTGGGCTGTTGGCTCTGGGGCCAGTGTGCCCTGTTTCTGCGATGGCAGGGCAGCTTTCGCTGCTTCTGCCTGGGGCAAGGATGGCCCTGCCTGAGGCTTACCCTCGGCGGAGACCAAATCCTGTTGTGGTGTGCTGCCCCCATGCTCCACCACATTGGAATAGTTCGGTTTGGCTGTGAACAAAAAAGTGCCCTGTTTAACAAGATATCGCTGTCGTGCCTCTTTAAACGTTATGTTTTCCTTGACTTTTATGGTAATGATGTCCTTTTCCTTCTTCCAAGAAGGACATGACCGTGAGTACGCGGCGTGTTCACCTGCACAGTTTGCGCAGTGTGGCGCAGCTTCACACTCGTCAGATTTGTGTTCATTTGAGGCACATTTTGCACATGTTTGTCGGCCACGGCAGCTCTGGGAGCCATGACCGAATCTTTGGCAGTTGAAACAACGTCTAGGGTTTGGAATGTAGGGCCGGATGTCTACTTTGATGTAACCGACTTCAATGGATTCAGGGAGTTTGCTGGAGTTGAAAGTCAGAACTATGTGCTTTGTTGGTATTTCTTGGTTGTTCTTCCGGATTTTGATCCTGTGTACACCGATTACATTTTGCTCACAAAGACCTTCTAGAAGTTCTTCTTCGGTGAGTGACAGGAAGTCATTCTCTGATATCACGCCTTGGACTGTGTTCAAGGATCTGTGAGCACTGACCGTTATTGGGATATCCCCAAATGTTGTAAGTTGCTGAAGGTTGCTGTACTGGAGTTTGCTTTGCAGCTCAAGCAGGAGATCCCCGCTAGCCAGTTTACTAACTTTGTATCCTGGGCCTAGTATGGTTGTGAGAGACCTAGATACTGCAAAGGGGGATATTAGCCGAGCTTGTTTGGCAGGGCTTTCACTGTGGATCACATGATATTTAGGGACAGTGTCATGCTTTGCTGAAAAGAACTGGGCTGATACATCGGTCCGCCTTTTCTTGGAAAGGCGATCAGTTTGTTTGGAGGAAGAAGCCATAAATAATGTATGATGTTCGGCCGCGGCGCCAGCCACCCACCATGGAGCCCAACGAGGGGACGGGGCAGGAATTGGCAGGCAAGTCCTGTCCACGTCAGCTGTACACCGTAACTATAACCTAATATGGCGTAACTCAGGGTAGTCAGCCACACAAGGTTAACCCTCGCCACCTGGAAGTAAGGAAAAACCGGAAGAGAGTAGAGGACAGGAGAGTTGTAGGATAGAAGATAGGAACGTGAAAGATGAAGGGGAGGATAGGAAAAGGCGACTGCCGATTTCCCCCGGGTGGGTCAGCCCGAAGGTGCCGTCTATGGGAAGCGTGGGCCAAAGTGGTGTGTTGCCTCCGCCGAGGGGCCTCAAAGGTCCAAACACTCGGCATCGGCTCAACCACCAGGATCCCTTTTTCCCCAGGCACGACGATGCCACGCACGGCTAAGCGTGGGTGCTCGGGGTCCGTGGTGTCGCACAAAACACACAAACACCTGCTTTAACAGGTGCCCCCTGCGGGGACAGAAGAGTATAATAGTATTAATACGCAAATACGATTTCCGTAATTTATCACTGTTTTTTTGGGCCGTGCAGCCTGACTTTGCAGAGTGCACTGCCTGTTCTGACTACGGCGGCAACGTTAGGCTTTTTGCTTTCGTGTTAGTGGTAACATCTCTGTTTTTTCGAAACGATCCCTATCAAATTCTACAAGCAGTGCACGCCAAAAAAAGTGAATGACATCAATGTCATGATTTTTTTAATTGGTTAAACTGTGTTAAGCTGCAATTTTTCCTCACTAGCTACATTCTCGAATAATTCTATTAGTTGGTCCTTGAGCCTGTCGCTTTAAATGTAACTTTTGATGAGCGTTTTGAGGATACGTTCGAGCTCTCGTCATTGGCATCTGATATCGGCGAAATAAGCTGGAATATTCTTTCTGAAAACGTTTTCCACGCTATTGGGAAACAGTGCAAGAAGTGCACTGGAATGAATGTGTTGAAGTCAATGAACAATTAACAGCGATTGTCGTCGAAACCTTTGGGAAGGCTCCACCGACGCAACCGCGTCAGCCCACAAGTACGGGCAATTTTTTTCCAGCGTTCTAAAACTGGGTTAAACTCGCGGAGGAACAAAGGAAGTTGCGTTCGCTCCCGGAGAGACGAAACGACCGGGTGCCTCGAAATGACATGGCCAGAGCTTCCCATCTTCCATCATTGTGGCGCCTCATCTACAAAGCAAATGCCTCGGCTCTGAGGAGCCCTTTGAACGGAGTCTCGTGACATAAAGACAAACGAGGCCTTTCAACCTATTCTCCTGCCTACCACGATTCAGCACCAGCGCCACAAACTGCACCGTGTGGAAGCCTTTTATGACCTGGTGTTTTTCGCGACTCTTAACATCAACCACAAAAAAAGAGGGGTTTGGACCAAGCTGCCTAACTTGAGGCTCAGAGGAAATTAAGTGAAGTTAGATAAAAACGCAGAACACATGCCCCGTAGTCTCAAATACACAAGGAGAACGTGAATCGAATAACTGCTGAGAACGTCATCAAACAGCACGCATCTGGCCTGATACACAAAAAATGCACAAAGTACGTGGGTGCGACCGCCACAAGAAATGCGATCCTCGATCGGAGTTAATGATTCGTTTATGAACGATCTTTACTGCATGCAGCAGTCGTGGCAAACAAAAAAAAAGTAAAATCAATACACGAAATACCGGAAAGGCTCTTCTTGGATGAAGATAAGTGAACGCTTCATGAAAGGAAATTGTGTTTCTAAGGTCAAAGGTGAAAATGTGATTACGAATTAGAAAAACAAAAATACTGATTTTACGATGGTGCGTAGAGAGATATATGAAGGAATTATCTCCGATCAGAGCCAACGTATCTTGCCTAACGTTGACAAAATATGAGAAAGTGACATCCTATATCATTTCCTATTTAATTGGACATCCTTCTTCTATGTTATTGGCTCTGCTGAGTATCGGACACGTTAGGCTACACTACACACCAACCTTCGCAAGTTCTGCAGTGAACGCTAGGCAGGATTTGGAAGGCGATGGGCCTTTTACTCGCACCTATAGAAAGCAGTGATCTGCATGAGCATACTACACCCTGCCCCGTCTTACTAAATTTCCCCTTTATTCTACTGGCGCGCCTCTAAATAAGACCGCTAATAACCCATTGACCGGGAGCGTAGTTTCACTGGAGTCTAGCAGAACTAGATCGAGACTGCATCTACGGACCCGTTTCCTTTCTGTACTGCCAATGGAGTGCACATCTCTAATTAGAGTGCGCTCCAAATATGCGAATAAGCCTTCTTGCAGTTGCCTTGTTTCACAAAACTTTCGCAACTAACTAGGCCAGGATTCCAGTTCGGACAGAGCGGAATGAATTTCGGGGCAAGGACAGAAAGCTCTTTAATTAAGTAGTATTCGTTCTCTAACGACCCGTATCTTGCCGCCAGAAGTTGTATTTGGGCACCAAAGGATTACTACTTGGCTTGCTCGCTGAAGCTACCAAAAAACACGTTAACGTAAACCTTCCCATTAGCAAACGTTAAGCGGTGGATCACGAG
This sequence comes from Amblyomma maculatum, assembly GCF_055883805.1. Taxonomy (NCBI): domain Eukaryota; kingdom Metazoa; phylum Arthropoda; class Arachnida; order Ixodida; family Ixodidae; genus Amblyomma; species Amblyomma maculatum. The sequence goes on along the minus strand of NC_139353.1, from coordinate 45,885,130 downwards.
CTTTGTATCCGAAACGATTGAAACAAGTAGCACTAGTTCCGTAATTACCAATTTCATTGTGTACATGGAAGGTCTGACTTGTCTTACAGCTCCCCCTCGCTTCTTCGGATGCAAGGTTCCAGGTTCTTTTATTTTGTGTGTGTGTGTGTGCTTGGCGAAGGGACAAGCCTACCAAAATACCATCGAAGCATTCGTGCAGATACGAATGCAATTCAACTTTATTGCAAAGGAGGAGGAGAGAGAGGGGTGAACTGCGCCTGTAATGCACATGCGTTTGGTGAGTGCTGCACCATGACTCAAGGCAAAGAAGACGTTAACCAATCCACGCAAGTAAGTTCACCAACGCTTTATACCAAACCACATCCTTCCTTTCCTCATTACATCGTTCAGATGTTCACAAAGAGTGACGCAGTTATGACTAGTTTCCTTTCTTAGTAACCTATCCTACATTGTTCGGCTTCAGCATTGCTGCCAGGAATTTGTTAAATATTTCCTCGAGAACAATAAAGAAACCGTCATATCGCGACTTTTACCCGTGGTGTCGCTTCAGTATATGGCTTGCTCTGTGTGGGGCAGCACTTTCGCAGTGTAGCTCGAATCTTCTCTGGAATAGCAGATTAGGTTGCAAGGGGTCTTATCGTTTTTAGCAGCTCCTGTGTATACCTTTTGCTTATTATGTCTCCTAATGCTGCGGGATTCTAGCGTACCCGATCGTAGAACTACAGCAGAGTAGAATCCGTTAAAATATGACCGCACATTAGGCGGGAGGAGCGTTCGCAAGCATTATTATGTGAAACCAAACATTGCACAGAGAATTACAAATTAGTCGCAATATAATGAATAACCTTGAAAATGCTTTTGAAGGGAAATGAAGCCTTTCGGATGTAAACGTACATTCTTATTTCTAAATAATTATAAAAATACCAAGAAAACCTCTTCATTCTTTTTTGCCGAGTAAGACAATAACAGCGCTACAGATTCACCTTTTTGCCAAAAGATGTGACATTCTATATCGATAAATGTTGTATACATATTTAGCTGCAAGCATAAGAAACTCTCTGAGTGAATGCAATCGCGTAAGTTCACGCAATATATCAAGTGCTCATTGGAAAAATAAATGGAAAAATTACTGCTGAAACCATTGGGAGAAAGCGAAATCATTAATGTTGGCGCGACGTTGGTGGCTTCTAGTCAACGCCTTTCTACATCTACCATTCCACATAGCAGGACTCTGTACTTATTGTCCCATGAACCATGACTCACAAGACGCTCATGAATCATGAATTACACGACTTCTTGCTTGCGTTCTACAAAAACATCATCAGGGCTTGCGTAAACGCTTGTCGTGTAAATGTGATCGCGGTCAGAGCCGAATATTTTTTTCTCTTCCAGCCGCATATGCTATTAACTTTACCATCTGCAAATATTTGCCCATTTTATGCATCAGCGAAGGAAGTGATTGCTTCTGAGATACGCAACGATGAAAAGGAACGGCTAAAATAGTGTCAGCAATTGTAATTTCAATAAATACGGATAAATAGCTTAGTTAGTGGCAAAGATTTGCTGTGGGTAGTACAGCGCGACGTCGACTAGAGAAAAATCTCTGTTCTCTTTCTATTTTGTCTTTCGTCTCCATTTTCAATTTTTTTTTCACATTATTGGTGTCCTGTGTATGCACTTTCTCACCAAAGCATTTCTTTAACCCTGTTAGTTTCAACTGATACGCTTAATTAGGCTTTCGCTCAGTGCTCCCTCAGACGACGTGCCGAAAAGTCAGATCAACCTTGCACGAGGCTATGAGTAACTGTCAGGTTCCGCATAGTTATTAATTTTTCATTTTTTCGAAAAAAAAAATATTGCATGGATTGCAACGAGTCACGCTGTTTAAAGTATGCAATGTCTTTCATATTTGCGGAAAACGGCAGCTGTACTTCGTTTGGGTGAAGTCAACTGTCCCTGGCAGTTGAACAGATGTAGAATTCAGGAAGTAGCGGCAAGTTATAGCGTAGAGATAAAAAAAGGCAACAATGACCGAAACCAATTTTTGAGTCTGAAATTATAGTTTATTACGGGATGACTGTGTTGGCCAGCACAATCGAAACATTTGGTAGGCGCTTAAGCCGCGTCTTCAAGCGTATGACGTGACAGTGTCAGTGTATCCCGCCTACCGGCTCGCCTTCAAGTCCTCATTCACGCACAGGCAATTTGTGGCTCTCTTATTCACTGATCCCATAATTTGTGCATCTGTTACTTCCCACGTAATCATTTGCATACTGTAGTAAGCTACCCCACTATGCGAAGAGCACCGACAGATATATAAATCTTCATGCTGAGAGAACGTGCATCATGAGCCTTGAGTAGTGCGTCTCACGCGGGACTCAAATGTCTCAGGGTCGATTTCACGCATATCTACTTCGTACGCCACACGAAATACCAAGGTGGCAGCTCCTGCCAATTCGGCCACGTCATCTACTCTGGCGCCATCTGATAACCCGCCAAGCAATCAGTACCCGACCTCATACACTGCAATCTTATCACCTTCCACAGATAAGGCCGTGACTTATGCTCCCAATCAGCCTTTTTCACAAAATGCGGCGCCCTCGGGGAGTGGTTGAAAATTCGTCTGCTACTCATTGAACACGTCCTCGTGAGACGCAGCCGCCTGCGAAATATTCATAGTTCTTGACAACTACCGCCATCTGTCGTATATGCCTGCCACGAATATGAACTACGCGAGGCCCTCGAGATCAGCTCCGGCTGCGCCGATCACGGAAGCCAAGAACTGCGCAAGCGCAGGTAGGCTGGTGGTTTAATTTCAACAAGGGGAGAGGCGCGTATGCGCATAGCGGCGTTGTGAAAAAGGCGGATTGCTAAAGTTGAAGTGGGTTTTTCTGTAAAACGAAGTCCTTGCACTTTAGTGTGTGAAATTTGAAAACGCACTTGTAAAAGCAATAGCGTGCAGCACCTCTTCGCTTTGAGACTTGTTTGTGGTCCGCCTTGGCGAAGCATTAACTGCGGTTTTGTCTGAGCCCCTCACTTTTCCGTTGTGTAGCTGGCGCGGTGCTCGGTGCGATCAAACCCCTTCACATCTATCACTCCTGTGAAATATATTCTGTCGGCAACGCCAGTGACCAGGGTTTTTCAAGGAATTGAATTTAAGCGCGTGTAAGTTTTTTTAGTTATCCGTGCTACTATTACTAGTTACAAATTTAAGGTGTGCCTCCTAAACAACAAAGGAGGCGCACGCTTACAGCCCAACTACGGATGTATATAAACACCACTGGCATTTTGGTCCAATATTTTAGGAGGATCCCTTAAGGTGGAGTAAATTTGTAATAAGGCAGTAATTACTATCATCCACTCAAGCGCAGCCATATCACTACAGAGGAAAGCTATACAGCTTTCTCAGAATCGTCGTAGTTAAAAATAATTCACCCTGGTCCGAGGATCGAACCCGGGACCACTGCCTTTTCGGAGCAGCCATTTTCTGTCATCTCCGCTGTAAGCATATGCGTCTACTAGATGTGCATGTGACCGGCTCGATTCGTGACACACGGGGCCTAAGTTCTAGAGAAATTAGTTTTAAACTAGAAACGTTTTAATAGCGAAATTAATTAATCTCTGCCTCACTGGTCAAGGCGTACTTCCGGCATTAGCCAGGAGGCGTGTGACGTCAGAGATCATTTTACTTAATGAGATTTACTTTCCAACCGACGCTGGTTCTCTCTTCGCACAGGGGAGCCTAACGTTACCACGTTAATATTATATAGACCAAAAATCATTATCCCCGTCGGGGTGGTGCAGCGGTTAGGACACTCGACTACTGTGCCCAAGGATGCGGGATCTAGTGCAGGCCGCGGCGGCCGCTTTTCGATGGAGGCGAAAAGCAAGGCGCCCGTGTGCTGTACGATACGATGTCAGTGCACGTTAAAGAACCCCAGGTAGTCGAAATTTCCGGAGCCCCCCACTACAGCGTCTCTCATTGCCTGAGTTGTTTTGGGACGCTAAACTTTCTAAAGCAAGCTAAACCAAACATCATTATGCAGAAGAATAAAAATCAGCCACACACAGCACACACACATATACCTCGAATGATATCCAAAATCATGACGTCAGTCTATCGGTCTGGCTGCAATACTCAACGGCTGTCATAACACTTCCTTAAGAGTTTGTTAGAGGCAACAAAAGCTATTGAAAACGTAGTAGGGGCTATCCATGCGCGTTTTTCAGCACAGTTGTTTTCGCTGATAATTAGCTGTCACTTGTAGCAAGGGATTTTACGTTCCAGGCATGCAGAGTACGTGTATTAAGGACATGTTGGTCACTGTGCCCATGACTACAAAGGAGATACGGAGGCTTTTGACTCCCATTTACCCTTAAGACTGCGGTGTTAAATTTTACACGGACAGAGAGCGTAACGTAACGAAGTACCTTTGCTATATATTTCCTTCCTTCAATTAATGGCAAAGTTGCGTCCTTTCGTGGCGAGCAGCCTTAACAGAAATACATTTCATATCCACCGGTGAATATTCTCATATATGCACGCTGTATAAGCGCATCCAAGTGCGCAGGATTACAGTTGCAGCTTTGTTCCCTCTTAAGGGCGTCGCTAAACACACACACACACGCACACACGCACACACACACACACACACACACACACACACACACACACACACACACACACACACACACACACACACACACACGCACACGCACACACGCACACACGCACACACACACACACGCACACACACACGCGCACACACACACACACACACACACACATTTTTGCTCAAGTCCTAAATTGCTTAACTGACTCTTTACTTCCCTCAAATAAATCGCTCTTGATCCTGTACAGATCTATCTCGCACGCTGGCATTAATTTTGGTAAAATCAGCGAGCTCATAAAATCTCCACAGCGAAGTTGGGATGATTTTTTAATAACGCTGCCACGAACTAAGGCCAGATGATGCAAAGAGTAAAGCACAACTCGTAACATTATTGGAACAAGTTTCCAATGCTAATAATTTGACTCAGGGCCGTTCGATGTTCAAGAAAATCGGACCGCTCCGCTGTTACATTTTGCCGCCAAGAAAAGATGCTACACGTGGAGTAACCTTTCAGGGCTCTTTCGTGTACGTCTTCACAAATGAGGTTCTACTATATTTGTTTTCCTTTTCCACACTCACGCTAACTTGAGCCAGCCACTGCATAAGCACAACATATTTATTTATTTGCACTATTTAATATCAAAACCTCGTGCAAAATATTCTTGAGAACATTGTTCTGTTCACGATGTCAAAGGGGTTCTGATTTATTATTGCGTGTGCATCACCCTCTGAGAGCGAATACCATTCATCGCAGACTCTTCCGCACTGCATTACCAAGTCATGGTGATTAAAATTGCAGTGTTTGCGCGTCTCTGTATAACCGGCCTTAGCCTGTGCGTGTGTCCTAGCTTTTAAAGTATTCAAGGAACGTGCCGGCGTCTATGAGAACTTCGGCGTCAGCGTGCATCAGTAGCGGGGGTTTCATATCTTTGGATCCTTCAAAGCATACCCATGAAAATTCTGGCACGCTGCATTGCTTTGCTCGCGCATGATAAGAGGGTTTTTTTTTGTTTTTTTTTTTTTTCAGTCACGTTCGACTTGGGACGTTTTGAATAACATATAATCCTTTCCATAATCAGAATAAATAATGTATTAGTAACGTCCCGTGCTCTGCTTTGAATATGTTCTTCTCCATTTTCGGCGACTGCACACACATAATGAAATATTTGGACTTTGAAGGAAAACGTGGTAATGTCAGTCATGTTTAAGTAGAGTTGAACAAACTATTACAATAAATAGGATAAAGAATATATAGTGGGTTGCCATAATGTGAACAAAGCGGATATCTGATATAGCTCCTTTTGATGTGCTATCTTCGAACGCGCGTATTTTGCGGTAAATAATGCAGTCATCTTTAAACGAGCGGATGATTGAATTAATATTTATTGTAAATAAGGAACAGCATTTGGCCCAGCAGGTTACTTCATGTGCAAAACATGGAAGATCGCTGAACGGAGATGAGTGACCGTTAACAACTGTGCCTTTCTTGCGAGATGACAAGAAATTCGTCATCCATGAGGTTGTTAATGAGTCTAGATAAAGGGACTTGATTTCAGCTATCAAACGTACATGAAGGTACGACGCGGTGAAATACTTTCGAGAAGTCTAAGAATATGATTTCTGTGTGAAAGTTCTCGTCCACATTGCGCAGCAGTTCATTCGTAAATTCCAGTAGTTGAGACTAACATGAGAAACTTCTCCTAAACCTATCCATGCTAGTAAAAAAAAAAAAAAAAAAAAGAAATTGCTCCAATCGGGGTACTTAGCAGCGCTCGATGCAATTGTATGTCCAAGGTTTAGGTGTCCACAGAGCAAATGTGACAGATACTGCGCCTTTCCCTTCCTGCTAACCAGTTATTGTTATTATTATTATTATTATTATTATTATTATTATTATTATTATTATTATTATTATTATTATTATTATTATTATTATTATTATTATTATTATTATTATTATTATTATATTATTATTATTATTATTATTATTATTATTATTATTATTATTATTATTATTATTATTATTATTATTATTATTATTATTATTATTATTATTATTATTATTATTATTATTGCATGGGATGAATTTCAGTGATGTGAAGCGATAATAATGTGGGTTTGTGTTATTACCTGATTTCAAGATGGGGATAGTTTTGCATATTGTGCAGTCTTTTGGCACTTCTCATGTCGCTAATGACCGATTAAAGACATCAAATAAAGTATTGCAACAAACGGCAGATGAGGACCTCCCCGTCATCTTTCCGAAGTGTATGCAGGATTCGGGCAGAGACCATGCAAAGCAGCCTTGCTGCCAATATATTACTTTCAAAATCTTTCTATGTGTGCGTGATGCAGCGCAGCTCCAGGAAAAAAAGAAAGCTTCCGATGACCAACAATGGGGCGATCGAACCAACTGCGCAGTGGAACTATTTCCATCGTGAACCTTCCTCTCGCTGCTGTTCGGGATTCTTATGTGACCGGAGTTACTGCATCGCAACGCATGCTGCGTTAAGCAAGACTATTACACTTCATTTTGTGCAATAAGGCGCAAGCGGGGGTACCGCCCGCTTTGTGTATAATAAGAACGGTGCGAATCCTGTTAAATCTCTAGCTCCCAATCCCAGCGAGCTGCGCGGGCTCTCCAATACAAGCCACGTGCTCTTTTTCAGCTATTCTTTCATGCGCCGTTCCACGAAGCTCGCATAAATGAATACGTAATAACCTGGGGACAGGGGACAGAAATAAGAAAGAAATATTTGTCCTGGGAATGCATAGTGCTGGACAATAGCAGCGAGATTAAAGCCCTTTTCGGAGAGAACTTTTGGGCACATGAATGCATATGCGCGTCTCCATACAGAGCCGTACAGGTAGGTTGCTAGACACGTGGCAGGAGGTAGCAACAGGTTCGTCTTGACGACACGTTCGCTAAAAGCTGAGGTCTGCATTTACCTTTTTTTTTTTTTTTCTTTTTCTGTTTGAAATAAAGGTTTCTCTCTCTCTTACTGTGAGGCTTCAAGACCTGTCGGCATGTCATTGCCAATGGGGGATACAAGCATCGTGGCATCCCCGGGAAGTAAGAGTTATTTGTGTTGGAAGCATATGGTTCAACGCAGCTGGGAAAAACGCAGGTAGAACTGACACAAATATGCTTTCTGGGGAAGCATAGCTGCAGCGCTGACGTATTGCATCTGTGCAAATATGTCATCTGAAAAGCTGTATTACCGCGCACTAAGCAGCCATTATCGGTAACAACAAAGGCGATAACAATAGATATCGTTCTAAGCAGCTATCAGCGCACAATTAACCGGCTTCTGCACCTGACGTAGCCGGGCCCTGATTAGTCGTAAGGTTTGTGTGACGTCACGCCAGAAGTGGCATGACCGATTTGGTAGGAGCTGCCAAATCGTGCTCCTTGTTTTAGATTCAAGGCTGAAAAAGAAATCGAACTTTCCAGGACCCTTGTATTTCGAGCCAGACATACTATCTTTACGCCACCTATGGAGTTTTGTATGGCTCGGTTAAAGGGGAGATTTATATCTATGACTAGCAGTCGGATGACAGCTCCTGTTCTATGACGGATTTAAAAGGGTGCCAGCCGCAGCGCAACTTCAGGTATACGCGACTCTTAGGTGAGATTAAAGATTTAGAAAAGGAAAGAAAGCAAGGAAATGTAACAGCCAGAATTTCTGAGCAGTAAATGTCCAACCTTGAAGCCCCTACTGTACATCAACCAGTGCCTCGTTCATTGCCTTAATGTAATCAAAGGTCATTTTTTGCCGCTTTCGTCATTCTGCGGCGACGCAGTAAGATCCGGAACGATTGGACCGCTAGAAGCAACAAATGATATCGGTTATTCCTGCCACCTTTTCTGGCCAGAGTCGATGAAAAGATAGATTTAAGCCTCACCTTCTAGAATATATTTACGATGGAGTCAGTGGTGGTAATGACCTGCCTGTTTCAAAGCTGGTAGTCACGGGTACTATAGCTCCGCGTTATGAATTAGTTCAGCATCTTCCTCAAATGTATCAACCCATAGTTTCCGGTGTGAAATAAAGCTAACGTCATTCCTGAAAGCTTGTATTTTCCGAACTCCCTTTTTGCTGCGAAAGTTGAGCTCGTGTCACGATGCGGCAATATAGGCCTATGTCTGTGAGTATCCACGCAGAGTAAATCCATCCGTCAAAACCATCACAGGTCAGCCGCAGCTCCCCGCCGCTGTCTCTTAACTATCCGTAAGATGAAAGTATACAACAGCTGCATCTTACCTGTACTCACCTACGGGGCTCAAACGCGGAGGCTAAAACCAAGAGGGTCCTACTTAAGTTGAGGACAACGCAGAGGGCTATGGAACAAAAATTGGTAGGAGTAACATTAAGAAATGGGAAGCGTGCAGAGTGGGTCAGAGAAATAACTCGAGTTACTGACATTCTAGTAGAAACCAAGAAGAAGAAATGGGCATGGGTAGGACTTGTAGTGTGAAGAGAGGATAACCGATGGTCGCTTAGAGTAACAAACTGGATTCCAAGGGAAGGAAAGCGTAGCAAGGGGCGGCAGAAAGTTAGGTGGGCGGAGGAGGTTAAGACGTTCGCAGGGGTCAAGTGGATGCAGCTCGCATAGGACCGGGTTAATTGGAGGAACATGGGAGAGGCCTTCATCCTGCTGAGGATGATGATGACGATGATGACGATGTCTCAAGTTGCAAACCGAATTCTCAACTCTTCTTTCATCGCCTCTTTTCTAGCCTGTGTCTGTTTTCCAAATTTGGTTACTGCCAGCTTAGTTAGGGACTACATGTTTAAGCATTTCCATCACGCCTGTCTCACCGCATCGATAATGCATTGAAACTCAAGGCGAACGTGCTCATACTATTTTTAAGTCAATTACCCCCAACTAGGAGGCCTCTAGAATGGCTCACCCCATGAAACCGCCGCTACTACATATCGATCCCTATGCCTCTATATCAAACCGGATCATACACTTACCCACAAAAAAGGTCATAGTTTCTTAGAGTGCAAGCACTCTGCGTGAAACTCCTCTTTATCTGTAAATACATTCATTATCATCATGAAGCTCATAAATGTCTCATTCTATTAAGTGACTTGGCCAAGACGCGGTTCCTCAGTTCTGAGGACGCAATTCCTGACTGGCTTAACTTCACCTCCCAGAGGCGACAGATTTTAGCACTCCCACTACTGATCAGGCTGCTTTCCAAACGAAATAAGACGCTCGCGTGGAGTTTGTGTAAGAGACCTCGACAACTTCAACTTAAAAACGCCTCGTCCTTTGTTGGCGATCGACACCTAATTGACTGAAGGCGACCGCGTGCGCCATATTTTGAAGGGCATTGGCTCTTGCCTTCGCAGCTCTAGCTGCTCAAACCCATCCATGATGTCTAGCGCTCGCGCCACTTGCCAGTGACTTGACCGATCAGCGCATCTTGATCCGCTCTGCAAATCGTGAAGAGCTACACAGTCACATTCCTTCCATCCCTGTCTTTTCTCGTCCTCATACTCACTGTATTGAGTTGCATGACATCATCCAGGACGAGACTGCCTCCTTCTCTTCTCCCATGGCTTCAGAACCACCCGCCCCTTCCTATGTCCCGACATATGCTGAGATTTCTGCGACACCTGCTCCTTGCCCTCCTACCAGCCACGCGCCTGTGCAGCCCAGCCTCACCGCTACGTCCTCGAGAACCCCGTGTATGCATGGTGTTGGGCGACCGCTTCCATCTTGCATAGTATTTTTTTTTTGCTTCGACATTCGCGGGCATGTTACATGCGTCTGTCGCAGACGCCTGCATGATGACTGCTGTCACAAGCTGGCTCCTATAGCGAAAAATATACGGCATCTTCTGATCATGTTCTGATATGATCCTCCGGGTCAATGACCGGCCGGCCGCTTGATCGAGAGGAGGGAAGCGGCGCAGCCGACCAATGGAATGAAATACTGTGCTCCGGAGAGGCTCAGTCACTCGGGTTTCATTCTTGCGGGAACCCGCTCCGAGAAAGTCAAGCTTTTCAAGCCCGCCATCAACTCGTCTCGTCACGTCGTACGCCCGTCGCTACCCATCGACTCTCCGACTACGGAACGTCCTCGGAACCGCAAAGCTATGTGAGAACATTTAGCCGCAGAATGGCTATTAACTGAGGAATGCTGTCATCCTTGTTTAAACACCCAAGCAGGAGCTCTTTGTTCCTACCGAATATATTTTGAATACTAGTTTTGCATTAATCTATAGCCTTCTGTTATCAATGTATTTTTTCGTTATTGGGATTATCTTCTCTAATTTCCCGAGTAGTCTTTTATTGCGATCTTATCGTTGTAGCCTTGACAGTGTTCTGGTTATTATATAGCATCATTTTTAACTCCGCAAATAACTGTGCATTTGTTGTCAATGAAAGTGGCTCTTGTGAACTTATTCCTCAGTCTCAAACTGACCTCGTACTTTACAGGGTGACTGGCTTAACTTTTAACGTTGTTCGCAAGCCCCATTAGAGCCACGGCGGGTAACTTTAAAGGTGATCCCTCGCCTCAGTCCACCGTAAAGGCGGAGGTCTGTGACAAACGTGCAAGCTACGGTGACATTCAACGCGAGAACAGGTGCTAGTTTTCTCCCCGCCAGTCTTACGACGACAATGACCTCATGGTTGGGTTCCAGAAATGGACTGTGATCTTGCACACCACCTGCGCGTCAGCCTTACCCTCTAAAGGTGATTGATCGTCACAGAGGCGTTAATTAACCTCAAAATGCCCGCCTCCATCGTCGGCTCAAAGGTTTCCAGTTACAGGGTGCCACGTTATTTTGGCACAGCTACCAGCCACGCCTGGGCTCATTCTCGGTTCTCTGCGCCCTCAATTCTGCAAGCGTTTCATGAAGACTCCGCCGCTAGCCACTTTTGGTGACCAGAAAACCTATGAGCGCATTAAAAGCAATTTCTTCTGTCCTGACCTCTCAACCTTTGTACTGAAATACGTCATGTCTTGCATACCTTGCCAACGACGCAAGTGGTCTACGTCTCCTCCTGACGGTCTCTTACATACTTTTGAAGTCGTCGACATCAACTTGTATTGACCACGGCCCTTGACTACAGCATTCAATGTGCTGGGTCGTTACTGCCCAACTGAAAAACGAAAAGTTCTACGGGGCAATAACCTACACAATCTCATCAAATCACAGACTCTCATACGGTGCACATCATTATCATAGAATATCTTCCATAATTTATGGTTATGTACAAGAAACTATGAGATCTTACGCAATTAAATGCGACTTGCATGTGATTTCTTGCTTGAATTGAGTGAGACTGTGTAGGAAATTGGGAGATTATTGCCTCATACAATTTTTTCAGTAGAGTTCTATTGAACACCTAACCCCATATGCTGAACTCGCTGCTCTTCCTGACGACCATGCTTCTGAAATCGCCAATATCTTTCTTCGCATCGTATACCTGTTCAGCACAGCTGCCTTAGTCTCCTCTTCGGCGCTTCTGGCAAGTCATTTCTCTCCTCCGTCCTCGCAACAGTGCTTCATGCCTCGGACGCGGTGCACAACTCTACGTCCGCCTACCAACTCAGACCAACGGCCCCACAAAACGCCTTCATCTCACCCTCTCTGATCTGCCCTCCACCTACATCAATCCATATCACACCAACTCGGACCCTTTCCTCCCCTTTGTTACATATGCTTACAACACCACCGTTGAAGGAGCCACAGCGTACTCTCTATTTTTTCTTGTTTACTGCCACCCCCCTGCCCGTGTCCTGGACGCATCTCCTTCTGTACTCCGGCACCTTCGGCCACCTGCCCATGAATAGTTCGCTGCTCGTATCGCTCAATGCCGTGCCCAATGGCTTGCAAGCCACTCAAGCTCCAGGAAAAGAACGTACGACATGGCGATGAAGTACTGCTGTGAACACCTACTCGGCCGCCCTCACCTCTCCTCTCCCCGGCTTGTGGGAAAAATTCCTCAGCTATCCTATTGGCCCGTATACGGTCTCGGAACAAACAATCCCTTTGAGCACATCACCCTGCATCGAGTGTTCGTGACTGACGAGACAGTCCACGTGTAGCGTTTGGAACGTTTTACCCGCCGCCTTACCTATCTAACCTGCGATCAGGATCGTCTCTCTCGTTCGGGAGGATGAAGAGTGTAAGTACTGTTCGCGAAAGCCATTGTAATCAGTAAATTTTCATCATCATCATCATCATCATCGGTAGTTTTCGGCTGGGTAGAAGACGAAGCTTGACCGGAAGCTTCAAGTTAGTGGCTAGTTCTGCTTCGGCTTGTCTCGCAAGGGTAAAGAAAACCTGCCGGTACTTCGTCTTGTCTCACAATATTGACATCAGTTAGAAGGAAGTAAACTCTTGTGAACTCAATAGCAGTATGCTCCGCTTCATTGTTGACGAAAATAAAGCACAGATCAGTCGATTTCTGCAGATTGTGACTGAATCATTACTCGTTAAGAAATCAATAGATCTTCAGATAAACCGGTAGCAGTGAAAGCTCTTCTCTGCCAATCCTTTCGATTCCTCCTTACTTAAGCAACCCTGCAGACTAGAACGAGTTCCCTGCACAGGTGTTGTATCTCCGGGGCTCCATCCAGTCGTTCTCTTGCTTCATCCTCGATCTCTCTAGGAGACAAGCATAGCAGATGCAGACATGTCGAACACCCCTGGAGTGGGGAGGCACAAAGCCAAGCACGCGCGTCACGTCGCATAGCACAAGCAACAACGCAGGCGTAGCACAGTGGAGAAAAAGGGGAAAAAAGGAAGCGCATAGAACTTGATCTCTACACGCTAAACGGCGTGCGAACGCACAGCTATCTTCCCATCTCATCGGGCTCCCGCGCCTACGTAGACGATGTCCACGGCGATTTGATCCGGAGAGAGAATAAAGAATGGAAGACTGCAGGCCTACATGCTTAAGCAGAAGCGAAATAAAAACAGAAAATGAGGCAGGCTGCTGCCAGGCCTCGTTGAACAGTGAAACAACGGAGGAGGAAGCAGGGTAAGCAAAAATGAGGAAAGCAAGAAAATGCTGTGGATCAGCACTCGTCACTTCTGCCGTTCTTCTGAGCCCTGCACTCTATCATTGTTTTTTTTTTCCCTTGTTGTGAAGTGACGCAATCTACGTTTAACATCATTTTTTTTTCTTCTTCTTCTTTACAATAGGTTGTCACATAGCAGTCAGCTTTATCGCTTCCTCAAACTACACTGCACTTCTAAACTACCTCATTTCAATAGCTTTTTTTTTTTTTCATTTTCCCGTTTATGTCAGGTAAGTGAACACAAACTCCCTTCCTGGTCGATGCTGCTGCCCTGCCCTTATTACTACTTTTTTTTCCCGGCAAAACCCATATCCCCCTTGTACTGGAAGCGCTAGCGCGCCTATGCCTGCGCTACTCTCTTCCCATCCTACTGCCTCTTTCCTGACTTCCTGTCGAATACAAATGGAAGAGAATATTTTCGCGGACTCGGCAGAAGCCTGGAGATTACCATCATTCCAAGCCCACTTTACTGCGTTTTCCTACCGCTGAGTTTCACCGTTTTTTCTTCTTTTACTTCTTATTCGCTTCCAAACAAGTTCTGTTTGCTTTTGTTATTGTTTTGATATTCTTCCTTTGTTTTCGGGGTAAAGCTAGGAACCTCCATCGCATAGCCTCACTGACGTTCTTGTGAGTTTTATCTCGTCTCCATACATACAGACGCATACTTACCGTTATATTGCAAAACATTTCCTTCCGTGAGATAATAATGCCACTTCATTCTAAAGAATCGCGACTAAAATCGCAAACAAAAAATCTAGGCGAACTAAACTCACTGCAGAAATATGGGTAGCAGGTACTAAAGTCGTCTATGCCCTAATCTACCTGCGCAAGTTAACAGATAGTGGCTTCGCTGATAAGGCATGTGGGGAGCTAGCTGCCGAGCTTTGTACTGTTAATTCTCCCTTCATCACAATTATATTCGGAGCCACCCTGCGCCTTACATTTAAATGCCCAAGATGTCGTGAAAATCAGGGGGCATTCGGGTTTCTGGAAAATTAGATCGATGGCTCCTTTTGCATGGGTGTATTGTCCACCGGATGAGGACGGTCCCTGCTATGGCCAAAGATCTGTGGAAGTCAGCATGGCATTACAAAAGTCGCTCATTCATTCATGTATTCGCCGGACGTTGCGATAGAATACTTTTCCTTTGTACAAGAGTGCAAGGTTCTAAGCAGCGCCTCCTTTCTATATCACAATGCCCTGTTTGAAAACTTGCGTTACTTTCGAATAAAAAAGCGTCACATCTTCATTTTGTCAATAATACAGTAGAGAGGCATTCTCTGCAACGCACTAGCAGGAATAAATTCACTTTCTTCTGCGTGGTATTTCTTAGGCTCATTACTATTTTAATGCGACAGGGCTATAGTCCACATTATCAGAACAACAAACTCGTGTGCGAAAATTCATTGATCAATCAACGGGCTGATTACGTCAGAAGGTCCCTGGCCTGGTCTAGCGCTGATTGTGCGGCTAGGTATGGAACGCCACAGGACCACGTATAGAACAGAAGTGAGTTGGCTGGTCCTGCGCGTTTTCTGTTTTTTTTACGTGATTTCCTATACAACTTATTCGCTCGAAAAATGGCCTAGGCACGACCGCACTCTGCCATCACTGCATGCATGCGAACGAGCCTCGTGTAAAAATGCGAACAGACCTTTCCGCGAACAGACGAGCAATGTGAAGCGGCTTTCTACAGGCGCGCATATTTTGTGCCTCTGAGTAGACACTCCCGAGTAAGCCGAGTTACTGAACTGCGCGCATAAGACAAAAACAATAAGCTAAACAAAGTAATAAAACGAATTTTCACTTGTCCGCAGGAAGCGCGACCAGGGGCCCTAGAAGCTTTGCGTGCTGGTCTAATTAGACACAAGCTGAGCTTGAGCTACACGTTCGAGTGAGCAGCCTGCGGCGGTCGACACAAATAGCCCCGAGGAACACGCTCATTAGTGGGTTCGACGTCGACACTGACAGCCAGAAAGAACGGGGAGGCCTTGGGCCACAGGTCGCAGTGAGAGCGTGCATATAGTCCACGCTGTTGACAACTGTAAGCTCGTTAGCGACAGGGAAGCCACAGCCATTGTAAACAGTGAGTGCAACAATTGTTGATCGAGTGCTTTCCTGCTCGGTTGCTTCCAACGTTCCGAGAACGAAAACCGAAAGACGGCTCTCTCTGCGAGGATGCTTCGTTAATTACGGGTAAGCAGATACAGACAACCGTCATATTTGTAAACAGAGGCGGCGCTGCACTCGGTGGCGATGCGAAATGTAGGCACAATCTTATACAAAGCTAAGTAGCGGTACCTTCGAAACCGATCCGCGGGTGCTAATGCTTGAAAGTGTACACGTCGCTTGCAGTTAGAATTTTGTGTGTGCGTGTGCGTGTGCGTGTGCGTGTGCGTGTGTGCGTGCGTGCGTGCGTGCGTGCGTGTGTGTGTGTGTGTGTGCGTGTGTGTGTGTGTGTGTGTGTGCGTGTGTGTGTGTGTGTGTGTGTGTGTGTGTGTGTGTGTGTGTGTGTGTGTGTGTGTGTGTGTGTGTGTGTGTGTGTGTGTGTGTGTGTGTGTGTGTGTGTGTGTGTGTGTGTGTGTGTGTGTGTGTGTGTGTGTGTGTGTGTGTGTGTGTGTGTGTGTGTGTGTGTGTGTGTGTGTGTGTGTGTGTGTGTGTGTGTGTGTGTTAGAAATGAACCTCTGCGCCAGATGCAATTACCAAGCGCAGCTCAACATCAGCTTCCTTTGTTAATAGTTGGCAGGAACCGCACAACAGATGACATCGGGCTTCCTGGACGCTTGCGAGCGGTACCGAAACTCCGGTGTCACTGTGACCTCTTCTGGACAATAAAAGTTTTCACCACCACTGCCAACAATGCGGGTGATTACAGTGGCTCAGGTATAGAAACCAAGAAAATGCGACATAAAGTCGTCAACTTCACCGGCAAGGGCGAAGTTGTAAGAAATGTTTTACTTCACCGTCCCCATCCCCGTTGTCTACTTTAGTGCCTATTGGTAGTGTATGCAAGAAAAAATGACGCCACAGCAAACGTGAAGTAACTTTCTATATACGTGACGAAGCGTATGCGGTGCTAGTGTTTTGTCCATGATACTTAGTTTCTATATATACCAAGAACTCTCCATTTGGGCTGCCGATAATATAAATATTGTAGCTGCCCTTCGAGCCAAGAAATCTACGTACCGACGTCTACTACTCTTCGACACAAATAGCCCCGAGGAACACGCTCATTAGTGGGTTCGACGTCGACACTGACAGCCAGAAAGAACGGGGAGGCCTTGGGCCACAGGTCGCAGTGAGAGCGTTCATATAGTCCACGCTGTTGACAACTGTAAGCTCGTCTACTACTACGAGGCACTCTTCATCGGAATTATATACATAAATTTTTTCTCACCTTACTAAGGTAGGGCAGGGAGAGGTTTGTTATGGCATACCTGTTAAAGGGTCTTCAGCCGCCGAAACGCAAAACGAAAAGCATTTTTATGTTGTTTTTTTTGTGCTAATCCGCGGGAAATTTTAGTTCCTTATCATTTTTCTCTATAGCAATAGCTTCGAAATTAAGAACTAAAACAACCACACGCTTCTGGAGAGATACCATTAACCTACTAAATCCAAATTTCATTTCAACGCTGTGTCGTCCTTCCTGTCACTGTCCATGTCTTAAGGGTGCACTGCTTTTTCAAACATGAATTCGTTGTACCCCCATTGCATATTTCATGTCCTGTGCACTATGCAACTGTGTTACTGAACGCGCCTTCCCCACCTTACTTCAGGAGTATGTCTCTTGCAGTTAACATAACCTCGTCGGTATTGGACAACGAGACCCTCGTCCACAGTGGCAGATATTGTTAGGGAGTAGGAGTACACTTGGACATAGACGCATACGGGAAGGATCACAGACGCAGGAGACAGACGCAGTCACAGAAACAGACACAGTCGCTTCTTCTTCTTCTTCTTCTCCCTCGTTATAATGGCACATACCCACAGTGGGGGATTGGCCAGAATTCATTGTAGGTGATATAATATAATTGATAATGTCGATTTGACTGTATGATAGACAGTCACTCTCCGTATACCGACTCCATCGTTCTCTTCTTTCTCATCCACACTTCCCATCCGGATGCTTGCGCCGCACTTCGTCTTCCATACCGTAACAATATTATAACTACAAGAACTTCCTCCATAACCGCGAGTATCCCGTGGGACATGAAGCTACGTGCATCCAAACCACTGAGCCGCCGCGGTGGGTAATCCGCATATCTCGAAAAATAGGGAGATGCATCAAACGTGGAAAAAGGGCAGAAAAGAGGGGCAGCAAATTGGCGAAGCCCTCTTAACTATACTATCCACCGGGAGGATAGAGGGAAAAAGAAATGTATCTTAAAGCTTTACAAGCTTATCAACGCCGATGAAAAAAACTCTCATGGTCGTGCAGTTAAGAGTACCTGCTTACAGGCAAACATGACATGCACGTAAATAACTATTTAGGTTGTTGTTACGTATTTCCCTCACTTCGTGTAATTTCCTGACTTTTTTCGATTTGACGCATGGATGGAAGTTGGCGAAAGTCTCAAGTTGTTAAGAGTATAGTGCAGCACCCGAATCAAGAATTACTAAGATCAGAATTGTTTGTTGGAAAAGCGCAGCCTGTTGGACCACGAATGATTTGTTCTTCGGCTGCAATGAATGAGATAACCAACCTCCCTCCACCTATTCCCCTTAAAGGAACATAAAGGAAACGCCACAATTTCTAGATGAGGTTTCTTCTTAAAGCAGCGCGAAACACAGGACAAAAGAACAGGAGACGACACAAGCGCTTTGTCATAAAAGCGGTATTCGACTCGAGGAGCAAATGTTTCCCCGTGTAAAGTGCACAGCCAATATGCAGGCATTCAAAAACTACGTCACGAAAGCATAACCTATCAGAAAAGAGAAAGAAGCTGAAATTAAAATACGATGAGCATCAAAAACAAGGTGCCGTTTTCAAAAGGTTCGGCTCCTTCTTTAAGGAGCTCAAAAATTGAAGGCAAATGCTACCATAAAAAAAGAACGCGGAATCGATTCCTATACGAATGGAGGGTCCTACCGCATACGCAATAAATACAATACACCTCGCCGAGCTGGCGCGGTAGCTCCGGCGCTCGACTACTGTTCCAAAGGATATGGTATCGAATCCCGGCCTCGGCGGCTGCTTTTCGATGGAAGCGAAAAGCAATGCACCAGTGTGCTGTTCATTGTCAGTGCACGTTAAAGAACCCCAGGTGGTCGAAATTTCCAGAGCCCTCCACTACGGCGTCTCTCATTGCACGAGTCACTTTAGGACGTTAAACCCCTCAAACCAAACCAAAATAATAAATAAAGTGCCCTTGACAAAGCACACTGCAGCACGCAGCGTCAGAGAAGCAAGTACAAGCCCACTGAGGAAAAATGTTGATTAAAGGGAGAAAACATGAAACCATGAAGATGGAGAGAGAATTCAGTCACTTTGTTGCCTTGCTGAGAGAAAACCATGCTATTTGAGTCATTGTCATGGTCGGGGAATACTTTACTGACACGCTTGACAAGATTTGGAACGAGACGTGGCTCTAGGCTGGCGAATGGAGAGGTCTTAAGAGAGCAATGGCGTACAATCTCGACTGGAGTTGAAGGCATCTACTGTGGCTTCAGCGCTGCCGGTACTTGGAACTGAGTTCACAGTAATTTTTATTCGGGTGCCCCCTCTGCAAATCATTTCCCCTGCTGACATTTAAGTACTTTCTCTTTTAAAGGGACGTTTATTAAAGCACCGCTTTTACTAGTGATGCTAAGTAAACCTTGCTTGTGGGCTAGCTGCAGTGGTTTCTTATGGCTGATGACTGCTTTCGCTTCATGTTCCGTCAAAAGCACCAAAGATAACATTCAATGAAATTAACACAGGTGATGCGCACACTATAAACTGACAAGTTATTTCTGGTTTGAAGAAAAAGTGGAAAACATTATAGCTAGGACCTAAGAAAAAGACAATGAATGAAACAAAAAAACAAGCGCTTACGAGGAAGAAGAGAGCTTGGAGGACAACAAAAAACGTTTTGAACAAGAGGAAAACAAGCGCAAAAGAATCAGAGAGAAAAGGTCGAAAACAAAGTGAGGAAAAAAAAAATATTAGCTATGTTTAGAAAACCAGTCGCCCTTGCTTCTTTTTATTTATGTCCTGAAAAAACATCTGTATTTTCCTCTATTTGAGGACTACCGAAGGCACGATCATGCCTTCTCCTTCCTGACCTTAAGTCATCACAAAAGTTTTGATTATCTCTCCAGTCAAGGTGTCTTTGAATGTTGCCAGTATGGTTACGTGCACCTACGTGGCCTCGCAAAGATGTTTAAAGACACCTTGAGTAGGGAGATAATCAAATCTTTTATGAAACTTGCGGAAAGTATGGAGAGTGTGTGAGCCTGCTGTCGGTAGCCCTCATTAAGAAGGAGGTGAAATGTTTGTTCAGGAGATTAAGAGAAGATAGGGGCGAATGTTTTTACAGACATAATTTATTGTGCTATTCCCCCTGGGTTTTTTGTTTACGTTATTGTTTTCCTCAAACATTTGTTGTTCACCTCAAAGTTTTCATCTTAAGGTTTTATTTTTCATCAATGAAATGTTTACGTTTCCCTCTTTAAAATACTTTAGTCCTGGAATAGTTTTATTTGCCTTCAAATCAGAAATAATTCGCGTTATCTTTGTGTTTACGACGAAATATGCAGCGCCACGAGTTACAAGTTACTAGCGACATCAAGGACATCACTTATAAATGCCTGAATGTTATACTATAACGAGCTTTATTGACGATTATTTATTAACGAGGATCCCGTTGACGAAGCGCATCGGGGCAGGTTGCGGGTGGCAGTGAACAAGAGGTTGGTTGGATGGCGTCAGATGGCATCGTGGTACCAAGGGTGCGACTGCGTAGCGCCTGGATCAGTCCTCGCACACTCCAACAAGATTATGATCAGCTTTATTGCAGGGCGAGCTCACTTACTAAGGCTGGGTCAAGATTGCTGCTTGCAGGTCCTGGCTCAATCAGCTGGTGCTCGCGTCCCGTGCCGGCGCGCTGGCGCAAGGTCATATTCTTCTTTACAATAGTGTTTGAAGACATGACGGCATGACATGTTTTAGCTTTTTCGGGCTTCCCAGAGATGCAGTGAGCAACACCCTAACAAAGTGAACCTGACCATGGCGACTTAGTGGTGTGGTGACCAAATATGCTCACACTGTGCCATTACATAGGCCGTTCCGAGCAGTCCTACCTCATAAATTCTGCTATTATGCTCTTGCTTGCTGGGACGCTACACAACACTGTAACCGGCAAGCAGTAGCGCTCACTTGACACTCAAGATTCGCTTCGGAAAAGGGACGCGAAAAAGCTTCCGGTGAACTAGAAATGTCACTAAACAAGGATGTACCGGATAATTTTTTTTACTGAGTAGAGATTCATATTTCAAAATTGTGGCGGCTACTCAGTGTAATTTACGGAGGTGATTTGCCCAACAAGGCGTATATAATTCGTGTTTGCCTCCAGCTGATCATCTTAAACGAAAACGCTTTTTACGGCATTTCATCCCGTAGAGCACATTAATCATGCACATATCAAGAAAGAAGAAGCTCTTGGTCATGTTTAAAAACTTCTGCTCGTATGGTGTCTGGCGTAAAATGCATCAGTGAGGGATTGCTGCGCATCATGGTGATGTTAACATCGGCTGTGCCATTCGTAATGGTTAGGCCGCTAGATCTGCTGCGTGGAGAAACGAAGACAAAAAAGGGGGGGGAAAAACTGCCTGTGATGTTGCCTCCTCGACAAACATTTCACTCTATTATTGGGGTGTCTCGATGCGCGCGCCCCCCTCCGCCGAGTGCGCGCGCATCGAGGCACCCTATCTATTACCGCGTCGGAGCGCCAACTATGTTTCGAGCGGTGCTTTGTCGTTTCGATCAACGACCGCCGCTTCGTCGCATATAACTTCGAGGCCACCAACGCCTCATTGGACGAAAAGCCCGGAGAAAAAAGTAAGGCGCGCTTTTTAGACTTCTTTTTCTCTATGCTAGCAGCTGACTGCGATCGCAGATTGGCGATTGGACACAGATGCGTATAGCGATCACACTGTGTTCGTAATATTCCCTTTATACATATCACAAATGTAGTTAGTTCATGCGGAGGAAGAATCACAAAGGTCAGTGTACTAACTCAGTGTGCACTTCCGTGCATGAATATTAAAAGGCAAGAACGGCAGGAACAGGGACATATTGTCACGTAGTGGTGACGAGGTCGACGACACAAATGAAGGGTCGATGATTGCACTAAAGAAACTCTTTATTTGGGCTGACTTGCGCCCGCAAAAGAACTAAGCATCTCGGCGGCGGCGATAGCAACAAACGTGCTCGTCGGTCGTCGGACAAAGAATGCCCGTCACACTCGGCAACGCTCAATTTAAAGGCTGCACCGAACAATCTAGATAACGTCGCTAACAGCTACCAGCACGGGCTGGAACATTGTGGAAAGACACCCGAGTGGCCAGAACCTTCGAGACAGATCTCGGTGCGTCTTGCGCTACAACAAAAACTGATAAAGGTGTGACTCGCGACATCAAGCAGTAACAAACAAAGTTTACGGAACTGATACGCGGTCCAGAATCAGAGTGATAAGCTTGTATGCCGGCGGCTGTTAAAAAACAACAAATACTGTTTTGAAGGTTTCGCGGCATTACTCCCCCCTTAAAAAAAACATCGCCTCGATGTTCCAAAACAAAGAAACTTAAACATAAACACTGCAAAGTTTAAACACCAAAGATTCTTTAACGCGCGTAATATGGTTTCAGTCGTACAACATGTACAATTTCTGGGCGTGCGCGTCGCCGTTGTGATGCTGACGTTCCGTCGGGAATGACTTCATAGTCCAGTGGTCCGACGCGGCGAAGGATTTTGTATGGCCCAAAGTATCGACGCAACAACTTTTCACTTAATCCGCGACGGCGAATTGGTGTCCAAACCCACACTTGGTCTCCTGGATTGTACTCTGCATGGCGTCGTCGTAAATTGTATCGTCGACTGTCGGTGCGCTGTTGGTCTTTAATACGCAGCCGTGCGAGTCGTCGGGCTTCCTCTGCACGCTGCAGGTAGGCGGCGACGTCAAGGTTGTCTTCGCTGGTTACGTGCGGCAGCATTGCGTCGAGCGTCGTCGTGGGCTCCCTGCCGTACACAAGCTTAAACGGGGTCGCTCTGGTCGTCTCCTGGACTGCCGTGTTATACGCGAAGATCACGTACGGCAAGATGGTGTCCCAGGTCTTGTGTTCAGCGTCGACGTACATAGCGATCATGTCCGCGATCGTTTTGTTCAGGCGCTCCGTGAGGCCATTGGTCTGGGGATGGTACGCAGTTGTTCGTCGATGGCTTGTGTGACTGTATTCCAGGATGGCTTGCGTCAGCTCTGCCGTAAACGCCGTTCCCCTGTCCGTGATGAGCACTTCTGGGGCGCCGTGTCGCAAGAGAATTTGTTCGACAAAAAATTTGGCGACTTCTGCCGCGGTACCATTTGGTAGTGCTCTTGCTTCGGCGTAACGGGTAAGGTAGTCAGTGACCACGATGATCCACTTGTTACCCATAGACGAAGATGGAAAGGGGCCGAGGAGATCCATCCCAATTTGCTGAAAGGGCAGGATTGGGGGCGGAATCGGGTTTAGTAGTCCTGCTGGTCTGATCGGTGGCGTCTTGCGTCGTTGGCACTCGGGTGTCTAGATAACGTCGCTAACAGCTACCAGCAGGGGCTGGAATATTGTGGAAAGACACCCGAGTGGCCAGAACCTTCGAGACAGATCTCGGTGCGTCTTGCGCTACAACAAAAACTGATAAAGGTGTGACTCGCGACATCGAGCATTAACAAAGATTACGGAACTGATACGCGGTCCAGAATCAGAGTGATAAGCTTGTATGCCGGCGGCTGTTAAAAAACAACAAATACTGTTTTGAAGGTTTCGCGGCAATATGAAATGACAGGGGAATTACAGTCTGTCCCCAGCCGGAAGTATAAATATAAACATCATATAGCAGTGATAAAGGTGGTGAAAATAATTATTTTCTTGTAACGGTAACCTGAATCATTAGCATGTACCTCTTAGAACGCCGGAACGTCGAAATTTTCGGCGCGCTAAAAACAGACGAGAAAATAAACAACCTACACTCTCAGTTCAGTTCAGTCGTTCAGTCGTGTCCGACTCTTCGTGACCCTATGGACCATGTCACGCCACGCCTTCCGGTCTCTCACTATCTTCCTAACATCACATAACTTCATCTGCAGTGCCTCGAGGATGCGATCTAACCATCGCGTTCGCTGCCTACCCCTTCTCCGGCGACCCTCAACCTTTCCCAACATCAAATCTTTCTCCAGCGACTCCTCTCTTCTCATCAGATGACCAAAGTAGATGAGCTTTAACTTTAGAATTTGACCCTCCAATGAGCAGTCAGGGTTTATGGTCGACAATATTGGCTGATTTGATCTTCTGGCAGTCCAAGTACCCACGTTCAAAAGAGGTGCCCGAATTCTTTCTTCATATTTGATGTACCTGCGATTGCCTGCGCATCAGCAAACACTGACAGCAGTTTCTGAATGCCGGACAACTCGTATTTGAGTCGCGCGCAAGTTTTCTCTGAATTTCACGTTGCACATCACACAGCACTTGTGTTGTCATCCTTACGTGTTGCTCCAGAAATTATTTCATTTTGAAACCATGAACCAACTAACCGTGAAACAAACGTTGCTGAATTGCTTTTGCCGTGGCTCCATCTTTCTTTTCTTGCGATACGAGTATGCACTCTGATTTGGTGTGTCCGTTTACCAAGCAGCTGCAGTAAGCCGGAATTAAGTCCCCTGGTGAGGCGCGTGGAAAACCTCGCTCCGGAGGGGACTGATTCATTCTGCTCACAAGAACGTCGTATTCGTTCTACGCCCGATTTCATACATGCAAGTGAGCGATGTTCGAACGCCCCGCATTCGGCATTCGGCTTCTTAAAATATTTTTTGCATGTAAGGTATGGAGGAACAGTACAATACAGGCAAACAGGTGATGCATATTTAGGGAACACAGCAAAAGGTCTCCATGATAGCGAAATAAACACGGAACGAGCGCTGAATTAACTTCAGTTGTGAGTCGACGACTGCTTATTTTTTCATCTGTATCTCTGAGCACTGTTAGTGAAAACAACATAAGGGAGTCTGAAACCATTGTCACTCCAGGCATATACGTACGGCAGTATGTACGCATATACTACTTGTATACATGTAAGGTAGAATAAGAGATATGGCTACACGATATGAAAGAGGGGCACTGAACAAATGTTGAAGGGAGCTTCCGTTCTCAAGCCGAGCCAACGTTTCCACAAAAGGACTTCTCAACGTTTGGGCCTTGCGTACATGCATGCTTGCATGTCCATAGTCGACCTGACTTATCTACAGCACTCGAGCGAGGCTGTGCGTAGGAAGGAAAACTGAAGTCTAAGGCAGTACTGAAATTTATTGATAATACTTGCAAGCTAGCACAACTGCAGTAGCTAAAACACCACAGGTTGAAATTCATTGCCCATAACAAACGAGCTATGTAATATAGATATATAGCTTAATTTGCTCCTCAGCACATCGCTCAAACACTCTGGACGAGTATCGACTCTGTATGTACTAAGTACTACACGTTTGTATGTATGTATGTATGTATGTATGTATGTATGTATGTATGTATGTATGTATGTATGTATGTATGTATGTATGTATGTATGTATGTATGTATGTATGTATGTATGTATGTATGTATGTATGTATGTATGTATGTATGTATGTATGTATGTATGTATGTATGTATGTATGTATGTATGTCTACACGTGTGTGTGTGTGTGTGTGTGTGTGTGTGTGTGTGTGTGTGTGTGTGTGTGTGTGTGTGTGTGTGTGTGTGTGTGTGTGTGTGTGTGTGTGTGTGTGTGTGTGTGTGTGTGTGTGTGTGTGTGTGTGTGTGTGTGTGTGTGTGTGTGTGTGTGTGTGTGTGTGTGTGTGTGTGTGTGTGTGTGTGTGTGTGTGTGTGTGTGTGTGTGTGTGTGTGTGTGTGTGTGTGTGTGTGTGTGTGTGTGTGTGTGTGTGCGCGTGCGTGCGTGCGTGCGTGCGCGCGTGTGCGCGTGTGCGCGTGCGTATGTGTGGCGCGTCACTCCGCCTCTCACATTCTGTGCCTGTCTTTGTCCGCCTACAGTCACCAGCATTCACAGAAAGTGCATAAAACTTTGTCGAACTGACTTTATTGTTCAGTTTCGATCACACTTGAGTTAGAAACTTTCGTTTAGCTCCCGATGATGATAAGAATATTTGAGCTGAATTCACAGGACCAGTCTCCTGCGAAGGTCAGTGCAGCGAAAATGGCACGAGGGATAAAAGTAATGTAGAGGCAGAGAGAAAGAGAAGAAGCAAAAATAGCAGTGAAGCAAAGGCCTTTTCACGGGCTCTGGGCAATCGCAATGCCATCATCACTACGGACGCTCTCCCAGCCCCGTTCGTCGCAGCCATTGGGCATCAATGATGCAAGGAGATGGAATGGGGCTCTTTCGTGCCCCGCTGAAAGAGCTTTTCATTTTAACGAGCCTGGCGCACAATGGAGGGACGTGATGACGAGCGGGGTGAAGATTAGGAAAAGAGCCGGGAGAAATGAGCAAGAGTGCGTTAAAGAGACGCCTTAAAAAAAAAAAGATGAAAATAAGGGAAAGGTAAATAGCAGTCACTTTATAAATCAATACTAAAGGCGGCTGGACCAGGGCAGAGATGTCCTTGACTTTTCCCATCAAAGGAAGGCCTAGTAACGATGCTAATAAGGTTGGTGATAAGACAAAGTTGAATGGGCGAACAATCAAGATGTTGATCAGTTCAACACTGTCTTAAAATAACACTAGAAGAAGTAGTAGGGCTTAAAGGCAGTAGTTGTGATGGCAATGGTAACTGCAGTGAGATTCTGTAGTGGTAGTAGTAATCCGATCTACAGTGTTTGTCAAAAGTTGAGAGTCCAGCGGCGTCTGCTTTTAAGCCCTGTAGCGACGCTCCTTAAGTATTCGAAGAAGACTGAACCCTTGCAAATTGTATGGTAAAAATATACTGATCATCAGAAGATTTGGAACCCTGGCAATGCATTATGATCCAGATGGCCTGGCTCAGAAGCAAACCCCATGGACTCTAAAATGTCGACAAATAGTGTACATTCAACCGACACAGCCTTCGCTTTCGCTTGCACAGAAACAGTAGGATCCCTGTAGTGCGAAAAATGTCAGAAATGGTAGGTGAACAAGAGCTATAACAGAACCTCGTTGAATGGTCGCTGTATGTCAGTAGTATGAATTTTGCATTTACAGGAGCATCGCAATCGCGGACTTAGAGGAAACATGTATTCTTCTTGTGCTAAGTTCTGAGCGAAGCTGAAACTTCGGGAGAAAAGTTCGTACCCTATTTTATTACATCCTGACTCTCCTCACTCTTTATGATACCTGATTAACCAGAAAATGAAAATCGTGTTTAACAATCAAACTCTGGTTCCCATCCTGGAGCAGAAAGTACTTTCATCCCTATTATTTCTCCTCGCACCTGGATTGCTAGGAAAGGCACTCAGGATCTTTCAAGGAGCCGGGGGCAGTCGTAGCTTTGATTTCTGCCACACAAACAAACATCTATTAGGTATCTGCTGCATATCAGGGGTGACCGACAAGAAAAAGTGGCAAAAATGTTTTTGGAAGACACCTATGTAACTTCACGTTTACTTATTTACATTGCTGGCAGGAGAAGCCGGATAGGCGATATTGGTTCCAAAACAGAGCAGAAAGCATATCGAAGAGAAATGTTTCCATACTTAGCTAGCCACTGACCACTATACTGGTGGACATCTTACAGGGCCTTTGTAGAGAAGGCTGAGAAGAAGAGGGAATGATGCAGGTCTTTGTACCCGTGTCGTGGAGAATGGCTTGTTGCCTGTTCATGCTATGGATATTGAGGGGTGAAGGGAGAGACAACGCATCATCCCTGGTGCTGAGTTAGGTCGCTCCCCACGGCACAGAATAAAAAAAGCGTGAGTCAGATTTATCTGCCCAGCATGTGCTGAAGAGCCATGAAAACCTGTCCGCGCGTATAGTTTGCACTAAGGGTATTTAATTGTGACAACACTAATAACACACATTAGCGCAAGTTTTCTTTTTTTCCTATTTCAAGTGAATTTTTGTTGGCTTGGCAGAAGATAACAGTGCACACAGAGGTATAAGACAAGTAATGGAGCACACGGAAGACACAGACGTGGCCATGGAAGGCCTGAATGGTGAGCCTAAAAATGGATTAATTTCATATTGACCTTTACCCTGGCATTTTGTAGGATGTAGAGGCCATCGAAAAGGTGAGCTGCAGTACTCACAAGATAGAGAGGCGTCAAATTAGTCTAGACATTTAGAGGGAACGAAGGAAATTAGTAAGGGAAAAGCCCCTCGACAATTTAGCGGCAAAGGCGAAAATCGAAGAAATCAGGACCTCGAAGCAGAACCGATAATCTGCTTTAGCCTAGAAAGACGACATAATTATTGAAACATTCAACGTTAATATCAGAGATATCTCTACAGACTGCGCAGTAGAGGTAGGCGGTGTGATAGTTAGACAGGATACTGATAAACTATTGAAAGAGACTAAAGATCTAATGAAAAGACGCAAATAATGAAAGCCTCCAACCTTATTGACTGGACTTACCTTGCAAAGCTATCAAAAGTAATCAAGGAGTCTAAATTATCCAGCATTAGGAAGTATAATATTGGAAGAATTTAGCATCCTCTGAACAAGGGGGGTAGCCTAAAAGTAGTCAGGAAAAAAGGTAGGCATGGGCAAAAACCAATTGTATGAGCTAAGAAGCAAAGTGGGCAATGTCATTACCAATAGTCGAAGTAGCCGTGAGATTTTACACAGTATTCGAAGTAATCATGACGATGATGAATATGTCTGTGGGAAGAGCAAAGTTGTTCCACCGGGGAAGAAAAAAGAAGTAAACGAAGCACAAGAGAGAAAACAAAATGATGAAAGCAGCTGGGAAGAGTCAGGTAAATGCATATTTATTAAATGATGGTTGAGATCGAGATCGGAAAACCGGCTACCCTGTCTGGACCGACAATCCCAAATGACTTGGAGGGTACTGGAATCGCGGATGAATGCTGACATTAATACCTAGAAAAGGGGCCATCAAGGACTGAAAAATTGTAGACTGATCAGCTTACTATCCGTTCAGTGGAAGGGTTTTTGCTAAAGTAGTCGGTAATAAATTCAGGGCAACCTTAGACTTCAATACACCAAACAGTAAGGCAAACGTTCCTATGTAGTACCTTACGATAGATAATAATCACGCTATCAACCAGCTGATAGAAATATGCTCCGAATATAACAACCTTTAAAAATTGCATTCATAGATTTGAGAGCATTTTACCAAGTCGAAACCTCAGCAGTCATGAAGGTTTGTAGCGAACCCAGATTGCAGATGAGCTTTATGTTGAAGTACAAGAACGTATATATAGTTAACGGCTGTACAGCAAGTATGGTTATTTCTAAGGAAATTAATAACAATCCAATAAAGAAGGGTGTTAGCCACGGAACTATGGTGTCTCCATTGCAGGGCTTGCTTTAGAAAGTATTCAGAAACCTGTATTGCGAAGAGGTGTTGATAAAGGTGCATTAAAAGCTTAGCAAATCGGCGCTTTGCTGACGACATAGATTTGTCAAGTAACTCAATGGAGGATGATGAATGAGCAAGACATGAAAAGAAAAACAGCGGATACAAACATTATTATTCTGAAGAATGAAGTATGCCCAATAGCCTCGGAAGGAAAAATAAAATTCTCAGGATCCAAACCGGTTCAACCTTGTTAACGAGTGCAGCCCTCTCTCTATCTGCGGCTCTGCACGCCTCTCATTCGGCTGCATCAGCAGAATTGTCTGATAAAACATGGTGTTTGCGACAGAGTGTAGTTATCGACGGCCCAGGGATGCACATGTACAGCGCTTGTTTTTCAACCAGGTTCATCAATGTCACGAAGCTGAAGCCGCCATATTGCGACTCACTTTTCCGATATCTTCTCTCGCGAGTTTCAACAATGTATTTTCATCAGTGTTATGCAGATGATACAAATTAATAGGTGTCCACCGTATTGGACACCTGGGATGACCAGAATACGTAAATTCACACATCGAACAGAATACGGTAAAAAATTATATAATATATACCAAAAGCCCCCACTCGAAACCATTTCATCCGTTTTTTTGTTTTTGTTTTTGCGATGTATTAAAAAAATTATCCGCTATGGAGCAAGGCTTAATAAAAAGCATTTATACAGGTTAGTGGCATTGAGTGTCGCTACCGGATTCTTCTTCTTCCTCTTTTTTTAAACAGCACGACAGGGATTATGGAGAATTATTCCGTTTTTGAAAATAGAATAAAAGAGAATAATTACGAAGGATTATTCCTTTTGTTCTGGAAATAGCATAAAAAGGATTATGACTGATGATGCATTGCATAACCATAGCTGCGTATATCGATTGCATAAAAGTGGCACTAGGAATCTACCGAACCGGCATATAGCAGCTTGCCCTGCGTTGTCGCTTCAGCTTAGAGTCGACAGAGCTAAAAGCGACAACCTGTGAACTACAACTGTCACGGAACCTTTTTTAACTGAAATGAAGATGAAGGGAAACAATTATTCTTTCGACGAGATCGCGTGTCTTAAGAACTCAGAGGATATGTCACCTTTTCAAAGCTACAACCTTAATTACGGGCAGCAAGGCACATAATATTCTTTCCGCAAAGAGGTTTTTTTGCCTATCTTATGTTGCTTTAGGCATCTTCCCCCATGAAGAAATCGCCACTAAAGGACTTTCAATATTTGCTCATTGTAAAGAGAGGCCAAGAAAGAATGAAATACATGACATAAGGGTACATGCGGGCTATTTATTCTAAAAAGGTATTTCGGCACGTGTCACAGTCGCGGGACTAAATTGAGCTCTTGTTGGCCTCTCAATCCAAATAAAATCTCGGCTTTTTTCGCGTAATTAAACTCCCTTCTTTTTATCCTCGCAGGATTTCACTCTGCCTTAGCTGGACTTTGTTTTGTTGTATAAGATATACAGCCTACTGAGAAGTTCACACAATCCGTTCGTACGCACCCCCCCCCCCCCCCTCGTCTCTTGTTAGCATGGTCTCAAAACATACTTATTTGAATAAGGCTGGAAAAAAAAATTTGCTGAAACATCTGCATAGTCACTGAGTCTTGCAAAACCTCCCTGAAATGCGAGCTAATATAATTTCGTTCAACGAAATCCCAGCAGTCGTTTGACGCAAGGACGTAAAGCGAAATTATAAAAAGTATGTTTGCGAGATCTTAACATATTTAGGTTTCCCTCTCCCATTCACCCTTTATCCTGAATTTAAGACTGAGATACGACACAGCCTCGCTGTTCATTAAAGCCTTCTTTCTGGGTTTAAGAAAACTATGTCTTCTCACACTGTAGGCAGACCTGAAATAAGTAATAGAAAACATGGCATGCGTTTTTTGAAGGCCTTGAAAAAGCTAAGTAACTTCAAACTTTTACCACGTTTCTTTAGACGCATTATATTTTTCGCCCGTAAGCACTAAGGCTCTCCCTTCTTTTCTTTCGCTACTAACGAGTTTTCAAGAAGAAATAGGCATGTAACTTGGTCATCCCGTTTTGACATAATAAGACGAAAGTCTTTGTTGGCTCATTAGTGACATCAGCAGATTACGTTCGCAGGAAATGCGTGCAGAAAGTGTCCGCTGTAGTGGCACTTAAAAAGGAAATTCCATCCCACTGGCATTCTAACCACTATCCCTCCGATCAGCAGCCACAAGCGCAAAGCACAACTTCACGTCGGGCCCTTTTATGTTTGCTGGTTTATTACCCGCTTTATTACAAATACACGACCGCCAGCAAAGTCCAAAAGGACGTGTCAGACATCCGTTTATACATAACACTAAAACGCCTTCAATTCAGCCACTTTGTCAAACAGGCTGACCCACTCGGACGGGTCGTGTTGAGCTTGAAAAATGTCCAGCACATATTTCACGAGCTAGACACATATTTCACGATCTAGCTAGAAAATGTCCAGCACATATTTCACACTGTCAATAAAATTTTCACTCTAGAGGAAACATTTTCATCGGCGTGACTGACCTGCAAACTTGTCCTCAAATTTAGGCTGTGGAGGGCCAGAGAAATAATGTCATACGGCACTTGACCCTCATTTTTGACCGATACATAGCGAATATTCGCTATGCCATGAAGCGTGGCCGGTAAGCTGTTCTTCCAAGTTTCTCTAAAGGACGTGCCATACCGTCCCAACATTCAATAAAAGAGTGTTGTGATGTTTCAGGTGTGTTCGGAAATACACCACAATCCTCCCTGCCTAGCACAAAATAGTAGTAGCGATGATAATGACGATGTAGTTGGTGACAGTCGCTGTGCATTTAGTTGGTAAATAATAAACATGATGAAGATAGTAGAGTTGACAAAAATGACGCAGTTAATGAAAACAGTCATGTAAGGTGGCTTTCGCCGTTTCCGCTCTTCAGCGAACTTGAGCACAGTCACAGTTTCGTTATCACTAAAACGAGAGAATGATAAATGGTTGTGCAACAACAAAGATCGCCGCCTTAATTTTGTCTAATGGGTGTAGCGTATTGAAACTGAAGTTACACCCCTGCTCCACCTTCAGTGGTAATGCTTAAGTGCACCCTCTTTTAAATGTGTGCTTCTTAACTAAAGAACTGCATCTCAACGCACCATTTTATGCAGAAGGGGACGAATTTTGAGGAAATTTTAAACGAGGCTCGCTCTTTACTATACCTGGTTGGTTTGTAAGGTTTAACGTCCCAAAGCGACTCAGGCTATGAGAGACGCCGTAGTGGAGGCCTTCCGAAATTTCGACCACCTGGGGTTCTTTACCGTGCACTGACATCGCACAGCACATGGACGCCACTCCGTTTCGCCTCCAACGAACCGCAGCCGCCGAGGCTAGGATTTGATCCCGCTTCCTTGGACACAGTAGTCGAGTGCCGTAACCACTGCGCCACCCCGGCGGGGCTACTCTTTACTACCTCAAGAATTTAGTGACATCTAAGCTCTTCATTTAAGGGCATGCGATGACAGCGTTGATGACTCCGTCCGCGGCATACGACTCCGTCGGCGTCTCACCCTGTCGATTCTTGTCGATGCACATGCACTTTGCGACCCTCTTAATCACTAATCGTTCAAATTGTGCCTCTATTGTCATATATACTGATTAGCATACAGTCCTCGTGTAACATCGGGTGAAAAACGAACCATTATCAATATGATCCTTTGCTTTAACTCAGCTGTAAAAAAGCGATTTTTGTGCCTAGGGGTAGCATATGTCTGACACGGCACCCGTCTCACCCACCCTGTGACAGAAGCTGTTTAGGTTAGCAGTTCCTGCAACTCGGCCGTGTCACAGGATCTAGTGACGTCGCGCAACCAGCCAGCCAATCAGTGTTTAGTAATGTCACCTGCCAACTACCACGCCCTTGCGGTGTGCTCGCGATTTTGTTTTTTTAAACGCCAACACCGACACAAATGTTTGTTCAAATGTTTGATAGCCCTTCACGATGCCAGATTCAAATTTGTACTAGAGTAGACAACTGGGCTAGTTAGTGTGGGGTTATGTTCACGAACAGCTCAACCCTACTGAAAAATCCTGTATAAAATTCGTACAGGAAATCGTATACAGGTTTACTGTACAGGATCTAGGATACAGGTTTGGGGGCTATTTCAGGAAATTCCTGTACTGTCTGGAAAGTCCGGAATGAAACCACGCGGAGCTCTGATACCGGAATGGCCTGTATGGTTAATGGCCCTCGTTTCCAGAAAGAAACGCGTCGCCAGGGCGGAAAAAGCATGCAACAGTATAAAATAAAATGACTACATTTAAAATAACAATAAAATAAAATTACTACCAAGTGTGGAATCGAACCTCGGAGGAGGAGGAGGAGGAAAAAACTTTATTAAAAAAAAAAAAATGTAAACACTCCCAGGAGGACCTCTTAGTTTTCAGACAGGCACCTTAACCACTACTCTACTATGGTTCTTTTTTCTTTATTGCCGACTTTGGCATTTGAAAGTGAAATCAGAAATACAGTGCATAAAACACGTGAGCCAGGCTTCGGCAAACACGGATTAAAATTCTCTCAGCTACACCAAAACATCAAGCAAGGTAATCCATTCTGGTGGCTCAGGGAGTGCTCGGTAACACTCTTAGTGAAACGACACTTTCAACAAAATGCTCGCGAACAGGACGCACGACAAGGTCAGCATGTTCAAATTGCATCCTCGTTTTCCATATTGAGTGCAGGCCCAGAAGTATAATCAAATCATATGGTATATACTGTGATGTTTCTATCGGCAAGAACCTTATTCCATATGAATCGAGTGGTAACTGGTTCTTAAGCGTGCGCTGTAAAACATCCCAGTGAAATATTGGGTCCCAGCAGTCAAGAAACACATGCTCTATTGTTTCAGGTTTTTTGCATAAAAAACGGGTTATAGTTACAGTGGTTATTATTCAGTATATGTATTATTCAGTATATGTAGCTACTTTTGCTCTTTCGTACTTTGGCTGTAGAATTTGTGGCCGTAATTCCCCGATCGCTCTTTAAACACGCTGAATATCTTTGCAGGCTATCACGAGGGTTCACAAATGCACCGTATCTTTATAACGCGTCGCTTTATTGAAGGCAAACCTCAAGATATCATAATTTACTAGTGCTGATGTGTTTTACATCGTCTACGAACGCTTGTAAGTTTTCCTACATACAGAGATATCCGGTGCACTAATACTTGTAATACTAAGCGTTTTAGCTTCACGTGCTACCAGCGGAGCATCGATGTCAATAAATACACTTCCGACTGAGCGGTTTCAATATGTAAACATTCGAGAACGCGTCGCCCGGTGTGAAGCTATCTGCGCATCTTTCGATGTTGAGCGATGTTTGTTTTTTCTCGAACAGTTTTTTGTCATCGCTATCGAAACGATACGTTCGTGCTTCCAGTTTCGCATTGAAGGCGGCAGAGCTTCAGTCGCAGATATGAAGACGCACCGCAAGATCGTACGAGCTGCAGCGACTGTTGTACGCGCAAAAGCGACGCGACGCGCGTATATGCTTGCTAGCGCACACTTCGACGGCTTCGCATTTTCGAGGTATTTGGGAAGCGAAGCGTGCCCTTTAAATACAGAATAGTTGTATAATATGTGGTATCATGCTTATTTAGTGCGCTGGCGTGTCCGATATGGTCATTCTGGTTGAGCTTCGTCGATCGGCCCGGCTTCTGTTCAGAAGCGGAATACTCTGCCCGGTAACAGTTCCAGAAATGGCACGTTCGTCCGGTTTCTGGTTAATTGATACAAGAATTAGGGTGGGCGAATAAAAAGAAGGAAAAATAATTGTGCCCGGCCCGCACCGCATAAAGCACAACGGGCTTAAACCAATAAAATATAGATAAAAGGGTAAAAAAATAATTTTGCATTGCAGAAAAAAAAAGGGGGGGGGGGATCTACCACCATCAGCGAAACCACAGCCGAGGGGGGCCCGGCTCAGCGGTATTTATTTTCTACCTTAATACACAACTACTCTTGTTATCTTGACGTACAAAATCTTGCATCTCGGTTGGTGCTTTTGGGGCACTTGACGTAGTTACTCGCTCCGCCTTCCGAGTCTTGAATTTCCTTCTGAAAAAGCTCAAAAACTGGGAACTTATGAAAACTGAAATGAAACCGCGCGGAGCTCTCATTCCGGAAATTCCTGTATGGTCCGTGGCCCTTGCTTCAGAAAAAGCTGGACGCCAGGCTGGAAAAAGCATGCAGAGCTATAAAATAACACCACTACATTTGAAAAAGAAAAAGAAGAGAAAAAACAAAATAGAAAAGAAAAAAAATTTACATGTGATTCGAACTTCGGCCTTTTCAGCCAGCAAGCAAGCGCTTTCACCACCACACCACGGCAGTTTTTTTGTCGTTACTGCATGAATTGGTACAAATACATCAGTAAAAGATCGTGGTTGCCATGCCCCTTGGCTGACAACCGTGTCTAATGGACTTTCATTGCCGCAAGTTCGCCCATCAGACTCAAGACCTCCTCCGCAGCGTCTTGCTGCTTCAAAATTTCTTTTAGTTTATACACTTGTTCAACAAAATAATCACATACAGATCGTGCATCGACATCACAGTGTCTATACGCCATCCTACTCTTCCAAATACTGTGAAGGCCCAATAGCATGATGAGCTCATACTGAAAATCATCATTAACAGTTGTCAAGTACCGAATTCCACGTGGCGTCAATGGCGGGTCTTTTTTAAGTGTCCTTTGTAACACATCCTAGTAAGACACCGCATCCCAACAATCCAGGAAAACGTGCTCAACTGTTTCAGGTTTGCTACATAGTAGACAGTTTGAGCGACGGTATCACCTAAGCGGCTGTACAAGGATGTTATTTCACAATTGTTCCCAGCTCCATTGTACAGAACCTTATACTGTGAAGGCCTAGGGAAAGATGTACTCAAGCGAGTTAAAAACATGACTGTTGCACCGGGCGTAAAAACATTCTTTTTTAAACTGCATACAGGAACCCTCCCAGTCAAAACTACACCACGGCAAGATCCGGTGGTAGTAGTTAAATTTCTGCTTATGTAGTCAACATTGCTCTTTTGTAGTTTGTGTATTCTTGTAGGGTGTAGAATTTGTGGTCGTAATTGAACGATTGCCCTTTAAACACGCTGAATCTTTTTTTTTTCCTGGCTATCGCGAAGGGTTATTCGTGTCCCGCATCTTTACAATGTATCGCTTTCTTGCAAACCTCAGAATGTCACAACTTACTAGTGCTGATGTGTTTTGTCATCGAGTCTTCAAACGCATGCAATTTTTGCTACATATAGATATATGCGGTGCGCCAACACTTGTAATACTTCTTGTTTTAGCTTCACCTGCTGCCAGCGGAGCCGCGACGTCAATGAATTTACTTCTTACCAAGTGTTTTGCATACGTAAACACTCGAGGAAGCGACTCTCGATGTCCGGCTGACCTGTGCATATTTCGATCGTCAGCGATGTGTTTCATTTATTCTCGAGCGTATTTTATCCTCGCTAACGAAACGCTATATTCTTGCTTGCACTTCCGCGTTGAAGGTGGCAGATCTTCAGTCCCAGATATGAAGATGCACCGCAAGATCATACAAACTGCAAGCGACTGTTGCACACGCAAAAGCAAAACGCGATGCGTGTATGTACTTGCTAGCGCACACATCCATGGCTTCATATCTTCTAGGTATTTGCGAAATAACACATACTCCACATATACAGAAAAGTTGAACGTACAATGTTTGGTTTCATGCTTATTTACAGCGAAGGCATGTTCCGACGTGGTCATCCTGGTTGAGCTTCACGATCCGCCCGAATTGTACTGAGAAGCGGAAATACCCTGTCCCGTATCAGTTACATTCATATCAGGTTTGTCCGGTTTCTGTTAAACTGGACATGACCTGCCCTGTATATGAGCTCAATACAGGATTGGTCAGCCCTGTTTCATATCCATACCGGACTGGGATGTCATGTATAAGATGTATACTGGAAATGGTCTGCCCTGTATTAACTAGATTTCGGATTGGACCGTCCCGATTGAGATTCATGTCGGACATAACCTGTCCGATATAGACCCATTTAAGCTTCATACAGGACTGGTCTGCCCTTTTTCATATCCATATCGGACTGGGATGTCATGTATAAGTTGCATACTGGAAATGGTCTGCCCTGTATTAACTCTATACCGGACTTGACCATCCAGATTGAGATTTATACCGGACATGACCTGCCTGATATAAACCCCTTTAGGCTTCATACAGTAATGGTCACACCGGTATGAAATTTATACGGGATAATACAGGACCGGTTTAAACCCGTTTTTCGCGATACGGGATTTTTCACTAGGGTAAAGAACGGGACAAGAAATACAACAGGGCAGGCGCCGAGTATGAGCTGGCGTGTTTATTTCAGAAGGTTGATTTGCCATAAGATGGAAACTATACATCATATTTTCCTTGACTGCTAAGATACAGTCTTTCTGTGGGATATCTTGCAGAGGATTTTAAAAAAGGTATTGCTAATTACACCTTATGGTATACGGTTCCTGCCGGTCCATAATCAAGTGGGTGTGCCATATGAATTATTCATGTTGATTTGCCTCCAAAGTGTATGGAAAACGAGAATGGCTCTAAGACACGCGGACGTGAATGCTCGCTCCGCGAGGGAGTTATTTCATTGAATGTGTAAGATATCTGAAGGCCATCTATATTGCTCAAAGTGAGAAACCTGAATGAATGCGAGCTTTGACCGAGCTAGCTAACCTAAAGCGTTTTTGAAATTCTGTGAAGTCATACTTTTTGCTAGTGCTCTTCGTGGTATTACACTTTGAGACTTTTGCCCCATTGTGATTTTAATTGTTAACAGGAAATAAGGAAAAAAAACTAAATATGTAGGCTTCAAGGTTTGTTACCACCGAAGAAAAAACAACTTCTAACTGCTGCGCTCATCAGCAGAGTTGACAGAGACGTCATGTGCTCTTTTTTATACTATCATCATATTTTTGTTTTTGTACTGCCACAATATATATTCACCAGCATACATGATGGCGTCTTTTCATAGAACGTTGTGTCTAATTGGACACGGAAAGCGTTTCAACATTGCCACATTTGTTCTGGTGGCAGGCGACATTAGTTGTGAGTTTGATGGCATTGGGGGGGGGGGGGGGGGGAGGGAGCCCCATATACGCCACGCCAAATGCCGCTAGTGTACTTGAAATGGCAGAAATACACAAGCATTCTTTCGGACAATCGATCTGCGGCACGACTATTTGCCATGAGTTATAGTTCTTCCTTCACGAACTTCTGGCAACTGTAAAGCAAGCAGAAGTTGTGAAAAGTATATGTAACACCCAGCACTTACAGAACTGCGCAGACTTCTGAGCTGTCAGTGCACCTCTGAGAGATGGCCGTGATCAGAAGATGAGCTCCAATTTGGTGAATCACTAAAGTGAAACTTTATCTTTTCATATTTTAGATACAATGGCACCACTAGTTTAGCCCTGCTTGCATATGTGAACTGTGCACTCGCGCAATACATTTCGTACGCTAGCAAACAGACTGCCCTACTGAAAAAATTTTCTGAGGCAATAACCTCACATTTTCTCACAGAATCTCACTCAATTTAAGTACGAAATCACATTCAAGTCACATATAATTGCATAAGGTGTCATAGTTTCCTGTAAATTATCATAACTTATGTAAGATATTTTATGATAATAATACAGACCGCATGAGAGTCTATGCGATTATATGAGATTATGCGGTTATTGCCCCGTAGAACTTTTACTTTTTCAGTAGGGTGCCACCATGCAAATTGTAAGTAATGATTTCCATCTACAGCGATGGGTCTCTGTTTGAACCTGAAATGCCTGACAACAAGTATGTTTACGAGAGCTCATCTCTGTAGTAGGATATTCAATGTAAAAAGGAAGGTCTCCGCTGTTGTCTGTGACCCTGTTTCGATTAAATGTCGTCTGCTGATACAAACACAAATTAGGCTGTCCTACACTGTCAATGTCTAAATAAAGCCTAAAAAATGTCAGGCTCTATGTTCTATTTCCTTCTCTAGCATAAACCGAGAGCAGACAGCACTGCGGAAGCAGCCCCAAAGATAACGAAGCATACCGACGCACGAGACGCTGCCTTTGTTCGCAGTATAGTCTCCAATTGCGAAGAACTACGCATGGTCACATTATCTAGTGCGTGCCTGAACGTCAGCCCGAAGCAGCGCAGGCACCTGCATGGTGTGGTCATTTTATCGTTTTCAACTTACGTCACCAACGCCGACGTAGCCCAAATCGACAACGCTGGCGTTAACAGCTACACTGCGCAAAAGCGCTTCACTGCAGAGTGACTATTAGCAGACTTTAAAGCTGTTCAACAGAAAGGACGCTATACTATTAAGACAGCTCTCTCTGAAATCGATTATGAGGCATGACGCGGTGCGTAACCATAACGTTCTATTTCGACCGTACTAGATCCTGGTGGTTCGGAGCGCTGCTCAGCTTCCGGGATAATATAGCTCTCTCCCGTCAGCCAACACTAGACCTAACTCGGACCAACTTCTGCTTGCAGGCAGTGTCAGCGAGCCCTTCTGACCTTAAAAAGAAACGAGAGAATATAACATGGGCAGCCCATGTTAATTTTTTTTCCTCCGGCCGGATAGTTTTTAATCATCCCAAACTATGGGAAATTTGCAGCATAAAGCTCTTACGTAGCTACCTGCACAAAATGGTCGCGCTGTGTCATTTTTTTTGCTTTCCTCCTATTTCGAAGCTTCAGCTGCCGCAACATAGACAAAAAAGTTCGCCTTTCAGGTCTTGTTATGAATAAACAGAACGCAAGTGGAAATAAGAAACAAAAGCATAAACACGTTGGGGAAACTATACGGGAGACCTACGAACCCGTTGTTTCGGCACGTGTCAAGGTCGCAGGGCTTTAATCTGCTCCCAGGCGAAACAAGGAAGACTCGCACGTCATCCAGTTTAATGAAACATTTCAACCCCCTACTTATATATTGCGTCGAGGTCGAGCGTCGGTCGCTTTCTCTTTTTAATCTAATGTCCGACACCATTCCCCAAAGAGCGTCTCTTTTTTATTTTGATATTATTTGCCAATACACCTCATCATCTATTCGCTAGTCATACTAGCAGTCCTTCCTACTGCATTTAATTTACTTCTCACTCACACGTCTTTTTCATTATTTAGCCACATCCCAAATTCCAACTATTCCTTTCTGTTTTTGTTTTTTCAACTCGAGAAAGTATCTCGCTCATGGACCTCATTTTTCAACGAATGCTTCACCTTAACCTGGTTTATGTTATATCCTTTCGTTCCTCGTTATCATGCGCAGTGATTTTACTTACCACCCGGATAGCCCATTTCACCACCGGCTCTCTCACACTTGTGAGACGCTGTTCTTTTTTTTTTATATTCTTTGATCCTTATTAAGTTCATCGTCCTCGCGCCATTTATTTCTTTCCTAGTGTTAAAGCTTTCTTTCTTTAGTCACCCAAGCTGCACTACTGTTAACTTTCTTTCCCGTATATATTGCCGAGAAGCTGCGGAGGATTACTTCATGAGGCACGAAGAAAGCATAGAAAAAAAAAAACGAGCAAAGAAGATGTAAGGAGACTAAATGAAGCGCACTTTTCTTAGCTAGCTTACGAAGTCAGTGAACTTTGAACAGCGCTTTCAGTTTCAGTTTAGATAAGGCGTTAGTTTAGATAAGACGTTTACATCAATGCTGACTAGAGGCGAGAGAACCCTATCGAGAACTACCGTAATTACGCGCATATGTTCCGACAGTCAATGTACTTTATAAGGAACTCATTTCTCACAACACAAACTTGGCGGGAGCTTCTAATATCGGTCACTGGTTTAGCTACCTTAATCTAATCTGTCGTGAGGACGTCAGCACGCGAATTGTTTATGTTGTCTTAAGGGGGATAAACCAAGATGGAGTTAGTGGGCCTAGAAGTGTGAGTCGATGAAGAACAGCAGTTATTATTATAACGAGAGGAATCGCAGAGGCGGCTGCGTGTCGCTAAGTACGAGTCCGTTCCGAGCACCTACACATGCGGATTTGTCTCTCTTATTGAAATAAATGCCTTAATTTGGCGTTGCTTCCTTAAGTGGCTTGGAAATCAATATACTAACAACATATTACTAGCGCTAGGCTTCTCGGAATATTCTGCAAGCTTTCTCCTCACGGTGACTTGGGAATAACTAGCTGTGCATGATGTCTTTGATTTTATTTCTCTTGGGAAGAACAAAAGAGAAATGAGGATCTTGCCCGGAAATCACTGCTATTTTTTATACAAGTGCTGTTGCTGCCCCCTTTATTATAGCAGTATATTCAGCTTTTTTTTTTTAAGGCGGAGGGGGTGACTGCGGTTTGGATGTCTACCTACTAGCACTTCGAGTTACATCCTGGCAAGCTCAAAACTGACCGCGAGGATATATTGTGCTGCCATCTCTCGGAACCGCCCGAGTGAGGCACCAAGTGGGACAACGCGTGTTTAACTGCTGCAGCTTGATGTTTTTCTGAGCAGTTTATTATGCGTAAATGCTGCATTTCATATTTACGTACTGTACATTTCAGTGTGGGCTTGCTCAAACTTAATTTGGGGCATCACGGCATTCATTGGACAAGAAAGCAACCTGGTGAGCTGCTTCTACTGTGTCGACGACGCGCACCAGTGAGGGATATATCGTTGCTGTTATGAAAACTACCACATAGCCAGTCAGAAGTAGAGAGATGGAATCTCGGTAACAAAGATTCTCTGCGAGAGGACCGGATCTGTAAGGTACCTGGCAGATGCGGAACACCTTCAGATTTTCCAGCCGCAGCGGAGCCGTTCGACAACCCCCTATCCGACTCCCCCCCACCCCTCCTAGAGGGGGGAGGCCCACCCATCTCACCTCCCCCACTTTATTCTCCCCCTCGACCGTTCTTTCATTTATAGCTGCACCAAGCACCGCGCCATGCGCTCTTGAAAGAGGAGTCGAGCCGGCTCCGAAACGTCGGATTTTGTATTTAAAAAGGGATGGTTGGAGAAATTTCAAGTTTCACTTAGTTATCAACCCAACCAGACCGGCAAATCTGTCGAAATGGTTATCTTTCAGCTTGCCATACCCACGATCTCACCACGAAGCACGTGTTCGCGTTAACGAGCCTACGCCAGTCAATTTCGAGAAGGACGTGATATAAAACGCAATTCATATGGGTCCTGACAGCGGTGATATCTTTCCGAGGCGAACTGCTATACGTCCGTACTTGATTTGGTACTGATATAGTAATTCAGGTCACATATCGCGATTTTGCCATCTTTGCCGCTCACCTCGCTAAGGTACCACCAATTAATTATACTGCAGAAAACAGCGTCAGTATCTTTCCCACCGTCCGCCTTTCCACTTACCCGCTGCACCGAACCATTCCCAGGCCAGCATAAGGAACCGTTTTCCGGCATCATCGAAGGGTGACTCCTCCTACGGAATTTTGCAGACGCCAGTCTCCATCGCCATGCCGGCGCTCATCACCTCACCCGGAAAACTAGTCAGCGCGACTGATGGAGGTGAGGTCGCTGAAAGTCTGCTGTGTACCAATTAAGGAAGGGGGACTAACGGCGACGAAGCCAGAAAACTCCTCCAAGTGGTTGATAAAAACAATTAGTTGTGGTTTAACCGTGGTTAACCCTGGTTGAATTGCGATAGCAACGCGGAAGCTTCTTTTGCCTGTTACATTATTCCATTATTCCCCTATCACGCCCTATCAGTGTAAGGTGCTACATTATTGGTCTCACTTAAGCTCATTCTTTAAGAATATGACGTGTGAGCGTATACGCTACCAGCCCACATATAAATGAGAAGGGTTCAATGCTGGTGAACCGAATGTTGAGCGAAAGCATTAGCTGCGGGTGACCGAGCATTCTTCCTCTTTTTCTTTGTCTTCTTCTTAT
The DNA here is from genome assembly GCF_055883805.1 of Amblyomma maculatum. Taxonomy (NCBI): domain Eukaryota; kingdom Metazoa; phylum Arthropoda; class Arachnida; order Ixodida; family Ixodidae; genus Amblyomma; species Amblyomma maculatum. Next base: position 45,841,785 of record NC_139353.1, on the reverse strand, counting down.
TATTATTAGTCTTCTTCGTCTTCTTCTTAGTCTTCGTCTTCTTCTTGGTTTTCGTCTTCGGGTTCTTCATCATCTTCATCGTATTTATCTCAGTGTTCCTCTTAGATTTCTTCTTCTTCGTCGTCTTCTTCTTCTTCGCGGCTGTTCAAGGTCAAACGGGGCCCTTCCCGTGACTACGTGACGGGCCGAAACCTGGCGCAGTATTGCTATCGCAATAAAATTAGGAGCAGGAAGCTTCACCGGTTCCTGCAAGAAAGTTCCTTGCATGGCAAGTTTGCGAACTAAAAAATAAGACGAGTCATGTGATTCCTCTTACTCCTCTAAGTAGACGCTAGCGACCAATGTTTCTGCATATCTATGTGTACAGGACTTTACGAAAGGCAAAACTTAGAACTACTATTAATTTCTCGGAGGCCCAACATACAGGCAGAGCCTGAATTGTGTAGTGAGCGGCTTCGCTTTGGGATCTGTATAACCCGTCCCGCAATGTCTTGCGGAGCCTTTTGAGAGTGAAGAAATTCGAGTTTTTATTGTTTTCGACGTTACGTAAACTTGTATGGGGACTTACACAGTGGATAGTATATTAACCCTTAGCTTTTATGAAACAGTCGAGGAATCTTCGTTTCATTCTTTCAACATTCTATCACCTTCTCTCTTTCTACGAGAAGAATCTAATCAGTCTCTCATTTCGGACTCTGGCGCACACCATAACAGGTAGAAATCGGCTCCCGTCGTGACGCGTTAATATGTGCAGTTCTTGGATGATGGACACTATCTAGATGCGAGTAAAGGCAGCAAGCAGTTCCCCAGGCAGCACAATTCATTGGCTCAGTAATGGTACTTTATTCGTAATGTCCGGCCCAAGATAGGACCAGTGCAGTGCCAACATAGTACCAACGTTGGCCGTCTACTCGCCTACGCACAACGGGTCTCCAAAAGAAGGCTTCTCTAAGGTGTAGGGTACACGGAGCCGCTTCGGGTCACTGGAGATGCTTTGATCGCGTCAGAGGGCGAAACGCATGGAGAGAAGAGAGGAACGGTACAGGAGGAAGCGAGGAGACGTAATTTGCGTGTGCAAATGATGGGCATTTTCGCCCCACTAATTAGGTTTCGTCCAAACACAGACAGGCGCCGCTCTATCTCTCTCTCTCTCGGAGGTCGATTTGAGCGCGGTAGGCAATGAAGAGGAGGAGACCTCACCATGAATTTCGTAGGATATAGAGCTCCCGGAAACGGCTGTCAAACGCATAGCATAGTAGGTGTCCCTTTTCCCGTCTACCGATGCTGCTTCAACGACACACGCACTGAGCAATGTAGTCCACTTATCCACGAACGAGACCTCCTTTCCATCCTTCTCTGGAAGGTCTGGCCATTGACGCTAGGAGTGCGGAGTTATTGGCGACTTCCGGGGCGATCTCTTGCCTGAACGACTTTGGAACAGAAGATCAGGTGGCTTACTTGGATCTCGGATCGCGCAATCGATGAAGGGTTTGACGGTCGAAGTCAAGAGCCTGAATTCGCCACTAACATTGTTAATTAGCCAGTCACGGTGTCTGTGAGATAACACCCGGGGTTGTTTCCTATATAGACGGGTGAAGTGATTTACGATTTGAGGAATGTTTATGCGAACGATGAGTAGTAAATAAGGAACTTTGAAAACATGCTTCTGGGAGGCGATAATTTGCAGTTGCGGTGATGAAAACCTGCGACACAGACTGGTGTGCAGACTAGGCGTAATAATGTTCCGGGCGCCTTGGTTTTCAGGACAATGTATGACCTGCGTTCGATATTTTCTACACTCGTCTCGTCTTAGATTCCAAAGTATCGTGGAACTGGGCTGAAGTAGATTAGCACACTATGAAAAGCATGCTAACAAGTTACTGCAAGGAATCCGTGCAAAAGTAATGGCATCTTTACTAACTTGAAAGAAAGATTCCGCACGCTCGGTCCTGCTGGCGTTCAGTTTTCTCACCAGAAAGGACAGTTGTACACCAGCTGGACGCGAGTACTTGCATGACTGTCGCCGTCTGCGGAGTTTACTACACCATATCGATTTTCCGTTCATTGTCATAAGCGCCCCCAGTTGTCCACTGTTTAACTTTGTCTCACTCCATTTGAAAATAATCGTGTCATAGCAATTGTTCACGTCATTACCTTATCCCCTCTAAATGCTCGGTTCTCCCAGCCTCCAACAGAGACTTAAACGTGCGTAGAGCACGGCTCGATAAAGACTTACGGCAGCAGCTTTGATTCTGAAAATGTGTGAGCTCCAGTATCTTGTTTTTTATTAGGGAAGCACTTCTATGAATACTGCATTGCTGCGCATTGTCCGGCTACATTACCCGTACTCGGTGAATTTAGAGAAGTTTGTTTCCACAGTTAATAACGGTCGAAGACGCTCTAAAACGGTCAAAGTGGCAAATGGCAGCTTCGTTAGAGCTAGCTTCTTAGATTAATAACGAAGACCTAGACCTGCTCATTAAGCACGTGATATAATGTGTTCTTTCATATGAGATAGCAGTGTGGGGAGGAGTTTTCTAGGAACGCAAGCACCAGGCTTTATCTTGCTTCCGCGTATGTTTGGTCTGGAACAAGTGCGGCTACGGGGCAGCGCAACAGACCGCAGCAGACATTAAAAATTCCCACTCTCCATGCTGGCTAAGGAGTTTAACACGCGCTCGAAGTTTATTGGATGTATTTCACTTGCCACCTGTTGTGCTGACTGGCAACTTTGCATATTTTCTGCATACCAACTAGCCCAAACGCTGCCATTATTTAACCATATTTGCTCGTTCCTTGGCTGCGGAAATACATACAGAGAAAAACAAAAGGAGGGGGGGGGGGGGGGGGGGGGAGTCAGTGAAGAAGCGTTAATAAAGCGCATGCCCTTATAGTCTTATTCAACACCTCTTTTTCCTCCCCCTTCTAATCACAGTCTACATTGCATCCCGCCACACGCCGACAACCCTCCATGTCTGGGGGATAACTCCTGAAGTGTTTAAACCTGGATAATCACGCACATACATGCTTTTCGCCGCTAGCTTTTGAGCTCTCGCATTTTTTCATGCGCACATGTCACACTCCTATAGGCTCAACTAAGTGTTGACAAATAATGACACGATTGGGGACAAGAAGGTGAAAGGAAACGGAATAAAACTTGAGAGAGAACAAAATGGAGAACCGGCTCAGCTGAAATGCGCGGTTGGAAGTGCACATGAGATTGTGCGCTCGTCTTGCGGCGCAACTTTGTTTTGCCAAGAGGAAACCTTATAGGAACAGCAAGAGCCTTTGAAGTATCGAAGCGAGGTTTTAGACAGCCTGCACGTTTCAATTGAAACTCTTTTAGAAACTGGATGTGAATGCCGTACAGAGGCGGCGGCTCGGACAAGCTCTGATCTCATTAAAGAATCAGTTCGGAATTTCCGAGGGGAAGGGTACTCAAAGTATATGTTGCCTACTTACGAAACTGTGAAGGCTGATTAAAAGGCCGTACCTGAATTTCGTAAGCAGCGACCTCAGATTCTCGAAAGCTGTGTATTAAGCTGTGGTAGAAAAAGTGCAAACGGTGCCCCGGCAGCCACAGAATGCTTGTCAATGGCAACCTGCACAGCAACAAGGTCTGTCAGCCAGTATCTCAGTAAATATAGCTGTTTGATTTCAAAGATTAAAATTACATAAAATTGCACTAACATAGGATTAGTAAGTGCAGTCTAGTCACGTTTTAAGCTAAAAGAGCGTTGATAGAGCATAATAAAGCCGAGAGATCAGAGTACAAATTAGCGCTGCTGCAATTGAAACGTCTGATAAATTATAGTAATCATCAGCATCGAGAGCGCATGTGTCTCGAGCAGCTTTGCAATATGAGCGCGCTTAGAGGGAGACGACATCGAGGTAAAAAGGCGAAAAGAGGAGGGGAAGGGACAGAATGCGAGGGCGGCTCTCGTATAGGGTTCATTCACGAGATGGATTCATTCGAGGCTGCTGCCGTCTCTTCATTCTCCGAACAACCTTGCGAACAATCGAATCGACAGGCATCGCAGAGACGCACCCACAAATGGTTGCAGTATTGTTAACTTGTTGTTCGTTCCATTCGTGGTTGAGAGGGCTCTCCAACTCTATAACAATGATGCCTAGTTCGGAAATGAACAGCCATCTCTCGTCTCCTGCAAGGCCACTCTGCAAATCTGAATCGGAAAAGGCTTATTATACGAGCAGAGTAGAACAATACCCGTGCGAACCCACAGAATAAAGAGAAGCGCATGAACACGATATCACTGGGCTGACGTCAGCGCTTGAGGGATCGTGAACGCAGCCGCAGAGCTGCTGGGGCATGCGTCCAATCATCCCCCGCAAAACCCTCCCAGCTACTCGTCCACCGCCTCACCATCGTGGCTCTTCGTGAAGTTACTCGTTGATCTTGACATGCTTGACAGCCACGCCAACTCGATAGCCCAACCCTCCTACGCAGCTAGCAGCCCGACCTAAGCTTCATAAGCAAGTTATCAACAGGCGCTACGCGGCGGAAAGAAATGCAGCGCTCGATGTTGCAGCGCTCGCATACCGAAAATAGAACGAAAGACAGCAACGTCGACGCATGCGAGCGCAGCAGAAGTGGAGCGAGCTTTGTCCGTAGAGCGACGGCGCATTTGGAGTGGTCGAATGATAAATTAGCATTCAGCTCCCGCACTGCAGCAAAAACACCCTAGCGAAAAAACCGTATGAGTCACAATAACCTAATATAGATTTTTCATCAAATTCAAATTGGTTCACAGGAAGGGAGAGGCGCAGTAACTGTCACACTTGCTCTGTGGACACCCGAACCGCGCCGTAAGGGAAGGGAGGAAGGTGGGAATGAAAGGGGAAAGAGAGAAAGAGGAGCCGTAGTGGAGGGCTACGGAGTAATTTCGACCACCTGGGGATCTTTAACGTGCGCTGACATCGCACAGCACACGACGCCTCTTCGTTTCGCCTCCATCGAAACGCAGCCGCCGTGGTCGGGTTCGAACCCGGGAACTCCGGCACAGTAGTCGGGCGTCTTACCACTGCACCACCCCGGCGGGGCTATAGATTTTTCATAAAAACTCATACTAAACTCTTACAATTCTCGCACAATATCATGCATTTCTCATACGTTGAATGATATCTGTACGAGACTATATGAGAATTATCAGAGTTTAGTACGAGAAATCTGTATGAGGTTATTGTGACTCGGGGTTTTTTCGCTAGGGCAGGGGGAAAAGGAGCAAAAAGAGGTCTCGCCCGCATTGACAGTTTAAAGCCTGTTCTTCTTGAGCAATGACTTTCCATTCGCTCTCTCGCTTTTAGTCTCTTTCGTCATCTATTTCGCTGCACCACCGAACGCCCCTTTCAGTTCCCCACGTTGGGCGCCATTTAGGGGCAACACGCGCCCCCGGGTTTTGCGTTGACGCAGCGAAGTGGAAAGGGGGAGCCGAAGATGGGCGCGAGGGCCAATGAAGACATAAAAAGCGCTCGTCGCTCATGCTAATGGTGTTTTCGGAAATCTCTCATTCTGAATGCGTAAGCAGCTGCCGTCAGCAAACTCTATACCTCCCGGGTTGCCTGCCGCGGGCACGCAAAATCGCGCGTTCAGGAAGTACAAACGCTACTCTTTGCTGTTGCCGAAATTCAGCAGCTTTCCTCCGCTTGTGGCTTTATAGGCGTCCCCACTTTTCCGCTATTCTTACAGTTAGGCACTATTCCGGATTAAGGACAAATGCGCGCGTTGGATTGTATCAGACGGGTGTGCGGAGAAATGAGGCGGCTTACGAGGGAATTGCATGGGAGGCTTATTTTGCCTTAGCCACGTTTAGTGCTCGGAAGCAGCTGTCACAGCAAACCAAGCCAGCCGCCACGAAACATGCCTCCTGTAACTGCGTGTCTTTGCGAAATATCTGACTTGCAAACAGCCTCTCTGAGCACAGGTAAGACATGGTTTACAAACTCAGCGATGATCAATCCACAGCTCACAAATATTTCGCCAGCAGTGCTGTGTCAGCGTGATTACGCAGAGAGTGACTGTCTGGAGACAGTGACTGTATCAGATATGATTTTTGTGGCTCCCGGTTGGTGATGTCCAATCAAAAGAAAACCGCATCATCGTCGTCGTGGGCAACAGGGAGGTAGTGTCACAGGATGGTAGGTGACGCCTTCATTTAATTGTTTTGAAAACTTACTTGACTAACCAAGGAGCACTGGTGAGGTATGTGAGGAGTTTACAAACAAAGCCATGAATTTAAAGATGCATAAACGGTAGCTCTGACCCAAAAATATTTAAGCCACAATCGGAGCTTCTCGAACAGCTTTCGATCGTCAAAAGCATATTCTTGAACTTACGTGGTTATTAACATGCCTAGAAAAGCTACTTCTAGATGTCCATTGCCCATATTTAACAGGCGACCTTCCATAAATAAGAATTCAACGACAATGTAGACACGCGCAGACGTACTGTTAGTGGATTAGGTTTTAGCAAGGCTTAGCACAAAAACGTTTAAGCACCACGCTAAAGAAAAAAGATTGCTTTATATATATTAAACGCTCCAAAGCGACTCGGGCTATGAGAGAGGCTGTAGTGGAAGGCTCAGGAAATTTCAACCACCTGGGGTTCTTCAACGTGCACTGACATCACACAGCCCACGGGTGCATGGCTTTTTGCCGCAATCGGAAAGAAGCCGCCACGCCTCGGATTCGATTCCGTATCCTTGGGCACAAAAGTCGAGTGCCGTGACCATTGCACCACCGCTTTTTTTTTCTTTATGCCAAAGTCATAATCAGATTTTACACATAAAGAAAATGACTCGGCAAACACACATGGGCTAAAAACCACACGAGCTCGGGCTGCGTGATCCATTAAGAATCAGGCATGTGCAGCAGCACTTTTATTCTCGGAAGCCACTCAGGCACTTGGTCTTGTGTCTTGAAAACATCAACGACGCTCGCAACGGTTTCTCGAAAGTACTGGAGTATTTTCCTCGCATCAATGTCTGTACGCCTGAAAGCTATTCTGGATCGCCAGATACTGTGCAGGCCCAATAACATGATCATGTCCCGCGGTAGCCCATCATCATCTTCCATTGGTAAAACTAAAATTCCGAATGCATCCACGGGTAGGTCTTTTTTAATCGTTCGTCTTAGAATGTCCCAGAAGAAAAAGGCTTCCCATTAGTCTAAGGAATCATGTTCGATAGTTTCCGGCTTGCGGCATATGAAGCAGTGATTTCCCCAAGGTACAAAAAAAAAACAAAACAAGTTCATATCTAAATAGGTCTTAACTTGTAGTGTATTGCTATGGAGAATTTGGAAAAGAAATTTCTTGCTCCCTATGGTACAGCCATATTTTTATTCGTTTAAAGACTGAATTATATGGACCTGCACAGTACAACGATTTGTAAAATGGGATCGGGAGAACGACATCGCACAAGTCCTTATAAAGTTTATTTCACGTTTCAGCTGATAAATATTCAAATGAAAATCGAGCTTGCAATACATTACATGACATGTAGACATTTTTAAAAATCCTCCCTTGCATGCTCACCGAACTTACAACTAAATTTGGCAAAACTCTGTGCAACCTAACCTGACACACAGTTCGTAAAAATGGGTCCTTCGTACCACAAAAGAACATAAAACGGTTAGCCCCTTAGCGCAAATACAAATGCACCAAACCAACTCCTCCAAGGCGGACGCGATGAAACAAGCTGGTTCAACGGGTGTTGCCCCGAATACTTGCCTACACAAAAATGGTGAACACGCGGTGCAATCTCTCCACATTCACGCGAGAACAATGCAGTACTTGTAACATGTATCATATATTGGTAACAAAAAATAAATTACAAATCGTAGCACATGCAAACATTGACTAACCGAATCCTCTTAGTCTCAGGGCCTTCTCACTCCTAAAACCTGCTGGTTTCAATATGACTCACTGTCTCGGTAGTTTTCCAGTGGCACTCCTAAATACTTAACGAAGGTTGTTACCCAAGGCATGTTCACGAAATTCGCCGGGCAAAACGCCCACAAAACGTGCTCTTGGATTGAAAAAGAAGCACGCCGGAAAGAATGATATATCAGAAATAAAATGGAACGGTGTAGTCTACTCAGATAAATCGAATATAGAGAGGGCCTTTTATGAATACTACAGTGGACATTTTAGTCACACAGAAGTGAAAACCGAGCACTTTAAGTACAGTTTCCTCTCTCTTATGCCAAGGCTGGATGCTGAAAAGAAAAAAAACGTTTAGAGCTGCCAATCTCCGAATGAGAAGCAAATAAAACCATAGAACACCTCAACCCTGGAAAGTCTCCAGGATCACACGGGCTTGCAGCCGCCCTTTATAAGGAATTCAAAGATGATTTCGCTCCAGTTTTGAATACATTATTTAATGAGCTCTATGACAAGGACATGCTTCCCCCGTCTTTTCCAACAGCCCATGCAACTTTAATACCAAAAACCTTCGACAAAGCCAAGCTTCAACAAGTTACCGCTTAGAGACCATTATCGCTGACGAATACATATTATACGATCTTCATAAAAATTCTAGCTAAAAGGCTTCAAATCGTAATGAAAGATTTAGTAGGACCGCATCAGACCTGCGGAATTAAAGGCCGAACCATATATACTAATATCCACAAGGCAAGGTCTGTGCTGGAGTGTTGCGACGCCTTGCATGATAACGTTGTCATGCTCCAGCTTGACCTGGAGAAAGCCTTCGACAAGGTGCCACATGATGTCTTGTTATCAGTTTTAGAGCAGGCAATTGTGGGCTTAGTTATTTGCAAAGGAGTCGCAATGGCGTACAGAGGGTACACGACGCGGCTGATAGTAAATAAGAGGGTGGGTGAGCGCATTCAACTGTAACGCTCTGTACGTCAAGGCTGACACCTGTCAATATTGCTTTTCTACTTGTATATTGAACTAATTTGTCTGAGCCTTATCGAGAGCAACAGTGTTCGAGGTTTTCGTGTGCATGCTGCAGAGGTCCGCATACTCAAGTATGCTGATGACATTGCTGTCTTCTGTGCCGACTACGAAAGCATTCGCAGTGTTGACAAACAGGTGAAGGACTTTTGTTCCGCGAGCGATGGTGCTTTGAACTGGGATAAGTGTCTAGGTGTATGACCACTGCACCACCATGGCGGCCGGGTATAAAACTTTCGAGATCCCTACAGAATCTTCACTGGAGAAATGCGAAAGCCTGAGCATTGCTGCGGCGCACGGTACATCTCGCTCCCCTTGAGCTTTTGCTAGCAATTTCAAGGCTAGTTCCACACAGTGGGAGTTTTCTTTCCTAGGCACAAATTCGATGCAGTGCTCCGGCAAGTGTGAGATTGGCGGTATGGCTTCGCTCGTCGTCGCGCCCCCTACGTTGCCATGGAGACTGCAGGAACACTGAACAAGGGTAACGCATCTCGCGGAAAATCGCGGACAGATTTCGTGCACGCGAGATTTTCACCAAGAGCCTAGATCGGCGTTCGCCTTAAAACAGTTATGGAACGTTTGCATACGGCATATGGAAGATGCGTAGCTACATGCTCGGGAGACCGAAGGTTATGAAAAAAATTTCATGGGCATGATGGAGGGATTTCAGTTTTGTGTAAGGGTTCAGGTGGCAGCTCATTCTGCGGCGGTGTTTTGATGCATCTATTTATTTCCTTCGTGTTCCATGTTTTCACAGAACGCATTATCGAGTCATTTAAGGTTATTAAGTACAGATATTGCTATGTATTTGCATATAAAACCCTTCAGTAGTAGGCTGCTATCCCTACTATGTGTTCGTAACGTTTCTTTTCTTATGTTCGGGGCTATTGCAACGTCATTGACACATCAAGAAAGCACGCTATTTCGTCGACAGCCACTTGTATCGAAACGCGATGCATCTGTCAATGATAACATGAATCATCGATACGAAAAGCTTTTCATATCTGCGAAGAAACATCGGAAATAACGTAAACTATTGCATGGATAACAAAGAGTTTCGAAAGAAACGCTGCACGTGTGTTTACCCAAGAGATCAGATCATGCCATAAATCAGGTAAATAGCCATAGTTGCTGAAGCAATGAAATAACGCTGTGATGCCCTGTAACAATAATGTTGCAGACCGCTTCAACTATCTAATGAGAAGTTTCTTTTATTATTATTTTGCACCGAAACTCATACTGGAAGTATAGCGTACATCCTAATAAAGTACACCAGAAATGTTTCAATGCACTCTAGAACATAAGCTGCATGTCTACTGGTTTTGGTATGAACTCACCTAGTGACGTGGTTAAATATTCATCCATAGCTTCTTTCCTTTTCTAGTTGTCAACTCTTCCATGGCTTTAGAATAACCTGTATTTGTGCACTTCTGACCCTTTTGCGAATTCTGTGAAACATAACTGCTTTGCCTGGTTGTTTCGTTTAATAACGATTTTTTCTATCATGTTCTACTGCACCATCTAGAATAATATAAGGACTCCACAAGTATACACTGTCTTCCTATCATTTCCTGTTTTCTGTATTTTATGCCCCACCCTGCAACAACTTCGGCAATGAGGTTAACAGTACATAAGAAATAAATAAGTAAACTAGCAACTAGGGACATCTTGGGAGGTCATGAGGGATTGCCGAACATTTTAAATATGATCAGCTATCGCTATGGTCATTTTTCTAACTCTGCCCCAAGCTCGCACAGAGATTTCGGACTCTATATTGCAATGGAATTTCCTTCAGGTAGAATCACAAGGTATCTTCAAGTCACTACTTAAGGCTTATGCAGTACGTTGCGGTTGAAAATGAGGGTGGAGTGGCGTGTGATATGCACGTTGTCTAACCTTCCACAGCCAGCGGAACTCGAAATTTACAGTTAAGCTGACACCTAAAAATATACGATCAGTGTGTTAAAAATTTTATCGAGAGGACAATCCACATGCATGAGGCTTACAGAGCTCAGCCTGGGTTCCGCGTTTGGATGAGCCTGTTTGATGATTTGGAGAACTGAAAACCGCTCTAAGGAGACTACTCAACGCAAGTAGGTGTCAGCACGTTCTTATTGCTTTTCTGGTTGTACCTTATTGTATAACATCGTGTAAAACAATCAAGAAAAAAAGCAGAGATAGCCAGGTGATTAGAGGTGTCAGCAATTTCTGGAAAACCGAGATGCAAGTGTATCATTTCTATACATTTCTTATAAAAAAGCAAATTATGTAATTCAACGTTCAGAAACAACACAGAAACTATGAAAAAAAAAAACAGTAATGTAGGCATCCCGTTTATTTAACAAGGCCTGAATTGTTGTTAAAACGCACTGGCGACCTAGACCTCACTGTATTTTCGTGGATAATGGCGAACTTAGAATCAGTCACCCAATAAAACCAAATAAATGAAGATTACGATGCTCGGCAATTGCGAAATTCTAGTACAGTTTCTCACGTAACAAAAAAAAAATACAGGCATCTTAGTACAATATTTTGCTCTCACCTTCTGGTGATTTCGAAAATGCACAGCCCATATCTCATTTTACTGCCTTGTTCGTAGTTTTCGCGTCTTCCCCAAGTGCTTATACTGTGCCTCAACCAGATTTGTAACGTAACGTTACGCAAAAGGCAATCTGGCATCGAGGAACGTCAGCAACCAGTCAGGTGATGAAGATGACGATGATGTCCTCTGTCAAAATGGCACATATCCACTGCGGGGGACAGGCCCGGGTACACTGTAGATACTAGCTAAATATATGTGGATAAGGAGTGGAGTATTTATATAATTATTAGTGTTAAACTAGAATTTGAATAAACACAAAGAGAAAGGTAAAGAAACGGCAATGAAGTCTCGTATAGCATAGGAATCTGCCTGGTGAAGTTAAAGAATCATTAACAGAATCGCACACTGGTTGCAAGGCATATCTTGGGACGCTTGCCCCGAAGGAGGGAAAAACCGAAATGGTTAGAGGAAGTCATAATCTATCAAGGGGAATTTCTAAGTAAATTTTACGGAGATGCGAAAAGACGGGCAGAAGAGGGAAAAAAATTGTGTATGTATTCAATTTCTCCACAGAACTCACAGAGGTTGGCCAAGGATAGAGCCGAATGACGTAAATACAGTTGCGGTATTCTGCAGCGAGTCATATGGGCACCTCAAATCGCCTTGAACTGCAAATTCGCATACGCCACCGCCATTTCAGGTATTGGACGTCCGCTGCTGCAAGGAGATGCTTACGACTCAGGTAATGGAGACGTTGGAAATGTTGAAAGCGCACCATTGTTAATTAAACGGTATTTGTGACGGAGGGGACGATAGATCCACCAAGAACGAACTTTGATAAAATGTCTGTCCTCTCATTAGAAGTAATACCACAGTGGCCAGGGACCCAGTGAATGCGTACCTGTGTAACATGAGGAGGAATAAAAGATAAAAGGAACTGCAAAGCACAGTATCTCTCGAATTTTCCAGCGCTGTCAAGACGGAAAGACTGTCAGGAAGTCAAATACCTTTAGAGATATTATATGGAACCTTTATTAAAGCCAACTCAATGGCCAGAAACTGATCAACAAAATTAGGTGTGCAGTCGGAGACACGAAATGAATAACTCCAGTCAAAAGCCCGGTAGTATATGGCAATTGCTGCTTTTTTATTCTGCTGTGAGGCAAATAGCAATATGGCTCGTAAAATTGTCTAGATACTCCTCTATGCGGCCATTTCATACATTCAGTCAGGTGAGCACGAGACGGAGCACAGTTTCACTTCGTCGTCTTACCCCATCGCCCGTGTCAGTCTCCGTCGTCTTCTATAAGTGGCTAAGTGGCATTTGCCAATCTTTGCATACTTTTCTGACTTCCCTAGTGAACTTCCTTCACGCGCAGAACAGCGTACCTGAATGTAAGCATTGGCCCCATTACGTCTTTCCATATACATTTTAGAATCTTATAGTCGTTGCATCCCCATTTTTAACTCTTGGAATTGTAAGCTCGTGAAGTGCGGTATAGTCGTTTCATGTATTGATTCAGCGATGTTCAAGTCCTGCGATTAGGCCATCGAGAATAGTTTCGACGACCAGGTTAAAGGACTAAAGTCAGCTCGATTTCCAAACAATGTCACACGGCTATCATGTAACAAGATCTTTAAACAGGTCAGGTCATGCGAACCACGAGGCACGCCAGGGGTTCCTCAAAGTCATGAAACGAAGATTTCCCTGGTGTCATACCATCATGGGTTATCGCGTCGTCTAAAACACGTACGGCACAGGTATGGTCTGAAAGTTGCGTTTTCCGCGCCCATCAAGCTGCGTAGCATTTTTGCCAAGGCCGACAGAAAATTTAGAGCCAGAGCCTAGCAACCGTAAGCAGCAGGGGAGGCCAGTTTAAGCCTGAAGTTGCTTTCCTTCCGTGAACAGAAGGTGTCGTTAACAAAGTTCTTTTCATATGTCAGAAAAACCACATTAAGTCAAACAGATAGACGCCTGAACATACGGCTACGACAATATTGCCGCGAACCCTTCAGAACTGTATTTACTAATTTTTTAGCACCCGCCGGCATGCGGCCTTATCACTGATTCTGGCTCACTTATCAGTTCTGTATTCTTTGTCTGTTAATGCTGGATGTCGCGAGACGCACCTTTATCAGTTTCGTTATCGCGCAAGATGCGCCGAGATCTGTCTCGAAGATTCCGATCACTCGCGTATGTTTCTACAATGTTTCCAGGTTGTGCTAGTAGCAGTTTGCGACGTTATCTAGATGGTTCTGATTAGCCTTTAAATTGAACGTTGATATGTGCAACAGGCATTTTTAGTTCGAAGATCGACGAGTACGTTTGTTGCTATCGCCGCCACCGAGTTGCTTAGTTCTTTTGCGGGCGCAAGTCAGCCCAGTAAAGAGATAATTTCAGTACCATCACGCCTGTGTCTTCTTTTGGTGTGTACGGCCTTGTCACCACTACATGACAATATAATTGCTTGGGTAATGATCAGTCCTCATACTTGGCACTGCACCATAAAAAACCATCGACGCAAGACTCCTTGCACCGCCCTGTTTAACCAAGCTTCGGCTCTGTACAAGCAGAAAGATAAATTGATAACTGAATAGAGGGAACTGTATCTCATCCATAAAAACCGCGACACGTGCAAGAGCACGCCAACTATTGTTATTCGTCACCATAAATCTCATAAGGATTTTCAGTGTTGGGTTTTACCCACCAATATGCGCACCTGGCTGCAGAATGATTTCCTATATTTTGTGTGTTTTCTCGAATGAATGGCTCGCTGATAGTTGGCGCTCATCCATTCTTTTTTAATATCCTGTTTTTGGCGCTGTTTCAGCAAAAATTCATCCCCATAATGTTTCGTCTTTATTCCATGCTTCACATACGTTAATTTCCATGTATGCCTGTCCTTCGTTTATACACTACACGAGATATTTGTGTCCCGCCAGTCTTGGTATCCCATTCCTTCGTATTTTAATCAATTGATAAATAGAATCTTTGAATAGAATCTCTTCCATGCAATTTCAACTTTATTATGTCGGTATATTTCTTTTGGTAATGTAACTGCTTCTTGATCGACGCATTCAGTTTTAAACATGTTTCACAGAAGTTGCCGATTTACGCTTTCGTACGCACGACTTATATTATAGAAAGACTAGATACAGCGGCCTGTTATCCGGCCTGGCTATTTATTGGGTAAGCACCAAAATGCAATACTCCAGGTGCCCGCCACTTCTTAACCCGTTCTGCAGTTCTTTCAGTACATTGTTACTTTCTGTCCGTGCCTGAAATTTTGATCTCACTGCATTGTTATGTGTAGGTAAATGATGTTATCATGGTCGGTGTAAAGTATTTAATGCTCTCCAATTTTCCTTTCTCGTTACGAAATAAATTTAGTTTTTTGTTGCGAAAATCTTGAAAATGTTTATCTTTCATGATTGTTTCCGATTATTTTATCAAGGTTTGCTTTCTTCATATACAAAGTCCATCATTTAGCTTCATCGGAATTTCGTCCATCACTACGACTGTACAGGTGCAGTCAAAAGTAAATGGAAGGTCCGATAGAGTGGCAAACCGTGTCGCAGCGCTTTCTAACGCCGGCTCTGGTAACTGATTAGCTCGGTCGCTAGGAAGCAGCGCGCGCTATCAGCAGACCTTTATCTGCAGCGTAACGGTGGTCACTTTCGGTGGCTGGAACTTGTTGATTTTCACATGCGACGCCACGGACCTTTCTGGCGTTACCCGTGTTTGAAGAGCGATTCGCGCCGTTTGAAAAAGTCGGCAGTTGGCGCGTGCGGCCATGGGCATATTACCTGGGAGCGAGCACTACCACGACTGTTTATGCCCGAGGCCGCACGCGCCAGCTGCCGTCTATTTCGAAACGGCGCAAATCTGTCTTCAAACACTTCGCCGGTAGCGCCAGAAAACTCCGTGGCGTCGCATGTGAAAATCAACAATCATCCGTTCCAGCCGTCAAAAGTGACCACCGTTACGCGGCAGATAAAGGTCTGCTGATAGCGCGCGCCGCTTCCTGGCGACCAGCTAATCGGTTACGAGAACCGGCGTTAGAAAGCGCTGCGACACGGTTTGCCACTTTGTTGGACCTTCCATTTACTTTTGACTGCGCCTGTACACACAGGAATACGTTTCCGCCTTTTTTCAGATAAGACTGATCATTTCTAAGGCCCTTTCTGTCAAGTTTTCCGATACTGGTCCAGTATTCCAGGTGATTAGCCAATCATCGCCACTAAGTGATGCGGCTATAAATGATGTATACTATACGTATACACGCCTATATGTATACGTATACGTAGTGATGTATAGCGATTACTTTCGCGATGGGGTATTATGTATCAGAAGATAAAATTAACATTAGTAGCTCGTTCCACATTTGCATACTAAATGGCTTTCTATTCAGGGTTACTCGTCCGTTTCTAAAAAAAATATATGCAATGACACTCGTTTTGGCGTCAGATGCGGAACAAGATCGCAGACGCTGCTTTATACACATGCACGCCCGCGATTCGCGCCAACCATAAAGGTTTTCTCTGACACAGATTCTTCTCAGCATGCTCAATAAAACGATGTGCCTGAATGACACCATCAAGCAAGTGCCGTCTTCGTATAAGTCAAATCACCTAGAGGACCCCAAATTGAAGACATCCTTTGCAATGAGGCAGTGCAGTGAGAAGCAAACAAATGAGGAACAACAAAGTATGCAAAAAGGCACTGTGGAATCGCCACTCATAAGTATATGCATGCCGCCATCTTTCAGGCGAAAAACAGGGAAACAAACCACAATATCCGGCAACGAAGTACACCTATACACGTTGACAACATCGCGACATCAAGAACAAGATTATCAAATTTTAAATAATAAAAAAGAGTTTGTTGATCTCAGACGTAGATATATGGCGCTCTAATGCTATTACATGCATAATAAATTCGTTTAGCATGGAATAAAATAAACAAGTCTATTCTTTTTGTAGGCACAAAGGCCCACTATGACAGAGAAATCGGAAGCATCCGAAATTTCTACGGTCCTGGCTTGCAAGACTATCAAGCTAATGCTCTCATTAAACTGCTGCGGTGTGGTGCATGTATAAAAGCACACTTCACCATCTAAGTGTTTTGTTTTCTCAGCAGACTTGTATATGTTTATATTTGTTGTCAAAAACGCAATTGATTGTTTCTTTACAGGTCTGTGTCGTTATGAGAACCAAACCGTTCATCATATACGCTTATTAAAACTTTGCAAACCAAACATCAGTTCATGCGTGAATCCTACTTCAAAGATCACACAGCGCAACAACACATAACTATTAGAATTATGCACGCTCTGTCGCACTTTCAATTTTCAGTGAGCACGCCTACGCCAAACATGCATCACAAGTTGAAATGCAATAGGAGGCAGTTAGTGTCTCTTAGGGTCAGTATAAGGGCTGTCAGGGCTGTTTCAAAGGAAACACTAAGACATATATTAAAAACAAAGAGAGGTTTTGTTACCACTGTGCATGTTGTTTTTCCAGATACGCCTACGTCAAAAGACGCGGTAAACGCAAGACGAAAAGAATAATGATAATCTGCAAACTAGATTGCAAATAAATCTGATGGGCGCTCAATATTACTACCAATCACGAAATTGCCTCGTATATTGCAAAATCTGCCCGGAATAAGTGATTGTTTAATGCTCCATGTTGAAATACGTGCTCCACCCCCTGAAACTAATGCAAGATAATATGCGTTGCAATTGTAAGCAACTCTGATTAGTACTCATCATTTGCGTTACTCGGACTAAAAATTAATAAAGACCAGTAAATAAGCACGCTTCAATTACCGCAACGATATTGATAATGCACAACTTATTCACACAGGTAAGAGAAAACGTACTCACCAGTTTCGCAAATCTCATCGCAACCCACAGTACACGTATCCAGCACCGCAATTAGGTCAGCACGGCGGATGTTACTGCACTTCACCGTATCACCGCATAGTTTAATATACCGTGGAGGTTGCGAAGCCTTGTGAGCTATACAAACTATACACAGTGCACGCTAAAATGGTATGTGCCTGTCACAATTTATGACTCAGAAATTCGTTAATGCACTTGAATTCGAATATTGCTGTGAGTTGCTGTCCATGTCAGCCGGTGCAGGAGGATAGATGCTGGTGCACGCAGGCTGTTATATTCACTACCGTACGTAACACGCAGGATACTACATGAAGCGAAACTGGCATCCTTTTGCCTTGCTGCATACCGTCGGTGAAAATTAGGCCTAAAGCCTGATCGCTTTGTTTATTCTTCGCCTGCTGTGAGGAAATGCGCACCAAAATATCCAAGCAAGTGGTCCCGACAGAAGCACTGATTCCTTGTCCATTCATGATGGCAATCACAGTTTCGAGAGACAAATCTTTTTGTCGTAAAAGTAAAGCGATGCAATAAGAGCCTGCAGACACGAAACGACACGGTGCGCCGCAAAAGGATGGCAAGCTATAGGTCTTTTGGCCATGGCGTCGTTCCTTAGATGCGGCTTTATTTTCCTTGTCCATTCCCCACTCGCCATCAGAGCACAGACCTGGCCTTCTTATCTCGGTGGCAATGTCTTGATAGGCAGTCGCTCGCCGGCGGAGTGCGCCGTCTAAAGCACACAGCCAAAGTTTGCGCATGCGCGACAGACAAGCCTCGTTCTTTGGGGAACCTAGGTTAGCACTGCACTGCTACCTATTGATAAACGCTAGGGACGCTCCAGGTGTTTTACAGAGCCGAGTGATTGAGTGGCAGGGGAGAGGGTGTGGAAGACTCGGTGTGCCATTCAGAGCAAGTCATCGTTTGGCGCGGTTATCAGCTGTCGCTTCGCTTGGTCACACCACGCCCTGAAGCACCGTACACGTTGCCTCTCCCTACCAAGCGAAGCTACATACAGAGTTCATGTGGTCTTCTTCACGTCCCTGGACTTCTGCAAAGACTTCTGCGAGAACGACGCCATCCGGAACTGAAGGCAAGTTATTGATCTTGGGAGACACGCTCGTGCCAGAAAAGTTCCAAAAGGTGCTGAAGCAAGGCACGAAGTTTTGTGTGCAGCCCACCCTTGGCAAGGAAGAGAAGTTGTCGCTTGGAAGGTCTGTGTCAGCGCTTGTCCGTTATTCACCTCTCTGTTTGTCCCAAGTAGCCGCGCTGTTTTTTGACCTTGCAATGCACCAACTAGCTCAGATTTCCGTTCTTCTGCACTTCAAGCCTTTTTCATGCCTCGGCTGTGATCATATTGAGATGATTAGCCCGCTTAAACAGCGCTACTGTTTGTGCTGTTTGCGACATGCATTTTTATTGTTGTGAATTCTTGCTGTATGTTATTGGTTGATGCAATAAACCATGAATATGAAAACCATAATTGTTCACTTGGTACACTGTTGCGAACTGGGCACGACTGCCCTGTTGCGCCAGTGTTTCTTGACCGCACCTTACTGTGCTGAGGGACAAAGTAAATGGCCAAAATACTTGCATGACTTGCAACAGTATTTGTGTTATAAATTTCCATGCTTGGTCTGTATTTGGAAGTGTTGCTGCCTTTCTATGCCGCCACCTTTGCCAACCACTTTCATTGTGCCGGAGCAACTGCTTATAAACAAGGGTGTAAACAACAGAAACTAGAGTTCTTTTAGATGGCAAAGGTTGACGCGCGCTGAAAGGCAACAACCTTCAAAAGATGCAGGCTCGTTAATGCAACGCGGCGGTTTTTTAAAAAACTTGTTTATAATTCGCGCCAAAGTGAATGAATGCATGACGTCATTTGACGTCATGGCCCCCCAATTTTTATTAGTCGCTGGAGCTCATGAGCCGCCATTTTTTGTACGTATGGGCGTCTATGGAGCCTTCGCTACCATAGTATATATACCTTGGTGTTACCGCGAGTAACACAACGGTGATGAAACAGTTCGTAGAAATAAGTGAAGTAGCATGTCGAACTCCGCCAAGCTCTTGCATTTGCGATCTATGCATTCGGCCTCAAACTATTATACTAAAGGTCACTATGCCCAAGGATCAAGTACATTTGTATGTTGTTTCGCTAGTTTGACTGGTCCCTTCTCTCGACTCGTGATTGCTAATAATTAAGGCATTTTCTTACTCGGGCATCCGTGTTTTTCGGCGCAGGTCATTAGTTTATTTTTGTCGAAATTGGTATAAATTACACACACACACACACCTTCATAGGTAGGCCGCACATGCTCAAGCCATGCTCATTTTCTTTCGCTAGCGCGCTACTCTGCCCAGCGGCCGCCTGTCCAGCCCACCTTCCTGAAGTCCAAGCACTCACGGCACGTAGCTCCAGACTCTCCTTGCACCGCTTTCCTGATCTAGAGGGAGCTCTGCTACAGGGCTTCTCTTACCCACAAGAGAGGAATAGAGCGACGAGTGAAAATTCGTCGTCGTGGAAATTGTAGGAAATTGTAGGCTTCACCATCCAAGGCTACAGAATCGGGCGAACAGTCGATTTCTATGAAGTATAGGACTTGGGACGGCGGTCCAAAACCCAAAACGACTCTATGTAAAGCGGTGGGTGTTGTGACGCATAAAAATATAGGATGCAGTCTTGATGTCTGACGATGTGGAAGTTTGGCGAGCTGGTCCAGCCACGGCGGTTGTGGTTCACAGTTGCGGTAAACTGCATGAGGAAGCTGTATGTAGTCGGCAGGGTGAAGAGGGTAAGGTGTAAGGTCGAAGAAGACGCTACGAAGCCTTCAGGAGGTTTGATAAAAAAGCTCAGTCGGCCGTGGAGCTACACATCTGGGTCTTATTTCAAGGCTCAGCGCGTATACCCAATAGGGTGATTGGCAGCCACTGAACCACCTAGATGGGTGACTTGAGTGCATCCTTGAGGTGGCGCCAGAACCGTTCGACCAGTCCGTTGTTCTTCGAGTGGGTTGCGGCGCGTGTTGCACCGAGAAGGCGAACGAGTTCGGCGAAGAAAGACGACTCAAACTGGCGTCCGTGGTTCGTGATAATAGATTTAGCTTACCGTGATCCGCGATCCGCCATCGTGACCATTTACCGCGCGGTGGCGGGGCGCACAAGCTGATTGGTCCCGACGGGGCAGGTCTATGTGCCGACATCAAGTATGTGGCGCCATCTATCGGCGTCAAGGGGATGTGGGCATGCGCAGTGGAACGCGCGGTGGCGGATCACGGTAGCGGATCGCGGATCACGGTAAGCTAAATCTCTCTATTGGCAGATGGACAACCAAAGTGGGCCACCAAGATGGACAGGAAAGCAGAGGCGACGGTACAGGCCTTGATAGCGAGAAACGGTGTAGTCTTAGGTTATAGAGTGTACCGGTCCAGGCCGGTAAGTAGCGTTGACCTTGACATGGTAAAAAGGCTCCCATCAAATCATTGTGGACCATGTCGCAAATGGGCGTCAGGTGAAAGAAAATAGGTAAATGGTAGGCGGAAAAAAGCTATAGTTTACAAGCAGCACAGGGATTCGAGGCCCATGTCATCGAGGGCCGCCACTTTGCTTGATTGGGCTGGCCGCGTGGTCCTTACCATAGTTCGGAACTTACTGAAATGATAGCTGTGAAGCGTTCGTCCCGCTCCTTCTCATGTCTATTAAACGCACCGCCAATATGTATGTCTAGATGTCACTCCAAACTAACGAAAGGGTACTTCTGCATGTGACATCCATATTGCAGCAGACCACTTGCGAGATGCAGTGAATGTGTTGCGTTTACATTGATCATTGTTATGTAGTTGCGGCCGTGAGATATACGTCAGAAGCCACGTTGCCTTCTCATGCAATGAGCAACGCTGGCTCGACAAAGCTTTGAGAAAGGAGGGACTCACGTGATTTGCGCGATTTATAGCAGATAGGTTTACCTAATATAGGCTTTAGTGATAAAGGCTTGAAAAATAAATAGAGAGCGAAGTAAACATCAATGTCTAACACACACGAATGTAGGCTCCCTGCTTAACCGCCACTGATATTGTTTTGTTTTTTTCATTTTGCGCAAAGCTTGGAGCGCTACCCTTTATAGCAAGGAAGCTAGCTTTATGTGCTTCAATGCGTAACTGCGGTAGGAGCTAGGCTCCTGTCTTGCGCACTCGCAGAGAGAGAGAAAAAAAAATGAAGACGGGATGAGAGATCCTTTGTTTCCACTTGAGATCAAGCTTCGATCCTCCCATAGGCTCACGTGAGGCTCGCCAAAGCAGGCCTACTTTTTCTGTTATTTTTTTTTAGCCCCCTAATTCAGAGCTGGTATGCCCGATACTTAGCAGCAATCTACTCAAGCCTGACCAGTGTTGCGCCGAGGTGCCCCAGGTGCGAGTAGAATCCCTGGAAATCTGGTGCTTATTTCGTCCCCATGCCATACAGACCCCAGATCCGTCTGGCGTCTTACGTTCTGATTGTTGTCTCATCAGAGGGAGGAGAGGGAGAGAGAAGACCAGCAGAGGGATAAAGAGATCAATGAACAAAGAAGAGAAAATAAGTAAGTTCTTCTTTGCAGCCAATGGGGGCGCACCCTTGTCAGGTCCTGATTTTGTCTTTTGTCGCCTCCCCCAAGGCATTCCTGTAAAGAAATGTCTTGAATAAAAGAAAGAAAGAAAGAGAGAGAGAAATAAAGAAAGAAAAAGAAGTAAAGGAAGATATGCACCAATTTTCGGTGAGGAGGCAAGCGATTGCGCACATGGTTCTTGTTAACTCGGAGCAATGTGTCGGTATGCTGCGCAATCTGCATCACTTATTAGGTTCTTTTGTCAATATCGGTAACAATTTCAACATAATAGTGAAATACAGGCGCTACAGCTTCAAGCTCGCATTCGCACAAAATATCTCAGTACGAGGCACAACTCATATGACGAATACAGTCGGAAGTCGGCTGGTCCGAATAAACTCTACTTTACCACAAATTTATAACTAGTCTTTAAGGATGCAGCAAAATGAGAGAAAAGCTATTAAAGTGTACTGAAGTCAGCGTTTTCATCGGGCTCGCTTGCTTTTGAAAGCGTGTTGGTCATTAGGTTTTTAGCATCATCGGCTTACAGATCAATGTTTTTATTATTTCTGTTTCCCCCATGAAATAATATCTCCTTATGCTTTCCTTCCTGTTTTCGTGCGTCTACTAACTAATCCCTGCAATGATGTAAAAATGAGGACGAATAGAACCGTGTTAGAATACAGACGTCCTATATACAATGTTAAAATAAAAGCAAAATCTAAACAGTGAAGAGAAAAGTGAAAACCTATTTCAGCGAGCAGCATGCTGTTCGCTGATGAAAAGCGCAGCTCAAGGACTTTTCCTCTGGGCTTTCTTTGAGATGCGCGGCTTAAGGCGTGAGATTTGTGTAGTTTTGCACTGCCCGTACATTTGTAGCAACGGTTAAAGTCGTCAAGATATTACGTATACAAGAAAATGGAGCTTTGCCGGGCACTGGTCTGTGTATTTACTGCCACCATTATGAAATCGGTGCCACGGCATGAACCAATAAACACGACTATTACAGTCGATGCTAATCGACCTAAATTTGAGAAGACTCCCAACAGACACGTGGCGTATCGAAAATCGAAACTTTTGGAAAGGCGATTAGTATTGCTACGATTTTTTACATTCGAGCCATCGATAATTGTATTTCGGTTCGGTTGAACCAGATATAAAAAACAAACGTATGCTGGTCGCAGTGGGGAGTGTCTAAATTTTTAACAGCTTTTTATGACAGCCTGCTATGTTCACTTCATTAAATAAAATATCATCTCACTACTCAGACTTGATTTTCCCAGTTGAGCCCATGCCTAATAAGACGTTGCTAATCTTTCAAGCTCTCACCAACATCACAAAAGTTTTTCGATATTTAAAAAACATATTCGTCTTGTCTGGAGTACCTGTCATCTCCACTTGCTCCACAAAACAATAGATATGAGAAAACCTAGTTGCTCAACCGACTGAGGAACTTGTACCCAGCGCTCGCTTTTGCAAATTACAGACTTACAATCTCGCAATCTTAGCGTCCCTAGGTGCACGCCTCATTGACCGCCACGTGAACTACTGAAGATAATTTAACCAAAAGTCGATCTATTCGCTGATCGGTTGCAAAGGGCTCATAGACGACGTTTCCGATATCAAACAGAATTCATTCGGAAATACGATGGATCAAGTTATGTAAATGTATTCAGAACTCTGATTATTTTTTTTCTTCTCCTGAGTGCAATATAGGGTACACATTTCACGTAGGCGTTTTGAAAGAATATACGTGGCGTCTTTTTCTTATCGAAGAACGAAAATGAGAGTTTATCGCCGCAATGTATCGAATTCCGAAGGGTGGTAAAATAAGAACCAGCGAAGTTGGCACCCATCCACACGTTAATGCGCTGGGTTTGCGAAACCGGCATCAATCTAAAAACGTATACCGCATCAAATATTAAAAGCATTCAAACAAGCCGCATTTTCGAGGGTACATAAGCGCTGTTTGGAGACACTGTAATCAGAAAAGTGGAGGAAGGCCTGGCACACCGCCAGTGTTTGCTTTCAATTTTAAGACCACATAGCGACAGACTGTCCAAACGTCTCGCTCCTTTCGCAACGGTGCCGTTGCATCATGCTGGAGCAGTGTCGCTTGGATGCTTGTGCTTCTCCAGTTTCATGAAAGGCACGTGCCTGCGAGGAATGCAATAAATACCTCCGGGCGGCGATGGGAACTGAAAACATTCGTGCAAGGAAAACAGAACGCGGACGCCATGAAACGTCTTCAAAAGGCCTGCCGAAAACAAGTGTGTTTCGGAGCCAGTGCATGAGGCAGAAAAAATTGCTCGCAGATTGTGATACAAAACATGTGTTCCTTTTTCTGACGTCTCTGCTTCTTTCGGTTATTACCCGCGCTTGGGATGAAGTTTCTCCTAGCAGGCCAGCAGCACATAGCCCTAGGGCAACTCCATCATATCCGGGGCTCCCCGTATTCGGGGGATGGGGGCTCAATCATGATAGCATACAGTAGCGGAGGCGAAGCAGTAAGAAAGTTAGTCCTCGTCTCACCAAGCAAACAGATAAGTTTGCCTAATATATTGGACAGTGCAGTGAGAGGCGAGGCAGTCATTGAAAGAAGTTTCGCACCGTAAAAGTTATCTATGAGCTTCTTCTATGACCTGTGCTCCTGTATGTGCTCATGTCTTGAGGGTTTGTTTTATATTGTACGGCCTTTCTTCTATTCGGGTGCTCTCTAAAAGGTGAATGTCCAGGTACGACATCTACCGAGGTAGAAGCAAGCAATTTTATTAGCCTAAAAGCAGTCGCGGCTTTTCAGCCCACACACATAGCGCTTGTTAGGAGGAAGAGAAGATTCACCAGTAATATGGTAATTTTGTAATTTGCATAACACAGGACATTTTGTAGCACATTACGAAAAGTTCTAAACGTGGGAAAACAGATTGCAACCACGTTTTCGAACCAAACTTTTCTGGAGAGCACTGGAACTAGAGCTCTTCTTCAATATCACTAGTTTCGAAGCTTGGGCGCTTGTCGATAGTAGCGTACCCAGCGGTGGCGAAGTAAACTATGTGTAACTAGCAAACTTTCAGATTGTGTATAAATGCGCAGCTACTTGCAAATAAAATCTATTAAAGATATCCTCTCGCAAATATTGTGTGAAGTAACAAATGTGGAGAAAATTAGAAGAGAAAAGAAAAGAGATGCGATTTTGAGAAGGCAATGACAGCAATGACAAATAGCTTTCTGTGACTGTTTTTAGATAGCGCCACAGTCTGTAGGCATTCCGAAAATGCCCACGAAAACTGGTCACTTTTTGGAGCAGGGTTTCCCAACTGGTTAGATAGAAAGTTCTTGTTCTAACAAAGTCTTAGTCGAGGTTTCCAGGCTGTACACCAGGAGGATACTTGGCGATGACAAAAATTAACTCTCTTATAGCACAACACTGTCATGATTGCGAGTGTTCATCGCTTAAGCTATCACACCGCTAGAAGCCACTCGCTAGGTGGACTGTGATATATTTTCGTTGGTTAATTATAACAGTGTAGAGTAGGCGTTGTGGGCTTTCACTGGCATCGAGCAGGAAGGGCTGAACACGCGAAGTCTTTTTCCGTTTTGCATCTGTACTTCCTTTTGCCTCAGTGTAGCTTAGCAAACCGAAACCAGAGTCCTTCCTTACTCCTCAAATCATAGGAGCCAGGAACGCCTTCTAGTGTCTTCGTGTGTCTTCCCCACTCTCGTATGTCTCGCAGTTTGACATCACATGAGAAATCGGGATGTGACCCCGTTTTATGGCGTCGTTCAAAGACAGCACTTTCTGTTTTGGGATGTGACCCCGTTCTATGGCGTCGCTCACAAGCTGCACTTGATGTTCAATCGTAAAAACACATGCATTCGCATGCTTTCGGACATCCTTTATTAATATTACAGAAAAGGGAAATCCCACGCACCGGAAAACGCGTCTTTCTAAGCGGTTGTGAAGAATCGGCAGGTCGCCGAATTGATGCAGTTGATGCACAATTCCATGAAATGGAGCGCACGAGATGAGACGGGACCGCTGTGTCCGTGAACATTTCTACTAAGACGAAAGCCTTTAATGGATCATGCTGTCGTGGACAAAATGTGTCCCCCCAATAAACCCTTACTCCGTGGTGACCAGTGTGACCAGGCACCACTGTGCCCTAGCCGACGCAAAACCGAGTGCTACTGCGCCGCGCGCTTCCAACTAAATTTCAACTCCAGCCTTTTTGCACCATCTGTCCTTTAGGCATTCCCTTGCCGCCTTGCATTCTACTGCTTGGAGAATGGTTGCAACTATCCATGGCACAGCCGCACTAAGTGACCCTGCTACACAGGAGGTCTCAGACGCACTGTTCTGTGCAATTCTCTCTCCTTTTTCCGATCCGTTACGCTGGCCCAGGCTTGCCGCACGTAGTTCCTGCTTTCGCAACACCCTGCTGTGTTGTCTAATGCAACAAAAGTGGAGCACTTTAGCAAAAATAATTTCGAAAGGAATGAATTACTTTTGCTGCGCAATTACTGCAAAAAAGAAATTCATTACATTAATAAATTACCAATCCGGAAAAGAATTAATTACATTACAAATTACGGGAGAAAGTAATTAAAAACAGTAATTTCATTATTGTAATTCAATTATTGCTGTGTCAGGCTGAGGGAGAGTATTTGAATAGTCTGATAAGATACGACAACGAAACGGTGCTCGAGTTCTCTGGCTTGAAACGCGCAGCAATATCTCGACATCTTGTATTATCCACAAAAAAGATGTTGCTTATGAGTTTAAGGGTACATTTGCCCGAGCTTGGTGGCGCGTAAGCTGCTCTGCTATTTTCGGGGATCGCTTCTTGTACATATCCATATATCAAGTACAGCAGACACAATACACGAAATGTCAATTTATATTTGAGTTCTGATGCAAGCTGAATTTATTTATTAAAACAGTGACAAAAATTATGATGTTTTGTTTATATTGTTTAACGTCTCAAAGCGACTCAAGCTAAGAGAGGCGGGATCGCCCGACGTCCGCCGTCAGTGTCTTATACAGTGTGCCGCGTACGTGTGTTGTAAGCAGTGGCATGGACACAGAGCTACTACGGAGGCCCGCCCGATGTGCCGAGTGCTCAGTGACCTAAGACATTTGCGGGTGGGACTCAAGCAAACTACTGTATATAGTGCCATAGTGTATATAGTTCTTTTCATTTTTCCCTACCCTTTTCTTTCTCCCTATCGCTCACCTCTATGGTTTCCTCTATCCCTTCCTCGCTATCCCTTTATTTGCGCCGCCCCAGTTCAGGTACTTCAGATTTCAGATAGCAGATACCGGGACTGGCAAACATCATTTCCTTCATTTTGTATATATAATAAAATAACCACAACAACAACGTGAGAGACGGCGTAGTGGAGGGCTCCGAAAATTTCGACTACCTGGGGTTCTTTAGCGTGCACTGACATCGCACAGCCAACAGGCCTTGCTTTACGCCTCCATAGAAAAGCGGCCGCCACGGCCGGGATGCGATCCCTTATCCTTAGGCTCACGTGGTCGATCGAAAAAACAACTTAGTCTCCGCGGCGGTTTATGGTGCCAAAATTGATAGCCAGAGTTTTTACGGCTACTTGACACAGTTTTTAAAAGTCCTATTAGAAGCCTCCCTTTACTTTACCAATGCTCCAGGGTTAGAG
Organism: Amblyomma maculatum; assembly: GCF_055883805.1. Taxonomy (NCBI): domain Eukaryota; kingdom Metazoa; phylum Arthropoda; class Arachnida; order Ixodida; family Ixodidae; genus Amblyomma; species Amblyomma maculatum. Next base: position 45,814,147 of record NC_139353.1, on the reverse strand, counting down.
TGAACCTAAGTTTAGAGGTAGTTTACTACAAACACTTTGGCTTAGATTTTCTAAACCGCCATTCTAGAACAAATTCGGTATTGGTAGTGATGCGATACTGTGCAGAGAACTTAAACTAGAAATTTTCTCCGTTTTTTCTTTCCTCTTTTCTCGGACATGAAAAACAAGATTTAAAAAAAAGATGCTTTTACTTTGTATTCATTTTTTTTTGGTACTTACATCTCTAATCCTTGTACTCACTACGCTTGCACTCAAGCGCAACCACAGCTCTTTCTTCTACTGCGTTCACTGCCACGCCCCCTTCCATTCCGAGCTGGAGAGTGCGTGTCTCCACTGTGGCCCGTTTGTCTTCACTAGGAACAAGGAAGGCTCGGTCATCTCTGAGCTGGCTGTGGCTGACTAGCAACTTGGAAGTGATATTAATGCGTCCCCGCCGCTGATGTCGCTTCAGCCACTCCGACGCTCTCGTCTACTTGTCACTTCCTCGTCCGCTTCTCTTATTCCTTTGCTGATTTTCTTCGCAATTTTGTTCTTTCCGTACAAGAAAAAAAAATATCACATGGAAGCCCGCCCTGCTTCCGGTTAGACGAGGTGTCTTTAAAGAAATTGCTAATACCCGTTTCACTGGTGCGATCTGCGTCTCAGAAGAAATCAGAAGAGAAAACAAAAAAACGGAACGTGCAATAACCAAGGCCGCATGCCCAGGAAAAGATGAACTGAGCAATAAAAGTAGGCCTACGTGCTGTTTACATGGAGCATCCTGAAATTGAGGGCATGTAGTGAGAAGCTTTCCGCCGAATGATATACTGTGGTCTTCAGTGAGAAGCACCGCACCTTTCATGATTATTTATGAGGGGAAGACGTTCGTAAGAATCTGCTGCAATGAGCGCGTGGTAGGAACGCAGTCTAAGACATGCAAGCTGCTTGCAAGCTCGTCTCCACGTTTTGACGCGTACGTCACCTCGTTCGGTTTTTTCTGCATAAAAGTTTACGCATTTAGCACCGCTTGCCGATTGAATAGGAGACGCGTAAGGACCTTATAGTTTCGTCAATACAAGAAGCGATGGATGAAATTTACAAATATCTTATTTAGAAATTTGACACTGTTTAGGTAAGGTTAAATGAAAGCCCAGCTGCACTGTGTTCTCTTCCCGATTAATAGTTTTGCTTTTGGTGTGTTGCCATCTAGAACTTCGATTCTTTACTTTTGTATTTTCTAATTTCTAACTCTATTTATGCAGCAAAGTGTGTTCTGTGTCGTGTTCGAAGTCATGATATTTATTGTTAATCACTGGCTTAAATACCTTCCAACAACAAAATTGACCAATCTGATGAAGGCCGGGCCCCGCCGAAACATTGAAAATTAAATAAAATACATCTAAATATATTCGACCAGCCAACTTGCTGCAAAGTCGGTATTAGTTCTAGGCTACAGCAATTGTAATTGTGAAGTACAACGTAAAGTCAATCCGGAACAAGAAACATGCGGTACTAAAAGCTACTGGCGTCAGCCGCTTGGTCCGGCACATATTCACATCCATACCGTGAGCAAAATCCCACTAACGTGTCGCTGACACCATGTCACGCCAGTTACGATTGACGTAGCCAGTTTAGCTGATGCACGCCACGTGCAGTTTCGACATAACGCTCAAGCTCATATCAATAAGATGAGCTAGGTGGCGTGGGAAGCAATACATGTACAAAGAAAAAAACGGCTAGTTTCCCCGCTAGGAGTTACGGCGCTGCCATAAGCATGGCAAACTTCAGCGTAGGTTCCCTTTAGTATGGCTTGTTTCCGTAAAAAAATAAATTTAATAAAAGCTGAGCAGCTGCGGAGTCCGCTTATAAGTTATATATTCTATAATTTTAGCTTACTTCTCTCGTGTGTTCCTTTCCTTAAAGCGTCAAAAGCTTAAGGGCTTAATTCCCGACAGGTTAATAAATAAGCATTAATTTTGCTTAAATGACGCTCTGTGCTCCCGGCCTGCTCATCCAACGAGACATCATGCTGTGGATTTTAATCCGCACAAAAAAAAAAAACGCGCTGATACAGGAACACCAGAAAATATCGGAAATATTTGGTAGTAAACTAGAAGGAACGGGACTAATTAACGCGAAAGAGGGCGGGCGTTAATAAGGAGAGGCTGCGGCTTGCTCAAGCATGTGGCGTTATGTATATACCAAAAGACGTGCAGTCTTTCGAAAAATACAAACTAACAAATCTATCCTTTACATCACTGAGGAAAGTCCACGGGAGCGCGCACACGTGCCAAGCCAGAGAAACGATCCTCCTGGAGAGCTTCGCCTTTAATTAACTGAACGATTACGAAAGCGCGTTCTTAAGTAAGTCTCAAAACGTTTCTTCTTGCATATTAATTACGGGAACTAGCATTCGTCCTGGAAGCGGACACGCGCTGGTGGGAGTTTTTTTTCTCTCACTTTTGGCCCTTTTTTTTCACACGGCTAGAGAGAAGACGAATTGCATAGTATACGTATCGACCGTACTTCCCAACTTCGTTTCTACGGCAGTTTTATTTAAATGCAAAAACATTTCAGTTACCACACAGGATAACACAGGAGAGCAAACCAGAACCAACTCCCTCAACTTAATGTGTCAGCAAAATGACCGTACTTCTTCATCCGCCTAGACGACCAGAGGAGAGAGGGAGCTGAAAGAAAAAGAAATTATCGATATTAAAGGCATTCCGGCAATCTTTTCTTCCCACAAGACGGATAGTTCCCGTATCCGCAAGGAACTGATCCGTATAACATTTCATTGGTCGCATTTCACCATCGAATGATCACTTAGAAATACGTTTACAGATGCTGAGATTGATCAGCTGAATTGATCAATCTGCCCAAATTTCCTTGGGAACTGATAACGTTACCATGTTGGCGCCTTTTTCCTTCTCGGGTTAATACTTTCAGCGTGATTTGTGTGAAATAGTGCAAATTTAACTTGTGTCTTTCGGTTAATAAATTCCTTCAGCCAGCTTCTGGCATGAAGGTGAGGTGGATATATAGAATTCTCATTTGAGAATCAATGAAACTCAGGTTAGTTTGGCTAGATAAAAAGGAATAAAACTAATACCGAACAAATACATTTAAGCTTACCCCTCGTAGAAGCGAAGTCCGAAGAGAGTTTCGTAGCGGGAAATAAAGCCCTCTAATTCAGACCTGCACATGTCTCTTAGACCCACAGTCAAGAATAATTATTTAGTGATCACTACGTTTTCCTATTTCCCCAGACATTTGCTGTGAAAAACGTTAAACTCAATTCAAGCCCACGAACTGGAATGAGTTCCTCAAAAGTTTCGTGAATTCAAATAGCTCCACTGACTCGTATGAGTAATGTGTTGTACCTGCACAGCGGACGCAGCCACAAGCAACTGAAAAGGAGGTAACCACAATTCCTGTAAAAGCATCCGAACCCTCACCTGATCCACCTGCGGAAGCGCCACAAACGTATCCTCAGACGGATAAGTGAGCAGCCCCGAAATTATCAGCCTAGAGAGTCATCAAAAGTTCTAAATGCTCAAGCATGTCACCCCTGTGCTTCCCTTGAGAGTTCTAACTGTACTGAAATATGTGACCATATTGACGGTAGCTTGCATCAAAAATCTGCATGGCAGCTACATTGTGATTTACTTAAAGATCAACCATCTCCAGTACCACCTGCAGATAAATACCTAAACGTACATGGCCTTGCACAACTTCCCGAAAAGCTCCAGGATCTCTGCATACCCTCACCACAACCTTGCTTGTGTCTCTCGTAATTGCGGCTAGATAATACAGACCTGGATAAGGCATTCACGCAGGTAAACCTGAATTGGGCTCTCGCTAGAAACTCCAAATCATCATTTCCTCGAGAAGACAAGTCACTGACACAATACTCTGTAATGTTCCTATACACGATAAGGAGCAAGCAAAACAGATATTCGTCGGAGGGAACCCCCCCCCCCCCCCCCCCCCCGGAATGACATTCCTCTACCATTGCCATGATCCTAAAATCTGGTAAGCCCCCCGCACAGCAAAAGCTTCCTCCAATCTCTCTCACTTCCGGCGTAAGTACAGCGATGGAACTGGTGGTGTTGGACAGTTTTCAGCATCCTGTGGAAACCACATCGCTTCTCCCACATTTCTCTCACATATTCCGATTGGCTTCCACTGCCACGTATTTGCGTAAAGTCTCTTTCTGCTTCTCCAGCCCACCTTCTAGCTCTCTACGTCCTTTTCCCAAGTCTATGACCTGGTTACAGTAGACACGCGAAAATCATCCTATAATACGGCATGTTGCACAACTACATGCAAGCCGCTGAATGCTTCTCTCAGTTTAACCGCTCAATCCTCGCGGCTAAAATTTCGGACAGAAATGGCATTTGGACGGCAGTATTTTATACACCAATTTTATTTGGGGTACTCACCTGATTCAATCAGTAGTCCGATATTCTCATATCGTATACGCCGGCAGCGAAGCACGAGAAGCAGTCACCCCTGCGTTTGCACTGGTGGCGCCATCTTGTGCTGTGTCCAGCAACTCTTTCACAGCAATAGGAGAGGCGGCGGGAGGTTGTTGAAAAGAACATAAGATGGTGCCACCAGTGGCAGCGCTGTGGCAGCGGCTCTTCGTGCTTCGCCGCCGCCGCCGCATACTATAAGAACATATGACCTTTCCTGATCAAATCAGGAAATTGCCCAAACAAATATAATATAATAAATACTGCCACCCATTTGCCGTTTTTGCGCGAAATATCAGCTTCGAGAATTCAGCGGTTTGACCTAAAGGAGCATTCTACGGCGCTTACGTAATTGTTCAACGTGCTGTATCTCACACGATCGTATAGTTCGCTGTGTTCAAGAAGCTAAGTGTGGGTTAATTGTCCACACATACATACGTAACTTCCACCAAGATCGCACAAAATGCGTCCGCATAGCATGTGAAAATTGCCTTCCCCTTGCTTTCACATGGGGCACCCCTCAAAGCGCTGTTTTTTTTTCTATCACCCTTTTTTATACTGGCATGGCCGTATTTCACTCAAGCTCCCGAAAATTTCACACCTGTCTCTCATATTTCAAGCTGACGACTGGCGACTTCACCCACTGGTGCACGTGAGACTCCGCATTGGAGGCCGAGGCCATATTTCAATAAAGCTTCGACATTATACACATCGCCTTAATCAGGGCTCCAACCAGCGTCATAGAAGTCCAAACTAATCATTTTATCACGTACATACCGGTATCAGATTTTAGTCAATCGTAACTTCATTTACCACGTCATCCTATAGTCTTTAGGCAAAAATTGGCGCCTCATTCCGCTGACCGAGTGCGTTTCCGCCATGTTGGAGCATTCTGGATACTGCGGTAAATGGATTAGCGACGCACAAGTTGGTATTTATCGATTTCTGTGGTAGCCAAATATTGCTCGGTACCTTGATGTATGCAAAAAGAAGCCAAGTATAATCAAGGCAACAACATTAGGATACCAGCTTCGTACACGCTTTTATTAATGCGCAGCATTACTAGGCTCATTAGCTCCAGGTACGAAGTATGTGTACAGAATGCGTGTACAGAATGTGCCCTCAGTGGCTGTGGAGCTTATGTCGAGAGAGAGAGAAAAGGTCCCTTAATGAAAACAGACTTTAGCCGGTGTTAATGTTCGCTGACATGCTACTCTGCATGGGATAGAGGGATAAGGGAATAAAGATCGAAGAAGGGTTAGTAAAGAGTGCGGTCTTTGAAGATGGATGAATGGGTTTGTGGATAAGACCCAAGTCCAGTAGTGCGCTTGTATAGCGGGGTGATGAAGTGGGTGGATAATTTAAAGTAACGATAACATCTACACAGGCAAATAAGAATGTCATTGGATGGCACTGCTGTCTGTAGCAAACCAAAGGACCTAATATTGAGTCCACTGTGAGCGGTACTTGGGTGAAAGACTGCATGCGTTGTTCATGATGTGCACATTCGTTGGCGTACGCTGGACATTCGCGGAGATAATGAAGTACAGTCTCAATTGCTTTTGATTAGGGACATGCACAGGTCGTGCCACCCTTCTGTTTAATTTTGTATCATACGCCACAAAATGCACTCTGGTTGTTCATTTAAAAGACCCTTTTTCTTTCCGATCATCAAACAGGGATCTGCGGTCCCATCAAAGTGTGGACCTGCCCATCCAACCTTAATATCCCCATAACCCCAACCCCACCCGTAAGGACAGGGAGGCGAACCTGATCGGCTGCTCTAACGTATACAGTTCCAAAAGACATTGGTGGAGCGCGCCCGGGCAGCGGCCGGCGCCAGTGGGCCCCGTACTAGGCACCTCACCTGGTACTTGCGACGACCAGCCCCTTACAGCTTGGTCTAATCATACCTTCCTGTGCACATCCGTTTCCGGTGGTTAAACGTCTTTCACTACCCATAAATGTTGTGTAGAAAATGGCTCTATGATTCGTGTTAGAACTCTCATAGCAAGTTTAGGCTTTGTATTTAAAAAACACGAAGTTACAAACCACACAGCCACCGTGCCACAGCCACAGCCACACAGCCACACAGCCACACACACACACACACACACACACACACACACACACACACACACACACACACACACACACACACACACACACACACACACACACACACACACACACACACACACACACACACACACACACACACACACACACACACACACACACACACACACACACACACACACACACACACACACACACACACACACACACACACACACACACACACACACACACACGCGCGCGCGCACGCACGCACACACACACACACACGCACGCACGCACGCACGTTCGAACGCACGTGCACGCACATATTTTACTGCCTTAACCCATGTAGAACGATGGTTACAACAGGCAATGCTCGTACGTATAAAGATGATTCGCAGGAAGAGATGTAAAGCAATAGCAACCTTTCAAGCATGCTGATATTGACGCAGGACGTTAAACGCATACAAGCAGGATGAGCAAAGGCGAAAGAAGTAACACAAACTGACAGACGCATTATGTTTCGCGAACAACGTCCAAGAACCGAAAAATAAATAAAACCGAGCTATTCGGTCGTACCGGCAAAAAACAAAACAAGAAAACTAATGGACTGAATTGAACATTCTGTAAAAATGCTGATGTGAAATTGAGGAAAAAAGACTCCCTTTCCTGCTGCGGACTCACCGCGCACTGCACATTCCTGTCCTTCGGATTCGTGGAACTAGATGCACTGAATCGATTCCTTGTTCTCGGAAACGGCGCTAGAGTTCAGGGCACGGTGGTAACAAGGGACAATGCTCCCCTCTCATATATGGTTCTTTTTACATTTGTTTAGTTTCACTAAGTTGTCCCTGGGACTACTGTTTGGAGCTTAGCAGAAAACCCATTGAGTAAACAAGGCGTTCCAATCGAGGCACACACATGAGAAAACCTACTTCACAGGGAAAGTTCAGAAGTAGACAACACTTTGATGCTTTCCAACATTGAAGACTTCATTTCTGCAGGGATATGACAACTTTTTGTTCATTACAACACGCACGTCGCTTGGAGATAAAAACGAAGGCTAGAATGATTGCCGCTCGCACTGATCCTAAACGATAGTGTTGAGGTTTTTTGTCCTATTGTTGGCTTGAGCGGATTTTAAAGTAGCCTTGGATTTAGTACAAAATACAGCAGTGATGTTTTTAATCTTATTCTCATCGAATACTTCAAAAAGGGCACCATTGTAAAAGCTAACGAAAACAACTATGAGATAAAGCCTTCTCACACTGTGTTCTCGAAAGTAACGCGCCGGTAAAAGATTTATGGGGGAGAATCTACACTCCGGTTTTGAAGGTATGACGCGATAGTGTAGGCTACCAGCCCACGTATACAGCCTCGCTTTAACCAGTCCGTTTGAATATGCCTGCGTGAGCATAGGGATAACGTGAACGCAAGGGTCTTGGTCAGGCTGATTCTGGTATCACCCTCTTTTGTGAGAGTCGGCCGAGTTGGCAGCTCCTGCGTACTGTCCAGCGTAACGCAAGGCCATCCTACATACTGTTAGTGTTCGGCCACGTCAGCTGCCAGCTACCGCCTGCCAGCGCCATGATCGTGGTTGTTCACTCACAACACCAATTCCGTATTCCGGTGAACGGGGCCTTTTGTGCTATTGCGCTAATAAGCTTCTGTGTGACACACACAGCGTTTCAACTTTCTGAAAAGCCCTTCAGTGCAGCCCTTTATTTCACGCAAGCGGATCTTACTTGCATTTAAATTTATAAAACGCACCGATCCAAACATTTTCAATGCGTACTACACCCAGAAATATCCTGATGGTGATTAACAGTACATGTTGCCAATCTCGTTGAATTTACATATGTTATGACGGTTACCAGCAAGTCATAGCTGATATCAATATTCATTTATCAATACTGTCCACAAGAAAAATTGTCAGCATTGCAGGGAAACACATTTTGGCGACAAGTGTTACATTTCGGATGGAACTTGACAATGTCCGCTATAAAACAGTTTCCAGGCTCTTCGTACGCCACGGGGCGAATGGTTCAGTGGCGTAACCTTATGCGGAAAACGTGCGATGATTAAAGAAGAGAGAGAAAGAAGCGGAAGCGCCGCGTTGATTAGTCAGAATGCAATGAAGCTACGCATGACGCCACTTAATGCCCTTTGGCAACGTTCCATCAAGAGTGTAAACAAAGTACATCACTCGCGGTCAAATAGCGACGACAAAAAAGTTCCAGGAGAACTGCAGAATGTGCAGTGGAAAAATGCGAAAGCCTGAGAGCTGCTGCTGCACAAAAAAAAAAATGTTTCCACGAAACTGTCATTTCTATAATGATTTTACTCACCTAATCAATAAATATCACAACAAGAGCAAGATTCGAAGCTACAGCTGTGGTACATATCTATACCGAGATGTGTTTGGGACCAAGAAGTCAAAATTTCACTGAACTTCTTGCTCTGATGAAGTTTTGCACGCGCAATAGTACAGAGATGTGAACCAGTGGCCATTCATAGGACAAATGTATATCAAGCTCAATAAATAAAGCTACATAAATTGTACGTCTACAACGCAGCTAGCCATTTTCTCAGGTGATCTACATGTTCTATATTAACAATTTTCTCCTCTATACAATAATTAAAGAGTCAGCTAGTCAGTGTATTTTAAGTTAATTAGAAAATCGAAAAATCTGCACAGAAGTCAGATTACCATCATTAAATCTGAGATGGTTTGAATGGGCCAGGACACTCCATGATTTTTGAAAACTTCACTGCATTGATCTGGAACACCTCACGTGTTTTGATTTACCAGGTGTTTCAGCGAACACTGAAAAGTTACGCAAAAAAGCAGGTTCAAAATCATCTACATCATCAGCCTGACTATACTTACTGCAGGGCGAAGGCCTCTCCCATATTCCTCCAATTAACCCGGTTCTGTGCTAGCTGCATCCACTTGACCCCTGCGAATTTCTTAACCTCATCCGCCCACCTAACTTTCTGCCGCCCCCTGCTACGCTTTCCTTCCCTTGGAATCCAGTTTGTTACCCTAAGCGACCATCGGTTATCCTCTCTTCGCACTACATGTCCTGCTCATGCCCATTTCTTCTTCTTGATTTCCACTAGAATATCGTTAACTCGAGTTATTTCCCTGACCCACTCTGCTCGCTTCCTATCTCAAAGTTACCCCTACCATTTTTCGTTCCATAGCCTTCTGCTTTATCCTCAACTTAAGTAGAACCTTCTTGGTTAGCCTCCACGTTTCAGCCCCATAGGTGAGTATAGGTGAGATGCAACTGTTGTATACTTTCCTCTTGAGCGATACCGGTAAGCTGCTAGTCATGATTTGCGGGTGCTTGCCAAATGCGCTCCATCCCAACCTTATCCTTGTTGTTATTTCTTTTTCATGGTCTGGCTCTGCGGTTACTACGGTTCAAAATAGATAAAATCATTTGCAGAAACGCACTTTCTACCGTAGGGGAGGCCATATTTTGCAGAACACTGATTATCCTGCCAATTAAAAAACTATTAATCATTGTCTTTAATATTCACAGTCTAGCAGCTAGTCTTCATGGGAGCACAAGGTTGTGAGCAAGATGTCATATCACCTTTTCAAACAGAGAAAAAAATCATTTTCTAAAGCCCTGCAGCATAAGGAAATCTGATGCCTTTTTTTTTTTTTTTTTTCGTACAAACCGAAATCGAGCGCGATAGACTCGCAAGAAGATCGGTACTAGCACTACGCCCGGTGATGACGTAATGCATTCGCAACGGCATCTAAAGACGAACTGTTTGCTTTTACTTGTGACGTGTCATTCACTTTATTTCGCTCTCTCGCTCTAGAAGTTGGCAGTGACATGCCTGTTCCATCTACCAAGCTGCGAGCAAAATATTGTACGGAGACATGGCGCGACCGGTTCCAGTTAAAGCAGAGCGCCGTAGCTACTGCTCACTGGTCAGCACATAAATACTAGCAAAAAACTGCAGTATCTATTTAGATCGTACATATTTAAGAAAAACAACTGAATACATTCTTTTAAACAGTACGTGAAACCTACATAGAAGTCATGGTCAATCTGTCAAACGTTCCTTGATTTATTCAAGGTTGAAATGACTCAGGACTGTAACTAGTTTAAATATTACAAAATTGTAGATTAGGACGATGCGCAAATTTAGTGCTATCAGGCAACGAAGAAGGTGCTCGTGCTGGTTACTGTCGTGAATTAGACTGTAAGTAATGACGGCAATAATATAGGCAACTTTTCCGCTTAAAGGAAGAATCTTGTATGACATTTGCAATGTGGTTACATCACGATCACTACGAGTGATGAAAGGGTATACAGCAAGAGACCAACGCGATCTCACACTTATCCTTCACATAACCACATCCGGGATAAGAAGCCAGCGCGAAATCAATGAGACAATGGGTCCCATGTTTTCGTTTGCCGACGATTAATATTAAACTCTGATTTGTTCTTTTTAAGCTAACGATCTGTTTCTGCTAAGACTTTCAAATATAAAGGCAGTTTATACTACACTCTTCGAGAGACGAACACCCTTTGCAGAAAGGCTTGCTTCTGGGTTAAAACTCACGAACTGAGTGCTGCCTGCTTCTTTTCTATCCTTTCGCTTCGACGAATACATCGGCTTACTTCGAGGTGAAAAAGAGGCGCGCAATAGCTAAGTCCCTTAAGCGGATTTAGATGCGTAGCCAGGGACACGTTTGAAAACTTTCCCATCATCCCTTTCCTGCTACGCGGTCTCGTAAGATCGGATTAGCAGTGTTAAGAGATCAGGGAACGGACCATGGTCGTTCTAGTTACTTATCTTATAAGTATACTTTCGCAGCTGACAGGAAAAAAAAGTGACGGTTTAGGCTTGTGCGAATTTATTGCAACAGCGACAAGTGAGTCTTCGAAAAACTTTAGGACTCCCCAGAGACTGCGCAGCGACATTCTATTAATCCCTATATCCTGCCTTGAAAGGCTACGACCGCGCAAAGCAAGAAACTTCTCGTTTCTAACTAACAGCCCCTTCTTCTTTTACGCATTACATCTGATCCCTCTTATCTACGTGAGACATCAATTTTAAAGTTGAGAAGCTTGGTAAAGCATTCGTGGAGGAGTTTGAAGGAAGATTATAAAGTACACTAACATCCATCAGTCGGGTCCCATTTGTCGTGCGTACCGTATTGAGCTACGCATAGGTTGCCCCATTGAAATTGCAGCTGCGCAAGAGACTGGTTTCATAAAGTAGCCAAAATTCTGGATAAATATGCGTGTTCTATTTCATAGCTAAAACGGGACGATGGTGCAATTTCATGCGAAAAGTTTAGTCTGTTGTTGCAAATGCTGCGGCGTAGAAGTATCCTGATATAAGAACGCAAGCGCCCAAAACGTTTTAACACAGTGCCGGGAAGCCAAATAATTGACGTTCACATCTTGCTGCTCTTTCACAATAACGCGTTGCAAGTGCTGGGCACAGGCAAAACAAAATGGCTACCTTGAGCCCATAGCTGATGAAGCGCTTCGCAGGGGTCATTCAGTCGCGCGTAAAGCTTTGACGCATAAAGGAGACAACAGCAAATAGAGCGCATTTTTCACATGCGAACGCAATGACCCGTTAGATGGCGATGTCAGCCCACACTCAGTGCCGCTACTTTTGAAGCTAGATCAGGGTGCCTTAGAACACGCAGCTACAAAAAGAAATTTAACAATGAAGATGACTCATGTGCTGTATGTGGTAACTCCAGTGAAACAATTGACCATATTATACTCGAATGTAATTGTATTCATCCAGAAGTCGATGCAGGCGCAGTCACTCTTCCTGAAGCTCTGGGGTTTAGAGATACCAGTGGCCGGGTGAATAAACCGGCGGTGGAAGCTAGCATAAAACGACTGGAAGATTGGTGGCTTAAAAGCAGAAAAGTGACATAATGTTAGTAATGTAGAAACAAAAATTCAATAGATAGAGTGATGGCATAGTTAACCAATCTAAAACAATAATTAAGATATAGGGAGAAAAATGAGCATGATAGCTACTGCTACCACCCCGTTTCTAAGGGGACGCTCCTATATTCTATCCATCCATCCAGTAGCACTCAGTAGAAACGAAGCGAAGGGATAGATCATGCTATAGAAGCAACGGCACGCTGTACCAGGGTTCAACGCGCGCTAAAGAGAGAAGCCCGGCTGTCTACAGCGTGAAATCTCATTACGACGTAACAGTGTCTCGCAGGCGTAATTGGCCTGCGATAAAAGCACCGCCAGATGCGCCAGTCTACCCGTGGCGTGCGATAAGGCCTCCAAAGCAATCCGCTTTAGTTTGCACAAGTCACAAGAGCCGCGCTCCTTTTACTGCGCATTTGCACTCAGACACGCATCAATCTTGAGAGCCGGCATGAATTTCATTACGGCCGCAAAATATCGTTGCTGTCTATTTTTTTTTTTTTTTGTACTGAAGCGAATCAATCAATTAGCACGGCAACGATCTTTACTAAAGCGTTGCTGCTTCGAAGGATAGCGGTTTTGAAACCAGGCTAAGACTCTGTCAGCTTCTTCTTCTACTTCTTCTTCTTCGCAGAGGATATTCTTTTGCGCTTACCGTTGGTGCTCGACTTAAGCGCCAACTATCTATCTTCCGTTTCCTGCCTTCGACATGACGTACGCCGTTCCTGAAAAAAAAATTTAAACGGCAGTGGCTTAACTCAGCTAAGCCAGAATATACAAAGCGAAATCAGTAGTTGTCGCGGATGAGACCGAATCGTTTCTCTCACTCTAAACACAAATAAGCCTATAAGGGGGTAAATAGGGAGTACCCGCACTCCCTATCAAAAGCAGGGCATGCTGCCCAAGCCCTGGCGTACATCTGCATCACCAAAAATGCGAAATAGCTACGGGCGGCAAAGGAAGCAGAAGCTCTCGTTATATATATTTTACCCCAGATTTCGGTCCCCCTCTAAACAGTAACCTCGAGATTTCTAGTGTCGAGGTTAAATGTCTTCTGCAATTGCTAATTGCATCAAAGGCACATTGTATTATCTCTCGCTCTTCAGTAGTTTCTATTACTCGTTTACCTCTCTCAGCTTCAGTATTTCTACGTGGCGCTTCTTCATAGCAAGCGATGTTGGCAGGATGAGTAGATTGGGCTTGCAGGTGAGCATAGCGAGCGCTCGCACTAATAATTGTTTCCTGATCCATGGCATAGCACTAGCGAATCGCCGCAGTTCTCGGTGTATACATGCGCATTCACAAGCGAGTGGCTGCTCCACGCGCAGCAGCTAAAGAGCACCGCGCATGCGCAGGTAAGTTATGACGTCATGCGCGGCGCTCCGCCAGACTGGCGGCATGCATCGGTACGAATGAAGTTTCCCAGGTGTGTGAAGACGTAGCAGCAGCTGTGCGATGTAGAAGAATAGAGCGCTATCCGCTCCGTGCACCACACGCACGAAGAAGAAGAACCGGGCGGCGAGCAGGCCGAGCTCCGCGAGGCACGCGGCTGAAGGTCGGCTGAAGGCCAAACTGCGGCGTACGCGAAACGCGCCGCAGCAAGCCCTACTGAAGCTTTCGCTTCAAAAGTGGTGCAACAAAGGGCGTGATCTTCTGGCGCAGTAGAGCACGACGTGGTCGGCTGCAGCGCGAGCTGATCGCAAATGTGCTCCAGAATATGGCGCTGCTCAACTTCGGAGTTTCAGAGACGGCATGTGGATATCACATGGTAATTCAATCAAAGCTGCCGTATAGAGCCAACGGCCTGTAGGGCGAAGTTAATGGATTTTGGTAGAAAGCAGTGGCCATGAAAGGAAATGCGGATACTTCAAATTGCTTACTCGTCATCATCATCATCATCATCATTATCAGCCTGACTATACCCACTGCAGGGCAAACGCCATCCCACTTTCCTCCAATTAACCCGGTCCTGTGCTAGCTGCATCGATTTGACCCCTGCGAACTTCTTAACTTCATCCGCCCACCTTACCGCCGCTCCCTGTTGCGATTTCCTTCTCTTGGAATCCAATTTGTTAGCCTAAGCGACCATCGGTTTTCCTCTCTACGCACTTGCCCCGCCCATACCCATTTCTTCTTCTTGGTTTCCACTATAATGTCATTAACTCGAATTATTTATCTGACCCACTCTGCATGCTTCTCCCTCAACGTTACACCGACCATATTTCGCTCCATTTCCCTTTGCGTTGTCCTCAACTTAAGTAGAACCTTTATTAACCTTCATGTCTCAGGTCCATAGGTGAGTGCCGGTAGGATGCAGCTGTTATTACACACTTTCCTCTTGAGTGATACCGATAAGCTGCTAGTCGTCAGCTTTGAGTGTTCGACGGAGAGTCGCTTACATGACAGAGATAAAGCAAATCTATGCGCCCCATTTCCAACAAGAACTATTGTCAGTGTACTATTTTCATGTTCTATATAATGTGCCATCCACATTGAACCTCCGTTATTTAGCGAAATACCAAGTCGATGCAATTAGCAGCAAATACCAAGAAGAAAACGAAGGAGTAGTAAAATAAGAGAAATAAGAAAAAAAAGAAAAAGACGAAGAAGAAGAAGTAAAAGAAGAAGGAGAAGAATACAGATACCTCGGTAGTTGGTAAAAGCGAATGACAACAGCGAATTGCTAGGACAGAAGGTTCAACGATGAGAGGCAAAGGGTGCTCATACGTGAAGTGATTCCCCTGTGGCATATATGCAGCTGAAACCATAAAGTAAACTACTATGCGCGAAAGCCATGTCTTTACTTTGGAGCTGAACCTAAGCGTAGCCATGGAGATTGCTTTCGCGTAACTCCAGGTTTAACCACAAACTAAACCACAGCTATTTTTTTATCACAAGACAGCGTCGGCTCTTCAGCGGAATGTGGGATCTAAAGCTATTAAATTTGATGTGCCATCTTCGGAGCAGCCGCGTTCAAGCATGACGTATGCGCAACGAAGGTTTAATAACGAGTCATTGGCCCCATGTTGTGCAGTTCCCACTATGTGTAGAAGCATGATGTCTTTGCGCAAAACTCACGGAATTCTCTTTCTTTTCCCTCTCCTTTTCGTGACATTTTCGATGGGCTGCAGGAAACGATTTCGCCACGGGAGGAAATGGGTGAAATATAAGGACTTCCGGTCCTTGCTTGGAACCATTCTTGCATGTTCTGAAATATTGAACTAATATATCACATGCATCTATTGACTGCAAATAAGTTGACATGCCAGCACTGCTGCTAGATATATTTGTCTGTGTTTCGAAATTATAGTATAGGTCGAAGGGAGCCGACCAGGCCGTATCTTACTGTGTGCAAATAATTATATGCAAAGAATGTGTTAAAATGACTCACGTTGTAATGGTCTTCAACAAAGCTTGAAGTGGTTTGCATCTCTGTCAAAGAGGAATCGAGCAGTTGGCCTTACGCATTCGATTGTTGAGTGGGCCTCAGTGGTTGAATAAATTTTGCCTGAGTCCATTATGACCAGTACTATTTTCCCCGTGCATTACTCAAAATAACAAAAACTCGGAAGGCCTCAAAGGCTTCCGCGTTTTCCTTAAATAAAGCACAGTATAGCACTTCCTTTGAAACATCATGTTCCTGTTTTGTTGTTGCTGTTGTTGTTGTTGCAACGTTCTATCTCTGGTGTACATCGGCATACAAAAAGTGGTGTCTTCCGCAATAAATTAGCAGTTAGTAGCAGGCGCTCATTCTATCCGTCTTCTTCATGTGATCGCGTCCTTGCGCAGTTCCAATAATAGAACGAATAGGTATAGAATCGTGGGCGGAAGCCTTTCTTTTAGAAGCTATTCGCACTGACGTCGAGTAATTACGTCTGCTTCTGTTTCTTCGCGAAATTGGGTGAGCAGTGCACTCTATACATTGATGTATGCTCGCGAGGCTTAGCTAGCAGAAACATTATTTACGCTCCGCGTCGCTACAAGCCGGATTGCACTCAAGCGCTTGCTCAAGGGGCTATTCCAGCACGTGTCTCACTTATATCACCTCCATTTAGACCCGTGTAGGTTTAAAACCAAGCACGTCCATGCTTACTGATGCACACTCAATATTTGTATCCCATTTCTCGAAGAACTGGGCGGAAACGGGGTCGAGCTCAATTCAGCCATGAAGACAGAAAAGGGTAGGCTGTCTGAGACAAACAATAAATAACCCTTGGAAGACATCATCAACTTTTTTTTATTATATTCGTTTCACCTGGTTTTCCAATTCAGGTTTTGCAGAGTTGAATAAAAATATGGGACCAGCTCATTTGAAGAAGAAGAAGAAGAAGAAGAAGAAGAAGAAGAAGAAGAAGAAGAAGAAGAAGAAGAAGAAGAAGAAGAAGAAGAAGAAGAAGAAGAAGAAGAAGAAGAAGAAGAAGAAGAAGAAGAAGAAGAAGAAGAAGAAGAAGAAGAAGAAGAAGAAGAAGAAGAAGAAGAAGAAGAAGAAGAAGAAGAAGAAGAATAAGAAGAAGAAGAAGAAGAAGAAGAAGAAGAAGAAGAAGAAGAAGAAGAAGAAGAAGAAGAAGAAGAAAGAAGAAGAAGAAGAAGAAGAAGAAGAAGAAGAAGAAGAAGAAGAAGAAGAAGAAGAAGAAGAATGCTCGGTCACCCGCAGCTATCGCTTTCGCTCAAGATTCGGTTGAGCAGCGTTGAAACCTTCTAATTTTTTTTACACAGTGCTCGGTTTGTCCAACGTGCTTTATTCAGTCCGCCAGAGAAGGGAATACAATATAGAACGGCTTTGTTGCATTTTATATGCTTTCTCTCATGTATGATGGCACAGGAACGGGAGGCCCCCACGACCATTCCCTGCTCATACATAAACCAGATAGCTTTTTTGGGGGCCGTGAAGCCACCGTCTTTTCTCGCCTGCTAGAAATATTTCAGAAGCCATGCGAGGCTCTATACATGCACAGGATAAATACGAATGGCGTGTTTTTTAGTTATCTCTGAATTTGTTCATTTTTATGACATCGACAAGAGGATATCAGGGTACTCGCTATCTTTCATTCTCGAAATTTGCCGACTAAGCCTCTGCTACCCTTTTTCAACACACATTTTCTTGGTGCTTTAGGTCATGCAGGCATGCACAATGCATAATTGTGTTAGCTTAAAGTGGTCCCACTCGTATCTGAAAATTGCTTTCTCTCTCTTGGACTTGTAAATTCAACACGTGATGTTTTTGCTCTCGCGAATTTCGATGTGCAAGCTTCTGATGACTGATTGCGCAGGCATTTCAGAAGTGAAGCTTAATCCCTTGAAATACATTTTAGAAGCTCTGACGACCAAGCCGTGGTTGACAATATCCAGAAAATCTCCATGAATACAAAGCAAATCGTTTTCAGCATAGCGGGAATACGACAGCACTCCGAGGGTTTCTAACTGATCCTCAAGAACTGAGTTTCCTTTGGCCATGCACTTGTCTCACAGGGCTGTGGCCAAACAAGAGACAATAAATTCGCTCCCTCTTCTTTCTACTTTTCTTTCCCTTGCTGTTACCGTCACGACACGTGCCCGCGTTGTATGCGGGTTAATGGAAGAATATTGTTACCGGGAATATTTATTTATTTATATTCAATACTGCCATTGTTGTCTGAGGTCGTATGGCGAACGAAATAGAAACAAAGATTAATAAATTATGAATTCGAGCAGTGCAGTGATAGATTTCTAGATAAAAGGCCAAGAAAAGCCATATTCTTGTGCACACTGGAGATCGTGGGCTGCCGAAAAAGTTATCTAAATTTACCTACCAGACATGTTAGTGTTAGGACTAAGGAGGGTAATGATGGTTTGCCTTGTCTTTGGTGTGCCTGCTGCTTTGTTTCACACAACTACCTGACTGTTCTCATTTCACACCTTGGAGAGCGAGAGTTACCTCCGCCAATGGTCTTGCCCTTTTGTTTCCGTGTCCGATGGACGCGTCCAGGTGGTTTTTAAACCACCTTGGTACATGTAATATAATGTAAATATCTATGTAAATTCACAGCATAGATCGCAACACACATGCGTAATACACACTGTGCATGCGATTGCTGTATATGTTTGTATCTAACTTTATTTTGTCAACTTATTCTACACTGTGTATTCCTTCATGTACATATGTAATTCAGAATTGTATATATCATCATCACGAGCAGCCAAATTATTTCTGGAATGTAAATCGTGATTTTTGATGTATTTGCTCGTCATGACGTATGGTATGTGCAGTGTTCACTGTTCTTAATCTGGTACGTTTTCAGTTCTGATCATTTATCATCGCACATATCAATGTCAAATGTCTAATAAAAAAAATTCTAAAC
Source organism: Amblyomma maculatum (assembly GCF_055883805.1). Taxonomy (NCBI): domain Eukaryota; kingdom Metazoa; phylum Arthropoda; class Arachnida; order Ixodida; family Ixodidae; genus Amblyomma; species Amblyomma maculatum. The sequence goes on along the minus strand of NC_139353.1, from coordinate 45,795,346 downwards.
ACAACTGCACGTGAAAGACGGAAGCCTCCGCAATAGGACGCTACTCTGATTTCTTCCCTTCGCTCGCTGGTTCATACGCCGAGGGAAACGATTCCAAAGGTAGTGCCCTTCCTTCTAACATTCTTTTCAGTAGGTTTACCGAGACAAAAGCGGCGTAAGCACGCCTCCTGAGACCACTTTCACCAGCACGGTCTGCTTATAGTTCAAATTACTGTCGGTCCTCTTGTATACCGTCGACGCCGCTCGCTTGGAGAGGACTTCAGAGACCGCTGGGCAGTGCTTACTGACGTCCGCCTTTACTATCGGCCTTAAGCGTGGCTGAGCAGCTTCCAAGAGAGATTGGTATACAGCAACCACGGCCGCTTACGTCTATGGCGTATATATAAGAGGTTTAGAGCGCACGGTCCAATAACCCTTTCCCTGGGCTGAGTATATATTTGCTCCTAGAAAGACTGATTGGGGAGACGTCGGAGGCGATGGCGCGAAGCCGCGGCGAGAGTGGTTGACGTGGTTACTCAGCGGATGAAGAAATAAGAAAGGAGATGGGATTGATTCGATTGAGTGGTCCATAATAGACTGCTGACGAAACCAGCAGGTTAACAGTGAGATGTGGGCGTCTGCATAATTTTCCACATAAATGGCTAGCTTCAGCAGAAAGAAGCAGAGCGGTCAAACGTTTTTGGAATGGTGGATTGTCGTTTGTATGGGAAGCGCTCTGTAATAATCAGATAATGGGGCAATAAAATGAGCCTACTAGTTAAGCATTAAAGGTGAAGAAAAAAATGAATACCTATTGAAATACGAAGAAAAAAGCACAAGCAAGAAAAGAAAGTTCAACATTTCTGACATGTAGACGACGCTATATGTGGTTACCTAATCTTAAAGAACTCTGTACTAAGTCACTTGACGGGGAACCGACCCGTACCCTCTGGGCCATGCATTTTTTTTAACATCTTGTTAATGGACACCATTAATGTAATTAGTCACAATACACTGGCTTTCTTAGTAGCTGCTGCGAAAGAATGCCTTCTCTTCTTAACTGTCATGACCAGTGACAAGAGAGCGATACGACAGCACCGCACTTAAAGGAGCGAGGCTGGTGTTATTGATAGCTACACTATAGCACAAAGATTGTAGTTGTCGTCGATCAACACAATATCAAGTTTAAATTACAATTTTGTTCCTCACGAAGGCAACCTTACATTCAGAATGCATTGAAATCAGTATGACTACATACAGTGCTGTTGTCTTCGTACTTGTAAAAAGAAATTTAAATTGCCTACCTGATGTATAGGCCATTCGTGGTAACGTGCTTATGATACTGGGATGCTTTAAAATTATATATATAAAGTTTTTGTCCTATCACCAGGAAGCACACACGTTCAAAGAAACTGCAATACAATATCCATGCTTTTTCGTCCCGCCAAATTTAACTTCAACAATCATGACGATGTTTCTTTCCAGGCTTTCAAAGCTTCGATTTCCTTATGTCAATGTCGATTCTAGCAAGGTAAAATAGGAAAAGCGCAAGTAAGCTACATGTTTATTTGTTTTTTTCTTAACCCAGCCCTCATTCATTTTGACTGTCATATGCCGTTCTGAAAGGTCATCCTAACTTGAACAAGGATTAAGCTCATCCAATTCGCGTACAAGTAGAACTAAACTATTTTAACAATTACTGAGGCTATAATTTCTAGGCCTCATATCAAGGCTGCAAGTGACAGATGACTCCTTGTCGGGTATCTTGAAAGGTATATTTCAGCGTTTTGTTTCAACGGCTACTGTACATTGTTGGACCAACCTACCAGTCTGCGCACCACACATATCGCTTTCATATGCAGCTTTCGAGGACCGGTGATCAGCTAGCGATATCCGTCAGCTATCTATAGCGACGACCACTTAATTTGAAGAGAAGATTTTTATTTTACACCGAGAGATAACTAATCAGTACATGAAATGGCCCATGAATTAATTTATAGTAATGGCTTGCCCTCCTCACACGATTCGCAATATAACGTAAAATACACATGCTGCGCGTTCAGCAACTTTCTTCCGAAAGCATCAACATGTCAATGGAAAATGGATCTGCCGAGCATCACAAAAGCCGGCTGAAAATATTGACACGAAATGCCACAGAGCCTGTGGGGACAGTTGGAAAAGCGGGAAGTTAATTGGCAGGTTTTCAAGGTTTGCTTATGCTACAAGCACCATTGTTTTTATTTCCGGGCTTACCCGGCTGGAAGAGGACAGGACAGGGAGCTTGTGATGTCTGTCGTATTCATTGTCGCCTAATGCTGTCTTTTCGGCTAATGGTGTCTTACGCAAGCCGCAGCCGTCCGACGTGTGGGCGTTTGCTGGTATTTATTTTGCCCCTACTTCTGCCCCATTATCTGCGCTTATCCACTGCAAAGTACATTGTTAATCCAAGTGACATTCAGTTATCTCCCCTGACCATAATGCGTGCACCCCGAGTTTATACCTCTACATTATTCGTGGTTACGACACGAGGAGCAGACAAAAAAAAAAAAGAATACTCAAGTAAGAGAAGAGCCACGCTAGCTTGTACATAGAATCACTGCCGCCCAATTTAGGCTATATTCGCAGGTGAAAAGGGTGTTGTTCCTCTGCCGCTGATAGATAGAGGAGACCTGAACGTGAGTGGTCAGACAAGAAGAGCTACGCCTATAGCCAAGATTATATCATGTTAAACAGAACCCGAGATTGCAATTATGAAATGAATATAATCTTGCAGCCTGCCCAACGTCAAGGACAGCACATTGTAAAAGTCTCCGTAAAATAAAACGTACACATATCACTTCTTACTGATTTTAGAGAGGAACACTTTGAATGCGAACAATGTGTTACTGTATTTCTCTAAATGCACGAGCAGAGCGCGGTTCGTCGCAGGAGGAGGAGATGAGGAGAAAAGGCAGGGAGGTTAACCCGTAAAATAAACCGGTTTGCTACCCTGCACTGGCGTAAAGGGGTGAGTGGATATAAAAGTTGTAAGAGAGGGATGGGTGAAATTAGTACAGTCGCAACACGAGGCTTGGAAGAGGAACAAATGCGGCCCGAACAAGAGCAGCCCGCTAGGAGGCGCTCCAGACAGGAGTTTAAAGGAGGCAATGCACACGACATTGATAGCCAGAGAGCGAAGTGCTTCGATCACAGCAAGAAATTCGCGAAATGAGCACGCGCTAAGAAGCAGATACACTAAAGTAAAAAAAAAAAATGGCGAGCCAATCCAAGCCAGGCCATGCCGTCTTCTCCCAAAATGTTTTCATTTCAATGACTACGGCGGCCATCCTCTTTTTCCTCCTGAGCAGAACCGGGAGAAAGGACGGTTGAAAACTCAAAAGCTTTCGGCCTGATAGAAATTTTCACCACTACGTGAAGTCAGGAGGGGGGGGCATCAGACAAGGGAAGTAGAGGGGGAGGGGGGGAGGGAGGCCTGCATTCGGCCATGGCATAGCGGTGTTGTGAGACGATGATATTCGAGGGTTGACAGCCCAGCGATAGGTGCTGCTGACCGAATCATCTTTATTTCTTTATTTCCTTCTTTCTTTCTCTCTTCCTTCCTTTCTTTCTTTCTCTCTTTCTTTCTTTCATTATACAGCCTAGGTTTCGGCGTGCCTAACATATATTTTCTCTGCCCGGTGTGTCATATTGTTTCATACCCTAGTTGTTTGAGGTTCGCCAATTCCATACGCTTGCCTTTGGAGTACGCATGGAAAACAATGATTTCGTCTTCTTGGTAAAAAGCAGCGCCGCTTTTTCGACTCCTTCTACAACAGACACCCCTTCCTCCTATATTTGTTTTTCTACAGACAGCCGCACTCAACGGACAACGCGGCGACAGCCAGCACACCAGGAGGAGCCTAAGGTCCGGCATAGGCAATCACGGGGAGCTCTCTTTTTCATCAGTTTTTACGTTATGTTCTCCTCGCTGAAATATGCCAGGAGGTACGAGCAGCACGTCGGGTTCTTTTTCACCTTCACTGCATTGCGTTGGCTTTGGTTTTGGCTTTTTGCTTCTTACATTCCTCCTTCTTAATATTTCACTTCTGCAGCCAACAAAGAGCCAATGGGCTGCCGCTTTGTTTCCATGCAGAGGCCGGACGTGCGCGAACTAGGTGAAGAAATATCTACGTTTGTATTTATACGTATAAACACATGCACAAACAGGAGAACATAGCGCGGCCTCCCGGAAAATGTTTCTGCCGCATCTCCCGCCGTTGTCCGACTCCTCTTTTTCTTTATCTAGCTCTGTTCTTTTTTTATTCATTGCTTCTTTCTCCTTTCTGTCGAAGAAACAGTGTGCGCCACTGTTACAGTTGTCGTGCGGCCCTAACTCATGCGACAGCTCGCATCGTAAAAATAGAGTGGGCCATGGCAGCAGCTGGTTGCCGGAATGAAAATGGGCAGGCATGGGCGTCAAGGTACTTGACATTGCGCTGAAACACCGCCTCACCGCCCCGCCTCCACCTCTTCTGTCGCCCCTGGATATGCTTACATTTTCTTCTTTTTTTTTTTTTTGCTTAGCAGTTGCTTGCTCATAAACCTAAAACATACAGACCAGTTGAGAAACAGTCGTGCAGCAAAGGCTTGCAACCATACGACCTCGCTTTAGTTTTAGAAGCCGTTGAAACGAAAGAGCAACACACAGTGGCTGAATAAGTGCATTTGTTGGCTTATTGATGCACGTATTGTTATAAATCTCTTTTTTTTATTTTTCAGGTTCCGGATGCACGTCTGCAGGAACTGTCTTTGGCACGGAAGGCGTGCATCTGTTATTTATTTATTTACTAATTTATTTATTTATTTATTTATTTATTTATTTATTTATTTATTTATTTATTTATTTATTTATTTATTTATTTATTTATTTATTTATTTATTTATTTATTTATTTATTTATTTATTTATTTATTCCTCTAAGGTCTCGTTCGGGCATTGAATGAGGGGTGGGGATAATACGGCAAGAAATAAAATACAATTTGAAATGATGGATAATGATTTATATTGATGAATGAGCTTCCTAAACGGCGGGCTTAAATAGTTGATGGTTGGTGATGGCGGCCACTTCAGACGGGATGTCATTCCAGTCGCGGGTGGTGTTTAGGAAGAAGGATTGCTGGAATGGGGTTGTATAGGCACGTTGAGGGTATACAGCGTTCGAGGGGTTATGGCGGGAAATGCGATGCGAGCGTGGGATGATACCATTGGCTTCTGGAATATATTGTGAGATAATTTATGAAATAAGCATAAAACGGGCTGCATTACGATGGATCGCTAGCGTGGGTAACTGGAGTCGTGATTCTAGTCCTGAGATGCTGGTTGGATAAGAGTAATCTGGTCAAATAAACCAGGCGGCACGATTCTGTACTGCCTCAGTGGTATTAATTAGTTAATCTGATAAAGGTGCCAAACAGAGTTAGTGCATTCGAGTTTAGGTCTGACGAGTGTCTTGTAAGCCAATAATTTGAAAGAACTGGGTGATAATGCAAGATCTCGGCGAAGGTACCTAAGGACACTGCAGAGTTTGTTATGCGAGTGATATGGGCAGTCCAAGCTGGATCGTTTGAAATATGAACTCCTAAATATTTGTAATTATCAACTGAAGAAATAACTGAGTTAATAATAGTGTATAGAGGCGAACAAATTTTAAGACGATGGTGAAAGGAACTTAACGAGGTCTTGTAAATATTAAGAGACATGAGCCACTTGTCACACCAATGCAGCACTTGACCAAGATCATTCTGAAGAGCGATCATATCCAATGGATTTGTTATAGGGTGATATATGACACAATCATTAGCGATCATCCGGGAGTTTGAAGGAAGGCTAAGTGGTAGATCATTAATATATATTAGAAAAAGAAGGCGGCCTAGTACTGTGCTTTCGGGGACGCCAGACTTCACGCGTGGAATCGATGATGAGTAACAGTTACATGAACGAACTGATGACGGTCAGTTAAGAAGGCACAGATCAATCAACGATCAAGGCAGGAGATTCATAGGGGATAGTTCGTGAATTAAGCGACATGAGGAACTTTATCGAATGTATTTTCAAAAGCAGCACATAGAATATTGCGGTCTAAGTATGAGTGTAAATTATGTAGAAAGAGAGCGAACTAAATTTCACATGAGTGACCTTTAAAGAAACCGTGCTGGTTAGGACGGAAGAAATTCACATAGGTTTGAAAGGTGGCAACATGGCAGTATAAAACATGCTCCATAATTTTGCAGCAAACAGATGTGAGTAAAATTGGGCGATAATTGTACGGGGATGAACGGTTACCTCTTTTAAGTACAGGTATGACTTTACCAATCCACCAGTCACGTGGCAATGATCCTGTTGTAAGCAATCGCTGGAAAATGATTGACATAACTGCGCTTCAAATATTTTTAGTATTTTTGAGTAGTTTTGGAGGAATGCCATCAATACCAGAGGAAAAAGTATTGGTTAATGAGTCAATAATTTTAGCCATGCCATTGGGTTCAAATGAAATGTTTTCCATGGCCGGATGGTCAAAAAATGGGATGTCAGGAAGATTATCAGTGGGTTCATTGACGAAGACGGAAGAAAATTCAGAGTTAATTACATCCACAACATCAGATTCAATAACAGTGTTTCCGAAGTCATCACAGAGTGAAATGTGATTAGGTGCGTCTGGCATAATGGCTTTCCAAAACCACTTGGGGTTAGTTTGTAACATGGATGGTAAAGTATTGGGAGAAAAGTTACGTTTGGCTTTTGATGCTTGTGTGTTGTAGTGTCTTTCGGCGTTGAAGTACTGAGTCTATGCTGGAGGAGAGTTTGTAAGCTTAGCAGTTCTAAGTAAGCACTTTTTCGCGTTATTTAGTCGTTTTAAAGATACATTAAACCAGGGAGATCCAGCTCGCTCGGTAATGGTTATGGATGGTATGTGAAGTCGCATGAGGTGCTGCAGATCTAATGGGAAAACGATCCAGTTTGATTCGACGGAGCGAAATGAAAAACTTGACGTGAAGTTATCGAAGAAGGTTGTTAGCCCGCGATTTATGCTTTCGTAGTCACCGTTATCATAAAGGGTAATTGACTTTCTATTACGTTTGTGGCATAGCATGCTACAATAAAATGTAGAGTGGACTGCCAAATGATTGCTGAAGCCATGCATACATGTTATCGAGGTAAATTTACGAGGATGAATAGTTAGAACCAGGTCAAAAATATTGGCAGAGTTATCATTGACATGAGTGGAAGTGGCAACTAACTGTGTTAAACCGACAGTAAAGCAAGTATTTAAGTATTTAAGACTTAAATACATTTGATGTAGTGTATTTGGTTAATGTTGACGAAGTATCAGACGAATAAGTGCCATAATACGTGCTGCCGCAATCTCGCCATTTCTCGACCATTCCTTCTTGTCTTCCTTCAAATCCATGTCCCCATTTCCCCCGTGCACTTCTTTTCCCGACCCATTCCCGTTCAATCGCAAGCAGAGCGTGAACGTTCGTTATGCGTTTATCCGTTGTACGAGTCCTCTCCCACCTCCCCAATTTGAAAACAAATTGGCCAGGAAGAAACTATACGTCGGCTGGCATGTTTCGTACTACGCACAGAACGGCTCTTTCCCAAGACAATTTTCATTTTGTAGGCTCCACTTCTCAGTCTCAAACCTCTACCCCCAACTCCTTATTTTTTCTCTTTTTTTTTTTTTGCCCCTTCCCCAATGCATCAAGAAGCAATCTCTCTTCCAGTCTCTTTTTTTCTTGTTCGCGTGGTTGAAATGCCCAATGTGCAACATAAAGCAACCGTGTGTCGGCCATTCGCGGCCATGGAGGCGACAGCATCCTCATATTCCTTCCTTTCCGGGTGATTCACTACGGAGGCAGCGATGAAACTGTCAGGTGGACTGTTTCCGAGTTCGTCGTCGAATTCATCGTTTCCTGCTGGGTCGTCGAGAAAGCTTTTTTAGAGCCGCTTGTTTTTTTTCTCTGTTACGATGGCTTTGTCCCAGCGAGGTAGGACAGGGTTTTTGAGCCTGTTTACCTCGGGCTCCATACCGACACCCCCCTCCCCTACTCCTCTCGCTTCTGTTCGCGGGGCCGAGTGCAAGGCGCCCAATTTCGCACCTTCCAGGAGCGCAGAACGAAAGTCGTCGTACGTGAGTGAAAACCCCTGAGTGCTTCATAGAGTCCGAGTCCTTACGGGACAGTGACACCGATTTGTGCGGGAGATTAAAACACTCCACAAAGCTCCAGTTAAAGTGTCCTCGCGCGTGGAATGGAAGTGTTTAAACGTGGCCGGTGTGCTATACGAAATTAAAGATTCACTCACACCACGAAATATTTATGTTTATAAAAATTAATTTCGTCGAAAGGAAACTTACAACGTGTCGCTGGATTCAAGCACATAACCCTTGCCAGCAAGCCAGAGACGCTACCAAATATACCACGCAAGTCCCTTTGTTTTATTTATTTCCTGTTCACAATTATAAATACAGTGGGGTACGAGGGCACGAAGAGCGTCAGCGAAAAGTAAGGCTGCACTGTGTTTCGAAGACGCTTTAGGTTAGCCAGCTTGATCACACGTGTATGCCAAGGACACCAGCGATGCTTATATATGCGTCGTGTGGTCTGGCCTTTCGTGTAAAACGATATATAATGACTGCATACTAATGACCATGCGTGTAATTATCAAAGATACTTCAGCGTCATCCCAAGAAGGCGAAGCTTAAGGGCCGCCTTAATTTTTCGGGTCAACACTATTATTCATATCTGAAGATTGTATGGGGAGCAGGGACAGGAGAAGAAAGGCGCGTGCTCTCGACGTGAGGAAGACCATCTTCCTTTGATTGCCTGTGTGTTTGCGTGTTGTGTTTTATGGCGCATAGGCACCTCGGGCTATCGTGCACCAAGCCCGAGGTGTATTGTGTTTTCGCGGTGGAGGTTTAAAACATTGTTGGGATATCACAACTTGTCTAGACGTATTGTTTCTTCTAAGAAGCTAAAAACATTGCACATATTGGCAAGTGCGTTCTGCTCTACGAGATATCTCGGACGTAGTGGTATACTTTCGATTTTAAACTGCCTAAAATATTTTCCTTAGTATTGAAGGTTTCCTGCATGAGAACAGGCGGTGGTTTATGGTGGTCACTTGTCCACAGCCTGGACATATTAGCCTATCTTTTTTCTTGAGAATGAAATTTTGTTTCAGATGTGTGTGCCCAATGGGGAGGTAATACTACGTCCGCATTACGTAATATGTACTACTTAATACGTAATATTACGTAATAAGTAATAATACGTAATCATCGACGTAATACTACATCGATGACGCGTTCCTGATGACTGCACGATTTCTATTCTCAGATGATTGGTTTCACAAGGTGGAGTTTGTTTGTTTCATTGTCCCAAAAATTTTGCCTTCTTGCTCTCAGTTTTGTTTGAACAAATTTTATTATATCTTTATGCGGCATGAAGTTACATTTGGTTTTCTTGCGTTTCTCCGAGTTGCAAGGCCCCTTTGGGCAGTACGGTACGAAATGACTGGCACCTCTGCATATCAGACGTGTGGTCTCAAGTGATGTTTGCCGGCTGTTCAATGAAAACGGCTGCATCTCACGTATTTGTCAGATTTCTTTCGGATCTCGGCCGATTTACCTGCTTGCAGTTCTGTTTAACCTTTTGCGCTGTCAAATTCCTCCTCGCAAAAATAATTCTCAGTCAATATGTTAGTGCAAACACTACTTGATGCTAGGGTGAATTAGTAGCCGAATGCCCCACGTTTACCGCTGTTCGCTTGCTTTCTCAGCTCCTCCTAAACACTCTCAACATTTCTCAATCGTACTGTATTCTTGGTGCAAATATGCAGGTGCCTTTTGGAAACATAATTTTGCTGTCGTCGCCTGCATTCTTTAAGTTTTCAGTTTCCGCAGTTTCATAGTTCTCTTAGTTGTAAAACCTGCAAAATTCGAAAAACAAGATCGCAGTCAGAGAGGGCCAAAAGATATCGGTTACCGTGAACAATGCTTAAAATGCGCTACCTGTAGTTTATATATATATATATATATATATATATATATATATATATATATATATATATATATATATATATATATATATATATATATATATATATATATATATATATATATATATATATATATATATATATTTATATATATAATATAAGCGCACCACTTACAAAGAGCGAATCCACTTTAATGGAATGAAAACCGGTGCAATACAGAGCAGAGAAATGTTTCGATACTGCATTGAATTCCTCTCAGGCAACCTTTGTACACAAAAGTAAAACCGACACATGAAAGGTGTACTGGAGATGCCTACAGCAATGCTAAATTGGAGAAGGACGCTGTAATACAGGACATCGGGCGCACCTTATTCGCGTATCCCTGCGCTTAGAACGCACATAAGGGCACTACGCGAGCCTTTTACAGACAGTTAAACGACTCTGTACAAGCCTAAAAACTATAAAAACTACAGTGTAGATACTAGCAAGCAAAATATTTATTTCGAGTTTCATTACACGGAGCCAACTGGAGATTTTGATGGCAAAAAAGAAAGAGAAGTGGATGTTTCTGGTCGTTAAGAATAACCCCTCCATATGGTAAAAGGCGCTGTTTATAGAGTTGTTGCTGCTTTACGTGTGGCCATACCTAAAGCTGCATTATCGCTCCCCTTTAGTTTGCTCTCTTTCTCTCTCTCTCTCTCTCTCTCTCTCTCTCTCTCTCTCTCTCTCTCTCTCTCTCTCTCTCTCTCTCTCTCTCTCTCTCTCAAACACACACACGCACAGGCAAGCATACGTGCAATTTAGAAGCACGGGAACCTCCCTCAATCAGCTCCACTTACATTTTAGAAGATGTAGCGCCGATAGAAATGTTGGATAAAAACAAATACAGTTCTGAATGCGATTACGGACAGAAGCCTGCTACGATTATGCATTAGACAGAACTAAAAGCAATGAAGAGAACATAAGAAGACTCAAACTTTACGGTAGCTCCCGTTACTCGCCTTAAGAAATCAATCTAAGTGACGAAACATACACGAAAATTTGCGGATATAATGCAGAAAGGGGAGGAGGCATGAGTAGAGGAATGTAATTGCGGCAGGTTCGTCGAGAATACAAAGGCAGGTAAGATGCGATACAAAGAGAGAGAGAGAGAGAAAGAAAGAAAAAGCGTTAGTGGTAAAGTGCAGGAAGAAGAAAAGCAGCGGCCAAGGGAAGGGGGAAGTCAGTACGGAGTAACCGCTGTCCGCTACGTGAATTGAGGAAGTTAGTTAGTTGGGGCGTCGATAATTAATTGTAGGCGTTCAGGTGGCCGCGGCACATTGGAGGGCGGTTAGGGAAAGAGACACGCACTGCGCAGGCGGAAACTGCTTGCAGCTAGAGAGAAAGGAGGAAAAGAAAAGTGGGAGTTGGAATTCCAGTCCACCATTCGCCGGCAGCTCGCCCAAAATACCAGAGGCTAAAGGGGAAGGAAGGAGGCAATCAAGTCGAAGCAACCAGGGGGACCGCAGGCTTTGTATTCACTCCTCTCTCTCCCTGTCTTTTCCCCATTTCCTTTCTCCTCATTTTCCCGCTTCACAGCTCCCCTTCAAGGGGAAGTTCATTCCATACAGAGACGCAGCTCAATCTGGCCAAAGATCAATTAATTTGGAGAAACGCCGGCGGCTGCTAGCGGCGGCAGTTCTTTCCAGGTGTGGCGTTCATGGGACCCCCGCATCCTGCCGCTTCCCCAATTCGGGACATGCTTTCCCTCCGAGTTTAGACCGCTCCGTTCTGCCCACCTAGCTTCTGATGACCGCGTCGACGAGGATAAGGGGAGAGATAGAGATACAAGTGAAGGCGATAAGAAACTCGGAGGATTGCGGAAGGAATATTTATCACTAGCACTACTTCAAGAACCTCGTTTCTCAGCGTGTCACGAAGTTGGTGTAGACTGTGTTAGGCACACTCACTTTTAGACCACCTAGCATATGTGGTCCGTGCGAACGCCGTCCTAACTGCGCCGTAATGTCCCGCGTCGAACCGAGTGCGGAACAAGGAACGAGGGAGTGTTACAATGGCTGGTACAGGGTGCGGTATAGTGGGGCTGAGAAATATGATGTTACACCCGGCGGAGAAGTCATATTAGTATGAAAGTATGGTTGGGGGGTAGGATGAATGGAGAGGACATGGTCGGAGCAAAGAGAGCAGAACAGAAAAACAGGAAGTCAGGATAGGCAGTGCTCAATTGGAAGGTGATAAAGGGAGTGGAAGGCGATAAGCAGCGAAGGGGATAAAGGAAGCTAGCGAGAAGGACGAAAAAGGTGAAAGTTTTTTTTTTTTTTTTTTGGTTCGCTGTACTGAACGTGTTCACGCTTTCATTTAGTTTTCAGCAAAACAGGATGACTTCATGCATATTGACTCGCAAGACTTCGCTTCTAAAATATTTAAGAGTTGCCTCGATGACTCTAATATAAAGCAGAGTTGATGCCAACGCCCCCCTACAGAAGAAAATGAATTGTGATATAGGGTGAAGTTGACATACACTCTGTGTATGCGAACATGAAGCGGAACTACTAGAATTATGCGCAAAATATGTGCATTTCCGAAGAAGCATTTCGTAGGCCCCCAAAAAGATGAAAAATAAAGACCTGAATGGACCTTGGTGCTGTTAGGCTGGAAGAATAATGTATACCACCAGCACTCATGTCATTCCCCCCGCAGATAGTTACGCGCATCGGTGTTCTTTTTTTCCTTGCGATCATTCGGAGTACGCTCAGGCTAGTTAACCTTCTCACAAGTAGAGAAGCCCTGCTTAAGTGGTGCTTTGGGAACTTAGGGTTCTGTATCAGCCGTTCTTATCTGGAATGCTTCCTGTGTAACGCTTGGTGACTAATTTGGTGTTTACTTAGTCAACTGTACCTTTCGGATTTAGCAAGGACACCATAGACAGGCCCAAGACTATCACAAAGTAAGTCCTGACAAATCTGGCGAGGCAAAAGATTGCTATGGGCAACATGTCGCAGTTGAATAGCCAAGTCCGTTTGCGTCGTTATAATCACTTACTATGTTAGCCTCTTCGGCAAAGGGATGTTATGAATTCCAGGCAAGAGATCTGACCACTGAAACCAGGCGGCGAGGAACAACTGCGAGGTTCAGAAACTCCGGAAGATAAAAGGCGGTAAGAAGAAGGAGAAGTTGACTTGGACAATGATCAGGTCTCACAGAACGGCACGTAAACAACGTGTTCAAAAATTACGGCCCCTTTAAAAATCGCTATGGAAGGAACATCGTCCTCCGTCGAAGATGAACGCTTGGTGAGCGATCGTGATGTGAGAGCGCACAGCAGAGACCGCCACAGTTTGCGGACTATCAAATTTATCAAGAGGAGAATGGAGAAGAGACGCTCGAAGCTATTAATTAACCTTCGCAGTTAGAGAGCGACGACATGGCTCAGAATGGAGGCGGTAGGAAGAGGAGCATGATAAGAATGAGAGCGTTGAAGACACGCTTCTGCAATTTCGCCTCAGTTTTGCTCGGCTCTGCTTCGCTCGCCGTCTGGTTCGAAAACTTCAACCGCCTCTCTTCCCTCGTTTTTTCAAGGTCAGTCTCCTTTTTCTTTAGATCGCTTGCACGACATTATCCGTGATAGAGGAGACATCGATCGGCGAAGCGAGAATTTGGCTGGAATACTGGTGGGCGATCGCTGCCTTGGAAAGCTCCCAAGGATTGCAGAGTCGCGCTACACAGCTCGCCTCCAACCGAGCCAAGGCCGAAAGAGACTTTGTTTACGGGTAAATCTGATAAGCATACTGGAGAAAACACTGCATTTTTAAACTTTAAGAAGGGCGCTGAGAGAGGAGCGTCAGACATGCCGGAGTTTCTATCTTTTACATCAACCTTTTTACACGCTCCACTTGTTTCGCCATTCTGCTACAGAGCCCATTTTTTATCTACTGTTTGCTGTTCTGGGTTGATTTTTACTTTTTGTTGTATTGAACCGAGGCTTATATTCTGACCGGTCAGAGCGTTCGGCTCCCGATCCCGGTGGATGTTCGATGAAATGCACTTCCGTTCACCAAAACAGCAGGTTAAACCATATGTACCTTAACCTTACGTGTACTATTAAGAGCAACACGAAAGAGAGGCTTTTGATTACACGCGTAGGCCGTCATGCAGTTTCAATTTTGTAATCTATTGGTCTGTAATATTTTGTTTACATTCGTCGCTCCATAACCAGTGCGGTTTTTTGTTCCTAACAGCAGTCTAGGGTTGCTTCAAGCAGAAATATTCCTTATCTGAATTCCACACCGTCAATTACATTTCCAGTCTCGAATAGTCTTTAGGCCGCCAACCTGCACGCACGAAATGGGCGCTACTTCATGTTTGATTGACGGGCAAGCCAGACTCACATTGCGTTAGTCATAATAACACAGCAAAGAAAATCAGTTATTCGTGTTTCCCTCGCTCTTGTGAACGACACACGCCCGAGTCGTGAAAGCTGGAGCGGCACTTCGGAACAATATATTTCTGCGCTAGCACGCATTGTTGATGATGGCGACGCGATATAGGCTTCAGATTTCACGTATTCTCTAGGACGAACTGCCCTAAACTATTCGGCGACCAGGTTCTAGGGGCGTCTCTGAAACAAAAGAAAGTTTCGCCTGACAACTTTGAAAAAAATCTTAAATAGGAGCTTTAGACTAAGTGTAAAACGTGTACTAAATTCTGGGCAAATGAGAGATTTTGGTTGCGACTGCGCCAATAGTCATGTGATTCGCCGCCAAACCGAGCTTGTGCTTGAAAGCTGTCGCACGTTTTATGTGGCACGCATCACGTGCCTTTATCTCCTCCACTCCCAGTAATAGGGTGGGAAGTTTAGAAGACTCTTGTTTCTTAAAGCCTCTAAATGTAAGTCCAAGTTTGAAGGTGGTTTACATAGAAAGTACGGTGGTCGTCCCTTTAGATCAACGGATAATGTCAAGTTCAGTGTATGCATGTCATGCTGCTAGCTTTTGCAAGTTAAAGGTTAAAATCCATACTTTGAGGATGTTGCAAACTTCGCCCCTTTTAGAATCTCAGACTCTAACTCAACCGCTGCGGAGACAACGAAACATTAGAGCTCGTCCCCATGTGAGGCCACAACTTTTTCATACCGCCATATATCCTACAAATCACTGCCATGCATGCAAAACGCGCGATCGTGTTTTGGAGGATACATTTCTATGCTGGTACAGCATATATTAATGCCTGTACTGCTGCTAGTGCGTGGCGAGCAGCTCTCACTTAAGTCCCTGCATGGATGCGGCGGCGGCTGGCGAAGAGGTGCATGGCGGTGAAGATAAAGATTCCTTTGGCTGCTTTAAAGTCTGGCTTTGTAAACATTGTCGTAATCTGCCAATTCGAGCTACCCCTAATCTGAACAAGCAATGACCAGCATTTGCATCATGGCCTATGATTCTGCCCAAACCCTTAAAGCAGTGTGATAGTGGTGGTCGAGAGTGTGTACTATAGAAATGACACGCAAGCTGATCCTGCAAGGAACCCGTTCATAATTCATGTCAGAAATGTTACGCTAGCATCCTATGCCAGAAAATGTACTATTGCTCTTCTAAACGTTGTAATGCAGCGTTAAACTTACTGCAAAATATTTATATTATATAAATTTAAAGGCACAGAACACACACACACACACACACACACACACACACACACACACACACACACACACACACACACACACACACACACACACACACACACACACACACACACACACACACACACACACACACACACACACACACACACACACACACACACACACACACACACACACACACACACACACACACACACACACACACACACACACACACACACACACACACACACACACACACACACACACACACACACACACACACACACACACACACACACACACACACACACACACACACACACACACACACACACACACACACACACACACACACACACACACACACACACACACACACACACACACACACACACACACACACACACACACACACACACACACACACACACACACACACACACACACACACACACACACACACACACACACACACACACACACACACACACACACACACACACACACACACACACACACACACACACACACACACACACACACACACACACACACACACACACACACACACACACACACACACACACACACACACACACACACACAGGCACGCACATAAACACACGCACACAACACAGTACCAAAAAATGGGAAACAGAGCATATCACCAACCCCAACTCTCATTATGCAAATTTAGGTTTCTAAGCCCTATCATCTCGCCAACGATCACTATATTTGAAGTTTTTGCTCACACTGGTCAATTCCCCACACCTTCCCTCACTGAAGAACTATTTGAATTTCACCAAGTCTTCTATAACTAGACGTTACCATAGACTGAACATTGCCCCTTACATCTCCCACTTTGAAACTTTCAAACATAACTTCTTTCCTCTGTCCTCTGAACTCTGCTGCCTGGAAACGTTTGCTCGCGACCCATGGAAGAGTTTCCGACGACCATTGCTTCCTAGTGCCATTTTGATTTTCTTTGATCTGTACATGTTTCTATTTTCCGGATACATTTTATCTCCCTGTCCATTCCTGCAATAGAATCACCAAGGCTGGATTATTTGTAAATAAAATAAATAAATAAAAATGATTTATTTCACACACACACACACACACACGCACACACCACTTACATATCCATCCTCAGTCGTTGCATGCACAAAAGGACGCATTCCTGTATCAACTGGGCCATGATAAGGAGAGCTCAAAAAAGCGTTGACGTTACACAAAGGAAGCTTCAGTAACAAACGAGCTACTTTCCTTCTTGGCGTACAACGCTTCAATCATCCGTCTGGCTTTCGTAATCGCACTTTCTCCAGAATCCGCATGCCAGCAATACATGGTTCGTAAGAGCAAGAAAGGGAAGTTCTGATATGCTTCGGTAAATTAGGGCCTTCTTAATTTTTCAGAAAGATTCTTTCACGTCCTCTGATTCACTCACTGAGACACCTATGTGTCCTATGCAGAAGCTACTGCATGAGAGGATGATTTCATAGACTACCACTTCTGAGCATTTCATGAAAGCTTGCCTCCAGCCTCTTTCTTTCTATCTTGGTTTTATTCGGAAAAAAGCGCTGATGACCGCCTTAGATGTATTCACGGGAACTAGACAGCTTTTCTACCGCATATTTTTTCAGCAGCACGTACAACCTTTATAAAAAAATTACTGCCCAGAGGGTTTGCTTTTAAGCCATATAATACGACTTCTGTAATAATCGTGGAAGTCCTAGTCATTCGAGAGGGTAGGACGAAACATCTTCTTGCATTCAGCAAGTATGGAAACCTGGGAATGCATTACGAGCCACCTAGTATCGCTGAGGAGTAGACCCCCTGGGCTGCAAACTGTTGATAAAGGCTGTAAAAACGTTGCCTTTTGCGGTGCACGTAAATAAACCAGGTACCTTCATGACCTATACACTTTGATTATCACTCAGAAACCTTCCATACCTTCCATACCCTTTACGGGCAGCGTTCAGGCAACAAAACACGGGAGCGCATACCTTTCCAAGATATTCGGCGCTTGAGGGCGTACCGCCGACGCCTTCTAGAAGTCGCCGCCACAAGCCTTGCTGCGTTTTCCTTCGCCGAGAATCGTCCCTGTTTTAGATAACAGTTGTACACGCGCGGAAAAGTTGTCCTAGAAGCGCGATACGGACGGCACGTGCAAACTTATACAGCGCAGCACCTAATGGCGGGCCCCTTTCCGTGCTCTAGCCAGCCGGAAGATCTTCTGCCGTTAGTTCCGGAAACGCGGTCAGATCTCCCGAGAGCACGCACTACGAAATAGGGAAGGAGAAAGCGGGAGGATTAGCGGCAGGAAGCGGGCCAGAAGAAAGACGCCGGTGACCGTGGCGACACGCGGTTCGCTACTGAAAGGGGAGCACGGAAATGCGAACAGTGGAAGCCACGAGCGTTCGAGCGGAAACGGAAGCGGCAGCAGTGATGACGGTGGCCTCAGGATAGGCTCAGATGCCGAAATGCAAATTGTTTAAACGTGCACTGCTGCAAAACATAGGTCAGGGACGGAAAGCAGTCAAGAGCAAATGAAGAATGCAACGCTTGTATCGAGAACTCTTTTTCATCCATCGGTGTTCTTTGTATCGATTTCTTTCCTTTCCGCTTTGGCAATTTGCAAGCAGAAGCAGAGGAGCAGGAGGCTGGCAACCACGGCAGAAGATGACGGCAGGGACACGTAGCCAACCACTGCGCAGATAGAGGATAGGGAGAGACACGTGCTAGCAAGCAATACGATCTGAATAGCTAGCTGCCTGGGCAGCGAAGCTTGAACATCCTGCGTTTTAACTCTCTGCTGCCGTTAGTGCTGTTATAAAGAGCGGCCACTAACGAAACTATGCCAAGGCCAGCGACACAGTTGTTTGGGAGAATCACGCTGTATTCGCCGGAAACAAGCAAACTCCAAACGTGGGATTAAGACTCTGAGGCACTCCGCACGAAGGGTTAAGACTCTGAGGCTAAAGAAATACAAGCCCACAAAGAAAGAAAGAAAGAAAGAAAGAAAGAAAGAAAGAAAGAAAGAAAGAAAGAAAGAAAGAAAGAAAGAAAGAAAGAAAGAAAGAAAGAAAGAAAGAAAGAAAGAAAGAAAGAAAGAAAGAAAGAAAGAAAGAGAAGGGATGGAAGTCGAGTGCATAATTTGATGAGAATGCATGGCTGGCCAAATAGTCCACATATAGAGCGAGTAGTGTGCAGTCTTCCACCATGCCCTGCAGCCGGAGTTTCATTTAGAGTAACTTGGCCAGCACGCCCCTTTGATCGAAACATACGCAATCTGAAAATGTGTGATTTGTGTTCACTTACCGTTTTCTCAAAGTTGTCGAGAAATCTCCGGAGTGCTACTGCGGTTTTCCGGGCATATAAAGTAACGTAAGGTGCTAAAATCAAGGTAAAAACAATCATTACTGTTATTATTAGGTGAGCACTTGACGCTGTGTGATTGATAGCAGTTTAGTGTCCTCATTATTAACCGACCCGACTGGGAAGAAGTGAAGCCGAGAGAAGAGAGCAAGTTAAGATTCGTAATTCACAAAATTCAACCAACGCAGACGATAAGGGTCGATCCGTAGGCTTGCTGACTGTGTTATTAGGTCACATACAGATATACAATACAAACAAGCGAGTAAAAAGAAAGCAGGAGGAATTCTTCTCCGCCTTCGCTTGCTTGAGCTTGGTTTCAGGCACTTTATCACATCGCGAAACACTATAATCATCAATCCGGTCTACACATTGATATTATGCTGCCCACTTTTGTCATCCAAAGCGCAGAGAATCACTTTTTGGCGTCCTGGGAAAAATAACGAAGGTAATCAAGCTTTTTCCCAGTGCCATTTTCTAGCATGGCTTTTCAAATCGATTAACACCACATTTATCACCTCCCCCCTCCCTATCAAACTCTCTGCACATCAAAAGACTGTTTCTCGTCTAAATATTAATTATCCTCGCGTGGTGCCGTATAGAAAACATTTGGTAGAAAAGTGAAAACTTGGAGCTGCACATGCCGTATTGCACTTGTACCTGGGTGCCGCAGTGGTTATACTTAGGCTGTGAAGTTCCGCGCTTTTCATGCATCCCTCGAAGAACCCAACCCAATGAAATGAGGTGTTGCAGCGTGTGAGGAGTGAACGCTCCCGGCCATGACGCTAGCATTTTTACTGTGGTGTAAATCAAGGCGCCTATATACTCCCTACTGAAAAAATTGTATGAGGCAATAACCGCACATTTTCTCACATAATATCACTCAATTCACGTAAGAAATCACATACAAGTCGCATATAATTGCATAAGATATCATAGTTTCTTGTCATTATCATAATTATTCGATATATTTTATGATAGTGATGTGCATCGTATGAGATTATACATGATTGAATGAGATTATGGGAGGTTATTGCCCCGTAGAACTTCTGGTTTTTCAGTAAGGCTGTGTCATATCAGCACACGTTAACAAATCAGATGGTCCAACTTTCTGGAGTCATCTAGTAGGGCGTCGCTTAGAACTGAAATGGCTTAGAATGATTAAGCCCTATAAGCCGAACCTAACCAAACCAATTGTACCTGACAGATCAATTTCTAAATCATTGGTTCTCTTGGGACACTTGTTCACCGCACGTAAAACAAAATGTACACGAAGACCTGAGTATCGTGTATACTCTAGGTACTATGACCTAAGCGAGCAGAATACGGCGGTAAGCGCTAAACATTAAATGCTTTCAATCAAACCTCTTTACGTGAAACATACGTAATGAACTTGTCAAGAAGCACTGTTATCGCCGAAGAAATGCCCAAAATTTTTCAAGTGCTCTTTCTGCATTTCTTCTTTTTAGTTTTGTCAAGTTCTCGCTATCTCCGCTCCCGCGATCAAACTAGATTTGCTTCTTGTGTAGCGACCTCAATTAATTCTCTTTCGGGCATTATTTCGAAGGTCCGTAGTTTACACTACAGAAAAGACGTTACATATATGACTGGTAAAATAGCGCAAAGGCACACTGAAAGGGTAAATCCGATGCTTGAACATAAATATCGCATTTCAGGCCGCTAATATAGACGAACACGAGATGAAAAATCTAATACCTGCAGTTAATTGCTGCACAATGCTGCATTCACGCTTTAACCAACAGAATAAAAATTTTTAATAAAATTACTACAAAAACTGTACAAGTGCAAAAAAAATGTGCCTCGAGATGTGTGTGAACCAAGGCATGCTAATTGCTCTCCTGTTTTTCCTAAAATCGTGCGTTAGAACAATCGAACACAGAATAAAGATGGGCTCCGCCGGGGTGGAGCAACAGTTAGGACGCTTGTCTACTGTGCCCAAGAAATCGAGATCGAATGCCGACCCCGGCGGCCGCTTTTCGGTGGAGGCTGAAAGCTAGGCGCCCGTGTGCTGTGCGATGTCAGAGCCCATTAAGAAAACTCTAGGTGGTCGATATTTTCGAAGCCCTCCACAGCGGCGTCTCTGATAGCCTAAGTCGCTTTGGGATGTTAAACTCCAAAACCAAACCAGATGGAACTACACCCGGCTCTCTATATTTTATGTGGACTACTTCCGTACATTTCATAGCGCTACCCCTTGCATAGCACTCTGTTTCAAATATAAAATGACATCTAATGATGAGGCTATCTGCTAAAAGAAAGTTGTGAAAAGCTAAAATAGGTTTGACATTAACAAATAATTATAAAGATAATAAACGTGACAGCTGAAATTCCTTTGCTCTCTGGCTTTTTTATCTTAAAAAGAAGATGCGTGGCGAAACAGTACGCTAAACCTAATGCCATCCTCACGTTATAGGTGAACCGAATTGCAAAAAAAGGATAAAATAAAAATCACTGCTGCACATGGCTGGCATCTTCAGAAATTAACTTTTAAGGCGCACTGAAGGTAAGACATGCTACAAAGTGGTATGCGTGGTTTAAAGAATTCATCAAAGATGCCTCATGGTTCCTGTTCGTGCTCAGTTCTGTGCTACCAAAAAGCGGTGTAAATATAGCTGGCATATATTTCAAGCCCCATTAATCACAGAGCGCTATAAAAAAATAGGCACGGGCACGCGTGCACGAAAGGCGCAACAGCGTGTCGTATGGTTGAAATCTACAGCAGCAAGTTCTGTTAGAGGCCCAGCTTAGTGGAAATGATGAAAAATGAGGCGATTTAAGAGGCTCGGGTATCTCGAGTTGGGTTGGCTGCTCGCAGTCATTCTAAGCGCTGCTCGACGCGATCAACTTGCCAACACTCTCAATCCACTGCAGTCGCCGCTTGGAGGACCAGCCCCGCTATGCGCAAGAACCTGTTTCGCAATAGCGGAATACAATTTTTTTTTTTTATGAGCTGTAACCGGTTGTGAACGGGCATGGACTTTATTGCGATTTAAGCCTGGTCTAAAGCTTACGAACATATGTTCTCGGAATCCTGGTGGGCTTTACTTTATTTGCGTTCCTACAGAGATGCAAACCGCAGCATGCGTCAATGAGAAAACACTGAAGATTCTTGAAAGCATATTTGCAACGCGGCAGTGATTTGAGAGACACTCCTAGCATTTTTTTAATAACGTTGTTTTTTGCCTCAGAGCCTAGCATTTCGTTTTTCAACGCTGATAGGATGGAGTAGTTGGAGCAAGCACGCTATCAAAAATAATTTATGCAAATAAACGTAAGTGGCGCGAAGCGAAGCGCGGCAAACCTAGATCTGGCATCGCAGCTTACAAGTTAGCGCCTTGTAAAAAGAAAACTTTGAGACTCATTTTTTATGGCTGCCATAAATAACCCGGAGAGACGCCTAGCAAAGGGAGCTCAACTTGAAGTTTAATTTTGCGTCATGTCGGGGCCTAAGCATGCGCGGTCACGCGTAAAACCTTTCTTGTGGCTACGGCTGTTCCACAAAAGCGTAAAAAAGACAATCTGTACAAACATTAAAGTTGAGCAATATCTCGAAAAATTCTTCGACGCATAGGGGTGGCAGGAGAGTGGGGAGGGGATGGGAGGGGAGTGGGGAGCTGTTTCTATGCAGAGTTTCTTATTTAGGCCGCTCCTGTTGCTCCAGAAGATTCCTTCGAACATGAAGCGGAAAAACATTTTAAAGATAACTATAGAACCCTATCTGAAAAGAATTTTTAAATAAAAACGTCATCAAATAAGCTGCTATCGCCCGCCTTCGAACATGCATGGGCACAAATTAAACTGTTGAGTTCTTTTAAAATGGGAATAGAATAATAATTAAAATAGGAATGGTTTTAAAATAGGAATAAAACTGCTCTTTATGTACGAAGGAAATTGATAATTCAATTTTAGACACGCGAGGGGGATTCTCCTATTTTTTCATACACGCGTACGCACCTTGCGTGGTGGTAGGGTTTTGGTGGCGGTGAGACGCGAAAGGGGCTTGTCTGTTGTGCGATATCACTGCACGTTAAAAACCCCAGGTGGTGCAAATCATTCCGGAGCTCAGCACAGTGACGCAGCTTGTCTCAAATGTGTAGAATAAAACATTAAACTCATAATTGAAGATTCTAAGGTTTGTTATTTAATTGTGTAATGAAGTTTTACACATTCTCTCTCTCTCTCTCTCTCTCTCTCACGCACACATGTACGCAAGCACAAAATATGAACAGACACATAATAACACTAGCTTCTTTGTTTAAAGCGGGTAGTGTGAAGCGATTTCTAGGAACGTAAAGAAGCCTTCAAGGCCAATAGCGACATAACCAAGTTATTTTAATGACTAAATATGTAACTGTATGGTTTCCATGCAACAGTACTACTGATTTAAATACGCCTTGTTATTTTAATGCAGAAGCGTTATGGACGACGTGCGCCTTCCTGTACCAGGTGTCGGTCTGAGATGTTTCGATATTCTGAAAATGAAGTCAACGAGTAGGAGGAGAGTCCAATTGAAGTCAAACTTTGGCGCGATATTTACTGCAAACGGGTTACGTAATTTAATGTTGCTACCTATCATTGCTTGACTGAACGGGGAAGGGCGGCAAAATGGGGCTGGTTACTACGCGTCTCTGCTGCTCCTGCCGTAACCTCAGGACTGGTCCTATGACCTAAAAGCTCCTAGCATTTGTAGCTAGCCCCGAGGCATCGAGTATGTCAAAAAATATCATAAAGCGGTGCAATTTTCGGCGTTAGGGATCAAAGCCAGAGCATGCCGAACGAGCTTGCTACACACAGGATCACAAAGGCTCCATGCTCCATGTGGAGAATCTAGAAGCGTGTGGGACATAGTGACATGTCTATGAGTGCTGTAGCGGCGTGCAATGGACAAAAAAAATAATAATTAAAAGTCACTGCGCTTTTTCCTCTTATGCGGAATCAAAGCAACTTTCAAGTTTTAAGGCTAACGTTTTTACAGGCTCATGAGTGCGGACACGAATTCTGCGTTCCCGGAGGGTGTCACACCATGATTGTCGAGAAATGAATTGAATGATGAGTAAATGAATGGTGTATAAGATAGAGGGTGAAAAGGGGTGTTTCTGTAGAAAATTTTGTTGACATGGAATATTAGTTAATTAATTAGAATAAACAAGTTAATTAGATGTCAAAATAATCAAGGACATCAATTTAGTGTGCAGACGTCAAAAAAGTCACGGACGTCTAAATTGTTCAAAATGCATCAAAATTGTGCAAAAAGCGTGGGAATCAACAAATTAAAAAAAAGAAACAAGAAAGAGAAAAAGAAACAATAGAGATAAAAGTAAAAAGAATAATACTAAAAAGAAACAAAATAGTGAAAAAGCAGCAAATCAGTGCAGTCACAGAAAATTATTTCGCCTTACCGCACCTATGACAGGTTTAAGTGTATCCAACGAATCTTTTTATTATTTTTTTTTTGACGCGATAACGCTAAATGTTCTTTTGCTCAGGTGTTAAGGCCCGCTTCCTTAAGGTGGACTTTCTATATCGGGTTGTCGCCTACGGTATTGTCCCATGCCCTTAAAAGCGAGGCTATAATGCCCCCGATCATTTTTTGACTTCGAAGTTTGCTTTCCCGCCTGTTGATAAGCGTGACACAGAGCACGCTTTACAGGAACAAGACGAAGGGAATTGGCTTCAGCCGTAGCTTCACCCGAGAGTTCTCTTACACGATTAAGGTTAATGCACTCCGATATATTGTTGTTCTGCCCTTAAATTACGAAAGCGTAAAATACTGCGATTGACCACAATAATAACATTAGCCTTAACTTAGATCCCATGCGAAATATATCGAGGGGTGCTACAAACCAATTATAGTAGGTGTACATCACGCTCACACAAAAAGGTTAAGCGGGCTTTTAATACAACATGGTCAAACCGATTTTATTGAGTCAAAGAAGGACATTGCATGATTTAGCTGGGTGTTTAGATTTACGATGCTATTAGGAAAGCAGGTCATAAAAGCTCAACCTTTATTGATTTTCTTATTGTTAAGCGTGATGTTACTCGAGAGAAGGGCCGTAATGAGAAATTACAAATGACGACAAGAAATCAGGCCATTTATCATACGCAGTAACACTTTCAAGTATTCTTTCTTTCAGTCTGTCACAGAAATATGAAATAAGCTGATACGTCATACCATGACCATGTTATCTGCAGATGAATTCGCTACTAAGGTGGAAACATGTTTATCCAGCAGACTGCGACACTCTCACCAGCCGCATTTATGATTGCTGGCTCCAAAGCGGGTATTGAGGAAGTGTTTTTTATGTCCATGTATACTCATAGGTCTTCTCAGAAATAGCTGTGTAGTGCTAAATGTTTTTTGTCACTCAGGTTTTGTTTTCTCTGGGATATATTGTAAATTGTGATTGCATTCTGATTTTGTACCCACTTCGGTATGAGCATGTGAAGGCTTGTAGTATTATTAAATAATACTGAAAAATGTAAGTAAATGCGTGATAGCATTAAAATAGGCAATCTGGTAGTCTGTCTCCCCGCCATGAGTGTGGGGTGGATGCTACTTGGGCCGCATTTTAGACATCATCTCTCAGACACTAGCTTCACAGGCTCGAGTTTTTTAAAAGTTTCATAGCTTTCACGGGTTCGAAGCAAAAGACGCACACCGATGTAGACATGTCTGAAATGACGAAACGCAAAGACAACCCTTGTTATAAACAGGAAAGGCATTACTTCAAAGGTGTACCGTCTTCGACATATGTAATGTCGCACCGTTTTTCGCTCGAATAACAGAGACATCACGACTTTCCTTAAAGACCATAGCCTCTAATGTGGTGAAGACAATAATTGTTTTTGCCTTACAACGATTGAAACCTTGGAAGTAGCATATGGTCAATTCTATACAAGAGGAAAATACAAATCACGCAGCCTGATTATTGTTCACTTCGACGACTCGTGGCATATCGTAGGATGCCGCACAAATGGCTGCAGCCGGACTCTAGCGTTGGCCAGATTATACTGGGGGACGGTCCACCTCCTACATACCT
This sequence comes from Amblyomma maculatum, assembly GCF_055883805.1. Lineage (NCBI taxonomy): Eukaryota > Metazoa > Arthropoda > Arachnida > Ixodida > Ixodidae > Amblyomma > Amblyomma maculatum. The sequence continues at coordinate 45,769,270 of NC_139353.1, read as the reverse complement.
TTATTGTCTTCAACGCAAAGTGGGCAGCGCGCATAGCCACTCTGGCTGTTTTCGCGTCTTGGGGAGACGTTTATATTCACGTCCGAGGTCGCGCAGTTCACGTCTATAGCCACTTTAGTTGTTCGACTTACCATAATGGCCAGCATTTCCTCGTCAGTCTTGGGGACACTTAGGTCCCCAAGCAGTCTTCTCACCTTAGCGTTCTGCTATATAAACCTGCCGTCAGTGATATATGGGACTTCGTCCACCTTCTGACTCAACTAACACCACTCAGAGGGCACGTGCCACCGCTACTGCCTGCCAGACTCTGAGAGCGCAGAATTAGCAGATGGAAGACGTTACAGATGAAGACTTACGCTGAACGTCAAAGGCCACGGCTGATGATTCATCATTATTATCAAAGCATCCAATCTTCACACAAAGCGAGAGAGACGAGACGAGTTTTCTAAAGCATCAGGAATACGGTTCTGGCACTGTTTCAAAACCTATTCGGGGCTGCAGTTTTTTCTCCTAAATACCATTCGGAGGAAAAATTTAATAAATGTTCTCAACTTATGAAGCACTTTTCGTTCAGGTTTATTGAGCCTAATGTTTCGCGTCATGTTAGGCATTACGGTCACCATGGGTTTCTGGCATGGTCACTTGAACTTGAGAAGAATTAGAAATTATAGGGATTCATATTTAAACAGCCTTGAACACAAAAATATGCACGTTGACGAGTCAATATACAAAACATTCTTAATTCCCATGCAACCTGCATATCGTTGAGAAAAAATTTTTCTTTGCTCGCTCCTTGTCTGGTTGGTCTACATTCCCCGAAGCGAGCGTACCAGAATTGCAGCCAGTGCCGAATAGGGTTGCCTCGAAATACTGAAGGCGTGCGAACCATCCTGTCTCTCGGGCAACTGACTCACGATCGTCGATCATCCTCGACCTTGATGGCCGTTAACCCAGAAAGAGGGAGAGAGGCGTACAACGAAAACAGGCTTACGGTCACGGGCGGTAAGGTACGCGCACAATAAAAAGGCGTAGAAAAGAGATTAGGTCTCATTTTTTCCCGGTTCTTTTCCACAGCTTTAATGCGCCCGTCGATCGAACATTTGAAGCAGCAAGGAGAGATCAAGCTTTTTCTTTTGGCGGGTACGTTCTGCCATCTGTCGTCAGTGCGCGTAACTGAAGCAGCCGCTCAATTGAATCGCCCAGTCTAGAGACGCAAAAATATCACGTCACATAAGTGGCCAAAGCTATGGGAAATTACAGCAGCAGGCTCACTGCAGAGCGAGCCAATCTCATCTCAGAGGGTAATATGATGTCATGAGAACTTGCTGGTTGTCGTCTACGCCGCAGCAATTGCAATGCCCCAAAGAACGCACCGGTTTCAATCAATTATTTATTGATAAAACAGTACTTAGCACCACATGCGAGCTAGAAAAGAAAGTGGGAGCTAGCGTCAGCTCTGCGAAGCAGTGCTAAACCTCGAGTTGAAGCTATGGCTTTGTAAGTTAGCTTAGATTGTTTGTAAATTTCAGCAAAATACCAGCAATAGAAACACGCACAGAATAATTCAAATAACGTGTGCAGAGGGAATTAGCGAACTAACCATCAATGCCGGTTTAATCAAAGGAAACAAAGCAAAGCTCTCCGTCAAAATGAATGTTTTAAACTTGTGGCTACATACCTCAAGTAGAAAAGTTGACAAATCTGCGCTAATGATCCGCAGATAATATCATACCAGCCCATTACAGTGAAGCATGTCAATTAATTTAATATTTGTATTATCTACTCATTTGTCGTGATAATAATAATAATGATTGGTTCACAGGAAAGGAAAAGCGCAGTATCTGTCACACTTGTTCCTGTGGACACCGCAACCGCGCCGTAAGGGAAGGGAGGAAGGTGGGAATTAAAGTGGAAAGAGCGAGAGAATGAGGAGCCGTATAGTGGAGGGCTACGGAGTAATTTCGGCCACCTGGGGATCTTTAACGTGCTCTGACATTGCACAGCAGCGCCACGAAGGTTAAACACTTAGTGCCCGCTTGTAGACCATGCTAAGTATGGCGTTGAGGAACTTCATGTCGCTCTTCCACAGCTTGAGGTACGGGGTTACGTAGGCTACGATAAAGGCCTGAATTAGTCGGAGCATCTCGCTCTCTGATACCATTCTTCTTGGTCGTAATGCGCGAGATCATTCTGACTTGTTCACACGTCCGTAGTCCAAATGACCAAAACTAGGGACATTTGAAGGACACAAGTGAGTAATTAAAGAATGTCTGTGATATTCATTTCCATGTATTCCTTGGAACGCTGTGCAATATAATGCTGAATTGCGTCGGTACAAAGGTGATTCCAGTCCCGGCACTCTGAACTACACCGCTACCACAGCACATTTTGTAAGTTCTGCGGTTTCTGGCGCATTTTTTTGGTTTTGGTTTGGTTTTTGGGTTCAACATCGCCATGCGATTCAGGATATGTGAGCCGCTGTAGCGTAGAGCTCCGAAAACTTCAAACACCTGGGATTATTTACCATGCACTGACAACGCACAGCACACGAGTGCCTAGTTTTTCGTCTCCATTGTAAAGCGACCGCAGCCGCCGGGATTCCATCCCTCATCCTTTGACACAGTATTCGAGCGCCCCAACCACTGTGCCACCACAACGAGGTCTCTAGCGCATCGCGTGTTAACTTATTTTAATAACTAAGATGTTGCAAGATGCAGCAAGCTGGCATAATGAACATAGATTTCAAGTGGGTAAGCGGTAGCATTCAAGAAACAACCACGACCTGCCTACTTCACGCCCCTAATAGAGGACGGAAAAATTACTTTTAATTTCCGTGGGTCGAAATTGGGTGAAATAGTTCACCTCGTTTGCAAACGCAGCTATTAGTCTTTGGTGACGTCTGAGTTTAGACTGTGGTATTGCATTTGTAACCTCTATAAAGGTAGGGTGACATGCAGCGGAAATGTTCGCAGGAAGTGTTTGCAGCAATATATTGGCAGTAATTGTTGATCGAAATCGCACTTTAATTTTGTCTACACCGGGTTCGAACCATTTGAATGCGAGCGAAATAGTAAGACGATCTAGCCTCGAACGATGGCGCAGAGATCTTTGCTCGTTTTTCTTTGGTTGGTTTGGTTGGTTTATGGGGTTTAACGTCCCAAAGCAGCACAGGCTATGAGAGACGCCGTAGTGGAGGACTCCAGAAATTTCGACCATTTTCTTGGCTCATGCCTTTTTAGTGGCTCAAGAAACTCTTTCGCTCGGTAATTACACCGGGAGCATCACCAACTATGACGCGTGTCAACCGCCAACAGTACGTATAAATGCTGCGCTCTGAAAAACAGCATGGTATCTTTGGATCACCTGCCCTGGCTGCAGTTGCAACAAAGAAATCAATGTTCAGTATAGCTCACTCTGAAGTTTTTACACCGGTACATATAAAAGCCGGCGATTATTGAACCTACGTGTTAAGAACCTTCGAGCGATCGACACATACAAGGCCATATCTTTTGAAAGTGCAGCCGCACCGAGAAAATCCCAATCGAATACGTCGACGCTGATAGCAAAGCCAAAAATAGTCCAACTGTCTCATACAGGGGGGAGCGGTGGAAACGAATCTGTGAATAGAAAAAAAAAAAGAATAAAACAAGAGCGCTAATAAATGACACGGAAAAGAAGTTAACTGTGGGGATTGGTCCCTGAAACGACGGTATAGGCTGATCGAGCTCGAGGAGCAACAAAAGGCTGCTTCGATGACTCCCAAATGGCGCCAAAGAACTCCGATAATAGGTGCTCGATTGCGTCACTGCATGCACGTGAGTCAGTGAGCTCAAATGGGAGCCAAAGCGAGGAAGTGTGTTTGCACGGCGGGACTCTATAGACAAAAGGAAAGGAGGCAGAGGAGTGGAAAGGAGGAGGAGTCGTGCAGTTGCAGCAGCACAGGCTCCGCGTGGTACTCGTGGCCTTGCCGTGTTCTTCTGCGCGGCGTCCTTTCCGACGCCAAAGCTAATTTCCCGAGTCGGTCCCGATTAGGTCCGTTCAGCGCTCCGTGCTACTGATAGGCTTCGGCGGATCGACGTTTAAATGACGATGTCACAGAGAGCGTGCACGACAGGAAACAACCCGGTGAGAAAGGAGCTGTAGGGGATGAGAGGGAGGAAGAGAGGAGACAGTAGGGGAAGAGGAAGAGTTAAGAGCCATGTTAGAATGAAAGGTATGCGTGCACTTTGATGACGTCGTACATTCATTGGGAAAGACTCGGAGTGAACAAAGAAAAAAACGTAGAACTGTGTGAGAGCGTTCAGGAAGCATAGGATTAGAGGCCTTTCAGTAGCACTCTCATCTCCGGAAAACGAAAGGTACTCGAACGTATTTTGCCACCCCTGATGATGATGGAAGAGATAGATTCATGGCTAAGCAGAAATGGTTCACGGAAGGGAAAAGACGTGACTTCTGGAAAAATGTAAAAGATCGCGTTGGCGGGATAGCGCCTCGTCTATGGTGCTCCGCTGCATCATCTTCCCCACGTGAGGTTAATCTTCATAATATGACTCCCAGCAGTGTGCTATGTATGTAGATAGTTTCCTGTTAAGACAACCGAAAAGCAAATCCGTGGTGTAGCATGCATGCCGAAGGAGCACTGCTGATATATTTAGGTTGGTCTGCACGGATAATTTACAGCGTTCTGAACTGAATGAAATGAACGCTAATTTGAATGAAAGTCACGTTCCTAGAAGAGGAGAAAAAAAATGAAATTCTGCCGTCACCCCTGTACACTGAGATACAGTGGTTGATACATTTGCGCGCGAATTTCACTGGCCAGAGAACACTACCGTTAACTCCGAGTGGTGATCACGCACCCCTTTGTGTTCTAGACACCACGAATTTGTATCGAATGGTATGGTGATTATAAAATACAACTTTCCCGATAATAGACTTGTCTCTCACTTAATGACAATCTTCGTCCTATACCCAGAGAACTTACGAGAATGTATTTTTCCAGGGACTGCAGGTATATAAGAAGCTGCATGTTGTTAGGGTCCTTTTAAGGAGCTCTCAAAGTTGCGCTACCAGTTCCGGGGGCGAGCTATTTATCATCCAATTTAAACTTACTTTAAAAGCGATACTCTCAGAGGCAGAGCTTTAAAGTCCTCCTATATATTTTATTCAATCATAGTTTCCAGCCCTACTAATGAGGCACACATGTAACAAATGACTGCAAAGAATATGAGGAATCCGTAATTTCTTTATTGATGCCGATCGATGAAGGTTACGGAACAACTCGATGCGGAACGACGGCACGCTGGGTACATAGAGTACGAGCGCAAACCTGGCCCACTTAACTGCATTTATTTTTTTATCTTTGTCCTTCTGTCAATGCTGTTCTGTGAAAGCAACTATTCATGTTACGCGTAGCGAGAGTGAAATTGCATTTTAATGGTTAGGATGGGTTTATGTTTCACACAAGTGGATGTAACAATAAAAGATAGCCTGTTTATTCTGAGCACTGATAGCGGGTTTCCGTACACTTGAAAAAACATTTGCTCTGTTGTACCAAATTCTTTTTGCCTCTGTACAGTGAGTGAGCACTGAGTCCCGAAACAATCTCAACTATGGTAGCATGTTGAATCTTGCTGAATCAGTCACGAGTTGAAATCGTAATTAAAAGAAAAAAAGGCTATGGTAGTGTACAGCCCCTGGTTAGTAGAAAAATAAAATAAGTCACGCCTAATAGCATCAGCAGTCCTAGTTAGCAAAAGAAGCGCACGAGAGTCTTCAACTTCTTTGTCTCTCAGGCACTACCTGAAATCCCCAGTTGGCAATGTATATATAATTTTATCAGTTGTTTTCTTTTTGTGTGGACTGGAACAAGTGATGATAGTATATGCACACTCGAGCAAGCAAACCCGTTCGCGCACCCACAGATGACCGCATGGAACGTTGGAAGTGGAAGCCAACGTTTTTTAATCCTCTTTAAATATTCAGTTAAACTACGGGCACATATGTTATTTTTTGCAAACGTCATTTTATAAGGGAACCAATGCACACTCTCCCCAAGTGGCTTAAACGGAAGTAACAAGAATCAAAGTACAGTGTTACTCATTCGCTATAAACTCGGGAAGAACGGTTACAATAACTCAGAGTCCCTGTTAGCACATACACATACAAACAAAAAAAAGCAGAAATTCTGCGCAGCAGTCCTTCCGGTGAAGGCACTTCCTTTCGGCGAAGAATGAGCGGACTCTTACCAGGGGCTTAACGCTAAGTCTTCCGTTGCCTGGAATTAACGTCGGCCCTTTATACAAGGGTTTCTAAATCTCGATTTGCTTGTTTTTTTGCTGGGGCGTAACTTCCGGGTCACATAAGCGCATACGCTAAGGCGATTGGTTTGCCCCTACTCCTCCCCTCCCTACAGATACACACCGTTTCCCAACTCTATTTTTGTTTTAGGGGAAAATAAAAACGCAGTTAGGTGTATCCTCGCAGTTCTATACCTCTCCGCTTTCCCCAACTTGTTGGTCCATGAAACGGCGAAGATGCCACTCTGAAAGCTAGAAGGCAGAAAGAAAATCACAAAAAAAATGTAAAGAAAATTAAAGGAATGCATCGCATCCAAAACTTCTTTTCCCTAGGAGTGCTCAGGAGATCATTAAAAAACGAAGCCGGGAGAGGTTAGATGAAGACAAAAAAAGCCTCTGAAATGAAGAAGCGATGAAGGTTGGCGCATGCAAAAATACTGAAAGATCCAGTGCCGACAATAACTTGTCACATTAGGAAATGCGCCCGGAAGGCGGGGGTTCATTCCACGTGACCACCGAGCGTGTCGAATGAAACTGGACTTCATTAATCTTCATTAGTTGGGCCCGATTGAGCCGAACAGCCTCCTGGGTGCTTTACTTAAAACTGAACAGCACTTTTGATCTATTTAATCTTCCTTCACTTGACTCTAACGAAGAAAAGTGCCGTTTTTCAAACTACATATTCCTGAAGGAAGCTTAATTTAATTGCAGTAGTAACTTCTGATTATCTAATGCGATGTCTCACTCTATTTGAAATTAGGGAGGGCCGTGCGTGAACTTTACCGGCTATTTTTAGTCATGGTTTCGAGTTGGAAATTAGTCCGATGTAAGTCCATATTGAATTTAGGGCAGTAGTAGCCATAGTTATTTCAACAAATCTAGAGGACAGCCACACCTTTGAACACACTTGAGGAAGGTATGACAGCGTTCTTTGTCATTTGAGCAATTATTTTCACTAAGATGTGTATTGATAGCTGGTGTAACACAGGTTCAAATGGTCCAAATGTGGGAGTACTGAGGCTATAAAAATTGTGACGGTACGTAAAAGACCAAAACGACGGCTAAACGAAGGAAGAAACACAGACAAGCGCTGACTACATAATTGTTTTATTAACGCGAGAGCGTTACTAGGCTATGTCTGCAAGGTCGCGTGTACAGAACGTGTCCGCAACCATTAGGATGGTTAGTAATTAAATTAGAGCCAAAACGTAAAAGTAAAATCAATCAGACATCGAAATAGTCATATGACTAATGTTGACGTCCAAGGGACGACGCGTCACGCCAACCGGAAGTGTATGTGTTTCTGGCTTAATGAGCCAAACAAATGCATGATAGTCACCAGAAGCGTGTAATGGGTATCAATTAATTCCGAAAGCACTCTAGAATCTGCATTGGAAAAATGCGTAAGCCTGAGCGTTGCTGTGTTATCCGCGAGATGCATCAGCGACATTCCGCGAGCGACAGATACTGAGTTCAACGGAACGCTGGTTGTGTTCGGCAAGGGGCGTGCGATTATAAGTGTGCAGCAGCAAAGCTCACGCTTTCGCATTTCTCCGGTGCAGGTTCTGCAGTGCTCTCTGAATTTTTTAACGGCCCCCGTAAAAAGAAAAAAAAGCGGGAATTAAAATATTCAAACCTTAATTTTTCTTACAATTTTACAATTTGAACAGAACAACTTTTAATTCCTTGTCAGACAATGCCACACAGGAATGGCTAATCCATATTGTGCACATTTTTACGCATTTTTAGTTTATATACGAACATAGCAATATTGTAGCCCACAACAGACAAGACAAACGAGAAGATCGAACAACACGTGTTGTTCGGTCTTCTCGTGTGTCTTGTCTGTTTTGCGCTACAATATTGCTATGTTCATGCACCAACATGCCCAAAAAGCTACGCTTTTGAATTATATACGAAGCTTCCATGATTCCGTGACGTCAGGGTCAACTTACCAATCTTCAGAAGAAAAAAACGAGTGTGCTAGAACAATTCAGCGCGCGTTTACAAGTATTGGAGAAATACTATTATTTTTCTGATTCTAACCACTTTTTCGCGTAAAAAAGTTATTTGACTAAAAGCTAAGCTTCCTTAAGCTACAGAGTGGCTCTTGAAATAAAATATCTGTACAGCGGCCACCAGTTGCTTTCGCAAACGAACTGCGTCGTCTAACGGCAGTCTATAGGGCGAACGCCTTACACACCCCAATTCTTTAAGATTCGTTTGGCAGTACTATTGGCGTCGTCGAGAAACGCTGACACTCATACTGATGGTAACGGTGTACGCCTTTAATACACCTCCGGGTGGTGTCAGATGTTTCCTCTCTCGCATCAAAATTGTGACGCAGCCGTTTCTTGCAGAGTACTCTGGGTTGTGTCGTGCTATTGCGTTTGCCATTTGGCATTTTGGCTGCTAGTAGCATTGCAGGCTAGACTGCGACAAACATTCGAACCGGCCACATATGTACCTTGAATTGTGCGCCTTAATTGACAACTTGCAGAAATCATTTTGCGCATGCGCGGAGGAAATGCGACACCAGCGCCCCCATTCTGGTCGGAAAGCTAGCAGACGACGCCCCTGACACGGCGCTGGTCTCGAGGAAAGGCTGGCTCATTCTCCAGCGCACCTCGACACAATGCCGGCGCACTGCGTCGCATATGAATGCAGAAGTTATTTTTATGGCAAAGAAGAGGTAACATTTTTTTTTTTAGATTGCCGTCGGCTAAACGGTATCCCAAGAAGCGAGATGCTTGGATAGCTGCGGTGAAAAGGGAGAACTCGGGTGGCTCTTCCTGGCAGCCGAACGACCAATCAGGAATCTGCAGCGCACAATTTATCACACGTAAGTTGTAATCGAGTAGTATAGTTACTGTACCGCAGTAGTTTGCTTTCCATACTTTAATGAATTAGCGCAAAATAATGCAATGAACAAGAATGTAAACTATACGGATGGATTGGCGACACGGACGGATAGGCTTGCGTCCATGTAGCCTCTTTGTGTTGTTTGTTGCGTTCTCATGCCATTGTTCATGGAAGTACAATGAGCTGACTAGCCGTCTAATATTGATAAAAAATTACAAGAAAGCCATCAACTTTTATGAGCCATCCCGACGATGTGCCTAATGTTTTCTGTTACAAGAGAACACCTGGTCAAGCTGCTGTAGATCGGCAAAAACGTTCTTTGAAAAGACAGAAAGGTAAACCCGTGTTTTCCTTGCGACTATACGCGCATTTAATTCTGAAAGTCAGCTCGCGGGATGTGCTCCAACACGCTGAGAGTGAGGCTTGCTTGAGCGGCCGTGAAGAAATGGTCGTTCGTGCGAACCTCGGTTGTGTGTAGCAAAGCACGAGACGTCTCAGCATTACCGCACAAAACATTAACATTAAGCATTAACAGCACACAAAAAATCAAACAAAAAGGGAAGCTGTCCTCGTTGATTTGAACCGTACAGTGAACGAGAAAATGTTTGCTCTCGCAGCAGCGAGAAGGCAATGTCAAAGTTCGCGAATGCATCTTTGTTTTGTTTGCAGGGTTTTGTTTGAAGCACTTTATTACGGCACCGCTAATCACTTGTAGCCTATTTAATATGTAGTCATTTCAGTTTTCATGGTACTTAGCATCCCAATTTTTCAATACTGTTGATTTCATTGGCAATGCATGCTTCACATTTGCTACCTGCTTTTCTCTGGATCTCAGAATTTCATTCCAGGGGCTGTTTGTGCAAAACAGCTGCATAACAGGTAGTACTTGTCAGATGAACTCGCTGCACACAACAGCTTTCAACCGCTTTGCTGACACAAGGAAAATTCATTGAAGGTATGTGCCATCAAACCTCTAACATTGTCATTGCGGGATATGTAGCTTAGTAGTTGTCATTGCTAAATTAACTCTCTAAAAATGAATGTTATGGTTCCTCTGGCTAGTTTACTTCAGTGTTATCTGGAAATTCATTCAGCATGCTGACACTGTGCTATATAGGGCAGCAAAATGTCAGCTTTCTTCGAATGACCGACAAAAATAGTGGAATAATAGAGGTGCACTTTCAACCCTCTATTTTAGCAGTCATTCTTTTTTTTTCTTTGCTATGTTTGATATAAGAAAGATAAATTTGCGACTGGTTTCAAACAGGAGAATAGTGGGCTTTGGTTATGGTGCATCAATATCAGACATGTATACGAATGATGGGCTCCACCCCTTAACTTGCAAATGACTACATGGCATGCTTTTTCTCACTGCTGCAACATGTCCACAAAAACCACTGGGCCAACACATGGCGGAAGTTCCACATTCTCTGAGTGGCGTGTGCAGACATGTGGAAAGCGCTCAGCTTTCTAACAGTACATAATGCCTTTATCCCTATTTTGAGTTGTTGTTTTTTTTTTGTTTGCTTTTTGTCAGCAGAGGGTGGACTGTGACTCGAGTTGCAAGAGATGGTTAGAGATATAGAGAGCGCAAGAACTGGGGTGGGAAATGTAGCTAATGAGACTTCTGGGAATAAGAATTGCGCTATGTTTTACTGTAAATGGCAAGGTCCTTCAATAGTTGCAAGCAAAGAGGAAGGTGAATGCTGTGCACTCACTATCTCAAATTCTACTTTGGTTGGCGGAGGATGCTGACATCACTGCAAGCTCCTCAGGAGAAGATGCCATGACTCATGAAGATCTAGCACAGCTTGAGTATTGTGCAAATGGTATGCTGATGAATGCACACAAACCATGCCGCTTCTCTTCACAAAGTAATAATGATATCTTTATTTACCGAATAAACATGAGTACAGCTAGAGACTTGCAAAAGCCAACAGGGGATTTAGTGGCAGTGCCTGGAAGCTGAGAGCAAGATTTTAAACATCCATGTAGCTGTTTCCCTGCATTGAAATATAAACAATTACATGATTCATCAGGCATATGGCATGGCGTTTTCTAGTGAATAGTGTATATAGAGCATCTCTTCATATATTTTGTATACACCTCCTGAAACCGGCGTTTGGTGTGGATGCACCCGCACGTAGTAATGTTGTCAGGACAATCATTTTTTTTATGTTTGCAAATGATGTAGTACCTCCCGAAGAGCAGCAACCGCTGGAGGATTCTGCGAATGGTGAGAGCATGAGTGCATGCATCAACTCCTGTAGTTAGTCCCCACAGAGCGGTATTCGCATAGCAGTTATCTTTTTATATTTAAAGGCGATGCTTACATATCTGCTGCGTTCTCAGAAGATGATGTAGTGCTACCTGAAGAACCGAAACTGCTGGAGATTTCTGCAAATGATGAGTTCATCGGTGCATAAAAATTGTGATCCTGCCTTCACAGTCTTTGTCTGTTGCACCTCATAGTTCCATATTTACAGTGACTGTTTTCACACAACGCGCTTTGTCATTTAATTCATTACATAAGCTACCGAGGCCATGACATAATATTTTCAAAGAGACAGTGCATCACCTTCTGAAGCACTGAACCAAAAAAAGAAAAAACAGTTTTTCCTGACTGTTTCTTCATATTAAACTTCTCCCACAAAAGAAAAAACAAATTGTAGTAATAAAGGCGGCTTTAGTCTAAACGTCATTCAAAGCTTGCTTCAAGTTCCACACTGGTATTAGGCAGCCACAAAGTAACAACACTGACAGGGGCGCCTGCACCTAACACTGATTTCAAGAGGTGTACAGTACAATTATACACAACGTCCAGAAGATGTCGAGGGAGTCGGTTCCGAAGCCTCGACACTAAGAAGGCTTCAGAATTTTTCTTAAGTTCCTATCTTAAGAAGTGTCTATAAGCGTTAATGAAGTCTCCTTTCTAATAATATTATTCAAATTACAAGGGTTTTAGTTCATAGCATTGTTCAAAAGTTTCCCATGACAAAAAAAAAAAAAAAGAAAGAAGGCAATATCGCACGGGCGCCGTGTTTTCATCAGTTTTTTTTTACGATTTTTTTTTTCAGAAAAACAGTTCGCTGCATCTTTGAGGGGTGGCATTTTAAACTGGATTTTCCCATGTCTCCTTTGTCTTGAGTTTAACGAGGATGAATTATACGGCGACAGAGTTGCATAGAAAGTGGCACCGAATCCCGCACATTCGTCATTTGGGACGGCATTTGGAAGCTCACCTTCCGACATTGCCGATGCCAACAGCCGCGTTCAGCACGCTTTTACCTGGTATAAAAAATGGTCAAAGACATTTCGAGGAATCGTTTTGAAATTCGAAGCCCTCACCGCTTTAGGCCAGGCACAACAAAAGGAGTTGAGCGCTGAGCATGACGGCGGGGGAAATGAATGAAATGTAAGGTAAATATAATCCCTCTCCAGCAAAGCAAAATGACCGTAATGTTTTTCGCCCAAGATGCGTTGCCGTCAAAGCTTCGAAGAATACCGACATAAAAAAAAATGAAAGCAGTAGGCCATGCCAACAAAAGGCAACGCCGTAATCTGACCGCCCTTCGTAGCTGTTCGCGGCTGTCCATATATACTCGATGGGCCCTCGAAATGAGATGCGCAGTTATTCCCTTTGAAATCATGAGCCAAATATATCCGGAACACAAAATTATACGTGGAATCGCTTTGCAGTCATCGTAATCGCAGTACAAAGTGTATCTATGGTCGTTTTGGCCTAAGTCTATAAGGCATTTTTAAAGATAGCCTTTTTGATTTATATAAGCGATTTCTGCTCCATTCTGTTTTCAGTGTTAAAGTGCATCGGAATGCAGCTAAGACGTGCTAACTAGCAGGCTGGTTATCTAATATTACACATTTAGGTGTGTAACCAAGCAAGCTGGGCTCTTCATTAATGTATCGAGCGGTTTATAGCCAACCGGTTAATAATATCCATATCAGCTTAATAATTTTTCTGATTGCGCGACGAAAGTGAAAAGTGCGGCCAGAAGCAGCGCTAGCAGCCACGCCTCGAGCACTCATCGAATAGCGGTTCACCTCTAACATGCTATTGCTCGTTTTCTTCTTACAACATACCACAGCGAAATTTATTCAGCACTTCTTGTTTTTTTGAGTTCTTGGCTTGTTTCCACGCTCGCATGGGTCAGCGCACAAATATAGAGCCCATGGACAAGATAGACGACAGGATGAAGCGATGAACCCGCCCATGAAGTCCACGTGTGGCCCCTAAATATCTGGCGCTCCTGCGGTGACAAATCATCTACAGTCGCGTATGGACACTATATTTACGATGGGCTATTGCCTGTCGAGAAATGAGGAATTTCACTACTGCAGTTAGAAGGCTACCTATCTCATATTGGCTAACAACCTGCTACCTGGGTTGTATTGCACTACACGTCTGTAAGCGGTGATACGAATAGACTAGTTTTCTAACTCATTATCCAGCGGATAACGATTGGTGACAATCTCAGATTAAACAACCTGTGAACCACCAGTCGCGGTTAAAAGCAACCAAGCCTTTAAATAAGATGGAGTGTTCTAGGCAAAAGAAATGAACTGTCGGCTGTTGAAAATAACCTGAACTAGACTTCCGCAGTTTTCCCGCTCTCCAAAGTTCCATAAATAAATATATCCAACTACCCAGTTATTATTCATTTCAAGAGTAAAGTGTCAATTCAGGACTTATAAATTGTCATGTCAAACAGCTACTCGAAATGATTGCACAAAGCTTGCACCTCTTTCGCAAAGCAGCATTTATTACGGACCTTAAACTATAATTTACAAAACAGTAAAGCATTCATGTGACAGCATTGTACCTTTAAAGTCCCCACATTCACCTCCGAGAACGAAACCCGCTTTTTCTGGAGTTCTACTTCGTAGCTTTTCGTGCTCAATGGGTGGGCGATAAGTGTAACCGGTTGTAGACTTCTAGCTTTGCTTTAAAGCAGTAAAATAAAGCTGCGGAGAGAGCTATTGGTTGCAAACATTACAGCCAGGTGACTTTCAAAGCAATCCGCACCCTGAATTTTATACTTGAACCCAACATTGTTAATTCAAGTAGTTAGCATACACTTCATATATAACTTTGAAGAGCGAAAACAAAAATTCTGCAGACTTACCCACTCGACTCTCAGCTGCCATCTGGTGGCTTGTGTAGTTTAGAGCATTTCATCTTCTTTAAAACGTTCGTTACCTTTACAAGGAATGTCTGACTTATATACTTACTTTTCAAGTCTGTCATCTACCCTAAACATCAGTCATTAGAGAGGGAAGGAAAGAAAAAAGAATTATGTAACTGGACATGCTCAGAAACCTGCATTAATGCGGAAGAGTGGATGTATTTCAGATGAAGAAAGTTATAGCAATGTTCAAAGACACGAACTGTGGTAGTTGAAGCACGTTTTCCAGCAAGTTTCTGACATGTGGAAAGCAGTTCCCATGTAGTTTTAATTCTTGTGAAAGACACATTTGGCAGAAAAATTTGCTCGTCATCGGGATGCTGTAGGATGTCCTTCAATATTTCAGTAAAAGTATCGTATCGTAGTCCGCAGTTAACTTAAAATTAAAATCAATGTCCAACAAACCTGGGCATGAATGGTGATATTCTCTTACTGACAAATTTGCTCTCAATGCCACGTTTTAGGACCAAGAGTAGTGTACTAATGCCTAATAGCAATGCTCAGACCACAACAGGAACGAAGAGAACCGCACCGTGCCTTCTGGTAGGTAGAAAGCGTGAGAACAGAAAGACGCCGAAGAGGCCGACTGTTATTTCTTCAGTCGACCGTCCTGTCTTCTGCCCTGCAGGACGTACAAAAAGCCGGATAGTTGTGTTCCTCAGGCAAATTGTTGAAAAGGTCGTGAAAAGAGCTCACTTCCTCGAACACATGTCACATGGGTTTACCTTGCGAAAACAGACCGCACCACTACCACACCAAACAATTTTGAACGTCTAAGCATTGAAAAAATCTGCCATACTCATGCATTCATATTTGTCACCTAAGAAAAGTGATCACTAATATCAAAATCAGAAAAGCATATAATGCAAATAAAGGCTTCTTCCTTCTGCTGTGGCGTAACGGGATTCAGGCATTATTTTAGTACCAAAAATTGGGAATCGCGAATGATAACCCCGCATTCAACACTCGTCAACTACGTTATGACCGAGAGCTGTAAAAAAACTCAGACTCTTGCAGCGCAAGATAGTCACGCCGGTACAAGCATTTTCGTATCTCGGCTTCCATGGGGAACTCATATGGTTTGCACTCAGCGCATTAACTATTGTTATGCCTGAATAAGACGAATTTCTACCGGGGGACGCCAGTGTGGTACAATGCCAACAGCAAAGCGAAATGTTGTGTCGTATGAACTGTTCACTGAGTGAAGTTTTTGTTTAAAAAAAAAAGAAAAGCTATCGCACAGGGAGGAACGTTGAAGTAAGTGTCATTGTGTTTTGCACAGTCATGCAATGTTAAGCGGGCGACGTGATAAGACCAGGTGGGGCCTATACATATTCCCTCCATCGTGTATGGCCGTACACTTTCTATTATTTTCATTTGGACTGACACAAAGAGGAAAGCATATACATGGTGCGGCGTGTGCGTCCATGGAGGTCCGACGGCACGCTCACTCAAAAATGTAGATAGTGACAATGGCGCGGCATTTGTTGTGTCGGTGGAAAGACATTGCCGCCGCGATGGTTTTGTATGGCGCGCTTCGAAATAACCGTTCACGTACCAACGCCACTTTTTGTCCCGTCCTTTAAAGGCCCCCGACCCGCAGGAGAATCACAGCTCGATAAATAATGAATCAGACACGTGGTCGCCTTGAGATGCACCCCCTATAAAAAATGGTTAAGCTCAGAACCGTTTTGTGTGGTGGACACAAATGAACCGATTATGCTTTACACTATACAAATGGTTGACCATACAAATATGTTTTAGGGCGAGAGGAGGAAAGCGACATAGAGAAAGTGACTGTAGAAGAAGCACAACGATTCTCTCCTAGTCGTTGCGGAGACGGAGAGAGGTCGATAGTGTTAGATTTGCGAACAAATAGGCACGCCCCCGATGGTCCGGAGAGCCAAATTGTGAATCTTGAAGCTAGACTATGCATATTTAAAGGCATTTGCATGAGCGAGAAACACGCTGTCCCGCGTTCTCTATATCCCGAGCGAATGCCCTAGAGACGAGTCGTCCATACTTTATTCTGTGGCGAGCCCCGGCGGAATCGTTTGCCATGAATTTTAACGTGTGGGAAGTATTCAAATGAGTAACCGCGTCGGACGGAAATGACTCCGGCAACAGGGAGTATTTTCGGGCCCGGCAGATGTGGGCAGGTATATTAGAGATGCCCGGAAGTACAGTTTCTTTTTTTCTTTTTTTAAGAAAGACGTGTGCTTTGTTTGTTTGTTTGTTTGTTTGTTGTTGTTGTTGTTGTTGTTGTTGTTGTTGTTGTTGTTGTTGTTGTTGTTGTTGTTGTTGTTGTTGTTGTTGTTGTTGTTGTTGTTGTTGTTGTTGTTGTTGTTGTTGTTGTTGTTGTTGTTGTTGTTGTTGTTGTTGTTGTTGTTGTTTTATTTCTAAGGAATGGTGTAAGTTGTTCTAGCAGCGCAAGATAGAGGAACCGTAGATGTATGTTCACGAAGAGAATTCATGAGAAAACAAGTTTGAGAAATGAGTTGCTCGACTCAACTTGGAATATACTCCGATGGACTCCGATATTATTGGAGAATGAATTACAACAATCCCCTTGGACTCGTGGGAGGAAATGAGAGAGACATGATGGGACAGGTGTGTGGAAAGTCGATAGCGGTAACTGCTGAGTATGAACCCTATAGGCGAAATCACAAAACAGGCATGCATGGGCAAACACTTAAATGTCAAGCGAGGGGAAGATAATCGATTGAATGTCCATATAACGGAGTTGATTTCAAGACGAAGGTAACGTATCAAGAGGAAATCGGAGTCGGGAAGGTGGATGAGAAGTGTGCGCAGAGAAGCTGACCGCAGCAGGCCTAAGGCAAGACCTGGATAGGCATTCGTCCTGCTCTGATGATGGTGATGCACATGACTGGTTACATAAAACAGCGCTGCTGTTGAATAGTAGCACCGGTGATTTCGCAAATTAAAAATAAAATTTACAACCGAGGCATCATCAGGCTCTGAAGTTTTACACTTGGTACTGATGTTTTACCGAGCCATATTCCTTGCGTTAGTTGTAGCAGGGTCAAAGTTACAGATGCAACAGGTTAACTTGGAGCTTGTGTCTTGCGCGCTTCTGGGTGGTATAGGAAGTTTCCCATATGTACGCCTCATTGGAAAGCTTTTTTTTTTACATTTGTGTTGAAGCATGTGTGAATAAATTATTTTGTTCGATGAGAGCCAAGGAAGGTGTAAATTCTAGATGCGAGCACGTCATTGAATGTGGCATCAAGAAAGATATATCTTATAAAGCTTACCTGATCTTTATCTTTATCTCCCGGATATAGATACTAGCATCAAATCTTGAGATGGGAACATTTTCTGTATTACATCGATTCTGCAGTAAATATCAAAAGAAGCGTCGTAGAATAGGATCAGAGTTTGTAAGCCGTTTATCATCATACATTGAACCGCTCGAGAGTACTAAATGTAAAACCTCCTACTGGTTTCGTCAGGATATTTACATGAGGAGCAATTAAAAGGAAAGCAAAAAATTGCTCCAATATACAGGTACTGCTTTATCATTGTTCTTCTCACCCTACCGCTCTAATCTGTGACTGAACGCAGCCTTAGTGCTAGCTACGTGAACGAGGGGAAATGCAGCCAATTAGTTACGGCGTCTCTCGTAGCCCATATGTAGTTTTGGCAGGTTGAGCCTGCCATTACCTACCGCAACATACCGCGGCATGGCACAGCACAGCGCAAAATAATATAAGATTTCAAAACCCACTAACACACACAGCATAACAGAACACAAAACGTAAGCAGCAGCCTGGTGTTTCACGATATTAACGTTAACCCCCCCCCCCAATGGCAAGTATAGAAAAAATAAAGCAGGTACGGCATGCTACGAAAAGTAGAAATGTGTTGATTTGTGCCCGCCACAAAGTAATTGGCGCAAGCGGTGCGTGAAGCAAATTTCTTCCTTCATGTGCACGCTGCAACATCTCCCGAGGTCGTTTTTATATTCGTTCTTTTTGATGGGACTCCGAGAGTAAGGAGAATAGCGTAAGCGACGACAGTATACCTACAACATTAATCACTCTAGCTTGAGGCCTTTCCTTCTGCGCCTAACAGTGTTAATGTAGCACCGAGAATATAACAGCAACCTGCACTGCAGAGCTCCCAAACATCACTGCAAAGTTTGAAACCTCAATTACCAGAAACGCGAGAAAAAGAGGACGTCAGGAAATAAAACACTTTAGGCGCTCACTATGGCGCTCACGTACAGCTTTCTTCTTTCCTCTTCAACATCCCCCCCCCCCTCGCTCTGCTATATCTCCAGAAAAAATAGAAAAACAGGCATCTTCCCCCACGGCTTTACTCCTACAAGCTGAAGTAGACGTCCGATGATTAAGCGTTGTTGGTAATTAATTCTCGTTTTCCACTTGCCGCGTATATTCGCTAGCTTAAGTTTATATGTTATTCATCTCAACACTTTCGACGAATGTCTATTAGGCGATGTGAGACGAGATTTAGAAACGCCAGTTGCGGAGATTTCTCCAACTCAGCTTTGAGATGCTGTTACCGGAAGTGCTGCGGGGCGCCGCCTCTCTTTGATATAAATTCACGCCGGGTAATTAAGTTTTCTAGCACGTCACATGCAACTCTGATGAGGAAGGATTCCCGGACGTGAAAGACTGTGCGCTGTGAAGCCATGCCGCCGTTTCAGCATTTTGTAGGTCTAGCGCAAAAAAAAACATGACGCGTGTCTTAATAACGGCGCACTCGATTTATTGCTTCTGCCTTTGAGTGGAGCAAGTGTGTGGAGGCTTAACTTCCGCCAGCGCCAAGACTGATGAGACGCTGCTGTCTCAAAGAAGAGGAATCCATATTTCCTGGTGCTTCCATGATATGCAATCTGTTGCGTTGCCATCACAAAGCGCTATTAGTTGCATTAAAAATGTATTCCACAAGATCGAAGAAGCGAATGCTTAGGCTACGCGGTATGCGACTGACGCGACGGCATCTCCAGCTTTCTTTTGTTTTTTTAAGGCGATAGCCTTTAGTGGCTCATGCTGTCGTGGACAAAATGTACCCCGCTTTTGCGGCGGCTCTGATTAGTCGAGGCGGAATGACGTCATAAAGGTCTCGACCAATCACAGAGCATCACCACAGTATGCGTGAATGCGTGCCTTACGTGGCCATGTGGCAATAAATGGTCAATTACCAATTAACGACTAAGTAATAACTTAA
This sequence comes from Amblyomma maculatum, assembly GCF_055883805.1. Lineage (NCBI taxonomy): Eukaryota > Metazoa > Arthropoda > Arachnida > Ixodida > Ixodidae > Amblyomma > Amblyomma maculatum. The sequence goes on along the minus strand of NC_139353.1, from coordinate 45,749,688 downwards.
TAATTATGGAATAAGTTATTCATTGGTTAACTAATTCATAACTGTATAATTCCTTGATTATCTACCTAATGACTAATTAATTATTTATGGCCGATCAATTAATTACTGATTACTGCCCATTGCGTAGCAGAATGTGGCACTCAGGCTTTCGCCTTTCATTACTTTAGTCCCTAAAATCCCTCCTCATTTTTTACCGCTGTAGACGAAGTAATCTTATTAAATAGCGCATGTAGATTAGGAAGCAACGAAGCTATATTTGCAGAACTTTAGAAAACCGTTTGAGTGCACTCTACATCTCAAAATATTTCATCTCCAGATATCGATTACAACAAAGGCGTTTGGTAGTCGTTGATGGTCAGAATGCCATGACTGTTGGCCACGGCACTTTTTTAAAGGTTTACTTGAAGGTTGCAAAAAACGTGTCAGGTAAGAGAATAGGTATACTAAACCTACGGCAATCTTGAACAACCTCGAAACTGTCTCACGGCCTCGGTGATTCAAAAAACACGTATCCACTCTTCAAGGGACAGGTAATGAGATGAGGCACCGTGTGAGAAAAAATCGCCATTCTATGCAGCATCGTAATAAACCAAATAAACGTAGGAAAGGAAAATTCGCATTTAAGGAATGTACTTAATGCTGTTTTCATTTTTTACATTGCTGCAAACACAAATGAGTTTAAAGAAATCAATGCTTCTCATTCTGTCGAAGTACCGAACTATAGGGCAGCCGAAGACCCATCACACCTGCAAATTTTGTTTGTACGTTGGCTAGTGGAAGTAGCTCTAACTTTAAGTTTTGATTTTTTTTTTTTTTGCAGCCGCTGCGGATAGGGTCACACCTCAATATTTGCGGCGCCAATACTATTGGCGTAATATCCTAGGCGAAGTTTGACTCTTATTGGTCAGAATGCAATGGCATCTGAAAACACGCCGCGTTGGTTGGCTAGAATGGTTTCATTAATGTTTTCATTATTTTTCATACGGATAGTTCAATAAGCCACCAACATCTGCACTGCAGCTTAACCCAGATATGATTGAAATTTATATTACCATAGCGGCATTTGCCTTTTTTTTTTTCGAGGCCCGCATCAGACGGTAGGTCTTGTTGTATTTTATATATCTAATTATTAGTCCTTTGTCTCTGTCACCATTGAAACGCTGCATGCCTGAACGTAATAATAAGCAACGTTGCAAACTAGAACGTGAACTGCTAGTCGTTTGGCAGCTGCAGATTATTAGAGACATATAGTTTACCGCTGCCGCTTACCGCGGCCGTCTACCGCTACAGCGCGCCGTCAGCACAGCACGCGCTGATTAGTCCCTGCGTGCGGAGTCCGCCGGAATTTGACAGGAATGTGGTGCCATCTGTAGCCTCCGAGATGATCTGCGCATGCGTGTTGACGCTTGCGCGGTAGTGGTGGACGGTAGCGGTAGGCGGTAGCACTAAACTAAAGGTATCCATTGTTTCTTCAGACGCCCACTCGATGAGACAAAATATTCATATTTCTCACATCGTCTTTCCAACAAAGCATTTTAAAACTACCTAAAGAGGCTCTGTCGAGTTCAGCCGAAACTAATCGCATATGATGGACGCTCGCCGTAAGCGGCGCGAAGCTATATATACAGTCTTGGAAATCCGAGCAGCGTGGTCTTCTCGCGCAAGTGTTGCGCAAGCAACTCACTAGTCGACTGAGAGGCTCACATACCTAAAAGGACACAGAAACATACAAGTGAGCGCAGTCGAGCTCATGAAACCGACGTTTGTACACTAGAAACCAGCTGAGTTCGGTGTTGGGCCCACCAGACGAAATGCCTCGCATTTAACGCAGTCCGCTGGATGAGGGAAACATTAGGAGCTTCTGACATAACAATCTAATGGGCCGGGACTTGGTTGTAGATTCCTGGTAGGAGTAACATTTTAAGTGATGCACACTATTGTGCACCACACAAAGTTAATTTCACGCTCGCCTTAAAGTCCGCTCGAAAATTTCTCCTTCTGTTCCTCCTGTTACCCTCTATTTCTAAACCACTCTTCCGACGGTCTTTCACAAATGCGTTTCTCAACTAAGAGCATATCGCTAGCCCAGTTTCTTGTTCCCCTATCCTCTCTGGACCAATTGCCGCTGCTCTCATGTTAACTTTTAAATGAAGGAGTCATGAACGAGAGCAGCGCGAAGTTTTCTAGAGGCTCCACTAAAGCCCTTCTTTAAATCTAAATTGCAGCCATGCCTTCCACTTCGCAGTTATTGCCAGGTCGTCCGCGCCCAAGCGAGCGTATACGGCAGGTAAGCGTGCGGCAGGCCGTTTATGGTTTCGAAGCATGCCTTTCAAATACCATCTGTGTTTTGGCTCTGTAAATGCGTCAGAATAAACCCTAAATGAATGGACAGGACCTTAAAAGAGAGCGAGGCTTCGGGTTAAACAGTAGCAAGGTCCGCAGCTCCAGGAGATAGCTACTGTGGATTGGGTGTACTGGGGCGGACAAAAGTAAACGGAGCATGAAATTTTCTAAAATTTTTTGCACGTTGCATAATTGAAACCGGAAGTTGTGGTATGTGCGAACCGGTAGTAGACGCTAGTGCCTTTTCTCTGGGACAAATATTGTTTTCTTATCTCCAGTGCAGAAGGCGTGCATTAATTTGAACGGAATAGCGTGCTCCGTTTACTTGTGTCCGCACCTGTACAACATTACTTTGGAGGAAGAGGAGGGGCAACAGGTTGGTTGGTTGGTTTGTGGGGTTTAACGTCCCAAAGCGACTCAGGCTATGAGAGACGCCGTAGTGGAGGACTCCGGAAATTTCGACCACCTGGGGTTCTTTAACGTGCACTGACATCGCACAGCACACGGGCGCCTTGCTTTTCGCCTCCATCGAAAAGCGGCCGCCGAGGCCGGGATTCGATCCCGCGTCCTTGGGAACAGTAGTTGTGTGGCCTTTCCAACAGGCGACTTTAGCCGTGCCCAGTGGAGCACACCGTTGAGGCGTCACCACTAAACTGGAACTACTTTTTTCGACAAGGTAAAGCACACCGCTTTATTAATGCTGTCTGTTAAAGGTGTGTATCATGGTTCTTTTGTGGCGCTGTAAAACCACACCACGCTGACTAGCCTGTGAGCGGTTAGGACGTGACTGCAACGCACTTCAATCGCTGAGTCGTTCGAACCCAGTGGCGTCAAGGGAGACAGCATGCTGACGTCACGTGACTTGTCAATTTCAGCCCCAGCTGAGATTCATTGGTCTCAGCCCCAGCTGAGACTATTCATCCAGTAAGTTGTGAATAAAGCAGAGGAAGAGCCGACCAACCAACCCTTCGTAGCGTTCAGCATCTTTGCTGTGTCATATTCTCCATATGCCATTTTACATATCTTAACCATGTAATTCTCGGGGCCGCCTCATGTTACAGTCCAACTAGGTTAATATGAAAATAGTACAAAGCACTCCTAAAAAGCTATGCACCTCCTCTCGTTGGAGTTGTGCCGAGTGAGAATAATAGGGTAAGGTTAAATACATAAACCAAATGTGGCGCTCTGAATTTCGTCAAGCGTTCCGAATGGAATGCTTTACCTTCTCATATTTTTCTGTCCAGCAATTTTGCAACAGAGTTGGAACGTCATCTCCCTATTTCATGAGTTTTGGTTTTGGTTTGTTTTGTTGCGATGCCTGTCTATATCTTCAATTCTGATCGATTGTAAGACTTTTTTTTTTCTCTATGCATATGCTTGTCATCTCTTGTGTTGCATAATGTTTGAATGTGCCTCTCTTGCTAGGACCATGCATGGTCCGCAGTATTTCAAATAAATAAATAAATGCGAGTGTTTTAATGTCCAGGGTATGGTTCTGACATCCCATTATACAAGCAAACAAGCAGAACGCAACAAGTAACTGAAAACAAACGAAGGTGAAGGGCAGCTTTTTTTTTTTTTTTTGGGGGGGGGGAAGGGGGGGGAGCCATGTTGAAGTTGATTTTAAAAAGAGTAGGGGGACGTTTAGTAACTATTATGCAACATCACCATGAAATGTAATAAGGACGCGTCTACATAACACATTTTCTAGCCACATAAAGGTGTCACGTATTAAGCTGAAGGTCATGAGGAGAAGAAAGCGTAAATAAAGATTTCCTTCACCACATTCACGGTCATTTTCGAGACGGTTACTATGAGGACACCTCTTTTCCTTCGGGAGAAGAAATCTTTGGAGCCTTAAAGGAGGTTTTGTTTCTCTCTCTCTATGAACGTAAGCATTAAAGGAACGCAGGTAACTAACTGAAGCACCCTCATGAATAAGTCACACCACTGGTACTATAAAAAAACAGCCTCATCGAATTCGGAGCTTTTCTAACCTAGAATATGCAAAACAAGCAACAAAAATGTATGTATTCATCATCTGTCGATTTCCCAATATTTCACGGAGGCTGTACTATACTCCACGAGTCATGTTGAAACGCTGAGAACAAGTTGCTGGATTGGACGCCGTGAACCACATTTGGTGTAAAACGCCATTTGTAACTTGAAATGAACTTTCCCATTGTCCTCAATGTGCTTTTAAGACAGGGCCAAATTAGAATGAAATAACAATACGCCTGTCTTGAAAGTCTATCGAATGCTGACCAGCTTTCTACCGAGATCATGTCCAAGGCCACGCATTATCCTCGTTCAGCGCATTAATATTACTTTTGTCTGCACTTCGCATCCGCTAACAAGTTCATTCACTACCAGATTTCCTGCGTTCGGATTCAGGGGAGAAGAGACGAAAATGTGCTCTTTTTTTTTTGCGTTCGTACAGTGTCGCTTAATGAGTGTTGCATATAGCGTCGGCGCTTATCCCGTCCGTCTCCTGGATGCACTGAACCAAGACCGGTAGAAGCAATCGAGTTAAGTACGTTGGAAGAATGCGGCTATTCAACCTTCTCATGGGTAATGTACGCTACGGAGCTAAAAAAGTTAATAACATCAAGACAACCATTAGTAAATATTCGACAGTCGTATAGAAACAACAGCAGGTGCACTGCAGGCATGGATAGGTGCCGCAGTAATCTCTGCGAAGAGTTACAAAGCCCAGTCTTCTCACACTGAGGTTATTATGAATACCCTACACCGGATGCTGAACACATTTTTGTGTATCCAATTTACGTCAGGGTAGAAACAAACAAACTAAAGGAGAAACAGTGCTTGCATACACAAGTATAGTGAGTGACAATGAATTCGCAAATAGCTTTCCCGCCCGTACTCGAAAGGGCCCATTAGACGCCATGAGCGCGGTGAGCATCGCCGCGGAAAGATGATAATCCGCCCGGTGGCCCCCTGATTAGTGGAAGAGAGAGAAGACGACAGCACTTACGACAGCTCTCCGCTGGCTGCAGTCGCTGGAACGGAGCCCAGACGCGAGTCAACTTCTTGATGACGCCGAAGCGGAGATAGGGAGAATCTGCGCGACAAGGCCCACCGAAGACGCGAATCTAAGCAAAGCCGTAAGCGAATAATCCGGTTTAACTAGTAGGATGAGTGGGTAGACGCCAAGGGCAAGGGTGAATTGAACCATCCTTGTTTCCTTCGAATAGCTTAGCCGGAGCGCGCGCCATCTTCTCCGCGGGATGCCTTAATCCCTCGCGCTGTACCAGAATTGTCCATTAGGAAGAAACTCTCAGCACAACTGCGCCAACCCAACTGCGCCCAGGGAAAATGCACTTCGAACGACAACACGGGGAAGGCGGTTCGTAGGAAGATTGCGGGCGTACTGGTAGGTCATAATGACAACAATCTTGGGCTTGAAGGAAGCTAGGTAAGCTCGATAAGAAGCAACAAAAACTGGGCTATGGCCTAGATTTTGTTGCTTCTTTCGAAAGTCGAAGAAAGGCAAGCCTAAAGTGCCGCGAGGCATTGGAATTCGCTGGTGGAATTCGTCCCGACAGATTAGTCGCCCTCGTCCCCTGCCTTGAGTGCGTAATTAGTGACGGAAGGAAACAGGGTCTGTCGGAGATCCTACAGAATGGCTCAGAAAAAAAAATCATAAAACTGGGAGTAGTGCGGCAACAAGAGACGCTCTTGGGGTTAGTGGAGGGTGAACGAAGGGGAGTCTTCACCCGCCTCCTCACTCCATCAGGTCTTTACAAAAGCAGGAGACCACTGGGCGCAGACAAGACTACTGAGCTCTTTTATCCACAAAGACGGTGACGGCCGTGTCTCCTCCCGACTTGTGTTCTTGTGTTGCGGCCTAGGCAGCTCATCCGGAGCGCGAGACAGCATCCAAGCAGCAGAGGGGGGCAACAATGGCTAACAGTAATGACAGTTCTAGCGAGAAAAGAGAGCTGTGACTACTGCTCGTTGTCACGCCGAAATCTTTGCCACTTTCGATAGTCAATTCTGTCTATTCTGGGGGGTGAAAAGGAGTGTGGAGTTGAGGGCCTCGACGAGAGAAAGCTAAAACCCAAATATTATTTATAGAGCGGGACCTGCATTCTCTGGACTGCAGCTCCAGAATTCCCCGCTGGTCGGCGAATTACCTGGAGCTCTTCACGACACCCAACCTCATCTCCTCCTTAACTCCTGAGCTCGTCGGGTGTCGGCAGGTGGACTTCAAATATTCACAGTCTGAAGTGGGACTCAGTAGTTTTTGTGGCAATTTAGCTGGTCCGCGTGTAGTGCTTACACACATGTGCACGCGCACACACGCACACACACACACACGCATCACCTCCCTCAAACACCCACTCTCTTACACACTCCCTCACAACTTCCCTCACTCACTCACACACTCCTAATTTCACACTCTCGCACTCAAACACTCTCATACATACATACATACATACATACATACATACATACATACATACATACATACATACATACATACATACATACATACATACATACATACATACATACATACATACATACATACATACATACATACATACATACATACATACATACATACATACATACATACATACATGCATGCATGCATGCATGCATACATACATACATACATGCATGCATGCATGCATGCATGCATGCATGCATGCATGCATGCATGCATACATACATACATACATACATACATACATACATACATACATACATACATACATACATACATACATACATACATACATACATACATACATACATACATACATACATACATACATGCATACATACATACATACATACATACATACATACATACATACATACATACATACATACATACATACATACATACATACATACATGCATGCATGCATGCATGCATACATACATACATACATACATACATACATACATACATACATACATACATACATACATACATACATACATACATACATACATACATACATACACGCACGCGCGCGCAAGAACACTCGAACGGAGTGGATTCGAAATGGTCTGGTTCGAACCCTAGTATCCAGGTTCAGTAGCCGAGCGGCACTTTGGCAATAAGAAAAACCGGGCCACCGCGGCGGGTGTTTTCGCTGGTTATAACCAGGTTTAGGTAAGATTAAGTCTCCGCCATTTTTCGCCTCCAAGCACACTCAGGTAAAACATCTTGCGAAGCAGACTCGATAACTCAATTTCAGGGGCCTTACAACTGGCAGCTTTCGTAGCAACTTTCGTAACAGTGGCAACGAACGTAGTTTCGCAAAGAGCGTGCAAACACGGAACCAATAAAGCTGTCGCGCCGTACCCCAAAGACCGATATAAAGAGTCCCGCAATTTTCTTTTTCTTTTTTTTTTTCTTTTTGTCAACGTTATAGTACGTTTTCGCAATAAGTGAGATGTAGAGAAGTATATAAGGTTAGCCGCGCATGGTGGCTTTTTCACTCATCTATATGCAAACTTGTGAGGCGGGCCTTAGCGCAACAGATGCAGCCAGAGTCTGGGTAAACGAGGAATAACGGAATTTACATTATTTTTCTGTAGCTTTTCATTTCAGCAACGTCAGCAGAGTGTCGGTGTGTCCAGATGGTAATTGTGCCTGATACAGCTTCCACACTGTCGTGACGCTGTGCACTGCATTACACCCATCTAACTAATCCACAGGGCGCACGATTATCACATGCTCCGTGATGTCACCTGATGTGTTAGATTGATAGCGATGGCTACACTGACGAGGGAGGTGCGTCTACCACTTCAATATTATGTAGGCCGCTTCAAAATCTCCTCTGTTGCCCCGCCGAGGTGGCGCAGTGGTAAGACGCCCGACTACTGTGCCGGAGCTCCCGGGTTCGAACCCGACCTCGGCGGCTGCGTTTCGATGGAGGCGAAACGAAGAGGCGTCCGTGTGCTGTGCGATGTCAGCGCACGTTAAAGATCCCCAGGTGGTCGAAATTACTCCGTAGCCCTCCACTACGGCTCCCCTTTCTCTCTTTCCACTTTCACTCCCACCTTCCTCCCTTCCCTTACGGCGCGGTTCAGGTGTCCACAGAGCAAGTGTGACAGATACTGCGCCTTTCCCTTCCTGTGAACCAACCAACCAACCGCGATCGCTGTGTTGCTACAGCTTCAGCTGTACTGAGCCCCGCCGGGGTGGTGCAGTGGTAAGACGCGAGACTATTGTGCTGGAGTACCCGGGTTCGAACCCGACCTCGGCGGTTGCGTTTTGATGGAGGCGAAACGAAGAGGCGTCCGTGTGCTGTGCGCTGTCAGCGCACGTTAAAGATCCCTAGGGGGTCGAAATTACTCCGTAGCCCTCCACTACGGCTTCTCTTTCTCTCTTTCCACTTTCACTCCCACCTTCCTCCCTTCGCTTACGGCGCGGTTGAGGTGTCCACAGGAAACAAGTGAGAGAGAGTTACCGTGCCTTTCACTTCCTATAAATTATTCAGTTTTTTTTTTAACTGTACTGATTGGTTTGGTTTGGTTTGTGGGGTTTAACGTCCCAAAGCAACTCAAGCTATGAGAGACGCCGTAGTGGAGGACTCCGGAAATCTCGACCACCTGGGGTTCTTTAACGTGCACTGACATCGCACAGCACACGCGCACCTTGCTTTTCGCCTCCATCGAAAAGCGGCCGCCGAGGCCGGGATTCGATCCCGCGTCCTTGGGAACAGTAGCCGAGCGCCGTAACCACTGCGCCACCCCGGCGGGGCTTAACTGTACTGAACGATGCAAGAAAATATAACATGAAAGGCGTAGCAGCTTTTCTAGGGGTTGATTCTTATGTAGGTCGTATACACAAAGAAAGACATAAGCGCGCTTTACGAAGTTTCTTCTTATAGTGAGGCATTTTTTAAACCGAACGTTCCCACTATATGTACAAAATAAAGAAAGGCACCAGAGCCTAAATGTTGATCCAATAAGCGTTCTCCGCAGTCTGCAAAGCCAAGCGGAAGGTTTTTCTCTCTTTCAGCTTTGCGAGCAAAAAACTAACGAAAAGTACCATTCAGAAACTCGCACTCTCACACACCGCTAAGAAAATGCCTCCGCGACCTAATTACGACGAAGCATCGAGCGAATGACGAATTCCGAGACTCAGCGAAAACCCAACCGGAAGAAAGAAGAGGATCTTTAAAGACTAGATCAATTTCGCTAATTAAGGTGCGTTCGCCCGTATACGGCCGCCTAAAGTAAAATCATTCATTGATTCCGCGCTATAAAAAGGCGGTGAGCTGTAAAGATCACCGGGAAAAGCTTATTACCCTGATCTTTTCCAAACACACAGGCAGAGTCGGTGCCAGGACCATAAAGGGAGCTTAATGGACAGCGTCTTTCTAATACTAAGCAATGATAAGGAAACAGCAGTAATACAGGCCGAATACTGGAAATATTCGGCGCACGGTGCCTGATCAGTAACCGAATAAAACGTAAACACAAAAGCGCTGTTAGGGACGGACGGACCAACTAATTAGGTTAAACTCTCCCTTGATCTCACCGGTCTCGTGTTCTACATTCTGAACTAGTGTTCAGTTGTGAGTAGAAATATTGGCGGCAAAAACGGCTCCTGGAGGCGTGCAGTATGTGGAAGGCAATCGTGAATACTTATTTTCGCTGAAGAACCCCGTTACGCACGATATAAAGGAATAAAAATTGAATCAATGGATAAGTTCGAAAAATACATCCCCCATCTCTGTGGCACAAACGAACATTACCTTGCATTTTGTTTTCTTTTTCTTTACCACACATACAAGGCGATAAACATAGCAGACGTTGTTGTTGTCGCCGCCGCTGATTAGTCAGTTTTTTTGCCGGCGCAGGTCAGCCCAATAAAGAACTAATCAATCGGTGGCGGCGATAGGTCGCTCAGGTACAGCCTTCAAGTTTTTAATAATAACGCGCGCTCCAATTTTCAGGCACAGCAGCGCCCGAATGAAGCAAGGTGGAAATATGGAGATGGCACGAGCATATGCAGTGGTCACACCGCTAAAAAGAGTGTCTCTTTCCTGGTTAATTTGCCTCGTTCGAAGCAATTCCAACGATAGAGCTGTTATCGCCGAGTTCTGAGAGCGTTTCGTCTTCCATCTAATGTGTGTTTATGTTTCCCTGGTGATGCACCACGGCGATCGTCTGCGGTGAAGGCCTCCCAGGCACTGCTCCGCTTTATGAGAACCACAGGCCTAATCGAAAGACTATGAGTTGCTATGACATGACTGTGACGTGATGTGATGTGGCGTGTCTGTTATGTGACTGTACTGACTTCAACTATCCCTCTCTCACAACTTTTATATCCACTCATCCCCTTCCCCCAGTGCAGGGTAGCAAACCGGTTGCTTTTACTGGTTAACCTCCCTGCCTTTCCTCCTCATCTTCCTCCTCCTCCTCCCTAGTGATGCAAGCGTGTACGTGGAAAGAACAAGCACTAGATCCAGTTGCGTTTGCAGGCACTCCACACTAGTGGAGTACATTGTGGAGGTGGTAGAGCGAATGCCTTGAATAAGGCCGTAGTGTCGGGTTTGAGCCCCGCGTCACGAAAAATCTTCCTTCAACTACGAAGTCTCTGTGAAAGGTAAGTTCGCTTTATAGCCGCTTGACTGGACTTCGGTGGATGCTAAGGATTAATCGCTTTCTTTCAGCTAAATTACAGCGTCGATATGGACGGCCCCAAAGAGATTTTTTTTTTCTTTTGCAAGCAACTTTTCGAAGTGATTTATTCTATATAGCAGGCTCTTAATTGCAAATATATGCACTAGTCAGTATCAACTGCACTAAAGGGAGCGCATGAACACAAATAGTTGCAGATCTTGGGGGCTATAGTGCATAACAACCGATTACTGTCAGCGGTTGCTTCGCGTTAACAAAAAAGACCTACCAGGTAGCGCTAGCTTCAGTAGCATGAATTGTTTGCATACCCTTGCCCTCGTAATGTTTTCTCCTTTTCGACGTCTTCCGGCGCAGAAGCACCGGGTAATGCCTCGCATGATATGTTGTCAGAGGTCTGGAAAGCTGCACGCCTGGAACAAATGCGCTGCAAAAAAAAAAAAAAGACAGTCTTCTAAAAACTGTCAAAACTCGAGCGCAGAAAGGTGGCTCAGGTTATCGAGACTACCTCATCGTGGTTGACACACTCCAGAGCAGTGGTTGATGCGCGTATTTTAGTAGTAATACAGCCCTTTTTTGTAGACATTTTGTACCCTATCATTGTTACAACCGCCCCTTTTAAAATGTTGTGATGAAAAATTCAGTCCTATTAATAGTACGGCCATGGTTTATTCTGTTAATTCGACAGAATTTCAGTTCGCCTGAGCAGAAATCCGGTGGTGTCATGAAATGTTCTGGTTAGAATAGTCTCAGGAAATTCGTTGTTTGATCGATATGTCGGTGGCCTCATAAGCTCACGTTTCACAGCAAAGCACTGATTGGTCGCTCTAGTTTTTGACGTCATATGAGACCAGCTGACATGATCAATGTTACAAACGCGCATGAGTTTGGCAGATACGGTAGTCACGTCTCATGACCGAGAGTGGTTGTGGTATGTTGGATGCTCAAGCCGAAACACGTGCTAAAAATTTAAACTATTAAAAAAGGAAATCAAAGAATCCGGCAGCGGTTTAAATATGGTAAAACCGAGTTCGACAAGCGACTCTTCGGTTTTGCATAGTTTTGCGTGTTTTAGCTTTTGGTTTGGATTATAGTGACCCCAACCTTTTCAACAAAATACAAGCTGACGTTGTTGTGTAAAGTTAAATGTTTTCACCGTTGACAAACGAACACTCCTATTCATACTTAAAATTATAGTTCAAGGAAATTAAGCTCGAAATAAGCTATCCAACGATATATGAAGACGTTGCAGGGCGAAGGTCGACCTTCAATCACGATTCGGTAGTAACTGTGATAATTACGACATGTACTTATTGAAGTTCAGTTATACTCGACATAATATATCCAGTGACATAACGCGTGTTTCTGTTATATTCAACATACTAACCTACACAACGACATAACACTTGGGTTGCTATTTCTTAACTCGAAGGCATGATATTCAGGCTTAGCGGAAGGTCGAACGGAAGCATTTCACCGGTGCTTGACTTGTGCATTGAGTTCAGCTAGCGCTCTAAGGTACTACAAAGTGAGAAATTGCAAATACCGAAACATGTAGAAGCTACACTGCTTTTAACGCTCTTGCATTTCACCCTTAAGAAGGCTTAGGCGTTAACACCGTTTTCACGCCGGATGTCTCTGGACCTTTGAAAACTTTGCACGTTATTTAGCACTAACACGTGCTGCTTAGTGTATGAAATGTATAGCCTTCGTTTTAAAGTGGAGTATAAAAAAAAAGTAAAAAAGTGCCGCTTAATAATCTTCCGATTCGTTTGCAAACACGCTGCGCAACTTTTTGATTGGAGCAGCTGCATTAACTTTGTACCGATAGGAAGAAGCTTCTCCGTGAGATCTTTTCTGCTGCCGAGCAGTTAGAGTTGTGTCGCTAACATTGATAAAGTCTTGAGCCAGCTGTTTGCTTCCCAAGGTTGCCCATTGGGCTTAGAGCTTGCGTAGAGAAGTGGGAAAGAAAAACTGATCTATTTATTGAAATGTAACTCATATTAGCCCGAATCAATCAAATGGATTTATCGCGCTTGTTCGAGTTAGTTCTTTACCAAGGGAGCAATAATCATTAACATATTCCCAAGCTCAACCACGCAACTAAAAATAAAGCTACGGAGCCTTCGGAGAAGTTTTAGAATAAAAGCTTGGTTCTCACCCGGCTAGCTGGCACGGGGGATCGCAGCTGATTTATGCAGTCGCATTACATGAGATAATGAAGCTAGAGAGTGTTGATGAAAAAATCGCAGTAAGAAAGGTGTTGGCCACAACGCTTTCATTTTAGCTCCGTTTTAGATGCGAATCATTATTGAGTGTGCATCGTTGCAATGGGCTCTAAAGTTATTACATATTCCGGCCTAAAATAAAGCAGCTAAATCCGCTAAATTACAAAGCAACTCATGGTTCTCCGACGGACATATAAGAAGAAGAATTTCACCAACACAGATACACTCATTCATGTAGAGGCTCGCACACGCCCTCATGCGAGCGCACAAGCACAAGCAAACGCCTGGACACCACTTTTGTCATTTAGTTGTACGAAGTCAGTGACCTTTTCGAGCTTAATGAGAAGCAATAACCGTCGCCTGCCACTGAACCCCAGGGAAGCCGAAAATAGACGCTTTCCGTGCGTATGAGACGCCTAATAACGATCGGCTGAGCAGCGCGAACACGCTATTCGAGCCTCGAATAATATAAAGCCCCGGCGCGTTTTCTATGAGTTTTTATCCATGCTCTCTACTTTCTGCCTATCCTGTCTCAACAGCAAAAAAAAAAAAAAAAAAAAAAAAAGAAATAAAAAGTAAAAAAAAGAGAGGTAGAAGCTACCTTGCCAGATATCAAGAGTGCTTTTTTGCATCTATATTTCGATGTATCAGGTTATGATCACATTTTCTTTGTTACGCAGGGGAGTGAGACTGTAGTAGGAATTACAGTTGACGTCAACCTTCATTAAGATCGTTCTCCAGCGACACGAGGCGCACTACAGCTCTAAAAAAAAACTATAAAGTGTTGCAGAAAGCGAAGCCCGTCGAGTTCAAAGGAACTGTTTATCCGGAAAATATTTTCCGAAAATGTTCTTTTTTTATTTCCTTTGCAACTCCCGAAAAGAATGCGGCGAAAAATATGTAGCTTTCGCGCTGGGCGCGTCTTGCTCGGAAAAGAAGGAACAATTAAGATGGGTGCGACATTTTTTCCTTTTCTTGATATTTGATGAGAAGAGACGCCAAATCTTGCGAGAAACACAATCCACAATATTTCTGAGGCAAGCGCCTTTTATCCTTCAATCCTGGAACGTAATGCGACAAGTTTTCCAAGCAGTCGCGATTTAGACACGGAATAAACCAGAACAATTGCTGACAATTTTCGTTTGGCGCACATAAAAGAGTGTTGACACCGGAGTAAGCGTTTCCGTGAGGCGCAGTTAGGCCTTGCTAGTGGGCACTGTAGTCGAGTCGTCGAAAGATGGGATAGGATATAGAGGCGCGGGAGGGTCTAGGGCGCTTTTATCCTGCACACTGACAACACAAGAAAGAACACATTTCATAGTATGAACCAGCCGGAGACTTGAGCAGTAAGTAAAGCAAAGCACGGTTCATCGAAACGTTACGCTCTATGGTACTGTGATTATACAAATTTTGCTCCTTGAAGACTGTAATTGCTTTCTGAGAACAGAACAGCTGTTCTCAGAAAGCAGATCCGGGACCATGAAAAGGAAATAACAAGAAGAATAAGATTGGGATGGAGCGCATTTGGCAAGCACTCGCAGATTATGACTAGCAGCTTATCGGTATCGCTCAAGAGGAAAGTATACAACAGTTGCATCTTGCCTGTACTCACCTATGGGGCTGAAACGTGGAGGCTAACTAAGAGAGTTCTACTTAAGTTGAGGACAACCCAGAGGGCTATGGAACGAAAAATGGTAGAGGTAACATTAAGAGATAGAAAGCGTGCAGAGTGGGTCAGATAATTAACTCAAGTTACCAACATTCTAGTGGAAATTAAGAAGAATAAATGGACATGGGCAGGACATGTAGTGCGAAGAGAAGATAACCGATGGTCGCTAAGGGTAACAAACTGGATTCCAAGGGAAGGAAAGCGTAGCAGGGGGCGGCAGAAAGTTAGGTGGGCGGATGAAATTAAGAAGTTCGCAGGGGTCAGGTGGATGCAGCTAGCGCAGAACCGGGTTAAGTGGAGAAATATGGGAGAGGCCTTCGCCCTGCAGTGGGTATAATCAGGCTGATGATGATGATGATGTTTTTTCTTGCATTTGTTATCGCAAGGCGAGAGCAAGGCTTTTGGAGCAAGGAAAACGTTTTTCTTTTTTTTTCATTTCTAACACGCCAGGGCTAACAAAGAACAGGGAAAAGTGTAAAGCGAAGAATAGATGGAACGTACAAGGTAACGTACATCTTGGTTGACACTCTTCAGATTAGGAGTATTCCTCTTGTTGGCAGCGAATGCTCTAATCGTAAACAAAGTACCTACCCTCCGTAAAGCGTTACACAGGTGAATGATAATAGAGAATGCTTAATATTTTTTTTTTCAATAAACATGTTTACCACAACCACCGTAATCATGAGAAAACCAGCCATGGACTTCTGGACACAGAAAAGACAGGTGTTTTACGAACGCACTTTTCTCGCTCCCCGCAATATTTCACTATCGTAAAATTTGCATTAACAAGCGATAGATGTACGTTAACAAACAAAGAAATCGCTTCATCTTCACTTAACTACTTACGAGCCTTTTTGTTTTTACCAAACCAACCAGGCAACGATGTGGTGTACAATATATATGCATGGTACCGTAGAAATGCTTCAAGTGTCAATGCTGAAAATAAAATTACCTGCTGTGCCGTGCATTTCGCATGATATTGAGTCAACTGATTACGGCACGTGGCTACATTTATTTTCCCCTAAAAGACGTTGTCCGTCCGCGTTATGAGCGTTCCTATGGCAACCGGTAGTTAACTTGTCACACGGCAACCACATGACTGCAATGAATGCCGTCGGCGAAACATCGCCTGCCAGGGTACGCTGGGACATTGGGACAGTGGGGCACACAATGGTATAGCATTAAAAATCTGTAGAAGGAGAGTAATTCCTACCGTGTGTTGACGCAAACTCGAGTTCAGCTTTGTTGCAACTCATATCACCGTTTACAGGTAGTTTGGTCGGTCATGTCGTCGAACACCGAAAAACAAAGATGCAACCTTCACGGAAACTATAACAACAGTTGTCAAACTGTCGCCTTAATGAGGCCACGTGTTCCATCGCAAAGAAATTTCAGTTCGGCAGCCAGACCAAAAAGATCAATCACATATAATAGATGGCCTGCGGGATGGTCTCGATAGAGATGAGGAGAAACACTTTGTCCTTTTGCGTTTTTATCAAGCAGTTTATAGTAAAAGTACATCAGGGCTACTTTGGTATTCATGTTAAATGTCAGAGTCGAGACTTCATCTTGATAAAGGCTTTTTGTGCAAGCGTAATAATTACTTACTTCCGTGGAGCACCAGGAAAAAAAAATTATTCTTCATTCGAATATTTTCTTCCGATTTTCTTGAGATTTATTTTAATTTTCGCCTTCATCATAGCCGGCGAATTTTATGTTAGCAGCAGACTCTCTACTGCACTGAGGCACCGTACAGTGTTATGATATTGTCAATAAACTCAATTACAAGAAGGTAACTAAACACCAAGCTATTGTGATTGAAGATTTTTTCTTTAGGTATATTTGAGGAGTGATCAAGTACAACCGTTGCATTTAAGAGAAATCTCTCGACGTTGAACTTAAAAATATATATACTAAAATATATATCATTTGATAATTTGATCACTTTATCGACTTACAGTTCTGTACCATTTCATAATAAACTAAGGGCCGCCTTCAAAAAAAAACAAAAAAACACTGAGATGGGAAAAAAATTGACGCTGTAAATTTGACTGGTGACTGGCTCTGCGAAACCAGATCGATGGCGTTAGCAAATAATAAGACTTCGAAAGCCAATATAAGCGTCCAGTGACAACATAAAGGCGCCCTGCACCCTTCGTTACCATTTTCTTCAAGCGTACGTAACTCGCGCTTGCAGTTAAATTCATAAAAAAATCTAAAGAACTGGTAAACGCTAAAGAAGCATTCGCCTTATGGGACAACTGTAATCATTGATTCGAATAAACTAACGGAAAATCACTCCCTAAACAAACAAACAAATAAAATGCCTACATTGACTTCAGCGACTTTGCCAATTTTACGTTCTACTTATGTACACTACTGTTTATCTTAGGCGCGCCCACACATTGACCATGCCAAGAATGAATAACATAGAAATAGAAGGTCAGACAGTTACACGAAGAAGCAGCAGAGTGCGCACCGCGGCCTGCGCAAACCGCGAAAGCCAGCCGCGAACACAGCGAAACGATCTTTCTCGCCGCAAAAGTACGACTGCCTTAATTGCTTTTGTCGCGTACGGCCGCGGCTCTCCGTGCTTCTGCCGAGAGCGCACTCTTTGTTGCATTTGCGTTTCTTTCCAACTTCCGCCTCTAGCCAGCTTTGCGCATCTAAAAAGGACGAATCCAAGATCGCCAGGCGGCTGTGTTCCCGGAGTTGCAACGCCACGTTGATTGAGATACACGATCGAGAGAAAAGCAAGCGCTCGCTGCGCGCGACGTGCGAGCGCCCACTCGCCTGAGATTTAATTACGGCGGCGTGTTTAATTGCCTCCGCCAGAGGAACGAGATACATGGCACGTGCCATCCTGTGTAGCCTGATTATTTTCTACAGAATCACTTGCGCGAGCGTGTGATCGAGCATACGTCGCTCTTTTTCTTTTTTACTGTTTCTTTGCGTTAAGCCCAGCATCACAGCAGCTCGCAGCGTCGGACGCCTGCGGATGATGCTTAGGCGGTGGTAGTGGGTATGGATGTTTAATTGTTGTATAAACAGGAACTTGACATCGTGCTAGGGATATAAGATTATCAGTTTTGCAAGAAACTGGGTCAAAGCAAGGAAGACTGGAAGAGACCGCTTGCGCTGCTTTACGCGCGCTGTTTTGTGTTGCTGTAGGAGCACCGCATCGGCTGAGAAGATTGAAAGCAGGCCATCTCGCTCTTTTTCCTGAAAGCTCAACAGCGAGTAGCAGCGCCATTTAGCGCGCAACTACGTTAGGAAAGTTATACGCGAGTGGCATGATAGGAAACGAGCAAAAGAAAATGACAGTAATTAGTAGTTGCCTGGAACTGCGTTCGATATGGTAAAAAACGAAAAACGCACAATGGTATCAAGGATTTATCGGTACTTTCGAGCAGTGATGCATTAAGAATTAGCGATTCGTTACTGAACAAATTTTCATTTCTTGATGAAATGACCCCGTACGGGATTTTTCATAAAATGTCATACTAATATCTTGCATTGTCAAAAACTATTACAAAATATCTTATGCACTTTCTAACCGTCTATAAGACAATGTATCACACTTGTAGGATATTAAAGCGCAGCTCTTCTGCACGCGTTCCGCACATGATTGAGCCGCATCGCCATCGGCGCTGGTGTAACTGAGCAAAGGAGAGTCATGAGCCAAAAAGGAGTTCTCACAAGAAGAAAAACAAGAACCACGAACTCTGCTCCGCTCGCTCACCGGACATGCGCGAGATGGCTCGTCGGGCAGAATGTGGGAGGCCGCCATCAAGAAACGTCCTAGACGTTTTCTCTCAAGCTCCCCGCTACCGTGCTCTCCACACGCGTTTTTTTTTTTTTCGTTTTGTGAAAAGGAAAAGCTAAAGACTTGCTATAAGCTTGGGAAAGTAGCAATCGTCCTTAAAATTTTAAGAGCGTTAGATTTTGATACTTACATTTGACGGTTTCTCGTCCTTTCTCCGTCGCTCTCACATTCGAGGTGGCGGCCATGTAACGTGATTATAGCTGCAACCGCAAACAATTTCTCGGCTACCACGTAACCACCCATACAATAGAGTTTACCACCTGATCGACCATGTGGGACGTCATCATATCCCCAAGACCACGTGAACGAGGCCCTCCCATCATACTATAATATTGCCGCGAGCAATTCAAAACTTTTTTTTCTTTTTCTACAGCCGCCAGCATGCGGCCTTACCCCTGCGATTCTAGTGCACAAATCGGTTACTTATTCTCTGTTTTGTTCATATATTTTGTCGCGAGAAGTAGCCTGATCATTTTCTTTGTCGCGTAAGATGCGCCGAGATATATCTCGACGATTCTAGACATTCGCTTGTGTTTCTACACTGTTCCGGGGTGTGCTAGTCACCGGTTGCAGTTTTATCTCGATCCTTCTTCGTAGGCTTTAAATCGAGCACTAAAGAATACAACAGGCATTCGTGGATCAACGACCGCTGAATACTATTGTTGCTATCGCCGCCGCCGATTACTTAGTTGATTCGCACGTTACAATCGCAGTGATAAGGCCGCATGATGGCGGCTGTCGAAAAAGAACAAATAAACATAATAGCCGCTCACTTATAACTGATCTTGACTTCAGATGCTTCTCAAAGAATTTACGGCAGCTCTACAATCAAAGCGAAGAAAATTGCAATTTGCGTTACTTTGCAGTTTCCGACACTGTCATTGGTCATCAGTGCTGTCCAGAACGATACTACATTGAACACTGATGTCATTAAATAAACACTACGTGCGAACTGATCTCAGCTCAGCTCACTTCGTCCGGCTCACTCTGGTAATCGTTTTTCCTGGATTCACATTGAATTGCTTCCGCGTATAAACATGTCAAGGGTACAAAAAATATCCAAAGCGACATTCTACTATAGGGATGGCCGCTGTCGTGATGCTGGGACTAAGTCGACGCGGCCTTCACTTGGTAGCGTGCAGAGACTCCGGGTTGATGAAGGATTGAATCTTCGAAGTTGGTAAAATATATACAAGCAGGTTTAATGGCACTTTGAGAAAACTTATTTACATGAAAAAAAAGGTATATCAGCAAAGTGGCAAGCGTTAAGAGATCATAGCGAAAAGCATCTGGATGAGCCGTTTACCCAGGGCTCAGAGCGTCATTTCGTGCTCTGCAACGTTCATAAATTCCCCTATGTCCAGCCCCTCTCTGAAGATGCTGGCCAATCAGTTCCAGGGCACACCCCTCAGTAATCGGCAACCAATCGATCGCTTCACTGCACTGATGGTCTGATGCACTGACTTGTCCAGTATTGTTTCGTCGGGCGCGGTCACTTGTTGGCGAGTAGAGCTTGGGAACGGCGAGGAGGTAAATTTCTATTCTTCTGCAAAAATCCGATATGGTGGTTCCGGCAAGTGGATTTCCTCCTCAGAAACCCAAGTGTACGTGCGCGCCACGAATACTGCTCCCAGCATTGTCCCTTTCCGGCAATTGCAACTTTTTCCTGCATTCACGGGAAATCCTCTAATAGCCGTAAACCTCATGCTCCTTTCTTCTCCTGTAAGTCAGCGGACGTGTCACTCCGATCGTCTTCTTTGGACAATAGGCATTCCCCACTTGATAATAGCGCCTCTCGACGGGAAGGGTGAACAGTTGAACAAAAGCCCTTCCGGCTATTTCTCACAGGGTGACGTTTCTTTGTATTTTTCTTGACGTTCCCTTGACAGGGCCAACTTGGCAGTTGCAGGGTCACGACAAAGCAAAGCATTCTCACATAAAAAGATTCATGGAAACAGGCTCACTTAGAGCCCTTGCACCAACAGCACGTATCAATACCATGCCCAAAGGCGAACAATAGTGCGCGCGAGCGCGGACCATGCAGGGTCACAACACCGCCGAAAAGAAATTTCATAAATTGCCTTATACGTCTACTGAAACTGAGAGCACCTATTTTCGTATTATAACAATGATTGGTTCTCGCAGGAAGGGAAAGGCGCAGTATCTGTCACACTTGTTTTGTTGACACTTAAACCGCTCCGTACGGGAAGGGTAGAAGGTGGGAGTGAAAGTGGAAAGAGAGAAAGAGGAGCCATAATAATTTCGACTCAAGTTAAAGCAACACCTCCAACTCCATTTAGGAGGCGATGGCTATGGATGGTGCCCAGACCTACGTCATATTCTGCAAGTTGCCCAGCTCCATGACACGCCACCAGGTGCACGAGCCGCACGCCGAAAATTGAATATTTTTTATGCAAAAGAAGCAGACATGAGACTTGTTGAACTAAGAACTGTAAGAAGTTCACCCATGTTGACCTTGAGCAGGTGCACGAATGTTGCGACACTTCGCGAGCTGAGTATAGCGCTAATGCAGCTAGAGCTTGGAAATGCATCCTATCGCGTCTCACAGATTATGGCTTCTCACAAATATGACTGGCCTTTGTTTTTCAACACGTGCAAATGGAAGCACAAGCCTCAAGGTGTCTGTCTCTATCACTTCCTCCTCTTTTTCACCCATCGTTTCTTCCCCAGGGAGTACCGATTACTTCTTCCGACATTAAAGAAGAAGAAGAAGAACAGATATGTCGTTGTTGTTGTTGTTGAAAACTTTTACTGTCCAACACAGAAGGACCACACAGCCTGGGCCGCTCTGTCTCACCCCCCTTTAAGGGGGAGGGCACTTAGCGGCCCAGCCGCACGGGATGGTCGCATTAGATGCTGGCCGGTTTGGTTTCGCCGGCGGCCTCTGCTGCCAGTTGGACGGCGACGAGTTGGAGCTCAGGGTCCGAGCTTCGCAATAAGGTTTCCCAGGCTTCCCTACTGCTAACGTTTTGCGCCCTGCCTGGGGAGTAAGCGCACTCCCAAATTATATGGTCGAGGGTTCCTCTCGCCCCACACTTTTTACATTTATCGTCCTCGCAGTCCGATCGGATATGTTTATTTAGTACTGGGTTTGGGTATACTCCAGTCTGCAGGCGTCTCCACGCCATTGCCTGACCTCTATCTAACGCCATGTTTGGTGGGGGAAAACGCCTCCGGCATTGCCTGTAGTGTTCTGTAATGTCTTGATACGAGATTAATCGCCCTTCTCTATTATGTTCTGCCTGAGCCGAGCCATCCTGTACAGCTCGGAGGTAGAGATCTCGAGCTGCACTGTGGGCCGCCTCGTTACCGCTGACAGACTCGTGCGCCGGGGTCCAGATGATGTTGATCGTCCTATAAATCACTCCTTGTGTTAAAATTTTGGTGGTGAGGGGGTTTACTCTCCCCCTACTGAAATTTTGGATTGCAGTTTTACTGTCGCTAATAATATATCTAGCTTTGGTGCCAACGCAAGCGATCGCTATCGCAGCTTCCTCCGCTATCTCGGTTTCTTTCCCTAGTATGGTAGCCACCGTGATGAGGGTGCCTCCCCCATCTACCGCCGCTATGGTCATGTATCGACTGTGTCTGTTTCCTGCCGCATCTACTTAGGCAACTTCATTTGGGGGTTTGCTCCGATATATTGTTTCTATCGCTTCCGCCCTTTTCTGTCGCCTTTCCCTATTAAACTCAGTGTGCATGTTTTTGGGTAGGGGAGGGATTCTTAGGTGCGCCCTGGTTTTCCTGTCAATGTCAACCCTTTCCTTTTGCCCCCTGTCTGTGGCTATTCCAAGGTTACTTAGCGTAGCTCTTCCCACTCGCGTCGTGCTGAGTCTTTCAAGTTGCAAGGTTTTAACCGCTTCCGGGATTTCTGAAATCGTATTGTGCAGTCCTAGGGCCAGTAGCTGCTCCATCGATGTACATGTTGGGAGGCCTAGGGCCTTTTTAACGCATTTTCTGATGAGCGCGTCTATCTTTCTCCTCTCATCTGCCTTTAGGTTCAGATATGGCGTGGCGTAGCCCACTCTGCGAATCATGAAGGCTTGTACCAATCTCAGGAGGTTTTTTTCCTTGAGGCCGCCTCCGTTACGTGAGACCCTCCTGATGAGGTTTAATGTCTGGGTCGCGTGGTTTTCTAACTTTTTAATGGTGATCGTGTTCCCTCCGTGTGTTTGTAAGTGGAGTCCCAATATTCGTATTGTCTCTACTTTTGGTATCTCCCTTCCTTCCTCGTACACCTGTGGGTCAGAGGGAGGTTTGTTTCTGAGTGCCTTGTCATTATACACGAAGATTTCTGATTTTTCAGGCGAACATTTAAGTCCTCTGTCCGCCGCGTACTTAGAGATGACATTTGCTGCCGCCTGCAGCGTTTCATTGATCTCTGCGTCGCTCCCTCTGTTGATCCAGAGATTGATGTCGTCCGCGTACAGGCTGTAATTTAAGTTGTAATTCCCAATTTTCCGCAATTCCTTCGGAAGCCCTCTCATGGCCATGTTGAAGAGGGTGGATGACAGTACCGATCCCTGAGGTGTCCCCCTGTTACCTAGCCTGATCACCCCAGATTGTATTTCCTGGAAAGTTATAACCGCCGTGCGGTCCGTTAAGAGATTTCTGACATAGCGATAAGTTTTTAGCCCTATTCCTGCCTGCTGGAGCCCTTCCAAGATGTCTTCGTGCTTGACGTTGTCGAAGGCCCTTTTTAGGTCCAGTCCCATAATGACTTCCGCATCTTTGGTTCTGGAATTAATTATGTCTTGCTGCACCCGCAGCATGACGCCCTGTGTGCTCAGATGGGGCTTGAAGCCATACATCTCGTCTGGCAATTTCTCTTTTTCCTCCATATAATTTGAAATTCTGGTCTGAATTATGTGTTCCATTAACTTTCCTACACATGACGTGAGCGATATAGGCCGGAGATTTTCCAGTTTCGGTTGCTTCCCGGGTTTTGGGATCAGGATCACGGTAGCCTCTTTCCACAGCGGTGGGATCTCCCCTTTTTCCCAGCATTTCTGCATGTAGCTGGTAAGGACCTCTATCGAGTTGTCATCTAAATTCCTGAGCATCTTATTCGTGACTCCATCTGGCCCTGGAGCTGACTTGGTTTTGAGTTTCGCTATCTCCGCCCTTACTTCAGCTCTCGTGATGGGCGCATCTAAGAACAGATAAAACATCGCCACACCCATATGCATGGGTAGCAAAAAAGGCAACAAGGGCATACAGGCGGGCCTGTAATACTGGACGCCCCTGTAAGACGAAGGAAATGCCCACGAGGGAACAAGCGCTTTGCGGCTGGTCGTTTGAGGAGTAAGCGCACGACGCTGAAGGAAGGAAACTGCAGGGGAAGGTTACTGCTCTAGTCGTGCTAGTCATACACGAAATGGGCGGGCGCCACTGCGAGAAATATCTGTTTCCAGTCACAACTTTTCGCCTTCATTATATAGCTGCCTGCATGCTGGGTGGCTGCTGTACACAGCTGCAGTTTCTTATCGGCGATGATACCGCATCCCAATGGGCGTATGTGTGGCAATGTGTTTTCTTGCACGTGGATCTAAGTGAGTGAGGAATTTGAGTGCGAACATCTGCACATGATTATGCACTTGTACGCAGTCCACCTTGGATGACACTAAACGAACAGTGAAACGTGATGTCAAAAAAGCAATATTTTAGCTGAATTACATTAAATAATAGTGACTTCATTTTAACTTCAGTAGTGCAAAGACCATTCAATAGAAGTATTAAGAATTGCAGTCTGTAATTTGTACTATTTGAAAGCGATGGTGCGAAAGTTCCCATTTTCCAGAACATTCGGTGTCGGCGTTGCCGGAGTCGGCCTTGTATGTGTCGGCGTCAGCGTTGCGAACGAAATATCATGGTTATTGATCTGACATCTGGGTACTGATTGGTCGTAGGGTTTCCTGACGTCAAACGACCGCATGACATACTCGATGGGCAGGAGCTAAAAACTAGGTTCTCTCCTTTCAGACGATAGGGTGAGAAGCAGAGTAAGCCTTCCAGGACCCTTCCATATGTCATCCAGGAATGTTCGCACATTGGTTAAGCGGAGCTCTATATCTATGTTGCATGGCGTTTGGCATACGAATGTATGCTAAAAAGTATATTTGAGATATTAGAGAAACTAATTAACTTAATAATACTTCCACAGTCCATGTGTAAAGATCCACAAAGCCAATGGAAGCCATTGACGCTGTCGCGTTTTACCCTCAAAGGCGGAGTTTCAGTGTTTCCCCAGATTTTTGTGTTTTTGCGTTAACATACGTTATCTTTTTAGGTACCCTTCGGCGCTGATAACTGGGGGAGAAAAATTCTAGAGGGCACTTTGGAACACTACAACTCGGTGAGGCGAGAGCCTTTAATAGCGCGGTGGTTCGTAGCCCTCCACTACTGCACCTCTTTCGCTCTTTCTTCTTTCACTCGCACTTTCTACCCTTCCTGTACGGTGCGGTTCAGGTGTCCGCGGAGCAGTGTGACAGATACTGCGCCTTTTATTCCCTGTAATTGTTGTTATTGTTGTTGTGGTGGTGGTTATTTTATTGCATATACAAAAGGAAGGAAAAGATGTTTGCCGGCCCCGGTATCTGCTATCTGATATCTGAAGCACCTGAACTGGGGCGCAGGAAATAAAGGGATAGCGAGGAAAGTGTCCGTGAAGAAACTATGCCATACCGGCTTTTGAAAAAAAAAAACTAAAAAAACTCATGCCAGCGTGTGAGACGCGCGGAGTGCTCGGTATAGAGGCGACGACTGGTGATGGTAGGATGCAGTGACGACGGCGCCAAATTCGAACTGCCTGCTCTGTAGTGATGTGCCATGCACTATATTTCGGACTGTCGCTCTTAATTATAGCGACCAGACAGCTGAAAAACAAAAACTAGTATTTTCTTTGCACAAAGGTGTGAAGCGCAGGATTATATATGAGCGGTACAATATTGTCAGCGGCCAGCTACCGCCTCCCACGACCTTTTCTTTCTTCTTCTTCCTCTTCTTTCTCTTCTTCCTCTTCTTCTTCTTGTTCTTGCACTTCTTCTTCTTCTTTAAGCGGTTGCTATGCAATGGCTCAAATTCAGTGCGACGACGGCCAAGGTGCGACCAGGACGAAAGTGCAATCCGGGTGAAGAGACGAAGCGGCTGGCGTGGTGTTGCTCTTTCTATAATAAATGATTGTGAGTTTCTGTCCGTCCGCATGCGGACATGAGGCGGAGGGCGCCACAGGCGGTCGGTCGTTTGCAACGCTTCCTTCCCATTCCCTTAACAAGGTGAAGTCACGAATATCAGCGAGGAGGGAGGAAGAGAGAGGTTAAGGCATCCGCCTTCTTTTATGGGACTTCTAGCTCTGGTCCTCATCTAAGGTATTTAAAGCTAGACATTCGCATATTTCATTGGCGGACATTTCACTCAATTCACAATAAGGAAACGTGCCCTGCAATATGCTCAGCGACCACATCACGTAGGTGTAAGATGACGGTAGCCTCTCAGACCCCGGCCCATACAGGCTTCCATCCCAAACAGCATGAAGTCTTCATTAAGTACGCGTCGAGATCTCTGCCATGGTCATTTTAGAAGGAATCCCACATGGTTCTCAAAGCCAAACTTGACACATTACTTTAAATCGAGATTCTGAATTCATACACCCATGTTAGGAGGCGCCCCAAATGGAAGAATTCAGTTAACGACTGCAATTTTCAACTCACATTTGCTGTCACTGTTCCGCCTACTAAGGCTACAGGACAACCATTGGTCCGCTAGTAAGGCTCAGAGAAGTTTCGAAAATTCTTGCGTGTTATTCATAGTATTACTTCAAAAATATCGTCACGTAGCAGTACAACTGCGAACGGGTTTTCAAATTACAATATACGATAATGACATTGCGATCGGGGACTGTAAGTAATAACTTTTCTAGTGTCTGGCAGGGTTAACGCAGCCAGGCCTAGGTCTTCCGCGTGGGATTGTAGAGATCGCGTCTCTTCGCCGCTCGAGGGCCTGCTGGACGGCCCGCAGCTGTTAGTTGAGGTTGGAGCTGCGCAGAGCGGCGGACCACCTCGACGAGAGGTTTTCAGAAATAATAATGTTAGTTGTGCCTTACAGTCCCAGAGTATGTGTTTAGGTGTGGCTATGTTTGTCTTGCAGACCTTGCACATGTTGACGTCATATATTTCGGGGTAAATCCTGTTATACTGCAGCTAGCTTGGGTATGTGTTTGTAATCGCCTCCAGATGACTGCCCGAACTCTGCATAATTTGCTACTAGCGGTCATAGTAATTGGTTTATAAGAAGGGAAAAGCATCTCACTTACATCTCTGTGAGCACCTGGGCTACGCTGTTAGAAGAAGGGAGTGAGACAATGAAAGAAGAGATGAAGTGATGTACTGAGGGGCTGCAGAACCGTATCTACTTCCTGGGGATCTTAACGTTATACTGACATTGCACAGCACATGGACGCATTTGCGGTTACCTCTATCAAACGGTGGATATCCAACCGTTTGCGATGCACTGTGTCCGCGAGGTGACCGCGATGCATTGCGCAAGCACCCGGCCCTCCCATGGCGCTCCATGGCGATCAGCACCGACACCGACGGCGATGACGCCGGCTTTTCTGTGGCATGGGATCCTTAACGCATTCGTGTTAAAACCCCTCAGCCAAACAACAGTCCGTTATAGAAGCTATAAATTTCTTATAGGCACCCAAGTAGCGGTTCTCAATGAATCTTAGCTTAAAACGCAACGACGCATGCGCAAGACCGAAGCACCAGGGTCAATCCATATTTTATCTTTTCTACATCTTCGTTGCATCGCTCTCTTGAGTATTTTAAATTAATGTCGGTAGTACGAACCTGTTTAGTTTTTTCATTGGTTCGCTTTAGATATGCCTACATAGATGTAGAACATCTCGCACCAAGGAGCTTCAAAGAGAGGGCGAACATATCAGGGATAAACCGGTGTAGTCGGGGAGAACTGGTTTTGATCTTGTGAAGCAAAGTTGGTGGTTTCATGCAAGCTTGTAAATTGGCGGAAGGCTTCAAAGCGCCTTCATTTCAACCTAGGCTGTGCATAATAGCCGTGTGGTGTGTCCGATCAAACAACACATAGAGATTCTTCGAACAATCTTCAGCCTAGCATCCGTACTCAATACGGTGGGGTTACGCTTCCTTCTTCTGAAATGAACAATGCCCAGTTGAAAGCTATGTCCCGCCATTTTGTTACAGCCAGATATGGCAAACAAAGTTGGTGCTGGTACCGTCCCGGCAGAGGCGAAGCGACGGCATTGCTACACCGTGCTAAACTTGTCTCCTCCTAACTCGAAGTTAGCCGCCTTAAACAGAGGATGCTGTAAACCGATGTATTTATAACCGCCTCTCGCAGGAGTGTGCGCATATTTATCCCCCAACACCTGCTTTTACGGACCAGTTTCTCCTGAACCATACGTCCATATTTAGGAACTTGCTTATGACGTCACAGGCTCAGAACAGGCTTTCTACAAGTCGGTTTCTCCAGACCCTTGTATTGACAGTTATCGGGGCCATAAGAAGTAGGGTTTTTGTTTCGTAAAAATGAAGGCATTTCCCAATTTCAGGGCCAGCGGTCACTTAGTAAGCGATGTATTTAACTGCTCGTGTATTGCGGTCAACATTCTTGTTTTATGTTCCCTGTTTTAGATCGAAGTTATGGCGAAGAACACAACTCTGTCTATAGTTCTCAGGTGGATTTTACTCACTAACTTGCTCTCTCAGTGACTTATGTATTTCGACTCGGTCCCTCCGCACGATAAATTTGAAAGTCTTTTTTTATCGCAAATGACGATAGCAAACCTAATAAACGTCAGAGGCGGCATAGCTCCATTCGGTGTGACAGCAAGACCTCAGAGATATTTTATGTAGATTGGAGGGCTGCGCGAAACGTGTGAGGCCAGACGTGACGTCCATCAAAGAAATACAAAGGCGTCCACTCAGAAATGACAGAGAGAGCTCCAGGCTGCCAAACTCGTAACCCGAAGCTCGTGATGGAGAATACAACAAGAGGCCCCCATCCCAGATCCCGACATGATAGAAGGGGAAAACAAAATGTCGAACGGAGCAGCACCAACCACAATACCAGATTCTCTCTCTCTGCCTCTCTCTCTCTTTCTTTCTCGCTCTCGGTAAAAACAAATCTAAAACCTGGTATGGACGTTATCACTTTCCGACTTCATCTTGCGGTTCCTGAGCCGGAACGACGGGCGCGTCCAAAAGGACGCCCCGAGATGTGAGCGTGGCGCGGCCGGCTGAAGTCTACATCACACCGTTCATTTGATCTCTACGCCCCGGGGGACTCGTAATCGACGCCCGAGAGCGCGCTGTCGCTGTTATTCTCACTCTGCAATTTGTTGGCAGCCGCTTCGACTCCTCCGTACACCCTCTAATGCTCACGACCAGTCTTGTTTGTCCGAAGACAGTTCACTGAGTGATAATGGGCTTCGTGCAGACTTATACACATACGTAAATACGGCACCTTCGAACAGAGGTGGCAGGCCCTGTCCGAAATGTTTCGTTACCGATGACCGCCCTCGACGCCGCTGGTTACGGAGGGCGTAGCGGCGTTCAATGGAAGGTGTGGCAGCGCGCTTAAATCTGAGGACTGGAAGGGACAGAGAGAAATCATGCTTTATCTTTCGCGATAAACTCGCTAAAACAATGGGGAGCGGTGCAACCTCGATAAAGTTTACGTCGTAGCGTTGCCGGTGAAGAGCGAGTCACCGCCCCGATCAGACCAGGTTGGCACTATTGAAAACATGCCGGATCCACTCGTCGTTAAAGTCGAAATGAGCGAACCGCTGCGGCTTCTTGGATGACAGCAGCTATTGTTTACATCTGCGCAGAGACCCAGGGCTGCGCACCATTATTACGGCTCATATTTATTTATCTTATTCACTGTGCACTGTTTACATTGCGTTTAAATTATGCTCTCTGTTGAAGTAATGTGCTGCAATATTTGATGAAGGGGAGTTTGTTTGCAACATTAGTACACTATATGCTGTCGACAATATTAAGCATGTGTTAAATTTTGTAGCGGGGAAGGGGTATGTCGCTTCTTCAGACACTTCATAGCCTTTTCCCCATTCTACTAGACAATCGCACCCTTCTGAATACTTGTCTTGTCTTATCGTATCTTATCTCGTTACTAATGGTGTGCGGAATACTGATGCGCCTCCAATTTGAGAACAACAGGAGCCGTTTGAACAAGCCTAACGTATTGATCTCGCGGGGTTTCTTTAAGGGCTTTCTCACATGCCCCCCCCCCCCCCCCCGCTCCCCTCCGAGTATTTACTACATGACACTTTTCTCAGGTCTAAATTATAGCGCACGTGGCTGCTGAATGTTCACCTTAGAGTGGCCCCCGCATCAGAAATACATGACACTCTAACGAAATTAAATTTCTGAAAATACAACAATAAAGGGCCAGTATTTCGCAAGGAATATTTTATAAGCAAGATTTATGTGTCCTCTTTATTTTGCGCTTCCTACATAAGCGAAGTTATTATTGCTCATTGCTCGCAGCAATCGAGGAACCTATAGACCGAGTTCAAAGTTGCTCCACCAAATTTATCCATAATAACTAATCCATAATAAATTTTGGCAGCCAGGGTTGCGGCAGTGAACAGGCCCTGACTATCTTGTGCTGTTCACGCAGGTATTTCACCGTAAGAAGTAATCCTCCTGCGGCACACACGTGTGACGGTCACAGTGACACAGCATCAAGAAAAGAATCCTTCATTCATCGCCCATCATCAGCCGCCAGCGCCACCGACGTACAACGTGACCTCCCGCCCCCCAGAAAGACTACATAAGGACAGACACCGGACAGCGTCGACCATTTGGCAGCCAGGGTTGCGGCAGTAAACAGGCCCTGACTATCTTGTGCTCTTCACTCAGGTTAGTTAGTTCTCATCGATTCCTTTTTGTACATTTTCTGTCGCAACCACTGCTGCCAGTAGTTTCACTGCCAATCATTTCACTGTCAAAATGCCTACCAACGCGGAATTGGCAAAAGATATTGACGAACTGAAAAAAGAAGTGCATGAATTGCGGAGCAGCCTTGCCCTGTTCAATGAACTCTATGAGGAAATGAGAAACAAGCAAGCTGACTTAACAAAAGAAAATAAGGAACTTGCCCGTTGCAATAAACAGTTGGCACAACGTTTGGCTGAACAGGAGCAATACTCTAGGGTAAATAATGTTGAGGTTAAAGGAGTTCCTTCAACTCAGGGTGAGAGCTGCGTCGCAATCCTGGAAGAAATCGGATCGAAAATAGGTTGTCCAGTTTCTAGCACTGACTTAGAAGTTGCTCATCGCGTTCCTGCGAAAAGTGACACCAACATCATAGCACGCTTTTTTTCCCGTACCAAGAAGGCAGAGTTTGTTGCAAAAGCAAGGAAATCACGCATCAGCATGAGTTCGATTGGATTTAGGGTCTCTGTTAACGACGACAAGCCATTCTACGTGAACGATCATCTTACCCCAGAGAACAAACGTTTGCTTGGCAGAGCACTAACCCTGAAAAAAGAAAAAAACTGGGAGTTTCTGTGGGTGGATAACGGCCGTATCAAGGCAAGGAAGACCAAGGATAGTGATGTCTACCGTATCGCTGGGGCTGATGATCTGTCTGTTTTCACGTAAACCGTGTGGTGAACCGTGCACCACACATCGATAATCATCATGCTCAACTCAATAGATCACCTTGAAAGCCTTCTCATTAATTCAGCTCTTACCCATAAGTCTATTGTCCACTTCAATTCTCGCAGTTTACCAAGGCACTATGATGACTTAGTTAACTTTTTAACGCTCGCTGATCACTCCTTTTCACTCATTTGTCTTTCTGAGACATGGCTGTCACCTGACGATGATAGGCTATTTGCTTTACCCGGCTATCAAAATGAATACTGCCATAGATCAACTGACCGGCACGGCGGATCTGCAATCTTTATCTCTAACGCTATATCTTACAAACGCCGTCACGACATCATGTTTAATACAGAAAAGTGCGAATCAGTCTGGCTAGAATTTGAAAAATCCACTTTAGCTTCAAACAAAAACACTATCATTGGTAGTATCTATCGCTCACCTTCCGCATCTTATGAGCATTTTTGTCGTGAACTAGACGTCATCCTTCAAAATTTGAATGGTGAAAACATGAACATTGTCATCTTAGGTGACATTAATGTCGATATAACTGACATTTCTGATAGCTCTTGTTCATTATACACAAACTGCTTGCTCGGCCACGGATTGGAGTCATTATTAGAGTCACATACGCGCATCACACATCAAGGCTCAAGCACACTCATTGATCATGTATTATCAAATGTTATTACACCTCAGATCACAGGAGTTATCAACTTTGATATCACGGACCATTACCCTGTCTTTCTGTTAATTGAATGCCCTAATAAGGCGACCCCCAGAATACGCCACAAGCAATCTTTCAATAGAGGCCGGTTTGTTGAGATAGTATCTGAGACTAACTGGGATAGCATATTACATGAAACATGCGCCAATAACGCATTCAGTAAATTTTCCGTGAAGCTCAAAGAAATCATTAGCTCATGCACATCACTAAGCCCCATCACTCATTGGTATTCAGTTCCGCGGAACCCATGGATCACTAACAGCCTTCTAAAATGTATAAAGGAAAAAAATAACCTCCTCAAAAAGGTTAGGACACAGACATTTAACTTCCACCAAAAACAGCGATTTCAAAAATACTCGGATATTCTATCCGCAGCACTTAAACGCTGTAAACAAGAGTACTATCAAAATGAGATACTTAGAAATGGAAATGACACTCGTAAGAATTGGGCAACAATTAAAGAATTCTTAAACCTAGCTGAAAATAAAATAAGCATAACAAAAGTTTCTGATGGCGAGAGTACTTTAACTAATCAATCCGACATTGTCAATGCATTTAATTCCTTCTTCTCGCGCTGCGGTTCCTTGCCTCCAAGCAGATTCTGTAGCCCTAGTCGATGCCCTCATTCTTTCTACTTACGTCCTACTTCACCAGATGAAGTCTTTCAGATAATTTCTAGCTTAAAAAATACTGCTCCTGGAATCGATGGAATTCCGTCTTTCAAAATAAAGCTGGTTGGTCTTGAGCTGTCAAATGTTCTTAGTCACATAATAAATCTAGTATTTAGGACCGGTGTTTTTCCCGCTGAACTTAAAAAGGGTAAAGTGATACCAATCTTCAAAAAAGGCAACAAAGAATGCCTAACTAATTACCGTCTAATTACTATATTACCTTTCTTTAGTAAAGTAATAGAAAAGCTAATCGTCAATCGCATAATGAATTACCTCCTTAAGTTCAAACTGTTAGCAGATGAGCAATTTGGATTCCGCCCTAATTACTCCACAGAGCTAGCTTTATTCGAATTCACAGGCAGTATTAAACAATATATAGATAATGGCTTTTTTGCCGGTGCTGTTTTCTTAGTTTTCACTAAAGCTTTTGACACAATTAACCATACAATACTGTACACTAAATTAGAATCCCTTGGCATCTGTGGGCCTGCTTTAGCCCTTTTATGTAGTTATCTTACTCACCGTACACAAGTTGTCCAGTTACAAGACACGCTCTCTGACCCTGTAACTATAAATTTAGGAGTGCCACAAGGTTCCATTTTAGGTCCACTTCTTTTCCTCATTTACGTAAATGACGCCTTTGTTCCTAACTAATACTAAGTGTATACTCTATGCGGATTATACAACGATATTCACTCAGGACAGTAATCTCACACGCCTAATAAACAAATTAAACACAGACTTACAGAATATTGTTTTATGGTGCCAAAATAACATGCTACAACTTAATCCTACAAAAACCACCTTCACGATATTCCGCACTCATCAAAAGCAAATTATCACGAACCCACACATTTGTCTGGGACATCATATGATTTTTGCCTCCGAATCCGTTACATTTCTCGGCATCACGCTCGACTGTCACCTAAAGTTTAATTTACACACTAAATCTGTCAGTAAAAACATTTCATTTGAAATAAGGGTGTTAATAAAAACTGGACATTTTTTTCAACGCCATGTTCTCTTATCCCTATATTATGCCTTCATTAACAGTCATCTTAATTATTGCATATCATCATAGGGTAATACCTACACATGCCATTTATCATGTATTTCTCATCTTCAAAACCAAGCGCTTCGAATTATATCATTCAGCCCATACACAGCCTCTGCTTCACGCCTTTACTCTGACCTAAACATTCTTCCCTTGAATTGCCTCCTTAATCTTAGGTTAGGTCTTTTAATTTACCGCGCTCGCAATGATAATTGTCAACTTCTCTGTTTCTCTGAATCTTTCCTCGCTAATAATAATAACACTCGATTCTCTGAACAAAATAATATGCTACTATCAAAAGTAAACACAAATTACGGAAAACAAACTACTTTTTTCTCCGCCATAAAAGCTTGGAATTCATTACCGCTAGCAGTTAAACCCGTTCGCAACCCGCTTTCTACACTCTACTAAAAAAACATCTCTTATCAAACAATGATGCAGGCATTGCGAAATCAGGGGGTAGACGAGCCGTACGTGAAAGTGCTGGAAGATATATATAGTGGCTGCACAGCAACCATAGTTCTGCATAAAGAAAGTAACAAAATTCTCATAAAGAAAGGTGTTAGGCAAGGAGACACAATCTCCCCAGTACTATTCACAGCTTGTTTAGAGGAAGTATTCAGAGACTTGGAATGGGAGCAGTTAGGGATAAGGGTAGATGGAGAATACCTCAGTAATCTGCGATTTGCTGATGACATTGCCTTGCTAAGCAACTCGGGGGATGAACTGCAAATAGTGATTGATGACCTAGACAGAAAAAGTAGAAAGATAGGCTTGAAAATCAATATGCAGAAGACTAAGGTAATGTTCGACAGCCTCGGGAAGGAACAGCAGTTTACATTAGGTAGCGAAATACTGGAAGTAGTTGGCGAGTATGTCTACTTAGGACAGGTAGTAACCGCAGATCCGGACCATGAAAAGGAAATAACAAGAAGAATAAGATTGGGATGGAGCGCATTTGGCAAGCACTCGCAGGTTATGACAAGCAGCTTACCGGTATCGCTCAAGAGGAAAGTATACAACAGTTGCATCTTGCCTGTACTCACCTATGGGGCTGAAACGTGGAGGCTAACCAAGAGAGTTCTACTTAAGTTGAGGACTACCCAGAGGGCTATGGAACGAAAAATGGTAGGGGTAACATTAAGAGATAGAAAGAGTGCAGAGTGGGTCAGAGAAATAACTCAAGTTACCGACATTCTAGTGGAAATTAAGAAGAAGAAATGGACATGGGCAGGACATGTAGTGCGAAGAGAGGATAACCGATGGTCGCTGAGGGTAACAAACTGGATTCCAAGGAAAGGAAAGCGTAGCAGGGGGCGGCAGAAAGTTAGGTGGGCGGATGAGATTAAGAAGTTCGCAGGGGTCAAGTGGATGCAGCTAGCACAGAACCGGGTTAAGTGGAGAAATATGGGAGAGGCCTTCGCCCTGCAGTGGCTATAATCAGGCTGATGATGATGATGATGATGATGATGATGATGATGATGATGATGATGATGATGATGATGATGATGATGATGATGATGATGATGATGATGATGATGATGTCAAACAATTCAGCCTCATACCTTACCTAAGGTTACCTTAATCGCATTTTCTGTTCCCCACTCCGACAGCAAACGGTCAAAGTGTTTGTCATTGTGAACATTCTTATCTGTCTCTGCTTCCGTTCTTATTATCTTTGCATCCATCCATTGCCCATTCCATGTCTGATATTTTTTGGGTTTTGATAATGTTCTTGCGCTTTGCCTGATGTATGCCTTTGATTGCTTTTTTTTTTTCTTTTTCTTTTTTCTTGTTTGAAAACTTACGCCCGCTTACTATTGTGTAACTTATTCATTGCCGAAATTTTAATAGGTTTCAATTTGATTATATCTTTTTCTAGATCCTCTGCCACACTTGTGTATTTATACTCATGTATTCCTGATGGGAGGTCCCCCAGACAGTCTTACTTCGGGACCTCCTACTGTTCAAACTTTTTTTTGCACTTATAATTGACTTGTATTTCGTTTTATTAAACCTTCAAACCTTCAAACCTTCAAATACCCTTGCCCCGGTGCTAAAAACCCTGCTGCGAATACCGATACTTGCCAGGGGACATGGACCATATTTAGATACGCTATGCAGACCTCTTCTGCAACCAATATAATCCCTGCTTGTACTAAGTGCATATCCTGCCTTAATCTCAGGATAACACGTTTGCTGTAACGTGGTCGTGTCAAAACGTTGCAGCAGTCCTATAGTTTGGAAAGTACTCACAAGTCGGTTGAACTTCCCACCAAAGTGAAGATTTATAAAAGCCGAAAGTATTCAAATTAATGTATATATGGTTCGCCATAACGTATGAAACATTCGTGTAGTGGCCGTGGTAAAAACTCCGATAATTAAATGGGCTTACTGATATAGGCTCGACAGGGGAAGTTCCCACACGCCGCGGAATTTATATAATAGGCATTTTTTTTCTGTTAACTTGTGTGACGCAAGATATAACTAAGAACTGATGCCAAGGAGTCAAATGCTGAAACTGACACTATATAAGACACTATATTAGAGAGATTCTATATATTTCGCCTAGTCTTACTAGGTAAAATACCTAGTTCACACGCATCAAGAGTGTGTTTTCAGGAATGAAATGACGTTTTATTCACTGGCTAGCGCATAGCTAGCATGTCAAACAATTCATACGAGCCAATTTTCTAATGGACTCAAGTAGTTAACGACGCTATGCAAAAAGTGGTAACGAACTTTGAAAATTTATGTAGCGGGTAAGGTTTATAACACGCTGCGGCCAATTATATAAAAAGTTTAAAACGTAAGAAGGGCAGCCAAAAACTCTCTTCGAGATAAAGTACACCGGTATGTCATCGTGAGCTAAAAGAGCTTTGTTTGCAAATTTTATTTTCCTCAGCAGGAAAGGCCAATAATTAGACGCTATTTCTTTTAGTTCAATATCAGATTTCAATCCATATTTATTCAGGGGCTATAGTCATATTTGTTTCTTACTTTTTTAGATTTCATTCTTCATCAGAAAATGCCTATTTGCGATCGGTTTGCTGCCTCGCACGTAGTCGGCTTGTTGATTTAAAAAATCAGTAATCAAGGTTTCATTTAAAAGATCTCTTTGCGAATCAGCACCTTTCCTTTTCCCCTCTATTGTTCGAAATTATGTAGTTGCGTACATTTGTATTACCCTACTTATGGGCCCTATCTCAGCGTCTATGCTAGATGTAACTGGCTTCTGAGACGTCGGCATCGTTAGTATCGTTTGATAGAGCAGTGCCAGTGAGACTTCAAGTCAGTACACAAGTTTGGATAGTAAAGCAAGTACTCTAAGGCAAACCCACGCCGTCGATAACAACGAAAAATGCATATATTTATTATGAGGTCAACTAAAACGCTCCGGCAGGTTCATGACATTACCTCCCCCTCCTGCACTGCCAAGCGACTTCTTCGCTGGCAAGTAGCATTTTTTTTTTTAAATGCACCTTATCAGCAGGTATTGATCCGTGTGGAGCCCGGGTGTTATAAAATTTTTCCGAGGTTGAAATACCTTGTGAATTCTGGTGAAAAACTACACCGCATGGCAAAATCCCTTCTTCTGCAAGAAAATAAAACATTTCGTCTACCCCTGGCAATAATAAGTAATTAGCGAGACTTAGGAAGGGTGTTCAGGCCGAATTATTTCAAGGAGGAAATATCTACGTCTGCGTACACCTCCGTACTAAAGGACAGTAGAGCGCAAAATAAAGACAAAAGCGAACTACTGGAGTGCTGCATTGTTTACTCTTGTGTTTTCATTTCCAATGCTGAGATCGAAATGCGTTCAGTTCGTGGCGGATATAGTAAACTAAACTTAATATCTGATATTTTTATGGCAAGTCCCATCATCAGACTAATATTTATAAGGAAGTTGATACAATAATCTTACAGACAGCGCACCTTTAGGTGTACAAAGAAGCAAAACAGAATATAAAAACCACCCAAGCCTGGGACTTCGGCTGGATTACGTTGAAGGCAAAGTTTGAAAATCCCGTCCTGTCCGCGAGTGTTTGAATTTATAACAAAGGAACTTTTATTGCCAACATGCACGGGTAAAATTAACAAGCTCCAAGTTGTACAAAACTGGCGGTTAGGATTTCTGGCTCCACTCTGCATGACAAAAGCACGACAAATAAATAAATATCAAAGCCCGAAAAGCACACTTAATTGAAACGACGTGGTGTCATCACAGAAATGGTCAGCTCTGCTACTTTCACGGGTTTTAAAAGGTCCGCCCACGTCCTCTGTAGGGGCTCAAGAGGCAGTATTGAATTTACTTCTGGCTCAGCGCTAAGCCAAGGAGATTCCAAACAAAGACCACATGCCATCGCATGCACACAAATGGATATGTGCAGTCCTCTGAAGTCGCAAAGCGACAGACGATCCCCTGGAGTGTACCGGGATCCCTGATACTTTTAGATTGAAACGATGAAGAAAAAATCGGAAGGATTTCCAAGAAAGAAAGTTTAATCTTTTATCAGGGGACGTGACCGCGGTCTCTAAATTTAGCAAAACACCGCCAGGTACCTCGGTCGGGGAGAGTAATATAACATCGGGGTACCCAAGATAGCAAAAAGCGAAAAGACCTACAACGAAGGCGAAAAGAAAAAAAAAAAAAAAAGGGTAGCAATGAACACCTTATGGCTGGAAAATGCGTGCGAACCGCAAGTGCAGCCGGTCTTTTCATGTGGCAAGCAATGAGAAGCCACAGCAAAATAAAAGTTTGCTCCCTTTTCTCTTCGCACTTAGTGACACATCCAGCATTTTCGTTATTGTTAACAGCACTGCATTACTACACATGGCAGTTAACCGAATTGAGTGGGCTTATGCGCTCGGACGCGAAATGCATACGTCAGAAAATCAACCACAAATAAAAACAATTACCAGCACGACCTGCCTATTGACATAACGGACTTACAAGAAGCGAAGGACCGCGAGCTTGACAAGGTTGGCCCTCTGGTGTCGAAGCGCACTCGAAAACTCTCAGAGTTCGCGCAAGAAGCAAAAACGCACTATATACCAGTCCTCCATTTTGCCTGCCTATTAACGCCCGACTCGGCAAGGTCGAGAGTTATGTTTTGACAGACTCATAAGCAACACACAAGACTCTCCTCGCAGGCGATATCGTACGCATTTTATGCGGCTGCCTGGCACTCCCTTTTATATTGTTCAGGTAGTAATAGTAGTAAGCAGTTATATTCAAATAAAAAAAAGAACGGCAGGAAAAAGATGTTTGCCAGCGCCGTTATCTGCTATATAATCATCAGAAGCACCTGAACTGTAGCGTCGGAAGTAAGGAATAGTAAGCAAGAAGGACAGGAAATCAAAGAAGTGAGTGACAGGAAGAAAGGAAGGGGTAGGTTAAAAATAAGGGTATGTTCGGGTACAGGCAGACATTATCGGCACCTCTGCGGACGGCCTGGATGAAATGAGCCATCCAGTTATGGTAGTTGCAGGTTTATGGAAGTGTTATTTATGCAAGTGGGCTCATTTTGACCAGTACTTTCGTATATCCTTCAGGTTCAGCGTGCTATTGTCGTAACAATAGGAGGTGTCCAACGGTGCGAGTGGTGCTGTAAGTCCCTCCTATAAATATGTACGTTATCTTATCGGTATTCCTCATTTCAGGTCAAGTAAAACCCAATCAATCGCCGAAGCGAATCTTCGCCATCCTTAGGAAATTAACACCATCCCAGTGAGCATGGACCACCCGATTGTCACTCTGTGATTTCGCCACCAACATAACACCAGGATATAACCTCGCTCAACTGAACATCTGCTTCTAACGGCAGCCACACTCTTACGTGTAATGAGTGGAGATTGCTTAAAAAGAAAACATGGCAAGGAAGCCAATGAAGTGAAAAAAACGTTAAAGAGCCCAAGCCATGTAAGATGAACCAACTAGAATAAATTTCCGTGTTAAGCGAAGTAAAGTAATGACAATTTTGTAAGGGCACCAGAAACTGACCAAGAGTATGCCAGGATCCTCAACCTTCAAACAAAAAAATAAATTGCAAAGTATGAAGGTGCCTGAATAGGCAACGATATAAAATAAACGCGATTTAGCACGAACAATAACCTGTGACTGGGAATGCTAGTTGGCCTGGTTGCAACGGGCTATATGGTATAATGTTACAGACAAAACAACTTTATTGCCGTGCACCACCACATAAAGTGCACCATACACGCTGAACCGGATGACACGCGGGCGCAGCGACGCAACCCGCCCGCAGTAGCCGCATTCGGCTCGCGGGCAGGGAGCACTCGTTAAAACTATACAAGGACGCAAGAAATAAACGAACAGGGGAACAAACGGCAAGGAAAAGTAGGCAGAGCGCATCGTTGCTTCGCTGCAGCAACCTAAGCAGCCAAATCGCTGTTGGGTTCATTCGCGTATGATGGACGAAGGCCCATTTCCGGTTCTAGATGACGTTTCCGGCTACAGTGATATGGTCACTTTGAGTGGAGCAGAAAATTCTGCGCTCCACAGAGAGAGCCGCCTCCCATTTCTGCTGCCCGACTTCCCCGCTACTCCCCAAGCGTGGGCTAAACCATGGCTTCCTTAATTACCTCGCAGTCCCCTTTCCATCTCGGCTCCTCACTCCGCAACATCTCCGTCGCCCCAGTGAACAGCGCCGTTGCAGCACCAGCGGTGGACATTTGCCGTACTTGTACCACTCTTTAGGGAGCAGGGGATGCGAGGCAACAAGTCAAGCGTTCGCGCTCGTCTCCTCTGCTAGCTTGCCACTCCGTGCTTTCAAATATCTTTTGCCCTTTCCGTTCCAGCCCTAATCAGCAATTGTTGCAACGTTCCAGCCCTTGTTACGATTACTTCGACCTTTCTTCATGCTGAGTTCTCTCATTTAGGGCTAAATCTGTCTATCTTATGCCCCTCTTGCTATGTAAAGAGCACGTTCTCATATGCTTGTGAGCCCAAGCCCAAGTGTCTTTTACATCACGCCAATGTCAAACTATAGGTGATGACGTTCGTTTCAATACGCACGTCTACCTGAAGATGCTTCGTGACCGCCGGGTTGAATTTTGCACGTGCATGGAAGATACATAATACAGAGTGAACGTGTTCGATAGTTGAGGGTGACGATAAAACGTCACCCACATGGTGACGTTTTTATTTCGTGGTTACATTGCGGCCTATGGGAACAGCTGTCATGGGCTTTTTTTTCTCAGGGATGTTGGTGTTAATATGAGACATTTATGCGTAGTAAAGAAACAAATCAATCCCTATCATTGGCGCGGATGAAGTCTACGGAGTCTGCTCCATGAAACGTCGGTACTGGTGCGGCGGAAATGCATCTCGACTGGATTTACGTCTACAACAATTTACCTTTCCTTTTTACTACCTTGCAGAGACTATATGCGAAGCATTCGGTCTTTGTATAAATTTTTTGGGCCTTCCTCAATTTACGGTTGGCCGTTCGGCCCACTATGCATGTCCCATTATGTGTCCTCTTTATTAAGGTCTTTATTAAGGCGAGAAGCAAGGTCCGCGCCTTGCTTCTCGTCTTCTTTAAGACGTTCTTCAGGGTGATGAGACCATGGCCACGAGAATTGTTAAGACAAATCCGAGCGCGATCAATATACTTTTAATCACAGCATGGCGCTATTTCTTTTATTTTATTTTGGACATCATCATAGACCCTCGTATTTCCGTGTTGCACATAGACAGGCGCACACGCCCTTATATTGACGTAAGCCTCACCCTTACAACACTTCGGTAACTTTGTTTTATCTAGGCCCATTTGCTCTTCTCCTGTGACCTGTCTCATGAAATCAGAGCCGCGGTAATCGGAGAATCGAGGTCGAGTGTCTGTCTGAGCTTATAGGCTCGTGGGAGTGGAAACTTCGTTACGGAGTCGCTTCAGATCCTTCCGGAATCATTACGTTTTGGGCTTTGTCTCGCCTGCACGTTCAAGACACTTTCTTTTTCAAACCTATTGCAGATCGCGATCCCGCCGCAGTTTCACTCTCGAAGTAATTAAGTTACGATGTTAACTTCATCGTGGCATAGGGCATATCCTTACTGAGAAAGCACAAGTTCTACGGGAAAGTAACCTCACACAATCTCATCAAATCGCATAGACTCTCATACGGTGCACACCATTATCATAAAATATCTCCCATAGTTAATGATAATCTACAAGAGGCTATGAGATCATATGCAATTATATGCGACTTGGACGCGATTTCGTATGTGAACTGAGTGAGATTGTGTGAGAAAATGTGGGGTTATAGCCTCATACAATTTTTTCACTAAGTATGGACAAAGCTTTCTTTTCGTCTCGACGGTAATGAACGAATTATATAGGACTAGCCTTCCTAGAGCGAAGACACAACAGATAAAAACCTATGTGTTCATTGTACCTGCCACCTGATAACATGTACTTATTTTTTAATTCTTATCACTTGGATCTCATCCCTAAATCCTTACTCGTGTTCCGCGTCTTAATACTACTCCGCTTCTTGAGAACCACGAACCTCCACGATAGGCTGTGATTTTGCCGCACACTATACTGATATCGCATTCTTGTAGCTCCCTTTTGTCCTCCACCTTTATATCCACTCACCCCTTCCCATAGTGCAGGGTAACAAACCGGTTTCTTCTGGTTAACCTACCTGCTTTGCCTCCTCCTCCTTAATACTAAAAAAAAAAAAGACACTTGACTGCGACCCCCCCCCCCCAACCCCCGCATATAAAAACAGCCAAAATGAAAATTTGTACACGATCAGGTGTAACCAGATGAACAAAACAAAATTTGGATGGACGGTCAAGAACGTCGACGCCTATAACTACGCCGGATTTTCTGCGACATAGCAGAGGATAGGTGAAGTCAAAAGTACAGAAGTGGAGAGAGAGAGATATATATATATTTTAATGGCAACAGGAGATGTCTGCCTGGTGGTAAGCCTAGCATGCTACTCCTGATGAGGGTTGAGGGATGAGGGTGACAGAGTGTGGGAGGGGAAGGGGAAATAAATGAGAAAAAAAGAGAATCGGTGTCGCACACTTTCACACGCACATAAGCACACACAGATGAGTTTTAAAGGGTATTGATCAACCCTGTGTCCTTAAGAAAGGTTAATTTTCACACGCACATAATCACACACAGATGAGTTTTAAAGGGTATTAATCAACCCTGTGTCCTTCAGAAAAGTTAGTAAGGCCTTGGTAGCTCGCGCAGCAGACGATCCGTCGCACCAAGGACCCAGGACATGTTCAAGGCGCAAGGTTGTTTCTTTAGGTAAGCTTAAATTATTGCGCAGTGTCCTGCGATGTGCAGTAAACCGTTGACAGGAGGTTACCAAATGTTCAAAATTTTCACACACATCACATGTAGAGCACAGAGGCCTGCTCGCTATGCCTATTTTATGTAGGAAGTAGTTTGTGTATGACACATTTAAGCGGATTCTGTGTAGACAGTTTCGATGCCACCTGTTCAAATTGTGAGGAATTCGAAAGACGCAAGTGGGATCTATTCGGTGTAGAGGTCGATATTGATGGTTCGGGTCACACCACAGAGAGCGTTGCAATCGCCATGATTCAGTTGCTACAAGTCTTGCTGCATCTCTTCGTGAGAATGGTATTGAAATTGTCCTTGTGGAATCTTTTAGTTCTTTTGCAGCGGCGTCTGCGAGGTCGTTGCCCGCGATGCCGCAGTGAGCAGGTAACCACTGTAACACAATGCTGTGAGTCAGGTCATAGGCCTCTGTGTGTAGCTTATTTATGTCAATGACGAGCTTTTCCTGAATTCTTGATGAATTAAGCAATTGTAGTGCAGCGCGACAATCGCTGAAGATAACCCATGCTGCAGGGCGTTGTTGTAGAATATATATAATTGCTTCTCTCAGAGCTGTTAACTCAGTAGCCACAGCTGAAGTGCGATGACTGAGTGTTGCCGAGATTGTGGTGTGCATTGATGGTATCCACACGCCGATGGATGAAGAAATAGCTGTGACAGAGCCATCAGTATAGATGTGACAATGATGACTGCAGCGTGCACAGATGTGCTCAAGGGCGAAGTATTTAAGTGCGGGTCCTGGGGTGTGGGCTTTTCTTTTGATGCCAGGTATAGTTGTCGAAATTTGCCATGAAGCAAACCTCCATGGTGGGAAAGATGACGGTACTGCGCGTTGATATTGCGCAGGCAGTAGATTGGAGAGTGATGTCATGCTTTGCTCTGAAAACGGGTGGGTAGGTTCACGTGCAAAGCGCAGCTGGGCGCGAAGCAGCTCCTGCGGTATC
The DNA here is from genome assembly GCF_055883805.1 of Amblyomma maculatum. NCBI lineage: Eukaryota > Metazoa > Arthropoda > Arachnida > Ixodida > Ixodidae > Amblyomma > Amblyomma maculatum. The sequence goes on along the minus strand of NC_139353.1, from coordinate 45,705,547 downwards.
AGCACGGTTACAGATAGACGTCTGCTCTCCGCAAGACCAAGGCACTCTCTCAAAGCTTTGGCCTGCATGGCTTCAAGTAGTTTAATGCTTGACTGCGAGAGGCCTTGAAGAACAGGGAGGCTATAACGCAGAAGACCTTCACAAAGTGCTCCATAAAGCCGTAATAAGGAATCGGTAGAGCAGCCTCTTCTGGTCGTTGAGGGCATACGGAATATAGATACGTATGAAGAGAGTTTGGTCTTAAGTTGTTGAACGTGTGGTGACCATGAAAGAGACCTATCAAAGGTCACACCTAGAAATTTTTGATGGTTGACATACGGTATAGGAGTGCCAGCAACTTTCAGTACATAACGGGAGAGATCACGTCGTGAAAATGAAATTGCTGCGCACTTTTCTGGAGATATAACAAGACCTCGCCTGTTTAAAAATAATGCAATGCCAACTATTGCTTTTTGTAGCCGAGCATGCACAATGCGCCTGTTTCTTCCGGAGCACCATATGCAGATGTCATCTGCGTAGAGGGAGATTTGAACAGTAGGTGGCGAGGACCTGTCCAATCCAAGAAGAGATATATTGAAGAGGGTTGGACTTAAAATCCCTCCCTGAGGAACGCCACGAGACACATGATGTAAGGACGTGTCACCTTGATCCGCTGACATGTAAATGGTCCTATCACGAAGATAATCAGAAAGCCAGTTATACATTCGTCCAGCAATGCCAACTGAACGCAAGGCTGAATGAATCGCCTCGTGCGTGACATTATCAAATGCTCCTTTAACGTCAAGAAAAACGGCAATAATTAGAGACCGCTCAGCTTTGCTGCGCCTGACACAGTTGGCAAGAGCAATAACATTATCAATACTGCTTCGGCCTTTTCGGAAGCCAGACATTGATGGAGGGTAAATTCCCCTATTCGTCAAGTCCCAGGTAAGGCGTGAATGAACCATTTTTTCCATCAATTTCAACCTCAACCATGCCGTAAGGGAAGGAAGGAAGGGGGAGTGAAAGTGGAAAGAGAGAAAGAGGAGCCGTAGTGGAGGGCGACGGAGTAATTTCGACCACCTGGGGAACTTTAACGTGCGCTGGCATCGCACAGCACACGGGCGCCTCTTCGTTTCGCCTCCATCGAAACGCAGCCACCAAGGTCGGGTTCGAACCCGGGTACTCCGGCACAGTAGTCGATCGTCTTACCACTGCACCACCCCAGCGGGGCTCACCTCCACTGCCTCGTGTGGACAGAATAGAGAAAGTAGAGAAGGAAGAAAAAGAAGAGGGAGAGAAAGACGCACGCCACAACAGCTGTCGTCCACCATCTAAGCGGTGGCGGGTGCAATGACGGCCTACAGCAGATAAAATTCGGTAGCTGGCTAGCCCCCGCCGCAAGCGGCGTTGACCTATCATCCGAGCCCCGTAGGTCCAGGAACAAGCACCCTTTACCACCTCACCCGTCCTGTAAGCGCACGTTAAAGATCCCCAGTTCAGTTCAGTTCAGTCGTTCAGTCGTGTCCGACTCTTCGTGACCCTATTGACCATGTCACGCCACGCTTTCCGGTCTCTCACTATCTTCCTAACATCACATAACTTCATCTGCAGTGCCTCGAGGATGCCATCTAACCATCGCGTTCGCTGCCTACCCCTTCTCCGGTGACCCTCAACCTTTCCCAACATCAAATCTTTTTCCAGCGACTCCTCTCTTCTCATCAGATGACCAAAGTAGCTGAGCTTTAACTTTAGAATTTGACCCTCTAATGAGCAGTCAGGGTTTATGGTCGACAATATTGACTGATTTGATCTTCTGGCAGTCCAAGGAACTCTCAAGAGTCTTCGCCAGCACCGCAATTCAAACGCGTCAATTCTTCGGCGGTCAGCCTTTTTCACAGTCCAACTCTCGCATCCATACATCACAACTGGAAAGACCATAGCACGAGTTATACGGATCTTGGTTGGCAGACTAATGTCTCTGCTCTTTACTAGGCGGTCAAGGCTAACCATTGCTCTCTTTCCCAGAAGCAGGCGCCTCCTAATTTCATGGCTGCAGTCTCCTTCCGAGGTAATCTTGGAGCCCAAGAAGAGAAAATCTGTCACAGCTTCCACTTCTTGTCCCTTGATGCTCCAGGACTTGATAGGGCAAGACGCCATGATCTTTGTCTTTTTAATGTTCAGTTTAAGCCCAAACTTCTCACTCTCTTCTTGTACGCGCATCAGAAGTCTCAAGAGTTCCGCTTCACTTTCTGCCATTAAAGTGGTATCATCCGCATATCTAAGGTTGTTGATACATTTTCCCCAGGTTGCCGAAATTATTCCGTAGCCCTCCACTACAACTCCCCTCTCTCTCCCACTTTCACTCCTACCTTTCTCCCTTACCTAACGGCGCGGTTCAGGAGTCCACACCGCGTGTGACAGATACTGCGCCTTTCCCTTCCTGTGAACCAATTATTTTTATTATTATTCAAATCCAGCGGAAGAGAGCGCCCAACGGAAGCGTCGACTGGCTCAACAGTATTGGAAAGCCGTAAATCCAAACAGCAAATAAACGATACTAAGCAATGTATAAATGTGCTTTTCTATATGAGTCGAACCCGCTTAGCTAGATAGCATAATCAGGTACAACGAAGCTTTCGTGTCCATAATCGGGGTTAGCTGAGTCATTTCAGAGTCATTTTCAGCGGTCATTTTCGAATGGTATCCCTACTGCTATCATTTCGCAAAGGTCAAATGACGCCAGGATTTGACCTCTAACGAAGGAACGAAGTCGCTTGTCACACCCTCAACGTGGCAAGAATACTTCCCCGGACGCGTCACCATGTGCATAAAATATTCATGTGCAGCCCAGTTCGGCTAGGATGAACACGATGATGATCCCCCTAATTTAGCCCAGGCCATCCCCAAAATTTCAAATCGGCCGATTTGGATTATAGTTGTACTACACCGTGCATAAAAATAGATATTATTAACAAATTTTGTAACCATGAAACCCACGTGTCTCCTCTCGTTGCTAAGAAACTCAAAGCTAACGCTTGGTTTCTATTTCGGTCAGCGTCCAACCGCTAATAATTTGCTTGATTCCTGAGTTCGGCAGCGGCTTCACACATGATGCATGATTGTGGTTGACCATGTTAATTAGTTCTTTCGCTCTAAAGGCAGGCACTTAGGATAAGGACAAAATATATTTAAAAAAGACGGCTTAGAAGAAGCGAATATAGCAATGAAAACATGGGCGTGCCAACCACACTTGTAAGAACCCTGAATGTAACTGAAAACTAAAAATAGTCGAGAAATAGGAGCGAGAATGTGGAGAAAAAATAAACGCAATCAAGAGGTTAAAGAGTTGTAAAAATTTAGAATAAAAAGAAATGTAGAAGAAATGCACTGTGAACTGGGAGCAGCAATGATACACGCACCGGGAAATTGAAACTTAGAAAATATAACATGCAGAACGCTACGAGGTGCACGAAAACTGAAAACAATTTAAGATCAAGTAAGTAAAAAGCAAAAACCAGGAAAGGTGCAGAAAAAAAAAAGGAAAACACGCAAGCATTTAAAGACACAACTGAAAAGGTTTGAGGAATAGAAAACAAAGGAGATGGGGATATTTTCTCTGGATAGTACGCGCCGAGGAAAACATTGCTAGGACTTTTTTTATGTGCCTGCAAAGCTCGCAAACATGCCGCCGTCTCCGGCTGGTACATTATGTTCTGCAAGAACTTCGTAGAAGTGAGACGAAGTGTTTGACGGCTTCAACTTCAGCATCAAACGAACGCGTAAAGCCAGCTCTTTGATTCCCCGTCAGAACGACGTTTTCGCATTGTAATATGGCGATACCCTATACGCAACAGCCGGTCGCGTCGCCAGCGACCATCCCCTTCGCACAGACGGTTTCAAGGCAAGATTTTATCTACCCCGTTTCGTTGTGTATAACTTTTCTAGCGTTAAGTATAGGAAGGCTTTTTCGTCCTTGAACGCCCACAGAGGGAAAGAGCAAAGTATTTGGATAGATGCGAGAGTGCGGAGATTGTCGTTTACTGATCGCGCAGGCAATCGGTTTAGAGTTGGCGACGACTCGTCTGTTTATTAACTTCTAAATGCCGTGAAAACGGAGAAGGTCACTTCCGTACCAAGAAAGTGTCGGAGGGCTATCTGGCCCTACTCCTTTTACGAGCTCGGCGTTCCTAGAAGGAAGTTTCGGCCGATTACATAGGATTGTTCTCTTCCGCCGAAAGTTTGCTGAGGTCTTTTTATCCACGCGCAATCACATTTCCGCGAAGACGTGTCTCGCGTACAAGTAGCTTGGAACAGTAGCTGTGGTCATCGAGCAGTTTGGGAAAGCTTCCCCTAATGTTTACATAGTAGGCGCAATGGTGTTTCGCTTGAGATTTCAGAAAGTACTCTCGATGGAAAATAAAACGTGAAAACAGAACTGTAACGGAGAACAAATAATAGGAAAATAGCTACAGTGGAAGAAGTAGCGAATCATACAATTGAAACCTCTATGTAGTAGCCTTTGCGGCTGAAATGACGCTAATATTCAACTTCGGAGTAGTTTGCTAGAATTCGCCAGTTCTGTTTCAACTCTACCTGAAAGTGATGCGAACACGGCATTTCTTTTGCTTTTTCTCAATTTATGTAATTCGTTTTCAACGTTTCGTGCTCAATGTACACTTTTGTTACCGTAAAACCATCGTACATGAATGTCGACGCTCGACGATTCTTTTCAGCCAGAGCTTATGAAAGTATGATTGACCTACGAAAGACACCGAAACGCAAGAAAAGAACACAAGAAAGAAAATGACACCACATGTGCACTACAACGAAGCGAACTGCTCTGTCCTGATGGGGCTGGTGCAGGTGGGTCACCGCTGCTTGCGGCGGGGACTGGCCTGGCACCAAAGTTTTATCTGTTGTAGGCCGTCATTGCACACGCCACCGCTGGTGGTGGACGACGGCTGTTGCTGCGGCACGCGTCTTTCTTTCCCTCTTGCTTTTTTTTTTCTCCATATTCTCTTCTATCTGCACGAGGCAGCGGAGGTGGCTCAGCTGCGTATTTGGGTTTGCTCGGTACGGTGGCTCTGCAAGGGACAAAGCAACAGAAGAGACGAAGAAAACGGGCTGTTCCGACTAGCATCTACCGCCCCCAGGAGCCGAGCAGCCTAGCGATTAGCGGCGCATGCTTTTTCAATGGGCGTCATGTTGGACGCGGCACTAGCTTGAGAGAGCCTATAATACTACTATAGTGCCTAGAATATATATTCTAGGCACTGTAATACTACTACTACTACTACTACTACTACTACTACTACTACTACTACTACTACTACTACTACTACTGCTACTACTACTACTACTACTACTACTACTACTAAATAATAATAATAATAATAATACACAGTAATGTTTCTCTGCTAATTACTATTATTATTAATATTATTATTATTATCATCATTAGTAGTAGTAGTAGTAGTATAGAGGAAGACTCGTTTCACGAAATTGGCACTGAATTGTCTAGTTAACGGCCGAATTAACTGGCTAAATATTATCTTCACAGTTTTAATAAATAATAATAATTATTATTATTGGTTCACAGGAAGGGAAAGGCGCAGTATCTGTCACACTTGTGTCTGTGGACACCTAAACAACTCCGTAGCCCCCCGCTACGGCTCCTCTTTCTCTCTTCCTCCCTTGTGTCTGTGGACACCTTCATCCCTTGGTGTCCACAGACACAAGTGTGACAGACACTGCGCCTTTCCCTTCCTGTGAATCAATTAATATTATTATCATTATTAATTAAAACTGTGAAGATAATATTTAGCCAGTTAATTTGGCCGTTACCTACAGACAATTCAGTGCCAACTTAGTGAAACGAGTCTTCCTCTATACTACTACTACTACTGCTGCTACTACTACTACTAATACTACTACTACTACTACCACTACTAATAATTATAATAATAATAGTAGTAGTAGTATAGGCTTTCTCAAGCTAGTGCCGCGTCCAACATGACGCCCGTTGAAAAAGCATGCGCCCCTAATCGCTAGGCTGCTCGGCTCCTGGGGGCGGTAGATGCTAGTCGGAACAGCCCGCTTTCTTCGTCTCTTCTGTCGTTTTGTCCCTTGCGGAGCCACCGTACCGAGCAAACCCAAATACGCCGGCTCAGCTACAGAGCCAGTAGCAGACCCGTGCATTTTCTTTTCCTTCTTCCTTCAACCACAACAACAGCATACCACATGCGCACTGTCTGGTGTATTTCGCTTTCTCGGGCATTTCATTTTTTTGTGTGCGTTTCTATCTTTGTTGTTGTTGTTGATTGGTTCACAAGAAGGGAAAGGCGCAGTATCTGTCACACCTGCTATGTGGACACCTAAACCGCACCGTAAGGGAAGGGATGAAGGTGGGAGTGAAGGTGGAAGGAGAGAAAGGGGAGCCGTAGTGGAGGGCTACGGAGTAATTTCGACCACCTGGGGATCTTTAACGTGCGCTGACATATGGGCTGGGGCAGGTAGGTCGCCGCCGCTAGCGGCGGGGGGTGGCCTGCCACCGAGTTTTTATCTGTTGTGGGTCGTCATTGCACCCGCCACCGCTTTGGTGGTGGACGACGGCTGTTGTTGCGGCGCGCGTCTTCCTTTCTCTCTTCCTTTTCTTTCTTCGCTATTTTCTCTTCTGTCTGACCTCGGCGGCTGTGTTTCGATGGAGGCGAAACGATGAGACGTCCGTGTGCTGTGCGATGTCAGCGCACGTTAAAGATCCCCAGGTGGTCGAAATTACTCCGCAGCCCTCCACTACGGCTCCTCTTTCTCTATTTCCACTTTCACTCCCACCTTCCTCCCTTCCCTTACGGCGCGGTTGCGGTGTCCACAGAAAACAAGTGAGACAGTTACCGCGCCTTTCCCTTCCTATAAATAAATCAGTTTTTTTTTTAATCTCTTCTGTCTGCACGAGGCAGCGGAGGTGGATCAGCTACAGAGCCAGTAGCAGGCCCGTGCATTTTCTTTTCCTTCTTCCTACAGCCACAATAACAACAACAACGCTGACATCGCACAGCACACGGACGCCATTTCGTTTCGCCTCCATCGAAACACAGCCGCCGTGTTCGGGTTCGAACCCGGGAGCTCCGGACAGTAGTCGGGCGTCTTACCACTGCACCACCCCGGCGGGGCTTGACCTTCATGTTCCTTTCCGTTTTGTGTCCATTTGCATTTCACTCGACGCTGATAACATATTTGTACTCAAATATTTTTACATCATCATTTTTGCGGCTTGTGTTGTTGTTTCACTCGCAATTGAACGGTAAAAAGCAATACAACTGGGAAATATTGGAGTGAAAAAAAACTATAATCTGCTATTTGCGTCACGTGACTTAGCAAGGAATAGGCTGCTTCGGCTGACGGAAAGTGAAAGCAGAGAGAATCAAGCACCTCTTCAACGATGATAAAATGTCTTCAATGGAGTGGTCGTCCTCTCATAGTTCACGGTGGGAAGCTGACAAAGTCGCTGAGACTACGGCTTGCATGCGGGACGCAAGGCTACAATCTGCTCCGAGATTATGGTTACCCACTGCCTTCTGAGCGCACACTGCAAAGACACATCGAGCATGCGAAGTCTCGACCTGGAATTCTGATATTTTGGAACCGTTAAAGATGAAGGTACCTGGGAATGTTTTGCTAACAGAGCTTTTTGTCGATTTTTCTACAGTACGATCTCATTTTCTTGAATTGCTTTCTCAGTTTGGGTGTAGCTATTCCCGCCTTTTTACTGTCCTTTCGTTTTCTCTGTCCATATTTTTTTCCATCTTAGCATTACTAGTGCGTATCAGCCTTTGGCCGTTACTAATGTTGATTTGTATTCTGCAGGTCAATCTCATGAAGCTGGAGGAGCGCCATGCTGTTATTATGCTTGACGAAATGCAAATCGCGTCAGGTCTTGTGTATGATCATACGGTTCGCGAAGTCGTGGGTGCACCCACACTGCCGTTATCCAATGGATCGTTACCTGATGATTGCTTGGCTACACACGGCTTGGAATTCATGATAGGTGGTTTATCAACTAGATTGAAGCAAACAATAGGATATCATCTAACTGGGAACTCCATTCATGCTGCCAGCTTGAAACGTGAAATAGTTGACTTGATTACCCAATGCGAGTCTATCGGACTCAGCATTCATGTCGTGGTGTCTGATATGGGCAGTTCGAATCAGGCACTTTGGAAACTTTTCGGGAAAGCACAGCAGGGCACGGACTAGCTGTCGTCATCCATGTGACGCGCAAAGAAAGCTTTGGTTCATGGCCGATGTATCTCACTTGTTAAAAACTCTTAGAAATCATTTGACTAAAGGGCACCTCATCTACCTTTCCGATGAAGTTGTGCAAAAACATAACTTGCCAACTAATTTCGTGAAGTTTGAGTTCATTAAAGCACCTGTAAGGCATGATGAAACGGATGATATAAAACTTGCCCCGCACCTAAATGCTTCCTGTCTTGATCCAAGCCACTACGATAAAATGAAGGTAGGCCCAGCTTTTTCCATTTTCCATAACGATACTGCTTCAGGCTTGCACTTGCTTCAAGGCAGAGGAAAAATTCCGAGAAACGCTCTTACTACTGCATGGTTTATCGAAACCGTGTTCAGGTGGTTGTTGTTGTTGTTATGAACTTTATTTTTCCACCGATGTAGGAGGCCCCCTACTCCCCGCCCCCGGCACGCAGGCCTATGGGACGGAGGCTGGGGCCTCCGCGACTAAAGACAGGCGAAGCGACAGTGTTTCTTCGCGGCTTGAGCCGCCAGGCGGATAGCTTGCTGCTGGTTGGCGGGGGACTCGCTCCGCAGTAGCAGTTCCCAGGCTTCTCTACTATTTATGTTTTCCTTGGAGCCAGGGGAATCAAGGCATTGCCAGATTATGTGATCCAGAGTACCCCATTCTCCACAGGTTTCGCATTTATCGTCCGCCTTTTCCTCCACTTGCGTGTGGAAAGTGTTCTGGTGGTTTCGCCTGATGACGTCACGGACAACAAAGCTAGCTTTTAGCCACGCAGTTCAAGAGGAGTATGACTCCAGCGTAGCATTTTTGCAAATGATAATTGAGCTCTTCTCTAAAATTCAAATTGGACGTGAAAAAAATGCTGTCTGGAAGCCTGTACAATTGGGAAATATACTAGCGACAGTAACAGCACTAGAAGTACAAGACGTCCTTCTTACAACGTACAACTTTCAGTATGTGTTCCTGAGCAGGTTAGGCCAGGATGGGCTTGAAAACTTTTTCTCCACATTACGTGCCAAAATCCCCATCCCGAGACTATATGAGTTTAAATGTAGCTTAAGAAACGCACCACTCGGTCAATTTTTGAAGCCTAGCAAATCTGGAAGCTACTCTGAGGAGGAAGGTTATTTACGATTGCATTTACTCGACACAAGTGAAGCAAGAATCGACACAGATGCTATTCAAGCGCCCGAAGATCTTCTTGGCCTGAGTCCTGAAATAGAGCAGTCATTAACGTACCTAGCAGGCTACGTTGCTTCAAAACTTGTGAAGCGAGTACAGTGTGAGAATTGCTATAATTCTCTAATTGAACGAGACAGCTCTACGACACTGATAGAGCTCAAAATTTTTTCAAAGCACCACCAGTCTTTGACCACTCCATCCCAAGGGGTGATTGAAGTGATAAAAATAGCTGAAACCTACTTCCGCACTAATAAGGAAAAGCTAATCCGTAGTTGTGTACACGAGTCAGAGGTGCAAAAAACCATTACCCAAAGCGTAACTTCACAGACATGCTTTCTTTCTTGCCATAACTTACTTGAAGACGTTGTTAAAATATTCGGCAAAGTGCGCATGGAAATTTTAGTGAAAAGTGAAGTGGCTAAAAGATCTAATGAGAGTTCCAAATGTGCCAGTAAAAGCATTGGTATGCGTGTTGCTGTTTCGAACACTAAATGAGGTGTTGACGTTTCATTGCTTGCGAAGCAAATGACGTTTATGTGACACTTTTAAAACAGATATCTTTCATAAGCAGTAAGCCACTGTCTGGGATAGATTGTAAAATTTTACAGCCACTGTGTACTTGATATCTAACGTGAGGATTTCGCTTTTCATGTCGAAATAAATTTTGTTCACAACAGAAAAGACTTTTTTTATTTCAATCCGCTTTGAATTTGCTGTAACATAAAACTGAAGGAGCTCGATGGGAAAGTGCAACAATAAAAAAAAAAGAAGCTTCAGACGTCCATATGGGGTGAAGTAGAGAGATAAAACTTTTAAAGAAAACTGCGTTTTGTGCGTTGAACTTCCTTTTAATGCAGAATGTCGGCTCCAAATAATGTGCTGGCCCTTGCACCATGCAGCATTTGGAAATCGTAAACAGTTCATGCTTAAGACCGTATTGGTCATTTTTGAGCCGCACTAAAACTGATTCATGCGCGGCGTGATATTGCTTTTGTACACTTGTGCTTCGTTTTTGAGTTCTGTTTTGATCTGTCACTTTTGTAAGTTTTTGTATGTCCATCACTTCTGCACCGCGCATCTCACTGCATGTACTTACGTTCGCATCAGGAAACTAAACACATCCCCGGTCTTGCACTGCACTTACAACTAAACTGTACGCCGCCATAAACACTAGCAAACCGTTAGATGTCTTGCACTGATAAGCTTAACACACATTAACATATGGCTGTAGCAATATTTAGATGATTACGGGCCGAAAAACATCACATCTCCTTTTAGAGGCAGTTTTCGTAAATGAAACCCGCAGAAAAATGTTTCCTTTTGGGAAATATTTACAAACTAGGTGCCTTAAAAAAAAGAAAAAAAAAACTACAGAATTTTTTCTCAGCATTCTCATCGCTTGCGTGTTCGCTTATGAGAATTCTTTTCACTGCCGAAGCTGTAAACGGTCCTAAAAAAGCACGCCAGCGTTCAAAGGCGCGGCTGGCCGGAGGCGCTAGGGTGAAAAAGAGTGCCGTGTGCAGCGCAGGCGGCTGGCGGGCGAGGAGAAACGAGGAGGAATGCGCCGCGAAGGAGGAGGGTGTCGCTACTTTAAAAACATCAAGGGATTTTAGTCCATAGAAAACAAGTGCGAAAGTTACCGCACCTTTCCCTTCCTATAAATCAATCAATCAAAGCTACAATGACGTCACGTGAATAAACTCTATACCTAAATTTATACTTATATTCAGAGTGCACTATGTCTAGTTTCAGTTTTAAATAAACAGCCATGCGCTTCATCACAAATTCTGTTCTGTCGTTTATGACAGCAAGAGTCCACTGTTCACTCTATGCTATAAGGAACGACAGACCCAAAATATGTTCGCTCATCTGCGCGAGTTATTCAACATGATGTGCAAGCACTTTATCCTGGTTTCTTGATCAAATTGTGTGCTGAACTTCCTTCTGAACTTTATACACTGAATGCCCTCATGTACATTGCCATTCCAAATTGTATATATATATGTCACCACCATATTTTACCGCCTACAAGCGGCAGTTACCTACCAGTCCTCGAGGTGCGCCGCTGCATCTTCGCGCAGTGATCCAGGCCTTCATGAGGTGCTCGCACGAGTCCGCAGGGAAGTCTGGTTTCACCTAAGCCGTGAGCAGCGTCACCTCAGCGAGCAAGAGTTCATAGACACGTGGAGCAGGCCACCGATTATTTGCGAGGTTTCAGGACGTACCATAACAGTGTCAATTTGAAGCCCTTTAAAGTTACAGTTGTCCTTCAGGACATCCGAGGTCCAAAGAAGGTCCGGTCTCCCTGTGTTTGGCCTGCTATCACAGCGGGGACCTTAAACACAGTTGGCATAGTGTTCGGTGACTGCTGTGTGCGTGTCACCACACGACTGCCCCCTTGCCAGGGTACGGCCGTCATCCCGAAACAAATACCTCCGCCCCCGGACATCCGGAAGGGGAGGGTGGGGGGGGGGGGGGGGTGAGTGCCGGGGATGATGTGTGAATGATGACGGGCAGATAGGTTATGTGAGACCTTGAGGTGCGGCGCCTTCTGGTGCCAAACCTCCTCCCATCTGATAACGGCCCCTACCAGTCCTAGCCCCGTAGGGCCAGGAGCAGCCACCCCTTGCAGCGAGGCCAGGACATGCCGCTCCGCGTCGCGACGCTGTCTCTTGGCTAGGCACTCATCTTTTTGCTCCGGCGTCTCCGCTTCTCTCTGGGCCTTGCGCCATTCGTTCTTTCTCACGCAAACTTGAATGGATTTTCCGTAAAGTCAGTATGAAACACCCGCGTCACAGTCGAAGTTTCAGCCACCCGAATCGCGTGGGCAGTTTTCCGGCGAGCTTTAGCATCATCGCTTTCTTCCATTTCGACAGCTATGCGTTCTCTCCTAGCCATTCCTTCCTCCCATTTCGAAAATCTTTTCGAGATGCTTCACGCTTTCTTCCGTCTCCTCGGCTCGCCGTCTCCTCTTAGTTTCATTCCACTTCCTATCTCTGGCTTCCTTCAGGGAAGCCGAACTGACCTCCCCCTCCCCCGTCGTCGATGCACCTTCAGAGGCTGGGCGAACCCGTCGAGCTGCATCTTCACGCTATCGCTCATCAAGACGTTGTGCGCATTCTTCCTCGGTCTCTTCGGCTCGTCGCCTTTGCCTGGTTTCATTCCGACGGCTAAGCCTGGCTTGTTCAGACTCTCCGACTAGCTCTCCACCTCTAAGGTGCCTCGATGCGCCCGCCCCCCTCTGCCGCTCTGGAGGGTGGGGACATTCCTTGAAAGGGTCAGTGCCGCCTCTATGCCTCCAAGTTTGAGCCCACGCAAGTGTGTCCCGCTTTTGCGGCGGCTGTCGCAAGGCGTTCCTTGGCGCGCTTTCAAATTTTGGATTGCAGATGGCAGGAACGCTAGACAAGATGAGACTTCTGGAGGAAAGGGTGCGAGGGAGCGCGCATCGAGGCATCCTATCCATCTCCGACCCAACGCCTTGTCTGGCCCCAGCGGGCACTCACAAGCCACCTATTATGCAGAGCCGCTACACGCACATGCTACTTTCTCTGGATCTTCTCCTCCTCTGACGTTACACCAGATGGCGCGGCGCGCGGCTTCTCTCCCTGACATCTTGCCTAATGGCGAGGCACGCCGCTCTCTCGGAAGCGGAGAGTGGTTGATCCTGGCCCTGATGTGGCAGGGACAGGTAGGTCACCGCCGCTTGTGGAGGGGGCTAGCCTGCCACCAAATATTTATCTGTTTTAGCTTGTAGGCCGACACAGCCCCCGCCACCGCTTCGGTGGTGGTGGACGATGGCTGCTGGGGCACGCGTCTTTCTCTCCCTCTTTTTTATTGCGAAAGCAATACTGCTAGCACTTCGAGCCTTTGGCGTGTCGTGGCGCCTCCATACATGACCTTTCACGTGACCATGTGACGTCACGCCAGACTAAGAGACGGGGGCCCCCCAGCTCGCGCCATCGGATGGTGGCGGCGAATCCATGCACGGCGCTGTGTCGCAGCCGAGAGAGGGCGCTCGCTGTTTGTGACGTCACGCTAGGAGGATAAATGGGACTGTTCGGATCTTTGCGGAGAGCACGCAAGACCCCTTTCGGCCACGTAGGACACAATAGTGTCCGCCGCCGCCCGAACTTTTCATATATAACCCCAAAAATCAATGAGGTGCAAGGGCGACTTTAACGTAGAAATTAAGGTCGACGGCAAAACCGTACCAAAAGTCCAGCAAATCAGAATCCTCGGACTTTTTATTCAAGAGGACGGGTATAACGACGGAACGATAAAAAAACTTACTACCTACGCGACGCAAGTAACAAAGATATTTAGGAGGATTGCATTCAAAGTTAGAGGCCTCCAAGAGAGAATCCTCTTGAGACTGATGCAGGCGTACATAATAAGTCGAATATGCTATGCCACACCGTTCCTCAACATCAGGACCAATGAAAAAGAAGATAGACGCACTCATCAGGCGTTGCGTCAAGAGGGCGCTGGGTCTACCCATCACCTCTTCTACGGAACGCCTGATAGAAATGAGAGTGCATAATAGCTGGACGGAACTTGCTGAAGCGGTGAGAATCGCCCAACATGAGAGATTAAGTAGGTCGAGCACGGTTCGAACCATCTTAGAATGGGTGGGTCGACAAATAAATAGGGGCAAAGCCGACGAGGTTGCCCTACCGCCACAATGTCGCGAGAACATCATTGTCCATCCTCTCCCCCGCAACATGCACCCAGAATACCACAAGGAGAGACGGGAGAAAAGAGCAGAAGCACTGGTTAAAAGAGCAAAAGAATTCAGAGTAAAAGAAGTTGCCTACGTAGACGCTGCAAGCGGCCGATCACGGCCGGCAGTCGCCGCGGTAGTCGATGGTAGGGGCGCATCAGTCGTCTCCGCCACCATCCAAAACAGAAACATAGACACTGCTGAAGAGGTCGCAATAGCGCTCGCTTGCTTCGGAACGAAGGCTAGATTGATCTTTAGCGACAGTAAGACTGCTCTCTGGAATATCGGAAAAAGCAGGGTCTCGCAAGAAGCCGCCCGAATTCTAACAGCTGTAGCTAAAATCGATCGCAAAATCACCCTAATTTGGGTCCCAGCACACACGTCCGTCCCCGGCAACGAGGCGGCCCATGATTTAGCCCGAGATCTCTACTTCCGGGCAAACGCGGAGCCGCCCGACTGCCAGGCGATGGACGAACGTTTGCAAACCTAAAAAGAAATAATCGAAAATTATAGATTAGGAAGATGTCTGATGCCGCTACCGGATCCTATCTTAAATAATAAAGAGGCCTGGCGGCGATTACAAGCCGAAAATTTCCCAAAACCCTGTCTGGTTGTTTCACACCCAGATAGATGAGAGAAAAAATGATAAATGTAAAGCATGCGAAGCGAGGGGTACCCTCGAACATATATTTTGGGAATGCCCTAAGTCTCCGGGCGCTAAGGACGACATTAAAAGTAGAGAAGCCTGGGTAACCCTGCTGCGAAGCGACGTCCCCGCTGACCAGCCAAAAGCCGTCCGCCTGGCGGCTGAGGCCGCGAATAACCGATGTATATTCGCCAGTCCTTAGTCGTGGAGGTTCCAGCCCCCGTTCATCAGGCCTGCGTGCCAGAAGCGGGGAGTAAGGGGCCTCCTAAATCGGTGGAAATTAAAGTTCTAGTCAATCAATCAATAAATGGGGCTGTGGCTCGGCTCATCGCAGTAGTCGGGGCGCAGCCTTACGGTATGTCGGATGATGCGTATAAGGCCCATTTAAATGGGCAAACAAGAAGTGAATTAAGCTACTAGAAGCAACCGTCCGTGCTTTCGCATTACTCCAATGTAGATTCTGCAGTGCTCTCATTTTTTAAAGGAGCTGATAGTCTACGAGTCTAAGGCAGACGTTCGGGATTTTTTTTATGTTTGCTTGATGGTATTTAACAAGAATTAGTCTTATGGTGATAATCGGGATAAAGAATATTAAATGAATAGCGGAAGGAAAAACAAAGCACCGATGGTGGGAGCCCTCCCTCTTCCTTTTCTTTCTTCTTTATTTTCTCTTCTGTCTGCATGAGGCAGCGGAGGTGGCTCAGCTACAGAGCCAGTAGCAGACCCGTGCATTTTCTTTTCCTTCTTCCCACAGCCACAACAACAACAACAACTGGGTAATTAGTCTGGCAATCGCAGTACTTAGTATTGCCAGCCGTAAGTGAAACTGCACTATACCAAGTTTCGCGAGTGTGAGCAATCAGGTGAAGCCGCAGTCGATTCTGGCGATTAGATCTTGGATCGCTTCCATGCATGGTAAGCTGCTCCGCACCGGGCTCGTTCAGCTTTTCATCATTCGTTGTACTTGGGCTACATATTCGGCGTTCTGGATTCTTTTCGGTTTCCGCAAAATTTTATATGATTAATTAAAAGCATGTATGATGGCATTCAAAGCACACTGGCGATGGATAGGTGGGAAAGTGCCCCTTTCCCTGTGACCCGAAGTGTCCGGCAATGTTGTCCCCTCTCGCCTCTTTTGAATGCTCTCAGCTTAGAGCCTTATTTGAGGGCAATAATTAGTACAGACCAAAGTATCCGTGGTCTCCCTTTCCCAGGCTGCCAGACGCTGCGTGTGACTGTTTACGCGGATGATATTACGTTGTATCTACTTGATGAAGCGAGCCTGCTGCGCTGCCTTCATCTTTTTGACCGATACGGCAAGGTGTCTGGGCTGCTCTCAATTTTGAAAAAAAAAAAGTAAATATGGTTTGGTTTGGTTTGGTTTGTGGGGTTTAACGTCCCAAAGCGACTCAGGCTATGAGAGACGACGTAGTGGAGGACTCCGGAAATTTCGACCACCTGGGGTTGGAAGACCAGAAGCGCGCCTTATTGGTGCCCTACCAATTACTCACAGCGACACTATCCGCATACTTGGCATTGATTATGAGGCACGTGGGATAGCAGCTTCGGTGTGGACTACCATCTTAAACGAGGTGCGCAGCAAGGTGACTACAGCCTGTGTCTTTGAACTACCCATGCTGGAGACTGATTGATTTAGAGGAAGGGAAAGGCGCGGTAACTGTCTCACTTGTTTTCTGTGGACACCTCAACCGCGCCGTAAGGGAAGGGAGGAAGGTGAGGGTGAAAGTGGAAAAGGAGAAAGAGGAGCCGTAGTGGAGGGCTACGGAGTAATTTCGACCACCTTGGGGATCTTTAACGTGCGCTGACACCGCACAGCACACGGACGCCTCTTCGTTTCGCCTCCATCGAAACGCAGCCGCCGAGGTCGGGTCCGAACCCGGGTACTCCGGCACAGTAGTTGGGCGTCTTACCACTGCACCACCCCGGCGGGGCCATGTTGGAGAAACGCTACCCTGTCCACACTGTTTTCTGCGGGCGAATATGGTACCTCGCACATGTAACACATCCACCTCTCAGAATTTTGCGTTCCCTTCAGTCTCTTGTTGATTCATTTTTGGGGGGCAGGTCGCACGGAGCTAGTATGCCGTACGGCACTCGGCCAGCCACGTTCGAAGGGTGGGTTTGCCTTCCCTTTGTCAGTCTGCTGTCGGCTGCTGGATCTACGCTACTTTCTTGCCCCGCCGGGGTGGTGCAGTGGTAAGACGCCCGACTACTCTGCCGGAGTACCCGGGTTCAAACCCGACCTCGGCGGTTGCGTTTCGATGGAGGCGAAACGAAGAGGCGTCGTGTGCTGTGCGATGTCAGCGCACATTAAAGATCCCCAGGTGGTCGAAATTACTCCGTAACCCGCCACTACGGCTCCTCTTTCTTTCTTTCTTTCCACTTTCATTCCCACCTTCCTCCTTTCCCTTATTGCGCGGTTGAGGTGTCCACAGAAAACAAGTGAGACAGTTACCGCGCCTTTCCCTTCCTCTAAATCAATCTACGCAACTTTCTTCGTTTGCTGCAGGGTGATGAGTGCCCAGCACGGGTGCTTGCCTTCTATTTTTTAAGCACAAGTGTGAGGGAGCTTGTCCCTGACATACCACTCAACAGGGGACATCAGGCTTTCCGGATGCCTGGTTTTCATTCATGTATGGTGGCATTTCGTCGCCACGCCCGCCATGTGAGCCCCGACTTAGACATCTCGGCGAACAGAGTAGTGGAGTCAATGGGAACGTTACTACTTCCGCTGGTGCCTGCGGAACGTAGGTATAGTGCTCTAGAATATTAGGCAGTGTGACGACCGGCGCCGGAGAGCGGGCCGCTTTTGCGATGACAAGAATCGACTCCCGCGAGAGGGCGCAACGTGCAACAGGGGTGCCACGTTCGCCGCTCGGCGCGTAGCGGCCGCGGGATAGCGGGGGTACAGAGGAGGGGTACGGTTCTCTTTGGAGCGATTTTTAGATGCTACGCAATTAGTGTGATAATTAATAAAGAGGCTACTTATTCCAGGTGTTTAAACTGATCCCTGCCATTCTTTTACGTCTATCTGGAGACATCGTGCACGCTTGGGTAGTCCTTCGGAGCAGCGCGCGATGTTTGAATCGCTATCTGAAACTCAACATTTCTTCCTGCGGACAGTTACAGATCGTCCAGATGAGCAATTTGCACTTATTGTTTGCAACGAAGCGTGGTGTTTTGCATTCGTTCTTTCCGTAAGGGAATAAAGACTACTGCCCAGGAGCGCTGTTAACACGCGGAGAAAAACAGTGCACACGCGAATCAAAGCTTGTGCTTTGTAAGGCCTCTTTAGGAACACTTATTTTTTACAAACCTTATTTACGAACACCTGCTTACATTTTGCAGCTTGCGCTTATTAATACATAACAACGTTTATCTGAAATCGTCAGTAATCTGTAATATATCTCTTTAATCGATGTTCTTTATGTGCCCTAATCACCGCTTATAGAAATTACAGATACAGCGTGTGAGCAAAACACATTTATTCACTACCGTACACGCATTGAAGCACTGTGGTATTTACCGGCAAAAAAATTAAGCAAGGTATACGCGACTCAACCATTTATTCTTTGTTCGTGATTAGCATATACGTACATCGCGGACATTTGTTTGCATGCCACTAACCAAAGGGTGAACCAGATGTTTAGATGAAAAAAAAAAAGTCAAGTACAGCTAGGGCATTACTTCAAATAAAATGTGAAAAATTAAACCTGTCACATACGTAATACGTTCATAGTCCACTTGAGTGCGGACGCTTTACTGGCATCAAATTGTACAGAGCAAACAAACAAAAATAAAAGCACCGATAACTGCGCGTCGAATTGGCAGGTATTATGCAGTTCTTGGCGCGCACCGAGAGAAAGCGGAAAAATGCGAAAAAGATGACGAGCACCTAATACGCAAGCAATTAATATAATGCCGAAATCAAATGCGAACATAATGCGCGTTTATTATTTGAGTGTGTGGTATGAAATATGAGTAATCGACTGGATATACTTGCAACTACTGCTTACCGCACTATATATAATCGGGCTACTTGCCGCGGGTGCTCTTTGCAGTACTAACCAGACTATAATTTTTAACAAGGTTGATATAACACGTGAAATACTTCCAAGGGAATTTAATTATTTTCCCTTTGGGAACTCTTGTCGTGATTCGCTTACTTCGCAAAGAGCGAAGCCGCAAAAACACATTAAATTTCATTGCTTCAAGTGGGAGCTTTTCTGGTGCTCCAAGTGGGTAAACGTTTTGAACCTTCGCATTTTACAGGAAGTTTGCAAAATCTGAAGTGCAAAGCAGTCGAAAAGGACCGTGCATCCTAGCCAATTTTTTTAGTAAATTGCAACCTAGCTTCGAACCCATGGCGCTATTTTTGTTCGTGGTGAGAAACCGTGGCGGCCTCACAACCTCTCTTTCGCAGAAGGATGATCTAGCGGAAGCGAATTAACCGTACCCTATAACCTCTACGTCCTCTATTTTTAGTCGTTATTTCTTTTTCAAAGCTATTCATTTCTTTTATTTTGTGTGTACATAAAACAGGACTAGAGTGATCTTCTGGAGGCAATGACTTGCATATTACCGGTGGCTTGCGCACCCTAGAATGGAAACATTTTCTGGAACAATTAGGTCATTGTTAAACTATAACGCATTGAGATTAAATGTCTTAAGTATAGCGCACATCTCTGGGTATTTATAAAGCTACCCGTTACAACAATGTTTCAGCTTATGGAGAGAAAAGAAAATGGGGTGTTCTTAGTTACGTGTACAGTTTCACAAATTGTTATCTCTTAAATTTAGACGCTGATATCTTTATACGCGTTCGATTGCAGCCTGTTTGTGCACTGCTTTCCTCTTCCCGGGCCTTCATTTGGTTCTTATGCTCGGTTGTTTCCTCTTTTTTTTATTGTTTTTAATATATTTCAATTTTTCTTCGTCTTTAGCTGCCTGCTTTCTTCGTCGTGCGTTTGCCGTGCCGCACGAAAATTCTGAACCTTTGTTCACATTCGCGGTCGTTCTTTTCACGGCGCTGAGTGCCTTCCACCAACTCCTTTCTCCCTCCCTGGTAGGCGACACGTTTCTTTCTATTTTCCTGTGCAACCTTTACCTCCCACTTCTTCCACCTTTCCTGACCCACTGTGTTCCGTTATTCAGTAGCCAGTTGGCGTGGTGTCGTTCGTTTTTCATGTCCTTACTTCACTATATCTCTACCTCCATGCGGTCCACATTTAATTCATTCCAACTGAATGCCAACTTGTGGCTTCAGTGACGTACTGTAGTCGGCATAGTTGGCGTGGGAAACAACGGACATTTTGGACTGTTTTAAAAATGGGGTTACTGTGACCAGTTTTAGTCAGCGCTCGAACGCACGTGTTGTATGTTTCACTTCTTCATACATCCTGCCTCCACACTGCCCTCTTTTCAAAACGACTACATTTATGGACGTGAATTAGGTGCTTTAGGAATGCTAAAGCAAGCTGTACGGCGAGTGAAGCGTGCTGTGCAAGTCGTACGCCGGCCCTCTCCAAGCTGTTTTCTTCGGAGCCAACTCCTATCATGTTACTTCCCCGAGGTGTTGCCGACGGCCAAAATGGAAAATAAATTAGATGATTGCTAACAGTAATGAGCACCGTTACCCGGCATATTTGTAAAATCTTGTTGCGAACAGCTCGAGACGACGCACAAGCGAACAAGAACGTACAGTCCGCGCGGTATCCGCCCCGCCGCACAGCGCGCATACGCGGGCGCCCGGACGGCTGACACACCAGTTGATGGTGGCACCCTCTGCGCTACGGCGCCTCCGTCATCGCAAAAGCGGCCCCTCGCTCCCATGCATTTCGCGGCGCGGTCGACACACTGCCCAATCTTCTAGAGCACTATAACGTAGGCCAAGGGCGGATTCCACTTGTTGGTTACCACTCAGCATCGTTTCTGCCAAGGCATGCACGTGACTTTATGTGGCTATTAGAGGGGGGGAGGGGGAGTGCACAATACCTAGTTGCAGCTTTAAAGAAACAGCCATGCGCTTCATCACAAATACTGTTTTGTCGTCTACGACAACAAGAGTCCACTGTTCACTCTATGCTATAAGGAACCACATACCGAAATGTGTTCACTCATCTGCCCGAGTTATCCAACATGATGTGAGGCACTTTATCCTGGTTTCTTGACTTAATTGTGTGATGAATTTCCTTTTCAACTTTGTATATGCTGTGTTATTTGAGTTCATTCCATTTATTTGTCATGGCTTCTTTTAAGTTTGTTACCTTTAACGTTAGAGGGTTTCGCAACCCTGACAAGCAGCGCGAAATTATTCATTTTGCGCGACTACACCAAATTGATGTCTTATTTTTGCAAGAGTGCAATTTACGCACTCCATCCGATGTACTATCTTTTCGTTCTCGCTTTCATGTTGATGCTTTTTTTTCGCTAACAGACTCACGGTGCTGTGGTGTAGGGGTTATTTTCATATCTCCCGCGTTTCGCAATGGAGCGCATTGCACATACGGTCCTGACGGGCGGGTTATTGCGGTGGATTTGTTCTTAGAAGGGCGGAAGACTCGTTTCGTGAACGTGTATGCTCCAGTTACAAGGGCACTCACCAATGACTTCTTCAAATCCATTGCGCCCTTCTTTCTGGATTCCACCCCTCATGTTTTGTTGGGAGATTTTAACTGTGTCCTAGATTCGGAGCGAGACCTTAGAGGACCAGGGCAGGGCTCATCCTGCTACCACGCAAAAGAGCTACGGAAACTCGTGCGCCAGGTCCACCTCTCGGATGCGTGGGTGGTGCTACATGGAGATGAATTTATGGCCACTCGCACGAGCACACGTAGCTCTAGCCGTATAGATAGAGTCTACGTCCCTCCCTGTTTGATGCCCCTCCTGGTCTCCTGCGAGGTGCTAAATCTCCCGCAAGATATGACAAAGTTTAGTGATCATGTACCTGTCATGGCCACATTGAAATGTTCAGCAGGCCGCCCGACGCGCCCGAATCTGTGGCGTATGGACGCATCGTTAATGCTGGATGGCAAGAGTGTCAGCGACATTCGGGCGGAAGTGTCGAACTCTATTGCTGACATTAACCAGCTGTCACCCGAGGGGTGGGACAACCTCAAGACCGAATGGCGGGCAATTCTCGTCCGGGCAGGAAAGAAGAAAAGTGCACGGCGTACCGCTGCGCTGAACGATGTACTAAGAAGGATGAAGATAATTCAAAGGGCCGACGAGTTATCGTTCGCCATGCGAGAATACCTGGATATCTTGAGGATAAGATATCACCGCATCCTGCAAGATGGGTACCAGGATACACAAAGCAGGGATGCGCCGCTCACAGCCGAGTGCACGGCGGATTTGATGCACAGTCGAAGCACGCGCAGGCACGATGGCCGGACAGAACGGGTGGAGAGTGTGGACATGGGCGAGGGCACAATTTTGGAGGATCCGGCTGTGATCGCGCAAGTCTTTCGAGAACACTTTGCCGCGCGATTTACGTCGGCCTCCCGAAACGAAGCTGATGGAGAGACAGATATTGCCTCCTTCTGTGACGACTTACCAGCTCTGCCCGAAGCCGAGGGTGCGGCACTTAGTGCCCCAGCGTCACGCACAGAAGTGTTGGAAGCCTTAAGAGACATGACACACTCATCCGCGCCCGGTCCGGACGGCATTATGGCGGCCTTCTACTGGCAATTCTTTGATGTTCTTGGCGGCCTGATAACTACCTTGGTCAACATGGTCATCAGGGATGGACGGAAACCTGCATCCTTCTCAGCAGGACGCATAATTTTGATCCCCAAAGAAGGAGCATCGCCGTCATCTCCAGAGGCATGGCGACCAATAACGTTATTAAATAGTGATTACAAGTTGGTTACTTCTCTGCTTGCCAAGCGCCTCCGGCCCTTTTTGGCAGATTTAATCTGCCCCTATCAATCGTCGGCGGTACCGGGACGCTCCGTATTTGCAGCGCTCACGTTCACCCGGGACGTTTTCGCATATGCACAGGAGAAAAGAGTGAGCGGAGTGTTTGTTTCACTGGATCAGGCTAAGGCCTTCGACAGGGTCGAACACCCATATTTATATCAAGTTTTAAGGTCCTATGGGATCCCAGAAGAAGTCATAGGGATCATAAAGCTTCTGTATGAAGATGTGTCGTGTGACATGTTATTGAACGGGGAGTTGCTCCCCAATTTTGCGGTAACCCGAGGAGTGCGGCAGGGTTGCCCATTGTCTCCAGCACTGTTTGTCCTGTCACTGGACCCACTGCTGCGGCGCGTCGTCAGCGAGCGTCGCATCCGCGGCTTTCCGGGGATAGGACAAGACGGGGTGAAGATAATGGCGTACGCCGATGATATCTCCCTGTTTGTGCGTGATGGACAAAGCCTGCAGAGGTTCATGACAGTCTTTAGAGAATATGCATCGCTCTCGGGAGCAAAACTGAATGTAGGAAAAAGTCACGCTCTCCGCTTTGGCAGCTTCCAAGAGGCACTACCAGAACCGATCCCCTTGGTAGAAGCTGTTAGGGTACTGGGAGTACTCTTTCAAGAAGGAGGAGTATCCCCAGCTACTTGGACCCTGAGTATCGACAAAGCCAACAGGGTTTTCGCAAACGCTGCGCGGTTTGACTTGTCAACGGCCGCCAAAATTGCGGTAATTAAGAACAGCGCGCTTGCCTTTGCGTTCTACGTGGCAAGAGTGGCAGTGATGCCAAGGCGCACGGCAGGGAGACTCTCCTCCCTTGTAGGCACTTTCCTCTGGGGAGGACAGACAGCCCTAGTGGCGCGACATCTTGTGCAACTTCCCCGTAGTAGAGGAGGCCTCGGTGTACCGTGCGTCCAAACGGTTGCGCGGACTATGCTGACCAAGCTTGTCGTCGGACTTTTGGACCAAGCAGATTACCCAGGACGGCCCCTGCTCTTGTACTGGCTAAGCACTGCGAGGAGGGCCTTCACCCCTCAAAGACATTTGGGGCCGCGAGCAGAAACGCCGCACCCTTTCTACCAAGCGGCCGCCAGGTTCCAGGAAACGCTTAATGTAGAGCTGCCAGAGGTAAACATAGAGGAAGTGCCGCCAACCGAGATAAGCGCCCTCATGGCGTGTGCTCGCCTCAGCGCAGAAGAGGCGGAGCGAACCGATTCTAGGAGATGGAGAACATGGGCAGCAAGCACAATGCCAGACCAAGTTAAAGACTTCGAGTGGCGACAGCGGTGGGGCGTACTCCCGACCCGGGATCGCCTCTATCGATGGGGGGTTGTCCCCAACAATCAGTGCCCGCAGTGCGGAGCACCGGAGATTGGCGATCATTTCGCTTTTGAGTGTCGGGTGTCAAAGGTTATGTGGCACCTAGTACACCGTATGTTTTCGGTGCGGAGAAACCAACCGCGGGGTGCATTCGCGCGGCTAGTTGTGGCATGTACCCTTTTTGTCTTGTGGAAGCGCCGCTGCCTGGCGGAAGCACGCAGGCAGCCAGTACGAGCCATGTACCCGGCGCTGCAGAGCCTGCGCCTCCTGCTCTGGGAATACCTGTCAGAGCGGCTCGAACTAGACGGGGAGGCGCGGTTTCTGCAGCGTTGGCACACACGGTTCTTTGTTGTGAGACCAAATGGGCTAACGATGCCGACATTGTTGTATTGATGACCACATGTAACGCGCGTTGGATCATAACATGTATGCATGTACATCCCCCCCCTTTTTTTTCCCTTTCCCCTTCTAGTGCATTGGGATGGAGAGATTTGAGTGGTTCTCCCATTATTATTGTATATCCCTTTTTTGTACCAATTGATTGAAATTGTATAAAGGATAAGCAGACTCTGATACGAAGATAAGACTGTTAATGTAAAGTGACTTACAACATCTGTATTGTATTGGCACATTATTCGGTATCCTTTACATATAAGTGTATGTATATTGTGGTTCACATTGTCAATGTATCGTGCTCTATCAGTTTGGAAGTCAATAAACTTCTCTTTGTGTGTATATGCTTTTATGTACATTGCCATTCCAAATTGTATATATCATCATCACGAACAGCCAAATATTATTCTGTATGTAAATACTGATTTGTGATGTATTTGTTCGTTAGGATGTATTTTATGTGCACTTTTCTTTGTTGTTTAATCATGTGCATTTCCTGTTTTGGCCATTTGTCGCCGCTGATGTGAATGTCTAATGTCTAATAAAACTTTTTCTAAACACAGCTCATTTGACAACTGAAACTGTTTCGAACAAATCTGAAATTCTGCTTTAGGACTCGAACAGTATATCCGAATATTACACGTTGAAAAGAAATAATTCAAAGCAAAAGACAGCAAATGCTCTCTGGACTGTAAATCTGGAGAAATGGAAGGTTTATTGAAAGTCTCTGAAATTATGCATTTTAGTGCCGAAGGTCTATTTCTTCTATGCCAAACCTCAAGATCCTCTGCCGTTAATCATTTCACTCAGACCTCACGCGCTGTGCGGCAAACAGCGTTCCAACAGCAACTCATTTTCACTCTGAGCTGTCATCGCTGTCGTCTTCATGAAGTTTCATCCGAACTGGTCTTGACAAGGTCCTCGAACATAGTGTCCGGAGATCTACTAGGTGGCGTGACGGGGACGAAGTCACTCTTACTGAAGACAGAGACTGCAGGCGCGCAAACAGGCCGCCAAGTCCAACGAATGATGAAAAGCTTGACGAGCCCGATACGGAGCAGCTTGCCATGCATGGAAGCGATCCAAGATCGAATTGACAGAATCGATTGCGGCTTCGCCTGATTGCTCACGCTCGTGAAACTTAGTTCTAGTGCAGTTTCATATTGCAATTTTTAAAACTATTCCTATCGGGAATATCTCCAGCGAATTTTAGCCTATGAACTCTGGCTCTGCAATTTGACCTTCAAACAAGCGACAATGTGAGCGAGTGAAAAACTTTGCTGAGTAGAGATAAGGGAAGGAGGGGGGGGGGGGGGGTTTAGGTGGGGTCCCTAATCCGGGACTCCATCGGCTGCCGCTTCTATCCGCACACGTGTCATGAGGGCCCATTGGGCCTCTAGTCCAGAGCTGGATAGGGCAGTCTACCACCTCCTAATTGTTGCCACTGCGTTTTGGTCATCTGGAGAATTGTGGAGGCAGGCCTGCCTTCTTCCCGCAATATTTGCATTTGGGGTCGCAGAACCGGGCTGGTGTGTTATATGTACCTGTCTGTAGGTGGTGGTGGCAAAACATTTATTGTGGGAACGAGGGTACATTACAAGGATTGAGGTGGTTTCTGATCCCGGCTGGTGTCTCTCAGGCGGTACCTGGCAGCGACCGCTTCAGCCCAGTCAACCAGCATCTTTTGCGCTGCTGGGTCCGAGCTGGAGACCGCGATCTCCGAACCATCTTGGTCCGTGAGGCCCCAATGGGACGGTGGCTTGAAATCTTCGCATAAAAACATTGTGTGATTGAAGGGGGCTCTAGGTGCGCATGTGGGGTCGTACCGGCCCGGGTGTGCCAAGGCCAACGAACCTGGGGAGGGAAAGATTTTGGCTTGTAGCTGTCGCCAGATTATTTGATGGGGTTTTGAGAGAGACATGACATTGCCTTGCTAAGCAACTCGGGAGATGAACTGCAAATAATGATTGATGACCTAGACAGGAAAAGTAGAAAGGTAGGCTTGAAAATCAATATGCAGAAGACTAAGGTAATGTTCAACAGCCTCGGGAAGGAACAGGAGTTTACATTAGGTAGCGAAATACTGGAAGTAGTAGGCGAATATAACTACTTAGGACAGGTAGTAACCGCAGATCCGGACCATGAAAAGGAAATAACAAGAAGAATAAGATTGGGATGGAGCGCATTTGGCAAGCACTCGCAGATTATGACTAGCAGCTTACCGGTATCGCTCAAGAGGAAAGTATACAACAGTTGCATCTTGCCTGTACTCACCTATGGGGCTGAAACGTGGAGGCTAACCAAGAGAGTTCTACTTAAGTTGAGGACAACCCAGAGGGCTATGGAACGAAAAATGGTAGGGGTAACATTAAGAGATAGAAAGCGTGCAGAGTGGGTCAGAGAAATAACGCAAGTTAACGACATTCTAGTGGAAATTAAGAAGAAGAAATGGACATGGGCAGGACATGTAGTGCGAAGAGAGGATAACCGATGGTCGCTGAGGGTAACAAACTGGATTCCAAGGGAAGGAAAGCGTAGCAGGGGGCGGCAGAAAGTTAGGTGGGCGGATGAGATTAAGAAGTTCGCAGGGGTCAAGTGGATGCAGCTAGCACAGAACCGGGTTAAGTGGAGAGATATGGGAGAGGCCTTCGCCCTGCAGTGGGTATAATCAGGCTGATGATGATGATGATGATGAGAGAGATGTGCAAGATGTAAGAGTCTTTGTTCATAGTAGTGAAGTATTATGTCATGATAGGTGAGAAGTCTGTCCCGCGTGCTTCCCCAGTCTTCGGTATGCCCCGCTCGGTTGACGTGCGCTCGAGCAGTTGAGTGGGCTGCCTCATTACCGGGGTTGCCTGCATGGCCTGGTACCCAGACGATGTGAATGGGTCGGGGAGCTGTGGAGCCAGAGGTTAAGATTTGATGGGGGACTGGGTGTATTTTAGCCGGTTTAGAATCGCTGAAAATGAGTGTGGCAGTGGAAAAGGGGATGGATAGCGCTATGGCTGCCTCTTTGGCTTCTGTCGACGATATCGCTTTGACAGAGGCAGAAACTGTGTGATTGAAGTTATACGAAATCACACTGATGAGATATACCGTGGGGTGACTGTATTCTGCCGTGTCTACGTAGGCCACTTCGGTGTCAGTCGTGTGGGCTTTGTGTAACGGCTTGGCTTGAGCTTCTCGGCGTGCTTTGTGGTGAGCAGCGTGCATATTTTAGGTAGGGGTTGTACGGTAAGGTTGTCCGGGATGTGTTGGGGAACTAGGTGGCTGTTTTCAGTGGGTGGACCAATTGGTTGGAGTTTTAGCGCGGCGAGGATGAACCTGCCCGTCTCTGCGGAGGAGTCTGTTGATCTGAACAGTGCGATGAGCTTCCACTAGTTCTTGGATTGTGTTGTGTACTCCCATGTTTAGGAGGCGTGTGGTAGGAGTATGTTTCGGGAGGTTAAGTGCTGTTTTGTATGCCTGACGAATGAGTGCGTCCAATTTCTCCGTTTCTGCCTTTGTAAGGTGGAGATACGGGAGTGAATAGACCATTCGGCTGATGACGAATGCCTGTACAAGGCGCCGGAGATAGTGCTCTCGCATGCATCTGTGCCGGTTCGCTATTCGTTTGATGAGTCTGATAGTTTGATGGGTGGTGATGATCAGTTTCAGGATAGTTTCTGTGTTGAGTCCATTATTTTGCAGGAACATTTCCAGAACTCGAAGTTTGCTGACCTCGGAGCCCTTCTATGGTGATGTGTATGGAGGCATGGAGGCATGTTTTGCTTGGTAAGGCGGGGGTTCGGGTGGAGCAACAGGAGTTCGGATTTGGTGGGGAGCACGCTAGGCCGATGGATGCTGCGTGCGTTGTCATTACGTCCGCTCCTGCTTGAAAAGTGTCCTCCATGTTTCTTACATTTCCCGTGGTTGTCCACATGGTATCGTCCGCATAAAGGGTATGGGAGAGGTTTGGGATTTGTGTTAATTTGTGGGCCATCGGGATGAGTTTGATGTTAAATAGTAGGGGGGAGAGGACTGATCCCTGCGGTATTCCACGATTGCCTAGAGAGAAAGTGGGGGATTCTATAGGACCGAGTTTGAGTTCCGCAGTACGGTCGCGGAGAAAGGCTGCGATATCATAGTGGGTGCGTTCTCCTACCCTAGGCTGGAGAGGGCGTCAAGGATTGAGTCATGTTGTATATTATCAAATGCTTTGGTGAGGTCCAGAGCCAGTAAGGCTCTCGTGCGGTTTCGATGCAGCGGATGTAGAATTTCTTCGGAAATTTGAAGCATGATGTCTTGCGTGGATAGGTGGCTTCTGAATCCCAACATCGTGTGTGGGAAGAGATTGCGAATATACATGTGGTTGTGTAATCTGTTGAGGATTACATGCTCGAAACGTTTTCCCATGAATGATGTGAGAGAGATTAGTCGGAGGTTGGTTATGTCTAGTGGTTTGCCTGGTTTGGGAATAAAGATGACTCTTGCGTGTGTCCATTCCTGGGGGAGAGTACCTGCCTTCCAGTGCTTGTTGAAGAAGTCTGTCATGGCTTAGACAGAATGGTCATCGAGGTTGCGCAGAGCTTTGTTTGTTATCCCATCTACTCCCGGGGCGGACATAGTGCGGAGTTTATGCATCGCTGCTCGAACCTCCCATGTCGCTATGTCTGCATCGAGATCGGGGTTGGGCTTGCCCATGTATGAAGGGAGGATAGTTCCTGGCGTAGTTGTGAGGTACTTGACTTTTAGGGTTTGCATTAAAATGTCATCATCCATCTTTAAGCTGTGGATCAGACGAGTTGCGTTGCGGTGTTGAAAGCTGTTTGTGTGATTAGGTTCTAGAAGGCACCTCAGAAGCTTCCACGTGTCTCGCAGTCCGAGGTTGCCTTCCAAGCGGTTGCACACTTGTCCCCACTGTTGTTGAGTTAGTTGCGCTGCATGTGACTCTATGTCTTTAATCAAAGCTGAGATCTTTCTTTTCAAGGATCGGTTATGCTTGTTTTTTAGCCATCGCTTTTGCAAGTTTGTGTACCTCCCACATATGTAGAAATGGGCTATCGGTGATGTCTGACTATTTGGTGTTCGGGACCTCCGACGTGGCCATAGCTATGTCGCGGTTTAAGTTATTGACCCAATTTACGAGGTGATCTATTTGAGTGGGGGCATCTTTTCGGAGCTTTCGGAACTTGTCCCGATTTGTTATTTTGAGGCGCTTTTTGACATATGGGGCGATGGATCTTAGAGAGAAGGAAGTTTGGATAATGTAGTGGTCGCTCTCTAATGATGTCTGCGTGTTCGACCTCTGGCAATGTGGGAGATTTTTTGTTCGTGTAAGATCAGGGCTAGTGTTTGAGTTCGTCGCCATCTAACTTCCTCCGCTGTGAAGAGCCCCTTGGCTGCGGGTGGATATTTTCTGCGGGAGAGTCTGCAGTGCTGTAACCTCTCCGAGTACGTCTCCAGAGGGCCGGGATAGGGAGGTGTGGAGCACGGAGGGGTCGAGTCACGGGAGACGAGAGCACGGGCAGTGGTATGGGCGCACTCGTTCCCTTCCACGCCTTGATGTCGCGGTGTCCAGACGACGCATTTGTCTTGTTCGGGGTGTCCATAGATATTCAATATTCTGGCTGCCTGATGACGCATACGTCCTTTGATGTAGTTGTGGTAGGCAGCCATAGAATCTGTGATTATATAGGCGCAGGTCGTATGCCTGGCAGCTAAAGCAATGGCCACCTCCTCCGCCATTCCTTTATTGTCATCGCAGACGGCGAAGGCATCAACCAATTGTTGTTGGTGATTCACAACCGCTACCATGTACCCCATTCTAACTTTGCTGCGTCTACGCAGTAGGGTTCAGTGTCTGTCCCGTACTTTTCCTGGGTGCATTTGGCCCGCGCCTTCCGGCGCCCTTGGTGGAACAGAGGATGCATATTGCGGGGTGTGGGATTGGCTATGAACGAGTTTGACTACCCGGGCTGTATAGCCTGTTTTTTTTTTACGAGACCTTGCGGGCTAGTCAGATTAAGGTCCATAAAAACGGTGTGGCCCGTGCGGGTTGCTGCCAGTTGATTAATCTCGCTGCCGTGTTGGGCGGAAAGGAGTTCTTCGGCTGTATTGTGCACCCCTAATTGCAAAAGGCACTCTGTGGAAGGGCTTTGTGGCAGGCCCAGAGCCTTTTTAACTGCTTTTCGTATAATGACGTCAATTTTCTTACAGTCTCCCATTTTGAGGTTCAAATACAGTGTCGAATACACAGTTCTTTTAATGATGAATGCTTGAACCAGGAGCCGGGTGTCTTATTTGAGCATACCCTTGTTGTTTGTAGTGACCCTGGCTATCATACGCGCAACTTGCACATTGGTGCTTGTGAGCCGAGTGAGGGTGTACCCATTTCAGCCCCTGTCATTGATGTAAAGCCTAGAACCCTGATAGTGTCCTTCTGTAGTATTGGGCCTCCATTAAGGTTGACTTCAACAGTGGGTCTGCGTTGGCGGGAGCTGTGTAGTACCAGCAACTCCGACTTTTCAGGGGAGCGAGTAAAGCCGCAGTTAGCGGCGTAGACTTGCACGATGATTACGGCCTCTTGAAGATAGTCCTCGATTCCCGCGGTAGAATAGGCCGTGGTCCAAATAATGATGTCATCCGCGTAGAAGTCGTACCGCAGATGCGATACCTGATTTATCTGGGCTGGGAGTTACATTAAAGCAATATTGAAAAGTAAGGGTGATAGAACAGCACCCTATGGCGTGTCGCGTGTGCCTAGTTGTATTTGGCTGGGTTGTCCCAGACCGAGGTCGGCATAGACGGTACGACAGTGAAGAAAAATGTTACATATGCATAAGTTCTTCTCGTCACGCGAGCGTGCCAGCTGGTGTCGAGACGAGGAGCGGAGAAGGTAGCGAACATTGCTGTTAGTGGTGTCAGGTCCAAAATTTCAAGGGAGCACTTAAGTAATCTTATATGCAGCAAGGCGGAAGCATTTTGGTCTCCCTGCTGCTATCCTTGAAACGCCCCCAATTCCTCGCGAAAGAGTGGAACAGAGTCTCTCTCTTTCTCTCTCTCTCTCCCTCTCTCTCTCTCTCTCTCTCTCTCTCTATATATATATATATATATATATTTAAAGAAGGAGGCTCTCTTCTCCTGTCTTTGTTTAGAGAGAGAGAAAGAGAGAGAGGGAGAGAGAGAGGGAGGGAAAAAGACACTCGTCCCTTTTCTACCTCTTTCCCTCCTTTGTAAAGAGAGAGAGCGAGAGTAGAGGAAGTGGGTAACTCTTTCTCTCTCTCTAAACAAAGACAGGGGAAGAGAGCCTCCTTCTTTAAATATATATATATATAGAGATAGAGAGAGAGAAAGAGAGAGAAACTCTGTCCCACTCTTTCGCGAGGAATTAGGGGCGTTTCAAGGATAGTAGCTGGGAGAC
This sequence comes from Amblyomma maculatum, assembly GCF_055883805.1. Taxonomy (NCBI): domain Eukaryota; kingdom Metazoa; phylum Arthropoda; class Arachnida; order Ixodida; family Ixodidae; genus Amblyomma; species Amblyomma maculatum. The sequence continues at coordinate 45,673,695 of NC_139353.1, read as the reverse complement.
CAAAATGCTTTCGCCTTGCTGCATATAAGATTACTTAAGTGCTCCCTTAAAATTTTGGACCTGACACCACTAACAGCAATGTTCGCTACCTTCTCCACTCCTCGTCTCGACACCAGCTGACACGCTCGCGTGACGAGAAAAACCTATGTATATGTAAATTTTTTCTTCGCTGTCGTACCGTCTATGCCGACCTCGGTCTGGGACAACCCAGCCATATACAACTAGGCACACGCGATACGCAACAGGGTGCTGTTCTATCACCCTTACTTTTCAATATTGCTTTAATGTAACTCCCAGCCCAGATAAATCAGGCATCGCATCTGCGGTACGACTTCTACGCGGATGACATCACTATTTAGACCACGGCCTATTCTACCGCGGGAATCGAGGACTACCTTCAAGAGGCCGTAATCATCGTGCAAGTCTACGCCGCTAACTAATTTCTCGCGAAAGAGTGGAACAGAGTCTCTCTCTCTTTCTCTCTCTCTCTCTCTCTCTCTCTCTCTCTCTCTCTATATATATATATATATATATATATATATATATATATATATATATATAAAGAAGGAGGCTCTCTTCCCCTGTCTTTGTTTAGAGAGAGAGAAAGAGTGAGCCACTTCCTCTACTCTCGCTCTCTCTCTTTACAAAGGAGGGGAAGAGGAAGAAAAGGGACGAGTGTCTTTCTCCCTCCCTCTCTCTCTCTCTCTCTCTCTCTATATATATATATATATATATATATATATATATATATATATATATATATATATATATATATATTTACCACTGCAATAATGACAGTGGTAAATAAAAGAAGCAAAACAAGTAAGCATATCAAGATAAACATATTCAAAAGTAAAAATTACAAAGACATCGCGGCAGGGCTATGCTTTCACATTCTCCCTGCAAAAGTTTTGTAGTGACTTTTTTCTTTATAACTATAACTAGACGTCTAAACGTATTCCAACGGTTTCAAGACATGTTCCTTTGTCCTTTTTTATTGTTATTTCCTTTCGGCTTTGCTATTTCACTATTACGAACGTTTTTTTTTTTTTCTTTTTCTTGTAGCTGTTATTATTCCGCGTTTAGTTTATAAGCCCCTTGTGCCTTGTTCTCGGCATACTAATGTTCCTAATATTTTACTTGCAGTTTTCTTAGAATATCAGCCACAGTATGATGCCTTAATTTCGTGAGACATATTCTATCTGTTCCTTCCGAAGCTGCCGCACACACAGCCGATTCTTCATGACATTACTTCATGTAAGCCACCAATTTTATAAATCGGCATAGACCACGTTAATGTGTTTATCCAGCCTTTTCTCTGTATTTAAGCCCTTTCTAAGGGATTTGGAATAAGGTACCTAGACAGAAACTGGAGTATATTTGTCTAGTAGTAACGTCGCTTCCTTGCGCACTCTTTGCTGACAACACAATTTGAGCATAGGGATATTCACTATGCGAAAATCGGTGGGCAGATCGTGCAGCCACTTTACACGAATTCAGTTTCACCGGAGAAACTTGTAAGTCTAAATTTAATCCACGTCTTGAAACCGAACACACATGTTGAGGCAAAAACTGATGACGCGCAGAGTAGGCGTCACCTTCTGTGCATGTATACGAACATGTAACGTGCTCTTAGGCGCCGCCATTACATTTCACTTTGCGGGGTTTCGTGCTGTGCGCAAAATCCCGTCTGTCTGCAAGTAGCAGAGAATTTTCCTCTGCAGAAGAGTGGATTCGAAACCGAATTTCACTATATTTCAGGGTTCTTGCCACAGTATCAATGGGATGTCTTTGTACTGTCACTTCCGCGTCGTATGTTTGCGATGAATGCATCTTCAAGCAGATTATCCCATATATTTAAAGCCCTTCTTCAAGTACCTTGCTTGGAAAGAGTTCGATTAAATTTGTAACCAGACATCATAATGAAAATGAGGAACTGCAATCAATGGCCATGTCAGAGAAGATGGAAATAGTGTTTAAGTGCCTATACCGAAACTTCATTTCCATCGTCGGAGCTATAAACCCTTGTGGGCGTTAAAGCATCATGTCTAACTACTTGAGCATCGTCATCGACGATGTTTCCTGACTCGAAATACCGTACTAGTTTCTCGTTGCATTCATGATAAAATGCAAAACCACTAGCCGTTTTTGCTGCCGCGGCTATCCGGGATCAATCTAGCGTGTCATTACAGCAGCAGCAAGCTCAACGCGGCAACGTCTCACTGGGCGTTTGCAACAATGTTTATTTTTTGCTCTTTTACCCAGCTTCCGTTTGCGCAGTGAGACTAATAACAAACGTGCTGGCCCTTTCTTTATTTAGTAACACGAGCTCTACGCCAATTAGTAAAAAGAGCGTTCACTTCCAAGCGCAAATTCGCGCGCTAATGGCGAGAGTAATTAAGCGAAATATGCGTCACGTAGCGCGAAGCGAATTTTTTTTTTGTATTACCTAAAGGTAAGTAATTGGGAAATGCAATTCCGCACACTTCAGACTACAAAATAATGGCGCTTCGTCTTTCTAGACATTAGCGAGCGTGATCAAAATACCAGTGGAGGAATTCATTTATAGCTGTTTATCCACCGCGGTGCGGGAACAATCGAGAAGTTCGAAGAAAAAAAAAAGAAAACATACTTTTAACTACCTCCTAGGAGACACAAATCAGGAATCCTAAGAGAATGGTGAGCAGAGAATGAAGGCTCACTGTCTATTATAATTTTGCCTGCATCTCGAGCGCTTGCGAGCCGATTTTAATCGCTTTAAGAAAAAATAATGTCTGTATTACATGAACCACCTAAATACTGCTGAACGAATTCATTCAAGTATTTGCAAACGCCTTATCTCTTTTGGCTGGTCAAGGCTAAAGGACTTATGAAGTACTACCAGGAACGAAAGTTTCGAGGACACATCATCGTGAATTGTTTCTTTCAGGTTTGCCCTGCAAAACTCACCTGGATAACGGCACATTTACGAGCTCTCCTATATATCAATAAATACTTCTAGTTTAGTTGCCCCCGTCGATTGCGAGGTTCAGCCACGTTTTTCATGCCACAGAATACCATGTTTATTCATTATTATTTGTTCATTTCTCTGTTTACTGAATGTAGTTGGGCATTTCCCCTTTCTTCAGTGATTATTCTCAGAAAGCTCTGCCGCTGAACTGCAACAGTTGGCACAGCTAAAGCCGCTAGAGCATTTGATGAAATATCACTGAGTAGTTAGTAATGTGCAACCAGCTATTCAACGATAGCTGTATGAGGTGACGATAAGTGATTGTGATTTATTGTAATATTCTCTCAGAGCGTGCGTGATGTTACTATATTCTTCTACTCGTTACGTCATATATGTGTATCCTCAGGAGGTATTTCTGCAAACAAATCTACGAGAAGTACGAATGATTATATCGGCAAGACTGAACTGTTCCCGATGTTGTCGCCACTGGCAACGACACAGAGATACCTGCATTCGAACAACCCCTCAGCAAACGAATGTTATGAGGGTTTTATGAAATGGCAAAACGAAAATTCATCTGCCCGCACCACTGACATGCAGGACACCAAGTGAGTTCAAATGAACAAAAAGGATCCGAGTCAAATAAAAAATGTCATGAAGAAAACAAAAAAGAATCTTCCATCAGTGAAACCTGAGCATTGAGAGAAAGCGGAGCTTGAAAGTTAATACTCGTTGTTGTTTTTAAACACAGGTGTAATTAAATTAAGTTTAGACTCCTCCTTGAGTTGTGCTCGTTTACATGTATTTTTGTCTAAAGTTGAATATTAATCTTAATGTTGAATAGTTAGTTCTTCACTTGTTGTCATGACAAGATGAATTTTTCAAGTTGCTTGATGACTAGCAACGTGGTTTTAATATCAAGATATTTACGTTAAGTTCAAGTTACATTAAGTTAAAATAAGTTCCAGAATAGGTGTCCGAGAAATGAGCGTAATCTGGGGCATGATAACTTGACAATCTAAAACAGCCAGAGCGATTACTGCCTTTCCTCCTCTCTGATTAACTTGTTATTTTTCTCAAGATTTATGCTGTTCTCTTTTCTTTATTGCTTCATTTTCACGGTTTTTCGCCTAATCGTTGTGTCCATTTGTGTGTGTATTAGGTATATCCAGTATTTGTTCTAATGAGGTGGAAATTAACATTTAGTTTTCCCTTTTCTCGTCTTTATTCAGATTTTCCTTTTTCTGCGTGTTTTGTTTCCTTTTGTAAAATATCTTTGCTTAGGGTTTTCCTTTTCTGCATGCTTTGTTTCCTTTTGTACACATGCAAGAAAATTGCGCCCATTTCATAAAATACTCATCACTGCCAGCAATAGTGCATCGGCAAGGTTGCCATTACCACTGCGCTACTGAATTTATTCCGAGATGTATTCCAGTTATCTACATTTCTTGGCGTCGCGAAAAAACAAAGTTTCAACAATTGCCAGCCATGGCACAATAATCATAGAAATGAGTTCAATTCTGAGATTGATCTGAAATATATCAATGTTAGTGACTGTCTTCTTTATTTGTGCACATTTTGACCACTATTCCTAACAGATCAAGAATATTCTGTTTTTCTGCAATAAATTCCTCCTGTATTCCTGGTGATTCGTTAAAGATAAAGCTGTATCATCACGAACACGATGCTAGGCATATGACAATATCTTATCTCTTACTAGCAGTGCATCAGTGTGTCGATTATCGGGCACATACCATGCAGGTCCAAAGTTTTTAGTAACACTCGTCTCACACTTATACCGGTTTCTATTAGGCGAACAGGAGCACCTTTAGCTGCACTGACAGTGCTCTCGCGAGTTTCAGCGCCTACCAGTAGTCGAACAGGAGCAGTAGCGTTGTGTTCTATTGGCAGAGGATGGCGCGCTTTTGGGGTCCCGAGGGCAGCCGAGAGCAGTCCTCGGTGATCCGTCGCCAGCGGTGGAGTACAGGAAGAACGGAGGAAGTCACGTGACCTTTATGACGTCACTTCTCGTTATTCGCCCGGAGCCCGGGCCCGGGCAGGCCCGGGCAGGACGGTCGAGAAAAATGGCGGAGGACAGCAGCGGTAGCGTTCGGCAGGCGGATACGGGCAACGCGAGCGCGGGAAAAGTTTGATCACATGACGCCTGACGTCACGCGCTCCCCCTCGATACGCTGCTCTCCGAGCAGCGTGAATGTTCCGTTGGTGACACGAGAACCCGCGTCCCCAGTGCTCTTGTGCGCCCAAGTGTAAAGGAAGAGTGGTTCTGGAGGGTTCACGACTCAAGGGCGATTCGTATATTCCCTAGCACTCCATACATGAAAACAAAAATTCAGTGTTAAAACTTCAATGTTCAACAACCAAACAAACATTCTTCTCTTGTCCCCCACAACAAAGAAGCGGTGTAATATAATGTGAGTGGCCATAGCTTTGTTCAGCGCTGCACCGTGTTGCTCACGATACGAGCTAATCAAGAAACTTTAAACTGCATGGCGAGACTATATTGGTTTTTCTGTGCTCCACAGAGCCATCAGCATGCAGCCTAATTACGGATGAGTGTCGTCAACTCTCGTGTAAAAGAAGAACTTGGGAAGAACTAGGTCACCGCCGCGCGCAATTGATCTCAGAGGCCATGCTCCAGGTACGACCGTTTCCGAGGAGAGCGCGCGCTCTACTCAAGGCCATGCTACAGACAAGACGAAAACTGAAGGAGCAAGGTTGCCACAGTGGTCGCATATAAATTATTACTAAACTTCTACACTACGCAAACCGTACTGGAGTCTTATCAAAGTGCCGTCATCGTAACCTGGAATAAATTAAAAAACGGGTCGTAAAAAATATGCGTGTGATTTCATGTCAAAATATTGACGTAACCGTTTCATGTGCAACGTTCAGAATAGTGTCACATCATTTCGCTTTCCCTTAGCATCCACCTGAAAATCAAGGTAAAGGCTAGTTACCTACAGGGATTCGAACCGGCAAAACATCTATTCCAATTCTATGCTGTTCATTGTAGGCTAGGCGTCCATTGAGTAGTGAGACGGGCACTGCGCACTCATTTATTTAAAAAGAATGTCAACTACAACACCTGACCCTTCGCTAAACTATATATCTCACTCTCTTAACTCTCAAAATTCCCGGAATAAAAAGCTGGTGTTTAAGGCGCTATCGCATCTACTCCTAGGTAGAGCTTAAGCATATGCTTAACTTTCTCTTGCCTGCCGTAGATACTTATTACCGTTTTGCTTGCTAATATTGGGCTCCAGCTTGTCTCGATATTTATGTTTTGTTATGCGTTGGCCACTTCTTCTATACGTTGATCCGTTACTATGCGTCTTTCTCCATAAGGTTGTTTTTCTTCGTATTTATTTATTTAATGCCTAAAGTAAGCTAAATAGGACCATAACATTTAGAACAGGTAATAATGAGTAGATCTTGCTATCCAAAATTTGTTCTTTACACACTATTATCACTTCTTCAGGCGTATTCTATCCTTTGAAGTTGTTGCCAAACACACTGTAAATAACACCGCAGGAAATACGTAGCAAATCATCAAATAAAAGAAGGCCTTTTCTATATTCGCTTTCTCTAGGAATATACTACATATGTACTCATTTTAACAGAGCAGTATACAATGCAACACATTCGTCCACACAGGTAAATTTTGTAAGTCGGGAATTCGTAGAAGCGGATCACCCTTTCATTGAAAGCGGGGGAAAGAAGAAACTAGTATAAGCGCACCTTTTCTAGAGACGTGAACCCACAGGACCTAAACTGCAGGAATACCCACGTAACTGTATTCAAGTATGGAACATTCTTATGTTGTTCTCTGCAAATTCTGATCGGTATCGTCTGGACCTGACGATCATTATGCCAAATTTGTCTGGATAATTCCGGGTTTTACCATGAAATCGGAAGGCATTCTTTTTTCTGTAAGGTGGTTTCATCTCCGGACGGGGGTCTTAATGAGATTCTACAAAAAAAAAAAAAAAAGTGTGACTGCAAAGAGTTTAGCGCAGCCATTTTCTTGAGCTGTGGTTGAATTTTAATTTGAAGCAACCTTTTTTGCACCTGCAAGCCGACCGAACAACGCCTACTCAGTAATAATAACAGCTCTCAAAATCCTAATCTCACAACATGCGGAGATATATTGCTAGGAAGCGAGAAATTTTACACAAAAAAAATTTTATGCTGGATTAATTTGCCGCGAACGTAAGACGCGGTGAAGCAACAATGGCTAATTGGAGATTATGCTTGTAGTCATGCTTCGACAGACGTCAAAACGTTGCCTGACCCTATGTGGGGCTAAGAATGTCTAACTATTTCGTCGGTTGTGGCAGATAACCCTGAGGAGGCTGGCAGATAGTCCTGAAGAGGCGTTCACATTCTTCGTACCCCACGCTGACCTTCCGCTTTTCCTCTAGCCCCCAAACAATTTGTTCCCCCTTTTTTTTTTTTTTTTTAATTTGTAATATGGTTACGAAAGGTGTCATGAAAACGAACTATCAAGTCACTTAGAAAAAAATGCCCTTATTTCCCTTTCCTGTCCTGGAGAGAGCGACGCATCAGTCACTGCTACAACAATGGAGCGAAGGGTCATTAAGTATTCCTGCAATTAGGCGAATTGTCACCAAGTGTTCCAGCAATATATCGTTTAACAGAGGCAAATCCATTGCCGCAACGAGTAAGTAATCGTGAAATGCAAATTGAACAAAAATAAAAGCGGCTTCATACTGGAATAATTTCAGATATTTGAACATATCGCAATTCATACAGGAATTGAAAAAGAGGACAGTATAAAAATGAGACCACCTAGAACTAAATAATCCTCCCAGCTGACAAAAAAAAAAAAAAAAAAAAAAAAAGATCGACTGGGGTCGAATTTGGATTTACTCCCGGTGATTACTTTGACGAATTTACAAAAATTAAGCAATTGACACTAAGCTGAGGTGTCACACACGAGGCAGAGTTTGCAGAAAGGTGAAGGCAGGCGTAGCCACGTAAAAAAAAAAATGTCGATCGAGATACGAAATTCTAGCGCATAAGCTCTTAGGTCATGATGGTAAGTGTCGCCATTCTACTGTGCAGCGTGAAGACGATAAAGCAGAGGCAATCAGAAAACCAAGAAGAGTTCGTTTCGTCTTATCATCCAGACGTGGCCGCCGAAGCGGGCTCAGGTGGGCGAGCCGAGTTGCAACTCTTTTGCTAAGCCCCTGATGCCACTTATTTTGTTCGACCTGATACCGTTGCCGTACCCTCCCAGCTAGGTACTTGCTCTGACGCTAGAAATATTGAGCGTTTAGTTTTAGTTATGTTACCAGTCCCCAAAGCCGGTTGGCTGTCTCCTGGGAGGTAGAAGCCAGACGTAGGGTCCCATCTGGACGTGCGTAGTGCGCTGGGATTACGCAAGCCATCCGATGGCGCTCCCCGGCAAAGTACGAGGAAAATTCCAGACAGCTTATGTATAAGGTGTCATTTCTGAATATCTTGCCAGCAGAACGCTGCAACCTCGTCCACAAAGTAATATGCAAATATCAACATGGTCGGATATCTCTACAGGTAACGATGTTCATTTAGTTGTTTGTGGCGCAGGTAGATTGTAACAGCAACAGGCTTTACGAAATATAGCCGGTACGTTTCAGATTAAAAGGCCAGGGAGCCACCGCCGGCTTAATATATTACAGCAGTGCGTACAATACACGTAGGTACTGGGTTATGGCCTCACCGCAACACGCATGTTATAGTTGTATTCTATTGACGGTAAAATAATCTTTTGCTTCCTGTAATCACCTAATTTAGTGCCTTCCTTAGTCAATACCACACGAGAAAAATTCACTGCCGATCAATGAGATTCACGCGGTACACATACAAGGGTATTACTTTTCTAGCACGCTGAATTATATTGTATTCTCAATTATGTAAAGGAGTGAGATACACTAATACTCGTTTTTTTTTTATCATTTATTGCACGGTGATAATTTCCTATTAGGTAACATAGTCCACACGGAATGTTTTCAAATAATCGAGATTTCTTTTAGTAAAAGTGTGGAACTCAGTGGGGTCAACATGGCCGAGTGATCAGAGAAATGGGGACTCCTATGGCACCTACCAGAGGCTGTGACGTTTCCAATATGGTGTGCAAGGGTCCCGTGTGTTCGATTCTCTGCTCACTCTCCTACAGGAAAGCAGTAGCCCGAGTTTGTGGCACCTTCCGAAACGATCATGCCAACTGGTCAAGTAACGTCTCACCCGCTGAACAATCACACGTCCGGCGACTTCCATGAGCTTTAGCTCATGCATGGGCTCCTCAATAACTCGGACGGCAAGTGAAACCTCACTGTACTATGACATCACCACCCTACATTCACACCCTAACTCTCCTTTAACTTCCTCTTCCCTCCTTCCCCAGTGTGTAGTAGCAGGGCAGGGTCTCTTTACCGCCGGCCGACCTCTCCACCTTTTTTCTCATTAAATCTCTCTCTCTCTCTCTCTTTCTCTCTCTCTCTCTCTCTCTCTCGCACACACACACACACGCACATTTTCCGTCTCACTTAGAAGCGCTGTCCTAAATAAGCTGCCCTACAACGATTTCCCCGATAAACTTGTTGCTACTTTGCTTCCCTTTAGGATAAACTTTTATCAGCCCTGTAGGACAGAAACTTCGAAAGGAATTTGCGAACGCATGCATGTAGCGCAAGAGACAGGAGAAAAGCAGACGAGTCTAACCGACATTCCTAAGATCTTCAAGTTCTGCTTCTTCTTGTGCCAACAAACTTTTTTCCCCTCAATCACTTGAGCTTTAGAAGCCCATTAGCTGCGCTTTAAAGAATCTTTTGACAGTAAGCCTCCATTAAAAACGAAAAAGCTCATGAAAGAACTAAAGCTAAAAAGCCGCTTTGTGAGCTCCAAAGCTGATTTGGGCGTTTACATGATAAAAGCTTTGGAAATGCAATGTATTTCGAGTTCGATTAACTCCCTCGGAGACAAAAGTTGCTTGGTGCGCCAAACATTGGCTAAATACTTCGGCATAGTTCTGGCAGGATTTCTTAAGTTCCTTGTTCCTTAGTGTTTCGGTATGTTTGGAAAGTCTGCAGTCATTCAGTTCAGTGCGAACCATGTTTTCTTGATCCTGACACACCACAATATAAATGGGTCAGAAGATATTTTGCATTCCACTTGGCTTAACATTCAATATTGTGGGCTGTGGTATAACGACATTCATGACTTCGACATTTAAGATGAACCGTGTAGTGAAGTCAATATATTCTTTGTATGCCTAATGTCCGTATTTTGCCACTATAACATCCACAGGATTTACACCCTGCCGTAAAAAAAAAAAAAAAAAAAAAAAAAGGAGAGAGAGAGAGAGAGAGAGAAAGTTGCGTTGGGAATGGGGGGGGGGGGGGGGGGGGGGGCTACAACTCGCGAAGATTGCCGCCACGGTTAGTTTATTTTCAGATAATTTTCCGCTTACCAATGCTTTGCAGAGTTTTTGGCCAAAAGTACGTATCTGCAATCTCAGGAAGTTAGTCACACAATTTCCAGTTGTATTCCTTAAAAGAATACTCTAATCAACTGAGCTCGGCCCCAGCAGTTACATAACTATCTAACTCCATACCCGATACCTTCATTAAAAAGACCTGGAGACTTTAAGCCATAAAAGGTTCCAGAAATCTAAAGTATCAGTGCAAATGACGCAGCTGAATATGCTGTCTCATTAGCGCTAACCCCGAACGATCAGCCACGGCCCCTGACAGGTCCAGACCGTGAGGGCAGGTGGCGTGATCTGCCAGCCACCATCTCCGCTCTATTCGACTGATCTAAACCACCAATCGCAGATTAATATGCAATACATGGTCTCTGCACAGTTCTACCCATTCTGCAGCCTCCGAGCGTCTCTTCCTGGACTGTTTCCCCATCCTCTCTTTTGCAACCGCGGCCCCTCTTACCTCCCACCATCTCTTTGTCATCCACCTTTCCCTATTCCTCCCCTTTACCACTGAAACTGATGAGAGTTTCCCTCTTTCCACTTTGTCACCTGCCTACAAAGGCTTTAAGAATACGGTCGGAAAGAATTTTCAGACGGAGGACCTCTAATGATGTCTAATGCTTAAAAATGATATGAATGTGTCATTATCACAGGCCGATTTCAAAGGTAAAAAAAAAAATGCATGGGCACAGTGGATCGCAGATTATAGGTTACGCCGACACTGACTTCAAAGCACAATATACTCCTTCTTATAAGTTGTTTTCAGCACTATTAAAGGCAGGGGCGCCCTTGCCCAACCAGGATCACGCGCACTATGACAGATAATTGTTTTCTTACGCACATCTCGTCCCTGCACACTATAACAGATAATCGGTATTCCTCTATTGCCCCCACCACCCCCTGATTCGGGGGCGAGAGACGCATAGGAGCGCAATTATCTATCATCATCATCATCATTATCATCAACCTGACTATACCCACTGCAGGGCGAAGGCCTCTCCCATATTTTTCCAATTAACCCGGTTCTGTGCTAGCTGCGTCCACTTGACCCCTGCAAACTTCTTAACCTCATCCGCCCACCTAACTTTCTGCCGCCCCCTGTTATCTATTATATTACCCATGATTCTGATTGGGGCCAGGTTGCCCCTGCCTTTTGCAGTGGTGATAACAGCTTCTGCGGCGAGTATATGGGCAGAGTCGTTTTCAGTATTGAAGTCGCTTGTACAAATTGCCTAGTAGGAAAATATTCAATGCAAATTTTCTTATTATAGGTGGATACATTGCTGTCGCAGAAACGTTATAACATGCTTACAAAAATCATGTTGTGGATTCTAATTTAGATCAAAGAGTGAATAGAGATGTCCTCAGTTCCAAATTTAAACGCCGAACTCATTTAGTGCACGATATTAAATATCCAAAAGCCTTCCACACCAAAAGCCTTCCGATACACCTCACAGAATTGAGCCATTTCTTAAAACAACGGGTGTTGCCCGAAGATAAGAGGCCCGCGCCTAAGCCTCCTTTACTGCCTCCCGCGTGCCGCTTTTATGGCCCCTCAAAAACGCTCCCCGTTGACTAAAGCTACAATAATTTAGGAAGCAGTTACAGGAAGCATTAGATACATAACAGTCGAGGATCATTCCTTTGGAAGATTTTGTTATGTGTACAAAACACTGATATACAATATCTGCGAGAACGCTTGTCTTCGAGTCCGTGCAATCACTTTCGTATCTTGTCTCGTAAAGTCTCTTCTCTCAGCCCGTTGTGTGAAGTTGCGGATAAGTAACCTCCCTACCACCATCCTGGATGGCTGCTTTTCACGGCGCCTCCGTAAGCCCCATCAGCCATGAGTAACACGAGGGATAACCGTTTTATGTCGACGCCTACGTGGTCCCGGTTATTACCTCGGACATTCATGAAGCCATCGGAAAAGAACCTTATCAGTGCCTGGACGAACCACTCGCCTGAGATGATGGCGCTAAGCCCTATATGTTGTAGCTAATGAAAAAGTGTTAGTAATGTCCGTGCTCCGTTTTTAATGCCCAGCGACACCAGGTATATAAATTCTAATAACAAGAAGACAGAAACACAATCGATATCAGCTTAAAACATACCGGTGAGTCTAGCTATGTGTTTTAACGTGAACTAACGATTTGGTGCATGACCAGTAAATAATTACTTTGCGCGAACAAAACACGAGGGGAAAACCCACACACATGCGCTAGAATGCAAGCGCATTAAACAAATCCACGGCGTCGCCCGTGTTTCCTAAAAAGACAACTGCTAACGTACTTCCTAATGCCTCCTGCTCGTCTTGACAAGTGGTGGCCATGAGTTGGTAACTGGCAAAGGTTTTATCAATCTTTTTCGAACGGTGATTCCTCCAAGTAAGTGCAGTCGATCGCGATCAGGGAGGACAAAGAGGAACTCGAACGGAGGGTCAACCTGAATGGGGCTTTCCGGGGAGAGCTCTTGACGAACAAAACTTGAGATGGCACACGAGAACACAGAAGAAGCGTATAAAAATGTAGAGTGTAAGAGTAAAGAGACATATTGTGGCAGTTGCCGGAGAGTGGCTCTCAAAACTACGATATTACATTATCCTTCGTCTCGGTTGTTATTGGTTTTCTTGAGCCCAGGCAGCGATCTTCGGGCGGAAGGTACCTCCGCTGTGGGACTTCACACGACGGGACCCGTAAAGTTTACCGCTCTAGGCCCATAAAGAGATACGAGCGCATCCCGCCATACCGCTTAAGTTCTTGGCCTATATGGTCGAGGACGTGGGGTCGAGAATATACGCACACGGCGAGTCGACCAGCATTCGGGACGCATACACGAGTACGCGCGCCTATCTCGCATTTTATGGCGACATTGAGGGGCCTCGTCCATGCAGTATGGTAGGTCTAGGCTGTGTAAGGCCAACGGCTAGGAGCCTGCCAGGTATCAGTTTTGCAACAAAATAGAGCAAGTCAGTAAGACACTGATTCGATGAATTGCCTGTTAGTAGCGGTCAAGCTCAGATTGTACTAATGTGTTAAACATATGAATCTTACTGGTTAATGAAGTTTCTACTTGAGTATGTTTAAATGTCCACTTTTTATGCGCGTGTGGGTTCCCAATGAGGCACCCGTATACCTCTACGCGCACATGTCTCCTCTTGTCAACCAAACTTCAATTAATAGTTGTGCTACGTTACGCTGTGTTTGCCGTAAATCTTTGTGCTGTCTAAATTCAATGTTTTGAAGTCGCAAAGAAATGTTATCCCTTTCAGCACAACAAAGGACCATTTGGAGTATGGAGAGAAAGCAGTCATACAATGACCTGTTTCTTGATATGGACTCAAAAAAGAAACGCACCTTGGTGAGATGAATCGCAAAAAGCATCCTATTCATCACAAGGGTTGATATGAGGGTTGACATGAAGGCAAAGACGGCTGGTAGTTGTTAGTATTCCGCACATCACCACTCTTGACCCACCTGCACTCTCCGGACACAACAGCCAACACCTAGATACCGGTCTCCACCCGCCTCCCTTCTGTAAAAAAAAAAAAAAAAAAAAAAAAAAAAAAAAAAAAAAAAAAAAAAAAAAAAAAAAAAAAAAAATTGTCATGCGTATATAGCCTAATTAATAATAGTAAAAGGAGGCCAATGTTAAATAAGGGTTTGGGTTTGGTTAGGCCAGGCAAGCTGCAAGCCGCTCCGAGGAACAGTCTAGATAGCTTAGCGAGAGGCAGTTTACTTAGGCCCCGGCGATGGCTGTGTCGTTAAGGGGCTCGACTACTGAACCCAAAGACGCACAACCAATTACCGTGCGCGCAACCGGTTTTCAATAGAGGCGAAAGTACGGCCTTCGTATTTGTGACGGTGTCAGTGCACGTTAAAGAACCCCAGATGTCAAATTTCTGGACTCTTGCATTACGGTGTCTCAGCCTGAGCCGCTTTGGGGTGCAAAATACCTAAATCCTTCAATTCAATTCCCGTGAACCGTCTCGCTGTTCTTTTTGTGTTCAAGCCGGCCCAAACTTCTCTAGCGCACAAAAAAACCGGACATGGTTCCCAGAAGGAATGCGCTTGATTTTTGTGATTTCCGTCTATCGCACTTGTTTTGACGAGAACCTTGATAGGACGCGCTGTCGCTGCATGCGGTGCTCAAGTGACTTTAAGGACAGGAACTATGCGACGTGTACCGGGATGAATGCAGTATAGAAAGATATGGAAATGATTGTATTCCTTGTGAAGGTTTGGGCCGATAACGGCTATGTATGTACAGGTGCGGCCATAACAATATGGATCAAATGCTTCTAGGGTTTGCAAATTGTCACGCCTTCGGTACGGAAGGTATACAATGGTTCTCGCATCCGAACGTGAGCGCTTTAGTGGCATGTACCTATATATATGTACCGTTCTTCTTAATATTTGCTAGGTTACGCGCGACAAAATATTTCATCCCCGATGCGTGCTCCGTATTATGGCCGGGACAGTACACTGACGCTTTGAAAATCGACCAATCCCGTACTGTTTGTTGGTGATCTCGATAGGGCACGGCACTGCAGCCAATACGCCGGCGAAACATGAAGCTATAAGATAAGATTAGGTGAGTGACCATGGTTATTTATTGTCAACACAAAAAAGAAGTGAGAGTAAGAACGAATTATATTTCGCTTGAGGGGAATTCTTACAAGCACAGTTTTCTGATTCAGTTAGTCACAAAACCCAGCTCATGAACCTGACTGGCTGTTCACTGTGATCAATTCTCCGGGATTAGCAGTGGAGGCGTCTACTGTAGGAGAGGCAGTCAAATATTTTAACCTCGAAATCACTCAAATATATTGCTTGCTTTGGGATTTAGTGATCCTACATTACACCACATTATATATGTATTTCCACTACAATATATATGTATTTCTGTCCGTGCATCGATTTTACTGAATTTGTCTAGGCAATACCTCGGTTATCAACCTCTTGAAAGTTTGAAATTAGTACATAATTTATTTCGCTTTCATAGGCCTCGCGGAAATGAGCGGGCTTTATATTTCTGCCAAATTAGACAACCGGTATTAAAACATGGACCCGAAGGCACTTGAGCCTTTGGTAGTATTAAAAGGCCTAGATTATAATACATACTGCAATATGCGAGAAGAAAAGAGCGCAAGCAGGGTAGCTTGCCATTGCATGTTAGCTAGGTGTCGCCGAACCAGCCGGTTTGGCGACAATCGTTCCAGCCTATGCGAACGATGACCTTTTCTCACCGTTGTCTCCCCCCCCCCTTATGTAATGTCTCTGATAGGGATCTTTAAGGGAATAATAAATTATTATGATGATGATGATGATGATGATGATGATGAAGTATAGTTCCCATTAACTGCGCTACTCTGTTGGCCGAAATGTCTAAGGCCAGGATGACATGCGGGCATGGCGACGAAATGCCACCATAGAAGAATAAAAAACCGGCATCTGAAAGCCTGTGGACCCCTATTGCGTGGTATATCAGAGACAAGCTCCTTTACACTTGTGCCCAAAAAATAGAAGGCGAGCACCCGCGCTGGGCACTCCTTCCCTTGCAGCAAACAAATGAGGTGGCGCAGAGCCTGCAGCCGGTAGCAGACAGACAAAGAAGGGAAGGCGAACCCACCTTTCGAACGCGGCTGGCCGAGTGCCGCACGGCATACCTGCTCAGTATGCGCAAAGTTCTGAGAGGCGGATATGTTACATGTGCGAGGTATAATATTCAGCCGCAGAAAACAGTGTGGAGACGGTAGCGTTTCTCCAGCATGGGTAGTTCAAAGCCACTGGTCTCAACCTTGCTGCGCACCTCGTTTAAGACGCAAATCCACACCGAAGGTGCTATCCCACGTGCCTTATAATCAATGCCAAGAGTACGGATGGTATCGTTGTGCGCAATTTGTAGGGCGCCATTGAGGCACGCTTCTGGCCTGCCAATTAAAAGATATTTACTTTTTTTTTTTTCCAAAATTGAGAGCTGCCCCAGACACCTTGCCGTATCTGTCAAAAAGATGAAGCAGCGCTGCAGGCTCGCTTCATCACGCAGATACAGCGTAATATCATCCGCGTAAGCAATTCCTCGCAGCATCTGACACTCTGGGAGAGGGAGGCCATAGATATTCTAGTCTGTAATGATGGCGCTTAAAAAGGTTTTAAGCTGAGAGCAAACAAAAACGGCGAGAGGGGACAACCTTGTCGGACACTGCGGGTCACAGGGAAAAGGGCACTTTCCCACCTATCCATCGCCAGTGGGCTTTGAATGCCATCATACATGCTTTTAATAAAACACAAAATTTCGCGAAAACTGAGAAGCAACCAGAACGCCGAGTAAGTAGCAATGTTCTAGCCAACCAAAATCTTTTTCTTGATCTAAAGAAACAAGAAACAAGATTAATGGCATGTTTCCTGTAGCGCGATTCATGACTCCGGTTGTTGTTTGAGTTGTCATTTCAGTCATCTTTCATTCAAACGACTACCGGAGTCATTAATTACACTACAGGAAACATGTCATTAATCTATTCCCAAGCGTTACGTCACCAGCTTCGCCTTTAAATATCCATTCCCTCGCCTTGTCCGCCTCCTTGTTATCAAGGAACCCGCAGGGGTTCAGAAACGTCTTTTTTAATGTTGACTTGGTCAATGACTGCAATCCTTTTTACTCTACTACCATACCTGACCAGACGAACTTTCGTCGAACCCTTGACTACTTGTAGAAACAAGAATACCAATAGCTAAGCCTCTCTGTGTGTAATCAGTAATGTCACGAGTGGTATACGATTACCTATAATTTCCCTGCCAGCCACAAGGCATACCTGATGACAACCAGAGGGAGGCCCTCACACCCTTCAAGCGTCGAAGCATTATGGCTGTGAGAGCTGTAGTCTACGTTTAGAAGCGTGATCGGCCTGCACTCTTCTGGACGAGATGACCCAGGACCTCGTTTTAGGATCAAAATTATAAAACTCGCCGGAAAATTTAAATGCTCAAAACACTGGTGAAGAACATTGGTCAATACTAGACCGACAACGTCCCAGAAACCTAAATAAATTCCACAGGTAGCACATCAGGCCTAGGCGCTGACGCGCGTTTCTTTGTCTCTAAAACTGTCTTGACCACCTCTAAAATGGGAAGTGCGCAGAGCACATCGTGCATCTCGGACTCACCAGCGGCAGCCCAACTAACAATGGATGCGCCGCTACATCGGCTTTGGCGCCTTTGAAGTGCGCCAAGAAACGCATACAATCACGAGTCCGATGAGATGTCGAGAGGGGCGCTTCACTCATCGCTGAGCTATGGACCTAATTTCTCCGCGCAAATCGAAGCACCTTTGAATGCGCAGATCGATACGTCTCCCACGCCAGGCAGCCGTTGAAAGGGACTAGGCTCCAATAAGGCACTGTTGCCGGCTATGTAACTCGTCAGACCAAGCGCGCATCAGAGGGGAATGCCAACCCGCTCTGTGCGCAATGCGGAGCCTCACAGCCGTATCTATCAGCTCCTGAGACATGCGATGGCGTAGATCGCAACCCTCTACCTATCTGGTGGTGGTAGAAACATTTAGTGCCAATGTTACAAAGGGTGGGGTCGTTGCCCCCTACATGGCATTTGAGAGCAACCTCCGTGTACAGAGGGCCCTCTTACACAGCAAAGGAAATCCTTTGGAGGGCTATCCGAGCGAGAGCGCATGTAATGATCTTGCGCTGGTCCTTATTGGAGGTACTGGTGAGTGCATACGCCAAATTGATTTCAGCATATCCTACTCATTTCACCACTGTCAGTAAGCGAGGTGCGCAAAGTTCGTGACAAGCTCTCACGCGAATCGTGCAGTACGCGTGCACATCAAAACACCATGGATGAAATGAGCTCGTGCGCATCAAGAAGCGAAAAATGTTGAACCAGGCGTTGCAGTTTACAAGCGTTGCAAGTCAGTCGCCCTCGATCAGGGCCTTGAACATCTACGTGTGAGTCTATCACACAATTAAATTCAGTCTGTTTTTACGTGGCGGCCGTATAAAAAGCAAACTTCCAACCCCTTCAAGAAGTTATTTGTAAGGCTTCCGTGCGCCGGCGCATAATTGGACACGACGGGCAACCTCACAGCCGGAAATGGCCAATCGAATGCTAGCACAACTTGTCATATATGCGAAGTGATGGTCGCGCAAAAGGGATCTGTTTAGCACCACAATTCCTACGCCACCCGAGCGCGAAGTAGCGAATGAAAAGAAGCCCTTCAAATTAAACTCGTGCTTAACATGTTTCCTGAAGACACAGGATATCACACTGTGTTATTAAAGCCAAATCTACTATTCCTGTCTCCTTCCACTTGCTCCGAAACCTCTCGGCATCTAAAGAAAGAATTCTACTCGGAGCCCATGTACGGAATTGCGTAAACGTCAATGCAAGACTGAAACGCATCTGAATGACATGTAGGAAAATGGAAGTTGAAAAATCCCGGGAATTTAAAGCCTAATCGTAACCAGTTGATAAGCAAGATCGCGGAAACAGCAATTTAGACACGAAACGCATCTGAATGAAATGTCGAAAAACGCAAGTAGTTGTGCAACATAAATTTCAAATCACTAGCGGCAGAGGAAGAGTCGTCCCTTCAAAACGTTTACTGGGAAGCGCGTGTACTGCAATAGCTGCAGTGCCCATAGCTGCTATCAGAATAACCACGGCGTACCACCTATCAGAATAACCAGAAGTACCACGGCGAACAGACAGCAAAACGTCAAAGGAAACCAACTTGAGATAGGAGAGAAACACAGCAATGCACAATACCGTTGTTGTTGTGGCTGTAGGAAGAAGGAAAAGAAAAATTTGGAGGACGCTTAAGCTTCGCCTTCAAGAGTGAAACGCGATAGCGTTATTGCACCTCGTTCGCACCGCACAGCGCTACCGGCACTGGTAGACGGCGCCGCTTCCATCACACGCGTCTCAAGAGCGAGCGCGCAAGGCCCTGCAATACAACACCCGTCGACCTGCCAAGGAGTGTAAGACAATGCGCTACGGCGCAGCAATCACTGATGAGGCGCCCCGCGTCGGACTTTGCACTCACGAATCACGCGGTGAGCGCCGAGCAACGCAGCGTTCGGCGCGGCAACGAAACGTGCACCTGAGCAAGCGGAACGAACCAAAGAACTCGGTGTCTGGGAGGGAGAAAGCCGGGCAGCGACGCGCCATGAAGGCGGACGCGATCATGGGGCTGACGCCTTGATGGGATCGTCCTCTATCTCGCTTGGGAGCACCACGCAGAAGCATGATTCCTCGGAAGCAGCTCGGCACACATCGCAGGGGACGCTTTCCCAGCAGAAGCGCTACGGCGCAGCGATCACGTCAGAGGCGTCCGGCATCAGACGCTGCACCCAGCAATCACACTGTGAGCGGAAAGAGGAGCCGCGTCGCCTAAACACCACTGTTCTAGTGACGCACGCTGGATGTTGGAAGGGGAGAGAGCGAGAAAACTTATTAAACGCAAGCGTATTGGGGCATCCTCGCACCGGTACCCGCGCGGCCCGAAGGGGAGAAGCGGGAGAGCGATGGTGGTGGTACAAACTTTATTCATTGAAGGCCAAAAAATTAAAAAAAGTAAAATTATGTTGCCGCCGTTCCGTGGGTGGCCTTCCGGCTGCTGGTCGTGGCCTCCAGGTCACGCCTGGCGGCGACTTCCGCTGCCCAGGTCGTAAGCCGCTGTTGAATATGCGGCTCCGAGCTGGCCAAAGCAGCCTCCCACAGCTGCGGGCTGTTTATTTGCCAGGAGACGGGGGGAAAGTGCGCCGGACAAGAGTAAAGAATGTGAGCATAGTCTGCTCGGGGAGAGCTGCAAAGCGTGCATTGGGGCGAGAAGGCACCGGGGTGAATAAGGGCAAGGCGTGCAGGGGAGAGGAAAGTGTGGGCCTGTAAATGGCGCCACGTATTCTGTTCGATTTTAGATAGGGACTTGTGAGGGGGAGGGAGGGATAATCGGGAGTTGCGGTAGTGGAGGGTGATGTCATGGAAGGTGAGGAGGGAGTCACGCGTGTCCATCCCGGGGTGGAGGGGGCCAGCTCGGTCGGTCATTTCGCGAGCGATAGAATTTGCCGCCTCATTTCCAGGGTGCCCCGCGTGAGCCGGAACCCAAATTAGTTGGATAGATCGGGAAGGGGGGGAGGAGTGCTTAAGGATATTGAGCGCAGAGGAAGAGATTCTACCCTTTGCAAAGTTGCGGACTGCGGTCTTAGAGTCGCTAAATATGAAAAGGGCTGGTGTGCTGGCAATGGCGAGGGCGATGGCTGCTTCCTCTGCGGCAGTGGAAGTGAGAGCATGGATAGTGGCGACGGAGAGGGGGGCTCGTGTATTAGAGACAGTGGCCAGGGCATAGGCGGGATGCGAGAGGTAGGGTGCCGCATCAACATACACGGCGTCAGACCGTGTACCGTACTGGCACCAGAGGGTGGAGGCGCGGGCAGATCGGCGAGCGGCATGATGCTCAGGGTGCATGTTCTTGGGAAGGGGCTTGACAGTGAGCATGGAGAAGAGGGAGCTGGGCAAGGGATGGGTGACAGAGATAGGGGAGACAGGGGTCAAGCGAAGGGAAGTAAGAAGGGCTCTACCAGGGGTGGTGCGAGATAAACGATCGAGTTGTGCCACGCGATGGGCATCCACAAGTTCTGAAAGAGTATTGTGGACGCCCATCGCTAGTAGACGAGAAGTGGGGGTGGAAGTGGGAAGCCCGAGAGCCGACTTATAAGTTTGGCGGATGAGACAGTTGACCTTGTCTTCCTCGGTACGAGACAGAAAGAGGTAGGGGAGGGAGTATACAAGGCGGCTTAGCACAAAGGCCTGAACAAGACGACGGAGGTCGTGCTCGCGCATGCCGTAGTGTCGGTTAGCGACCCGTCGGATCAGCCGTACCGTCTGCTGGACGGTGGTAGTAAGGCGGGAAAGGACAGTAGTGTGTTTGCCATTGGATTGGAGAAAGAGACCGAGAATACGGATGCAAGAGACAGAAGGGATGGGATGTCCGTCGATAGTGACGTTAAGGTTAGGAGATGAGGTTGGAGCTATGCCTCGAGCCAGGAGGAGCAGGACCTCCGACTTGGACGGGGAACAAGCTAGCCCGACCGTGCGAGCATAATCGGCGACCGTTTTAGCGCCTGCCTGGAGAGCTGCTTCCATCTCACCAAGATTGCCGGTAGTCACCCAGAGGGTGATATCATCAGCGTAGAAAGCATGGGAGAGGTTAGGAATGCTAGCTAGAGCACGTGCCATCGGAAAAAGGGTGATGTTGAAGAGAAGGGGAGAGAGAACAGAACCCTGGGGGGTACCTCGATTTCCAAGAGGGAAAGTAGGAGAGGAGAGGGTGCCGAATGAGATCTCAGCCGTGCGATGGGCAAGAAAAGCCT
Organism: Amblyomma maculatum; assembly: GCF_055883805.1. NCBI lineage: Eukaryota > Metazoa > Arthropoda > Arachnida > Ixodida > Ixodidae > Amblyomma > Amblyomma maculatum. The sequence goes on along the minus strand of NC_139353.1, from coordinate 45,651,852 downwards.
TGATGTAACTATGGATTCGGGAGCCCACGTTAAGGGTAGAAAGGGCGTCTAGGATGGCGGTATGGAAGACATTATCAAATGCTTTTGTCAAGTCCAGTGCCATGATCGCGCGAGTGCGCTTGGCGTGAAGAGGGTGAAGGACCTCTTCGGAGAGCTGGAGCATGACATCCTGTGTAGAGAGGGATGGGCGAAAGCCGAACATCGAATCGGGGAAGAGATGGTTGTCCTCGAGGAAGCTCTGTAAGCGGTCTAGAACGACGTGCTCAAAGAGCTTACCGAGACAAGAGGTGAGGGAAATAGGACGGAGATTTTGAATGTCTATGGGTTTGCCGGGCTTGGGGATGAAGGTCACCTTAGCGTGGGTCCACTCAGAAGGCAGGGTGCCTTCGTGCCAATGTTTGTTAAAGAGGTCCGTAATGGCCTCTAGGGATGATGTGTCCAGGTTACGGAGGGCCTTATTAGAAATTTGGTCTGCTCCTGGTGCGGAAGTGGTGCGGAGCTTATGTAGCGCCGCACAAACCTCCCCCAAAGTGATATCTGCGTCAAGCGCAGAATTAATGGTGCCGAAGTAAGAAGGGAGGGGGGACGGAGGGGAAGTGCAAAGATAGCGATCTCGGAGTGCAAGAAGGAAATCGGAATCGGATAGCGGTGAGGATTGCAGGAGGCGCGTCACATCCCTGCGTTGCGTGGCCTTGATATGCGACGGGTCAAGGAGGGCACGTAGGAGCGCCCACGTATCCCTCAGCCCGAGATTACCGGCCATGCGGTCGCATGTCTGGCCCCACTGCTGCCTGGTGAGGTATGAGCAGTGCTCCTCAATTTCCATACCCAGGCGGGCAAGGCGGAGGCGTAGTGAGCGATTGTGTTTTTGTGAAAGCCAGCGGCGGTGCAGGGAATGATGCGCCTCCCATAGGTGAAGGAGGCGGCTGTCAGCCGTGGAGGAGTGAGGAGGGGTAGGGACGGTAGAGGTGGCGGATGAAACATCTTTGAGCAAGGTGGCAGTCCATTGAGAAAGGTCTGAGATGGAGGTGGGGGCATGTTGCCGCGAGTGGCGGAACCGATCCCAATCGACTACCTGGCTCAGACGCTGGCGGGAGGATAGGCTAGGAAGAGAGAAAGAGATGGACAGGATATAGTGGTCGCTGCCGAGAAAGACCCAGGTGTTCGTCCACGCTGCATCCACGACGTTTTTGCAGATGGAAAGGTCCGGATTAGTGTTGCGTTGGACGCTGGAGCCGATGCGGGTTGGGTCAGAAAAATCATTAAGGACGGATAACTGTTCGTTCTGGATGAATGTCCACAGCGCGAGACCTTTCCTACTGTTCCCGGGATAACCCCAGCTGACGTGATGTGCATTGAAATCCCCAAGAATGAGGAGCGCGTTGCGATGTGCGCGAGAAAGGGCTTTGCGTAGAAGGAGGAGGAGAGGAGCTGAAGGTGTGCGAGGAGGGCTGTAGACATTAAGAACAAAGAGACTGGCATCCTGTCGCCGCCGGGGGAGGAGTTCTAGGAAAAGGTGCGTGCACTCTGGAACGTCGAGAGGATGCTCTATCGCCGTGTAGTTGCGGTGAACCAGAGTGGCAATGTTCGGGGGGGATGAGGAAGAAGGATGGAAAGCAGTGAAGTCGCGCAGCTTAACTGGGGAGAAAGTTTCTTGGAGAGCGATTAAAGCGGGGAGCTCGGAGGGAGGGATGTTCTGGAGGTGGAGCTGCAGCGCGTTCCGCTTTCCGCGGAAACCACGGCAGTTCCACTGCCAGAAATTAAGGCGTGAGGGGTGTCTGGCCATCACGAGGCCTGGGTGCCCCTGCTGGTGCAGGGGGATTGGGAGATGAGGAGGAGGGGAGGAGGGATGACACCATTAGGGTCGTCTGGGCAAGTTCGGCTTCGTGGGCACTCTGGCGGGCCTCAATTCTGGCTACGCGTTCGTTAATTTGTTCCATCCATTTCTGCGTGTCGGTACGCAGCGTAGAAATTGCGGCCATGAGGCGTTGTTCATGGGCTTCAAGAAACGAGGCTGTGTGGTGGATGACGGCCTCCACCTCCGGGATGGATGTGGGCTGGTTGGTGGATCGCCTCTTTTGTGGAGGGGTGCGGGAAGGGGAGGTGGCGCGGGAGGAAGCATTGGAGGAGATGGACATGGGGGCGGGTAGGGGCGGCTGGGGCTTTTGAGTGACAGGTGGTGGGGGGCATTGTGAAGAAGGGCTGGGGAGTTGGGGGTGCCCCAACAACGCCTGCAGCTGTTGTTTTAGCAGGGTAATCTCCCTGTTTTGGGCAGCGACTTGAGCTTTGAGCTCTTCTTTTTCGGGGTCGGGGGTGGGAGGCTGCAAAGGCCGGCTCACCTGGGAAGAAGTCGATGAGGTGTCTTGACTCGGCAGTGGCGGAAAAGAGACGGAGCGGCGGCGGGGGCTGCGTCCTTGGCGGGTCCCGGAGTTGGACCGCTGGCTGGGTCTAGATGGGCGGGAGTCTTCGGTGGACGGTTTTGATTGCGGTGGGGTGGATGACGTTGACTTAAGGCTGGAGTTGGTTGGAGAGGGACCGGTCCGCGCGTAGCGAAGTCCACACGGGCGGGATCCCGTGACATGTGTGCCTTGGCACAAGATGCATTTAGGTGTGCAGTCGGGGGGCTCCCGAATCTCGTGCACGGCTCCGCAGCGAGTGCAGCGTCCGGATCTGGGCTGGGTGCATACGTCGGAGCGATGGCCGTAGCTCCAACAATTGGTGCAGGCTTCGGCCTTGCGGCGGAAAGGGTGGCAGATAAAAAGGCCGCAGTTGAATATCACGGTGCGGGGTAGTTCTTTTGTGCCGACGAAGGTGATCAGGATGGACCGCGTACGCCCCATCTGTCTTGCATCGGCAATGGCGTAGGTATTGCTGGGGTTCATAGCTTGAAGGTCTGCTATGATCTCCTCTTGGCTCTGTTGGTCCACGGCGTTGTAGATTACACCGCGGAGAGCGTTGTCAGGAGCGGCAACGTAAGCGCGCAGGGGGTACGAATTGGTTGCGAGACGCAGCTCAGAGGTTTGGACATATAACCGGTTGCGTTGGTCTGAGGGTGAACTAACAGTGAATGAGTTGTTGTATGGGTTGATACGTACGCGATCCTTGGCACGGGCGGTGGCATAGTCAACTTTGGCGATGGCACAAAGTGAGGTCAGGAGGGCCCCATTGGTAGTGGTGCGGAGGTCGAGGCCACCGCCGGGGCGGAACACGATCTTGTAGTCTTCTTGTAGAAGTCGAGGTAGAGGGACATGGTGACGTAATCTGGGAGTCTTCAGTGATGGCGGGGACGCTATTGCGGACTTGAGGGGGTCGCTTTGAGGAGTAGCGTCTCCTCTAGGGTAGGCCGAACGCTGGGCCTTAACAATTCGGGTCCAGCGGGGGTCGTCGTCAAATTCTTCTGGAGTGATGGGCGTACCGTCGACTTGGTTCTCCATGTCGACGTCTTTGAGGCTACAGCAGCTGCGGCGATGGCTCAGCGGCCACAGGGATGGCGTGAGACGCAGCTCTGCGCTGCGGACAATGCGGTGCCACGCCGAGCGTTAGGCTTAGCTCGGCTGCTTCGTGGCGGGTCAAAGATGAGGTCCTAGTCAACCGGCGGTCGGTCGGATGAGGGCAAATAAGGTGTCAGGTGAATCCTTACACCTTCACGGGCTTGCTCACAAAAATGGGTGAGTATCCGAGGCGAAATATGAAATCCACGCACTGAAGAATACGGATCCCATGCGAGGTACGTTCGCACGCGTTCCCTGGTGAGAGTCGGGTCGCGGGAGAGCGAAGATAGTGATCTAAAGAAAGGAAAAACGCTTGATTCTACAACCCGTGAGGGTGCATGGCGAAACGTCAGGGGCGAGTGGCGCGCCACGTGTCGGGACAGCGCCGCACATTGCGAGGAGGGGTTCTTCTGTGTTTGCCGCAAGATGGCTCTAGATGTGCGCAGAGCGCAGAAGAAATGTAGCGGAAACGTACTTCGCTACTCGTGTAACTGCGACTTCTATAAGTAACATGCTCATAATTACCGATATACACCGCAGTATAACGTTCTACGGCACGTTTCTAAGGTAACACCGCATTCACTAGAAGCGCTTTTGTACCGCTTTCAAGCATCGAACTCGTGGCTGAGTGGTAGCGTCTCCGTCTCACACTCCGGAAACCCTGGTTCGATTCCCACCCAGCCCATCTTGGATGAAGTGCATGCCGGGATTTATCGCTCACGGCCAACGCCGACGACACCGGCTTTTCTGCGACACGAGCTCCTTAACGCTGTCGCGTTAAAATTCACGGGCCTGCTACTGGCTCTGTAGCTGAGCCACCTCCGATGCCTCGTGCAGACAGAAGAGAAAATAGAGAAGAAAGAAGAGGGAGAGAAAGACGCACGCCGCAACAGCCGTCGTCCACCACCGAAGCGGTGGCGGGTGCAATTACCCGCCGCAAGCGGCGGTGACCTACCTGTCCCAGCCCCATCAGGGGAGACTGCACAATACCGCGAAATAAGGACAATACCGCGGTGGTGGTAAAAATATTTTAATGAAAATGATTAGGAGGTTGTAGCGGCGGTTGGAGTCCTCAGTCCGGAACCCCATTGGCGTAGGCTGCTGTCCGCGCTCTTCCGATGAGTTCTTTTTGAACCCTTGCGTCCGAGCTGGTCAGAGCTGCCTCCCACCCCTCCTGCGTTGGCTGGTTATTAATAGTGACAGTCTGATTTCGCTGGCATGCCCACACCATATGGTATAGGTCCGCCTTCTCCCCGCAGAATTTGCATTGTGAGTCAAATGACTCTGGATCTATTGCGTGTAGTCTGCGTGGATTGTTAAAAGTGTTGGTCTGTAGCTTGCGGAGGTGTATCTCCTCCCCTTTGTCTAGTGTCTTTGCCGGTGGAGGGTAGACCCGGCGAGATAATCTTAAGTGCTGAAGTATTTCGGTGTAAGTTAGCAATGGGATAGGAGGTTCCACGAGATCCGTATTGGGTGCCCGGGGGAGAAATGCTCGGGCTGAGGCGTGTGCGCGCTCGTTCCCTGGGATGCCCTGGTGACCTGGTACCCATACTAAGTGTTTATCCATGGGTTGGTAGCCACGGGTGTAACTATCTTGCAGGATTTTAGCTGCTAGCGGTGCAATCCTGCCCCTGAGGTAATTGCGATATGCTGTCTGTGAATCTGTAAGAATGTATTCTGAGGTAGTGTGTGTCGCAGCTAGGGCAATTGCCACTTCCTCCGCAGCCAGTGTGTCATGGCTGTGTAATATTAGTCCATCCACTGTTTTATCTTGGTGTACTACCGCAACGGCCGCCATTCCCTGTTCAGGACCCGCAGCATCGACATAGAACACGCCCTCGCGCCCGCCGTAGTGCCTTTTTATAGCTTCCGCTCGTGCTTGTCTTCTTGGCTGGTGAAAGTCGGGGTGCATATTCCTCGGTAATGGAGTTCCCTTGAATTGTCCTCTCCATGAGGCTGGGATGTCGCTTTTAGGGTCTAGCTGTTCGGGGCAATTGATGTTCAAATCGTTCAAGACTTGTCGGCCAGTCAGAGTCGTGGAGAGTCGTACCACCTGCGCCGTGAGGTGTGCCTCAATCAGCTCGTCTACCGTGTTGTGGACGCCCAGTCGTAAAAGCCGGTCCGTCGATGTCGTAAGAGGGAGGCCCAGGGCCTTCTTGTAGGCTGTTCTGATTATGACGTCGAGGTTCTTGATGTCAAACTTCTTGAGACGAAGGTAGGGTGCCGCATAGACGATGCGGCTCACGACGAAGGCCTGCACCAGTCGGAGAGTATCTTCTTCGCGCATCCCTGATTTCCGCGTCGTTATTCTGGCGATCATCCTGCCGACTTGCTCGCTCACGAGGCGGAGTTTCTGGATGGCGAGGTGGTTGTTGCCCTTGTTATTGATGCATAGACCCAGTATCTTAACGGTCTGAACTTCCTTTATGGGTGAGTTGTCAACGTGGATGTCGATCGTGGCCTGATTTTTGTGCAGGCGGAAGACTAGGAGTTCACATTTTTCGGGAGAGCAGGTTAGTCCACACGCTCGTGCATAATTCTGAACTGTTGTTGCCGCTGTTTGTAGTTGTTCTTCCATCATTCCCATACTACCCCTAGTTGTCCAGATGGTTATATCGTCAGCGTACAGGGCGTGTCGTATGCCCTGTATCTGATTTAGAAGAGGTGGAAGATTGCGGAGTGCAATATTGAACAGAAGTGGGGATAATACTGCCCCTTGCGGAGTGCCTCTCGTGCCCATCTTCACTTGCGTTGTTTGTTTAGTGCCGATGCTGATGTTGACTGTTCTGTCTTTAAGGAAATCATAGATGTATGAGTAGACTCGCTGGCCACAGTTGGTGGTCTGGAGATTTTGGAGGATTGTGGAATGTTTGACATTGTCAAACGCTCCTTTGAGGTCGAGGGATAGAAGTGCTCGGTCACTGTTTCTGCGTGCTGGATCAATGACTTCGCGTTTGAGTTGCAGAAGCACATCATGGGTGGACAGATGTGCTCTGAATCCAAACATCGTGTGTGGCAGTAGCTCGTTGTTCTCTAGATAGTTGGAGAGACGTGCGTGGACTGCCTTTTCCATGAGTTTGCCTGCGCACGACGTGAGGGATATGGGGCGTAGGTTTTCAATGCTGATTTTCTTGCCGGGTTTGGGGATAAAGTGTACATTGGCTGTTTTCCATGCCTGTGGAATGGTGCCGATGCGCCAGCATTCGTTAACGTAATCCGTAAGTTGCTGCAGTGCCTCCGTACCGCGGATAAACAGGAGACACTCGTGGTTGATATTTCTCTTGTCATTTGTTTGGTTTGGCTTGTGGGGCTTAACGTCCTAAAGGCCCCGCCGAGGTGGTGCAGTGGCAAGACGCCCGACTGCTGTGCCGGAGCACCCGGGTTCGAACCCGACCTCGACGACTGCGTTTCAATGGAGGCGAAACCAAGAGGCGTCCGTGTGCTGTGTGATGTCAGCACACGCTAAAAATCCCCAGGTGGTCGAAATTACTCCATAGCCCTCCACTACGGCTCCTCTTTCTCTATTTCCCCCTTCACCCAACCTTCCTCCCTTCCCTTACGGCGCGGTTGAGGTGTCCACAGAAAACTAGACAGTTACCGCGCCTTTCCCTTCCTATAAATCAATCAGTTTTTTAACGTTCCAAAGCTACTCAGGCTATGACAGACGCCGCAGTGGAGGGCTCCGGAAATTTCGACCACCTGGGGTTCTTGTCAGATAGAGTCCTTCATTACTCTTTTCAAGGTCATTAATGTCCCGCAGAGGATTGGTTCCGGGATAAATGCGACCGCTGCAAGCGCCAGCCGCGATATAAGGGCCGTGAGCGTTGAGCCGCCCGGCGTATTATGGTGCGGGCTGCACCCCAAATTCCTATTTTCACACCAGTGTTAATATTCAATTTTAAAGCGGAAAGCTTCACTGCGCTATTCAACTGCGCTTCGCGAGAGCCGGCGTATGTTGGAGCACGAGCGACGTCACGCAGGGCGAACAGGAAGGGAAAGGCGCAGTATCTGTCACACTTGTTTCTGTGGACACCTGAACCGCGCCGTAAGGAAAGAGGGGAGACTGGGAGTGAAAGTGGAAAGAAAGAAAGAGAAGCCGTAGTGGAGGCCTTCGGAGTAATTTCGACCACCTGGTGATCTTTAACGTGCGCTGACATCGTACAGCACACGCTAAAGATCCCCAGGTGGTCGAAATTACTCTTTAGCCTCTACTATGACTCCCCTTTCTCACTTTCTACTTTCACTCCCAAGCATCCACAGGTTTAAGCACGAAAAGCCCCGCCGGGGGGGTGCAGTGGTAAGACGCCCGAATGCTGGCCGGAGTTCGAACCCGACCGCGGCGGCTGCGTTTCCATGGAGGCGAAACGAAGAGGCGTCCGTGTGTTGTGCGATGTCAGCGCACATTAAAGATCCCCAGGTGGTCGAAATTAACCGTAGCCCTCCACTACGGCTCCGCCTTCTTCCTTTCCAGTTTCACTCCCACCTTCCTCCCTTCCCTTACGGCGTGGTTGAGGTGTCCACAGAAAACGAGTGAGACAGTTACTTCGCCTTTCCATTCCTCTAAATCAATCAATCAATGGGTAGCCTGAAGAGACGGCGGTGACACGGGTATATCGCACTGCCCCTCCCTCCCCCTAAATATACTTTGCTGGGCACCGCTTCGTTTCAGAAACTCGGCTTGACGACCTGCCATTCTAAATGAAAAACGGAATACTTACAAAAAGCAAGCAAGCACATAGGTACGGCACTTTCTCCAGCTGTGCTCGCAGCTCGATTTCTGGTACTGCTCTCCTCGCGTTAAGTTAAGCGGGTTAAGTGAGAAATATGGGAGAGGCCTTCGCCCTGCAGTTGGTATAGGTAGTCAGGCTGATGATGATGATGATGATGATGACTGCCCCTTTCACACTTGGGAAACTGGCAACGACATTCAAAGCGGACTAGCGAAAACAAAATGGATGATGAGGAGGAGGAGGAAGAGCATTTATTTCCGCCGAATATGGCACGGCAGCCACCTCCAGGTCCGCACGCAGGCGCCCGGGGAGGCAGTCTGTCGCACCGCGGCCGGAGGACACCCGGCCCCATCTAGGAGAAGAGGTCTTCAGCCTCGGCCGCCAGGCGGACGGCGAATCGCTGAGTTTTTTCGTCGGAGCTTCTTAGCGTGGTCTCCCATTAATCGCTAGTTTTAATCGCGTTGTGCCTTGGGGCACGAACGAATCTCCATATTATGTGATCTAATGTTGCCACGCGGCCGTAAAATTTACAAATTTCTGTTTCTGCACCGTCCCTCTTCCGCCCTCTGGCACCCGTCCAACTCCTCCACAGGGGTGAAAAGAAATTTCGAGCTTGGATGATGATAAACTCTTTATTTACTCCCAAAGAAGGGGAACCAGCCGAAAGACTGGTTGCACTGCTTAGAGAAGGTCAGCAGGGATCCCTTGGGACTCTGCGGCCTCCAATGCGCGCAAAATGAGCTGGTGCTGTTGGGCGAGCACGGTGGTACGCAAGAGGGACTCCCACGCATCCACTGTAGCTGTATTGTCTGCGTTGTGTCGTGTACATGTCCACACCATGTGAATGAATGTGGCCGGTTGTGAGCAGTGTTTGCAACTAGGTGCAATAAGATCTGGAAAAATTTTGCTATATAGCCATGGGTTTGGAAAGGTTCCTGTTTGTATTTTGCGCCAATGGACGGCCTCGCGCCGGGATAGTTCCCGGTGTGCAGGGGGGTATAGACACCGTTCGAGCCGATAATGCTGGAGGATGTCCGTGTATGTAACAAGACGTGAATGAGTGCCTTGGGGATGGTGATCTGATGAGGCGCCTTCATCTGCAGCTTCAGAGGAAGCGGCAGGCTGAGGAGGGTGCTCCGCCCGGTAGCTGAGTTCTCGGGCTAGATCATGCGCCTGTGCGTTCCCGCTGAGCGCCTCATGAGCTGAGGTCCATATGAGAAGACGAGGTGTAGACGGTAAGGGGAGAGATCGGAGGATAGTGTGTGCCTGTCGGGATATACGACCTGCATCGAAGTTACGAACTGCCTGTTGGGAATCGCTAACGACTACTTTGGTGGGGGGGGTCGGTCAGAGCTAACGCGATGGCAGCCTCTTCCGCGGTGGTAACAGTTGCGGCGTTGAGGACTCTGCAGGCGGTTGGAGTCTTCTCCAGTCGAATTATTCCTTTTTACTCAGGGATCTATCCGGTGGCGGATATATCCTCCGGTCTTTCTTCAGGTTGTCGGTTACATCCCTAAACGTACCAATACATTCTTTGCTTTTAGATGTTGTGGAGGTGTCCGCAGCACCCTGAAGTAGCGAGGAGCGGGCGAGCATGTGGGCAGCCTCGTTGCCGGAGAGACCGGCGTGTGCTGGGGTCCAGATTATGGTCACGCTTTCGGCGAGAGACGACTCGTTCAGAATTTTTGCAGCACGATTGCTGACTCTACCCTTGCTAAAATTCCTAACCGCCGCTTTGCTATCGCTTATGACGTGTTTCACGCCTGGTCGTGCAATGGCAATGGCTATTGCAATCTCCTCCGCCTCTACCGGCGGTAGATCTCGGTTTCTTTCGATTCTTATGGCGATCCCTGTCTAATAGGGCGACCGAGGTTACATCGCCTTCTTTCCTGATCGCTGCATCGGTGTAGGCGACCGATCCCGGCGGGAGTTTGTCCAACTTGTTAGCGAGGTGCTTAGCTCTGCTTTTCCTCCTCCCTTCGTCGTGTATGGGGTGCGTGTTCTTCGGTATGGGCGAGACGTATAGACGCTTTCTGATTTCTCGATCTATGCTTGCTCTGACACTTTCGCCTTCCCCGGGCGCTAGTAGGAGCCAGTCGAGGACTTGTCTACCCGACGCCGTTCCTGCGAGTCGCTCTCTCTGGGACAGCCTGACCGCCGCAGCTAGCTCTTTCCATTCATTATGCAACCCCATTTTCTCAAGAATGTCGTTAGAAGTAGTTATGGGGAGTCCTAGAGCGCACTTCGTGCATCTCTTAATTATGGTGTTTAATTTGCGTTCTTCGGTCTTGTTGATATTTCGGAATAGAGTCGCGTAGCAGATTTTGCTCGTGACAAAAGCTTGTACGAGTCTGAATCTACTAGCCTCCGTGAGATCACTCCTTCTGTTGGACGTCTTCTTAAATACTCTGACTACGAGGTCCGCCTGAATTAAAATATATATTCACGTTTCATTCCGCGTACTAGAGCGAAACGTCTGGTGATGAGGCCATACTGTGGCTGTCACAGAAAGAAGATAAAAATGACAATAACTAACAATGAGACAGCGAGGATCGAGAAGATCGGCGGTTTTACAGCAAAGTTGAGCAAATAAACATCAGCAAAAAATGATATGCATGAAAGCCTGCGAGAAAATATGAATAGAAGATGAGAAGCACTCCCGTATTTTTTCCCTTCTTCGCCACCAAGCTTCCCATCTCTTGTGGAGTAAACACGCCTCTGCGCCATATCACCGTGTGTATATTCAACGCGTTCGAGTTATTCAGCGTGTATACGTACTGAGCCGCTCACGCAGAGATGAACAGGAGCAAGAGTGCAGCATTCCGCGCATGCAAATCAGGGAAATAAGGATGTGCTATCAACGACAACAAGCTTTCCGACCCGAGCGCCGACATCTCTTCCCGATAGCCACACGTACACGCACGCAAAACAGAAGAGAAGAAATGCATTTGGAGCAATGAGTGCGCAGCCATCGCGGGCGCTTCCTCATATAAGCAGGGCGCCCACTTCCTCACTCAGTACACTCGGTCATCATAAAAATGGGGAAAAGAAGTTCGAAGAAAGGCGTGCAGGGAAGGCAAGGAAGGACTTTACAAGAATGCGCCCATTCCCCCGTTCGCTATCCCGTCGTCAAAAGGCGGGGAAAAGTAAAAAAAAAATACCTCCTGAGAGGGAAAGAAGGACCAGGATGGCAATACGTAGCCCTTACGCAGGTTCTACGTGCCCTTTGTTGTCACGTGATCCTCCGCGTCCAACGTGCACAAATTGAGTCCCCACTGCCAAGCTACCTGTCTACAACTTGCGCGCTGCCATCATCATCGCAGCTCAAGCCCCATCCAAAACAAGTGCAGACATCACCGCTTAAGCCAAGTGAAGCCTGAGTCTTATAACCCTGAAAGCTAATTCCTCTCTCTCCGCCCCCTCCTCACCCCTCTGACGCATATTCAGCTTCGCGGTAAGCCCATTGTGATGATGGTGATTGTGGCGAGCGTGCGGGTGGCTCGAAAAGAAGTGAAGTGTGGCCGCGTGCGGGGCGTGCCAGTGCGCGTGAGTTTGTTCCGACAAGCGAACGGGTCGGACGCTCCTGGGCGTCGCTGGCGGCGGAGTTCATCGTCCTGGGCCTGGCGTTCAAGGCCGGCTCGCCAGCACCTGTCGGGCACCTGGTCCGAGGTCTGGTACTGCCCAGCGCTTCGCCATCCGGCGAACAGCTTGCGGAGACAGCTCAACCGCTCCAGCGTGCCTGGCCGCCGCACTTGTGCTGCCGCACTGGTGCCGCACTTTGCAGTACCCGGGCGTGACGCGGTACCCCGCGGTACACCGCAGTACCCCGGACTGTGAAGCAGACGCCGGACACAGACGCCGGAGCGTGGCCTGCCGCGCTACCGAGTCCTCGGGCGACTGGCGTGAACGGAGCACCGGCGGACTCGCCTGCACCGGCATCTAGTCCACGAGCGGAAAACCAGAAGTAGGACGGTTTTGTGTTGGGACATATCCTATTAGGATAAGCTAGGCTGTATGCATGTCTGTTGCCAGTTACGTTAATTGGTCAAGAAAAGAAAAGCGTCCGTGTGTCTGTGAACCTGCTCTGCTACCTGCCCAGAGCTCCTGAACGGACCTGGGCCCATATATAACATCACACCCATCACCATCCATCCGTATGCCCGAAATCCTCCGATCGCATACCTCGGCGTTATCAATGGCGTCCATGGTCACTTTACCCCAATTCAACTTATACATGATCTCGAATCATTCACAACAGACATTTTTGCTGCTCGCATGATGGGCACCAGTGAGTCTGTGCTCATAGCTTTCGCTGGCACCTTCATTCGCCACTACGCATATTTCAAACGCGTCGCTTTCCGCTGTCCCCCTCGCAAGCCCAAGCCACCCACTTGTACCCGCTGTCTTGTTCTGACACACCGGGCTCACCAATTTCCCCAGCAGAGCGTCCCGGCCAAATTCCGCCAGTGTGCTGCTCCTCTATCAGTAGATCCAACCTCTTCGTATGCATGTACTCAGCCATGGTGTATTCATTGCCAGGGGAACACCCATTCTCTGGACCCCACCAACCCATCCTTCTCGATAATTAACACACATCTACCAAAAAAGCGCGTCCTCGTCGCTTAGCAATGCGCAAGGCTAAGCAGATGATCTCATCCTCCGCTAATAAACCTGACATCTCTCTACCGTCACAAAAAGAGTCCTAATCCGTCACTCTGAAAGGAGCAGCGGTGTCAGCATCTCTTCCTCCCAGTGCTAAACCCTAGCAGCTTGAACGACGAGAGCCGCTCGTTCAACCTCTGTCTCGCGACTCTGCAACGCCACCAGCGCGAAAAACGCGTTTCTCGTGACCTGCAATGAAAAATTCAAGCCTTGACCAAAACCTTTCAGACAACTACCTACTATCCCCCCTAGCAGCTCTTTAAACTCAATGAGCCCCTCTCTACACTCACCATCTACTCCTCCGCCAAACAGGTCGCCCCTTTGGTTGACCTAGTCGAAACCACCGCTACCACACACCGCTCTCGTTTGGTCCAGCTAGAGACATCGATGTTCCAAATTCTCCCAAACCAATGCGCCGCCGGAATTTTTCGAGAGCCGCGACTTCAAAACGACCGCGTTAAAATCGAGAGGCGGGGGGGGGGGGGGGGGGGGGGAGCGGTAATACATAATGTCCGCTTTATGGGTGCGATGCAATATTGTTAACCGTTCCCGTTTGCAGATTCTCTTCAGAATCCGGGTTTATCCGCTTTGCTACTCCTCTAGTCCTTTACTTTGTGCCTCTGTTATCTCGAATCTATTCATTAGCATGTTCTGGAAGGCTACCAGTTAAGTGATTGATCATCCGAAAACGATATATATAAATACTTGCATTCACGAAGCCATATAGACACGCCTACGTTTGTATCCGAGTAGAGTCTCTTGCTCATCGCCCAAGTTTCATGAGTGCTTCGATTTCTATTTCACCCATCCATCTTGGATTGGAAACTCGAGTTGTGAGCTCCTGTCACGTCATATACTCTAGCGGCCTCGCGCAATCTGCCAGCCGTTCAATACCCGCTCGAATCAGTTAGTACCCGCTCGTGTTAGTACTTGATCTTGATTTTTTTCTCAGAACGCCGACAATGCAAGGTTTTCTTCAAGGCTAGGCTTTCTAATGCTTTCGTTCTAATGGAGGCTCAAAGGAAATATGAGTTATATAGGAGTGGCCAACTCCCCGCGCATAAAAGATGATCTGCAATGGAAATCGGCAAACAGAAGCTAACACAGGCCCGGCTGCGGTGGCGCAGATGGTTAGCACACTCGACTGTTGCGCCCAAGGAGGAGGGATGCAATCCCGTACCCCGCGGCCGCTTTTCGACGGAGAAGAGCAAGGCATTCATGTGCTGTGCGATATCAGTGCTATTTAAAGAACCCAACGTGGTCAAAAGTGCCGGAGCCCTTCCCAAAAAGGAGCCTTTCAGGCGTGAGTCGCTTTGGGACGTTAAATCCTTCAAGCCAAGCCAAACCTTATAAAGATCAAATGTCGCGTCAATTTTAGTGTTTCGTAAATGAGTATTAAATGCCCCCCAGTTTAATCAATATACGTTCAAAACGTGTCATTTGGGCATTGGAAACGACTGCTGGTCTCTATTCTAGTAAAGAACATATCCGTCGCTGATGCATCACCCGGGAGCGGCGTGTCCACCGACCACGCCTTCACAACAGTGGCGACGAGGCTGAAGCAAGGATATCGGGCCCAGGACAGCGCCAGACATGGGTCACAAGCTACCGGACTTCGATGAGGAGAAAGATTCGTGGCAAGCTTACCTGGTGAAATTAGAAGCGTACTTCGAGGACAATGAAATAACAGCTGACGCAAAGAAGAGGACTTGACTCGTAGCCATCCTTGGGACAAAGACAGATCAAGTTTTATGCAGTAAAGTAGCTCCAGCAAACACAAGTTCGTTGAGCTACGACGAGGTAGTCGAGACCTTGAACAGCTACTATGATCCTAAACCAAACGAAATAGCAGAAAGTTTGAAGTTATTCAACCACTATCAGAAAGAAGAGGAATCTGTGCAGTAATTTATTGTATCTATACGGCAAATAGCCCAGAACTGCAATTTTTCGCCTATGTTAGAAAGAACGATCAGATACCGCATCGTGAGTGCCGTCAGACCAAAAAATTTACAAAAGCAACTTCTGGCGATAATAGATCTGTCGCTATAGGAAGCCGAGGCTCTAGCACTAGCGGCAGAAAGCGCCAAACTTTATTCGCGAGGCATAACCAGAGAAGCTCAGGATGCAAACGTGTTCAAGATAACTCGTCGGCGCCAACCAGAGATAAAAAAATTTGGAGGACGCTTAAGCTTCGCCTTTAAGAATGGAACGCGATAGCGTTATCGCGCCCCATTCGCACCGTCTACTCATTTGCTTGTCGCGCTTTTGAGTGACACAAAGATGTAGTTCACATGATACAACACTCGTTAACTTGGCCAAAGCATGGAAACGCGCTGGCCTCAAGATGCAGTCGTAGTTCGTCGGCAACATCGTTGCCGATCCGAGCCGACAGGCCATGTCCTGTCTATCTTATTCCGTGCGCCACACGCATGATGGCGCTACGTGCACGCCAAGCGAAGAAGAAGTACTACAGCGGAAAAGTAATTCACCACTCGCTTAACTGCGTGTTCTGTAATTCAGTAATTTACATGCTCATAATTATTATACGCCACAATACACTTCTCTAAGGGACATTTCTGAGACAACACCGCAATCAATAGACGCGCCTTTGTCCATTTCAAGCCATCTAGCTGGCGTGGTGGAGTGGTTAGCGTGACCCACGTTCGATTCTTCAGGTCAGCAATTTTTCCTACTCGTTTTCATTTATTAATGATTCTGGAATTTGTCGCTCACGGCCTACGCCGGACGACGCGGGACAGCGGCCGCCGCCGACGACGACACCGACTTTTCTGCGACACGGGGCCCTTAAGGCTATCACGTTAAAAGGCGAAGTTCAAACCACAAACGCAATGCCAGTGCTGCGGTAACTACGGCCGCAGGACTGCAGAGTGTCGCCTTAACAGACGCCAATGTTTCAAATGCAGACGATACGCGCATCTAGCGAAAACGGGCTCATCGCCTGACAGCGTTAACAGAACTGGTACCATGGAAGCACAAAAACGGCAGAGATCGGAAGACAGTGATAGCAGTACATCGCAGATTTGGTCCCTCCGTATACGGTTCAGACGCTGTTACCGCCCATTCAGAAAACATTCACATGGCACGGCGTTGACCTAAAGGTGGACATTGATACATGTGTCAGCACACAGTTCATCACATGAGACCACGCTCAAGACGACCCAACTTTCCCGTAACCGCGGCGACCCGACAGGGCGTGCTTAGGCCACGCGGAACCCAGCGAAGAGCACATTCGCTCGGTCGGTGTGTTCATCTCTCCACACCTCCGTTACGACCGCGCGGATACCGCGAAGAGCACGTTCGCTCGGTCGGTCTGTTGTCCGTCTATTCACACCACCGTTACGACGGCGCGGAGACTTCGCGCCCCGCGAACCCCGCCTGAGTTATGTCTCCCCTCGAACTTCGGAGAAGAAACGCGAGGACCCGACGCCTCGGGGAGAAGGCATTCGGAGCCGAGACGAGACGAAGCACGGACGCGCACGAAGGCGCACCACATCCAGCCAGGCGACCCTCTGCAGATCAACCTAATCTCTTTTTAAGTATTAAGTATTAATAAACAGTTTGATTTTAACTCTTTATCTGGCCTCACTAATCAAACTGTTTATTAATACTTAATACTTAAAAAGAGATTAGGTTGATCTGCAGAGGGTCGCCTGGCTGGATGTGGTGCGCCTTCGTGCGCGTCCGTGCTTCGTCTCGTCTCGGCTCCGAATGCCTTCTCCCCGAGGCGTCGGGTCCTCGCGTTTCTTCTCCGAAGTTCGAGGGGAGACATAACTCAGGCGGGGTTCGCGGGGCGCGAAGTCTCCGCGCCGTCGTAACGGTGGTGTGAATAGACGGACAACAGACCGACCGAGCGAACGTGCTCTTCGCGGTATCCGCGCGGTCGTAACGGAGGTGTGGAGAGATGAACACACCGACCGAGCGAATGTGCTCTTCGCTGGGTTCCGCGTGGCCTAAGCACGCCCTGTCGGGTCGCCGCGGTTACGGGAAAGTTGGGTCGTCTTGAGCGTGGTCTCAAGTGATGAACTGTGTGCTGACACGGCCCCTCTAAATTTTGCGCCTGTCCTCAGGCGCGCGTATCCACGAACCTTGCGGTAATGGTTTGCCAATTGCAGGAACAAATACAATTTCCTGACGTTGCTTTCGGGCCGGAACTTGTCGACTCCTGCGACTCTCGCCTCGTCCAGGGTTCGCCCTTCTGCGGCGATCCTATAGCCAAGAAATGAGATGTCGTCTCGCATGAATTGACGCTTCTTGATGTCCGTCTTTAAGCCGTTGACGACGACTCTTCTCAGTGCCTCGTCGAGCAGTGACAGCGCTTCGGGGATCGTAGCTGCTCCCTGGCCGACATCGTCCATGTACGTGGATGTTCTTTTCATAGCCAAGTGGTCACTGACCTCGTCCTTCATGAGCTGTCGGTCCGCGGGGCAAGATCGGTACGACCCTGTGGCGTGAGCACAAAGCCCCAGCGCGTCAGTGCTCGCTGTGAACGCGCCGTCATGACAATCCAGAATTGAGCGGGGCTCATCTCTTTCGTTGGCGTTCGCGCCATGGGTCATTTTACATGCAGAATCTTCAACCAGGTCGAAGAAATCTTCGCCGGGACCCAGGTTCTTCGAGTTCAGTCTCACGAAGTCGATGTCGCTGTCTGGTGAAATTTCTTCAATGACTGCGTGGTTGCTGAAGGCCGCTATCAGCGTCTCGCCAGTACGATTCACACTGCATGCGCTTGGAGTGTGTACGGTAGATTCACTCACCGACGGCGGTATTGGGACGAGGGTGACATCGTTCGTAGGGTGGAACGTGACGTCGACGTTCGCGGCACGGCGCCAGTCTGAACCGAGAATCAGATCCATGGCACTGGGCAAGGGCGCGATCACGACCTCTTCGAGCCGCACGGTCGATGTTCCGACGGTCACGTCCAACGCTGCCACTCGCGTTGGTCTGATGCATCGGTCAAGCACTTCAATGTGATCTGGGGACGCCCACGGTCGGGGGCGAACGTTAGGGCCCACAGAGCTCTCGTTAAGAATGGATACGTTTGAGCCGCTATCGATGCAGACTCTCACCGGTTGGTTGTCGACGAGGCCCTCGACGATGGGCAAATTGCCTCCCGTTGATTGCAGAAAACAATTCGCTTGCCTGTTTGTCGTCCCGGTATTGCCTGCGCCGTTGGATCTGGCTGCTCGGCGTTGTTCCGCAGCGATCGTGGCTCCCGTCTTCGGCCTCGTGCAATCCCTCGAAAAGTGGCCCGTTGTGCCGCAGTTGAAGCAGGTATGCACTCGCGTGGCCCGCATCGGTTCTCGCTGTTCTCGCGGCGTTGACTGTTCGCGGAGATCGCTGCGCCCGTCTGTCGCCGTCCTTGATCCGTCGCTGCTCATCTGGTTAGACCGCCCAGGACCAGATTGTCGGAACTGCGTCTTGACTGTCTTGCGTCGCCTGGTGTCGAGCAGCGCTGCGCGGTCGATCAGTTCGATGACGTTGCTGCAGGGCTGTGCAGCGAGTGGATTAGCCCATGTGTCGTCGTCGATTCCGCTGAGAATCAGCGAAATTCTTTCTTCGTTCGCCATCGGGTACGGAGATTTGTCAAGCAGAGCATTTTTCGAATACATGTACTCAACCAATGTCTCCGAACTGCGTAGTCTTCGATCAGCCTGCAGGACCAGGAATTCCTGCATCGTGAGCCTCCTGTCGAAGCGCGAGGAGAAGGCTTGCTTCCATGAGTCCCACGATTCGCAACTCATTCCGTAAGAGCTGTGCCAATCCTTCGCGGCTCCCTTCAGCCGTGTTGCTGCAGTAGCGAGCGTCAGTGATGGGGACCAGTGTGCCAAGGCAGCTACGCGCTCCACCTGCGATATCCACGTCTGGACATTTTGTTGCGCATTGCCGTCGTACTCGGGGATGGCGGACGCGGTGTCGTTCGTTGACTGGATCAGAATGGGCTGAGCTGGCTCCGACACTCTCGACAATACCTCCGTCATCTGCAGTTGCGCGCGTGCGAACATGGCCATGATTTCAGTCAGGCTTGGCGAACCCTCGGGAGCTGGAGCGTTGTTCTCCTGCGAGGACTGCGGAGGTGTACCACGATTCGTATCTGCCGGCCGTTGGTTCGTTCTCGTAGTAGGCGCGAGACTTCCGTCGTTACGTTGGGAGTCCGTATCGTGCCCCGTTCGTGTCGACACTGGATGCAGTAGCCCCGTTGCGTCACTCGCTGCGTGTGACGTGCGTCGTTGGGCTACAAGCCGTTCCAGTTCGTCAACTCTTGCCTGCAGAATTTCGACTGTCGTCGGTCCCTCCGTGTCCGCTCCTCCGTTGTCATCGCCTACTGCTTCAGCCTGGCTGGTAGCTGAGTCGGACGCAGCCAGCGAGGCCTGAAGGCGAACGTTGTCGTTCAAGAGGCGTGCGACGAGAACATCCTTACGTCCACTGCACGGTAGTCCACGGGTTCGAAGCTCGTCGGCCAGCCGCTGTTTTTTCAACTCGATGAGAACACTGCGCATTGTCGATTTCGCTGGTGACCAGATGAGGGTGGTCTCGGAACTCGTCGAGGTTGTTCTGCTGCGCACTGTGGAGTCCGGTGGTTCTTCGCGCGCGCGAGACGCCTCTGCAGATCCTGTCGGCTGCGCCATGATAGCAGTGAGGCCAGATAAAGAGTTAAAATCAAACTGTTTATTAATACTTAATACTTAAAAAGAGATTAGGTTGATCTGCAGAGGGTCGCCTGGCTGGATGTGGTGCGCCTTCGTGCGCGTCCGTGCTTCGTCTCGTCTCGGCTCCGAATGCCTTCTCCCCGAGGCGTCGGGTCCTCGCGTTTCTTCTCCGAAGTTCGAGGGGAGACATAACTCAGGCGGGGTTCGCGGGGCGCGAAGTCTCCGCGCCGTCGTAACGGTGGTGTGAATAGACGGACAACAGACCGACCGAGCGAACGTGCTCTTCGCGGTATCCGCGCGGTCGTAACGGAGGTGTGGAGAGATGAACACACCGACCGAGCGAATGTGCTCTTCGCTGGGTTCCGCGTGGCCTAAGCACGCCCTGTCGGGTCGCCGCGGTTACGGGAAAGTTGGGTCGTCTTGAGCGTGGTCTCAAGTGATGAACTGTGTGCTGACACATGACCCCAGTCTGCGTCATTTGAAAAACTATGACAAACATCGTAATGAATGGCCTCCGCTCACGAAATCGCCGATAAAGTTGTCACGCTATCTCGGGAAGCTACCTGTGCTTGGCGTAATGAACATGTACGTGTGTTATCAAGCAGCGACAGTTGAATGCAACCTGGTGGTGTTAAACTGCAAAGGCCCCAGACTTTGTGACCGGGACTTGTTGCAGAAACTGAATGACACCGAAATAGCTCTCCTACAAGTAAAGGCGCAGACCAACATAGCCAGCACGGTTCCGCCATCTGCCCATCAACCTGCCTGGGAACTACTGCACAGCTATGCAGATCTTTTCAGCGAGAGCACCGGATTCTTGAAAGGCCCACCAGAACGCATTCATCTCAAGAGCGGAGCAACTCCCAAGTTTTTCAAGGCAAGGAAGGTTCCTTTTGCCTACAAAGAAAAGGTTTCGCATGAGTTGGATAGGCTTACGGAAGCGGGAATATCTCCAGTACCATATTCGGAATGGGCCACGCCTATTGTTCCCGTCTTGAAGACGACGGCTAAGGGCGCGTGGAGATTTTAAAGGCACACTAAATCCAGTGTGTGAGATTGAGCAATACCTGCTACCAGTTATTGACGACATGTTTGCCAATTTAGCGGGAGGAGAACGGTTCAGTTTGCTAGACCTGCGGGATGCCTATAGCCAGGTAGCGTTGGACGATGAGCCGCGAAAACTGGTCGTCATTAACACTCAAAAAGGGCTGTATTGCTACAATCGGCTATCATTTCGAATCTCTTCGGCGCCAGTAATCACTCAGCGGAAAATTGAATCCGTGCTCCAGCGGTTAACCGGAGTGCAGGTCTACCTCGGCGATAATAATAATAATAATTGGTTCACAGGAAGGGAAAGGCGCAGTATCTGTCACACTTGCTCTGTGGACACCTGAACCACGCCGTAAGGGGAGGGGTGAAGGTGGCAGTGAAAGTGGAAAGAGAGAAAGAGGAGCCGTAGTGGAGGGCTGCGGAGTAATTTCGACCACCTGGGGATCTTTAACGTGCGCTGACATCGCACAGCACACGGACGCCACTTCGTTTCGCCTCCATCGAAACGCAGCCGCCGTGGTCGGGTTCGAACCCGGGAACTCCGGCACAGTAGTCGGGCGTCTTACCACTGCACCACCCGCTGATGCGCAATTCCGTCTCCTCAACGGTAGGGTCCCAAAACTTCTTTCTGCTCACTTGTTGGCCCTCAGCAGGTTAAACGGCGATTGTTACCGAGAAGTGTGTCTCTGAACGCAACCTAAAGGTAACCATTCACTGAAGGAAAACATTTATTACGGTGAAAGTAATTGAATAGTGTTAGCGTTGTCATGCCTTTACATCGTGGCTCTGTTCACGGCTGGTATTGCAGCTATTAAGAATTAAAAAGATCACATCATGCCAGGAGAGATCTTAGTGGCTTAATTTAATGTCGCGATTTAAAAAAAGAATTAGATACGCCACTGAAACAGCGAGTACGGCAGGCCTTAAATGTCGCTCTTATTCATTTTTTACAATATTTCCACTATCTGTCGCCAGGTGACGCTGCTAAGAGGACCCTACGTTGAGCTGATAGCTGACAAGAGCCAAGATGACGCAAACTTGAAAAAAAAAACTCATTTATTTATAGGAAGGGAAAGGCGCGATAACTGTCTCACTTGTTTTTTCTGTGGACACCGCAACCGCGCTGTAAGGGAAGGGAGGAAGATGGGAGTGAAAGTGGAAAGAGAGAAAGAGGAGGCGTAGTGGAGGTCTACTGAGTAATTTCGACCACCTGGGGATCTTTAACGTGCGCTGACATCGCACAGCACACGACGCCTCTTCGTTTCGCCTCCATCGAAACGCAGCCGCCGAGGTCGGGTTCGAACCCGGGTACTCCGGCACAGTAGTCGGGCGTCTTACCACTGCACCACCCCGGCGGTACTGTTGTAGTGGCTGTAGGAAGAAAGAAAATGAAATGCACGGGCCTGCTACTGGCTCTGTAGCTGAGCCACCTCCGCTGCTTCGTGCGGACAGAAGAGAAAATAGACACGAAAGAAAATAAGAAGAGGAAGAGAAAGACGCGTGCCGCTACAACAGTCGTCGTCCGCCACCACCGAAGCGGTGGCGGGTGCAATGACGGCCTACAACAGGTAAAAATCAGTGGCTGGCTAGCCCCCGCCGCGAGCGGCGTTGACCTACCGTCCCAGTCCCATAGGGCCACGAACTGCCACCATTCCTTCCGTAAAGCAGTACTACAACGCTTCAGGGAATATGGCATTAAGCTGCGCGCTGACAAATGTCGCTTCACCGAGCAAACAGTTGTCACCGCATTGATTGCCACCACCTTTGTCACCGCATTGATAAAAACGAGTTGCATCCAGTTGAAAAAAACATCGATGCTATCAGACTAGCCCCTTCTCCACGTAATGTTACAGAGTTGCGTGCTTTTCTTGGGTTTATCACGTTCTACCATAAGTTTCTCCCTAACCTGTCCACCTTATACTTGCCCCTTTGTACAAGCTACTGACGAAAGGAGCCAGGTGGATGTGGAGCGATAAAGAACAAGCAGCATTCGAGCTGGCGAAAAAAGCTCTTTGCGCAGCCCCTGTGTTGACGTATTTCAATCCGACGCTCGAACTATTTTTGGAATGCGACGCCTCGCCTCGCGGGTTGGGAGCGGCACTGTTCCATCGCCTTAGTGGAGAAATGAGGCCCATTGGATCTCGGTCCCGGACCTTAACTTCGGCCGAAAAGAAGTATTCTCAGATCGAACATGAAGCGTTGGCTCTCGTTCTTGGTGTTTCACGTTTCCGTGACTACCTCTTTGGCAGGGAGTTTACCCTGGTGACGGATCATCGGCCTCTGCTCGGCCTCCTACGAATGGATCGTTAGACCCCCGTCATGGCCGCCGCGAGAATACAAAAATGGGCTCCTCTGCTGGGAGTGTACAAACACAAGCTGCTTTGCAAATCCGGTAAAATGATGGTTAACGCGGACACCCTAAGCCGTTTGCCTCAAACCTTGCAGGAAACGGAGACTGCATCGGAAGGCGACGCAGAGTTTGTCCTCGCCATCGACCTGTGGGACCAGTCGGCCATCACAGAGAAACTGCGGTCACACAGCAACAGACCGGGTGCTAGCACTTGTCTGCAGGTACGTGCATGAGGGTTGGTCCATCGCATGTTGCACCGGTAACACGGAGATGTTGCATTAACTACAAAAAGCGACATGAGGTATCCGTTCAGGATGGCCTTCTACTGTGGGGACATCGTGTAGTAGTCCCCAAACAGGCATATTGCAATGCCTCCAGCCCGTGAGCCAGTAAACTGGCCAGCTACCGGAGAAAAGTGGTCCCGATTGCACCTCGATTTCGCTGGACCTATCGGAGACAAAATGTTGCTGATCGTGGTAGATTCCCTCAGCAAATGGATGGAGACCATTCCACTCTCGCGTGCAACGTCAAGCAGCACGGTAAACGCGCTGCGTACGCTCTTCAGTCAATTCGGACTACCACGCACTGTAGTAACTGATAACGGCACGCCCTTTACAGGGTCGGATTTCGCCGAATTCGTGAACAGAAACGTCACTGCCCACATTCGAGCACCGCCCTACCACTCACAAAGCAATAGGCTCGCAGAACGCGTAGTCAGAACGGTTAAGGATGGGTTAAAAAAGATGCCTGGCGTGGATCTCACAACCGCACTCGCACGAGTTTTGTGTCGCTACGGGAATGCCCCAAGGCAGTCGAGCCTATCGCCTTCAGAAGTACTGTTAGGTTATCGACTACGCACCCGACTTGACATGTGTTCTCCTCTCAGGAACAAACCTGTCCAGAGCAGAGCAGCTACGCCAACTTCAGCTGGAGTTTCGCTCCGGGGCACCGGGTATTAGACCGGAACTACGGTGTTGGTGACAAGTGTACACCCGAAAAGGTGAAGTCGACAACAGGCGCTCGACTATAGTCACAGTCAAGACGAAAGATAATGTGGTGGTTCGTCATCATGCTGATCAAATCCGCAAGCGCTACGTCGAAGGATCCACACTCACGGGTACAAAAAGTCCAGCAACAGAACTAGTGGTCCCTTCACGGGCTATAGGGAACAACGCCCCCACGTCCGCACCCGCTGACCCTGCTCCCCAGGAGGCACAGCTGCGCAGGTCAACACGGGTCAAGAAACCTGTGGATCGCAACGGTTATTAAGAGGAAAGGATGCTGCTGATAGCAGAAGCCTTAAATCGCCAACTATGAACCGGCGACGGCACTGATCTTTTCATTCTTTCTTTCCTTCTTTCCCTCACCCCTCTGGCTATATAACACCCCTTGATCCGAAAATAAACCGGCATTCTTTGGCCTGGCTACGCTTTCTGATGCATCACCCGGGAGCGGCGTGTCCACCGACCACGCCTTCACAACCGTCACCCTAACCTCTAACGTGATAGGGCTAAAATTTCTGCACTCAAGGAAATCCCGAGTTCATGACGTAACCAAAAAAATCACGAGCATGCTTAAGACAGTTGGGAGTTAGCAGGCCTTATGGGCGGGCGCCGAACGGTCGGCGGGTTGTGTGACATGACAAGACCACGTGACATAGCCGACTTGGGAGGCGCTGAAAACTTGGACTTCTCCTTTTAAATGGGAACTGGCATCTCCAAGACTGTTGCATCCCATTCAGAGAAGCTGTTCTAAGGTGTCGCGCGCGCTCATTGTGAATTTCAACACGCCAACAGCTTGCTCCTGATCTGGCTCCTTAACAATAGTAGCAAAGAAATCTGAGAATTGCCGTTTGCGAAAAAGGGTTTGCTAACTATTGACATCGTTAACTACAGGCATAGAGCTAGTGTGTAAGATCCGCTGGTGTCTGAATAATGTCGGTGTTAACGTCATCGGAACAATATCAAGAAAAAATAACTTCAGAAAAATGGCCAGGAGCACACAGTAGTAAATTTCATAAAACTGAGATTCCTTTTAGAACTCAGCCCATTTGTAGACATTTCACGCTAGGCGTCCCTCTTGCTGCTTTTTTTCATACTAGCACATTTCGCGCAAAGAAATTTTCAACACAACGGTATTGTGCGCTGTATAAGAATTTTATATATTTTTACTCGCAATATGGTGCAGCCTATGCACACTGTTTCGTGTATAAAACCGAATTGCATTGCTCACGTCCCAGCGAGAACGTTGATCACGGCTTGAATACTAAGTAAACGCTTTTCGAAATAATTTCAACTTGGAAATGAAAAAGAACCAGAATGACCTACATATTAGAGCATTTCAGACACAGTAATGATTTTCAACCGCGAGCAGCGACCGTATATTGTTCCATGGTTCACCAGTTAACCGTAATAGAAAGGAAGTTTGAGATAAAAATATCGTTAAGTGAAACGACTGTACCCCGTCAGGGGAGACAAACTTTACTGAGGCTAATTTGATCCAAGATTGCCTCCTACCCCATCGACCTGATTTATTAAATTTCAATCAACTTTCCCTAAGCGGCCTCAAACAGCTACCTGGATATTTTCTTTCTAGCTTCCAATTAGGTCTCCTGGGTAAATATTTTGAAACTTATTTTAATTTGATGCAAATAAATTTTAATCTACAACCGCAAGGTTTAGACTAGTAGATATTGTCAATGCACTCAGATATCATAAAAATGGAGAAAAATCGATCATTTTTATCCGTACGCATAAATATGATGCATATCAATCAAGGTGGTTTTTCAAAGTGCATATCGGCTATGATAATAGTGACCTCATACGAGGTAATCACTTGTCACTACTACAAACCGATCCTGTTTTAATATGCTGCACTTTACTTCCATCAGGTCATAATGTGCATGCAACGAAGAGGTTTTAGGAACGCGATTCGACTTTTATTCATCATTAGCTCGCGTGAGAAAGTCACTATAGTGATTCTGATGAGAAGGCAACCTTCAAAAAAAAATCCTACTTTCTGTACCGTTTACGATACAAGCGGAAATAGCTTTCAAAGCTCTCTACGGCCTCACTGCATCGAGGTAACAACACAGGCACTGGTACTTTTTTACCACCTACCCACAATGGAGCAAAATGAACAAAATGGCATTTGACGACGGTACTACACCAGGTTGAGGAAAAATATTGTATGGATTTACGCCTCCGACTCTCTTTACTTTCCATTATATATTTTTTGCACTTTTCAGTCTTTTTTACTTACCCTGCGTTATTTTATCGTTCGCCCAACCTCTATAAAAGGGGGAAGCAGCAGCGAAAACAAACCACTCTTGAAAAAGGTCTCTAAATGTCGAGACAAATAAGATGTTTCCTTTAATGAAGCGTGCACATCACTTTATACAGACACAGATTATATATATATCAGACATGGCGGTAATTGAATTACAGTAATGAAATTACTGTAATTTAATTACTTTTCCGGTAATTTGTAACGTAATGAATTACTATTTGGTAGTAATTTTGCCGCAAAAGTAATTAATTCCTTTCGAAATTACCTTTTACTAAAGTGCGCCACTTCTCCTTCAATAGAAAAAGTAGAGTGCCGCGAAAGCAGGAACGACGTGCGGCAAGCCGAAGCCAGCGTAACGGATCGGCAAAAGGAGACAGAATGGAGCAGAGGTGTGCGTCTGAGACCTCGTGTGTAACAGGGTCACTGTGGCTATCCCATGGCAACCATTCCCAAAGCAGGACGATATAAGGCGCCAAGGAATACCACAAGGCAGATGGTGCAAGAATACCGTAGTTGAAAACTAGTTGGAAGCGCGGCGAAGTGGCACTCCCTGTTGCGTAGACTAAGGCACCGTGGTGCATGGTTACACTCGTCGCCATGGGGCGAGGGAAGTCGCAAGGGTCTATGGCAGGAGCCACCGTGGCTTGAGCATTACTGAGCAGTGAGCACAAGGTGCCGACGTCGATTCTTGGGACTGCGGAAGCAATAAGTAACCTAGCTTCTTCGGGCCCTTCACATGGTGGAGACAGATCCCGGTCAGGAAGACGTTGGGATCAACCGGTCATCTCACGACAGTTCGACTATGCTTCTGTTTGGTTGCCTTGTTTTTGTAATCGCAAGTGCTGTAGCAAAGAAGAACGGAATAGCTCCCTGGGAAGGAATTCGGCGGGAATGCGTGTGCTTCGCGTCTAGAGAACAAGTTGTTGCTTTGTTTACTAGCTTTACTTAATTTTTGCATGGACGGAAACTAGAAAGTAATTTAAAAGTAATTGAATTACTCGGTATAAGTAATTGTAAAGAAATTTCATTGCTGTTTGGGAGCTGTAATGAGTAATGTAATTTCATTACTTTTCTGCGATTTTAGTCAAAGTAATTAGTAATTTAATTTAATTCCTTTTCAAATGTAATTTTGCCATGTATGATATATATATATATATATATATATATATATATATATATATATATATACACAAAGGCCGGGTCCCGGCCGGAACGTCAGTATTAAAGCGCTTTTCGCCGTGACCATCAGTTATTTCTGGCGGCTAAGATTTGTTTTATTAGTAGAAACTCGAGTACTATATAGATGTTCACGCCTTGGTTTAGATTTATTTTGCTAGTTATCGAGTGGTTATGGTGAGGACGTGCAAAGTGCCTGTGCACATATTCAACCAATTCTTGTGTCCAGCAGCCGTAAATTCATATCTAAATATGTCAGTGTAGCGCAAAACCTCGTGGCTGATATCCAGGCTCTAATATACACCTGCTTGTGTGTACAGCGTTGAACGTGGATTCGAATTCCCAATGTTTTTAATTATTCTGTTCATAAATGCGACCTTTATTCTTGTGTAAAGTGAAGTAATTGTTCGCAGAATTTCTCACGAGTGTCGAAATCACACGACACACCAATGACAAAAAAAAAATAAATAAGAATGACTGCACTTCTTCTCTACAGTACCCCGCCCCCCCCCCCCCCCTCTCTATTTCCTTTAGAAGCTTAGACACCCCTCTAATTTGAACTCCTGGGGAAACCCCTGGTGGTGGCTGTGCCGCGCGGAGTCCCTTCACGCCAATTTATTTCATTTGTACTGTGGGAGTGCGTAGATGTAAGGAGGAGGAAGAAAACCTAAGAAGAGGTTTTAGGCGTGGGTTGGGGAGTGTTTCCCTCCTCGAGGTATGATGTCTGTCGGCGACCTCTTCGGCTCGCTCTGTGACTCGGAGTTGAACCTCTGGGTCTGCTGAGCAACTCGGACTCCAACTGCAATTAGGTAGAGAGCTGTTGACTATCCGGTGGCTTGTCTTGATTACACTAGTATAAGGTGGCATGTCTGTCTTTTGGAGGACAGACGGGGCTATACTCCTCTGGGAATTATTGAAAGTGTTCGTTTGGAGCTGCCGCCAGCTGACTTGTGCTTTACTCAGTGATATATGGACTCTGGAAATATTTGTTTGTCTTTATTGAATTGGGTTGTGATTTGTTGCCCTTTGGCCGACCTGAGCTCGGGGTACGCACTTCCCGGTTAACGACGAAACCTCGGGCAAGTTAGTGCTCCGCCTCGTTTACAGGATGATTTGAATGGGCGGGGACCCAGACCACGGTGACCCAGACCAATGTGATCTGATGGATGTATGAAAAGTTTCGTAAGATTTTTATGGCCGTGGCAGCCGCAGGTATCAGTGTGACTCTTCCTTTTGCAAAATTTCGAATTGCGGTTTCAAACGTAATTATCTTCCTTTTTTTTTTTCTTTTTTTTTTTTTTTTTTTTTTTTTTTTTTTTTTTTTTGCTATTTGAAAATCGCGCGCGGCCGTATTTTGATTGCGCTGCTCGGACATAAAAAGCAACGTAAAAAATAAAAACTTAATATTAACTGCGAGTTTTAATTTTTATTTTACATTACAATAAGTTTTTGTTATTAAGCAGGCCGTTTAGAATAACTAAAAGTTACAAATATTCAGCTGTTTGCTAGCGCCGTTATTTATACCACATTTGACAAGCTGTGCAAGGTCTGAGTCATTTTTTGTGCGGGCGCAGACAGTAGCAGACAGCAAACAGCGGACGCGCGACGGTAAATATCTTTATGCAGATATGATACGTGGCGCTGATAAGCGACTTAATAGGCGTGTTTTGTTGGGTGCACTTGTTTAACGTTGCAACACTGCTATCATGTTAGAGCAGACATAGCCCTTATGGCTGTGTTGAGATTTTGCTCATAAAAAGTCACTATTTTCAGATAATCCACGTGAGTCAAGCTTGAAATGGATGACGGATACTTCATAAGGACGGGCATCCTTACAGGTGGGCATGCCGTGAAAGGGTCAGCGAGCACGCAAAATAACTAACCAAAACTTACTTGCCTGAAAGTAGAGGCGTTGACGCACGCACGGCGTGCACCTACTGTCGGGAGAAATAGTGGTGTCACTCCGGCTTCGGTTAGAGTTCATTGCCGCGCCTCTTACTGGAAATGCCTGCTCTCAAGACAGGCAAGGATGTAACAATGTTTATTAAGAGACGTGTAGGAACGTAATACGTTGCGATCCGCGGCCCTCCGGTATGGCAAAAGCGATGCCGCAAGAACCGTGAGCCACGCGCCGATTGGTTACACGCCACTTTGCTCCCGATATTACACTGGCGTTAGAGATATGTGCTAACGTTAACCAATTACTTTTTAAAAAGCGCATTACTTAATGACCGAAGTTTGAAAGGTTTACCTCGGTTAAATATCACAACAATCAAACAAATGCGACTAACTCCTGCTTTATGGTAACATCGTGCGCAGGCGCGAAGATGTATTTTCCTTGTTGTGGCATTACTTGCTTCTATTTCTTTTATTTCTTCTTCTTCTTCTTTTTTTTTTTTTTTTTAAGTTAGCGACAGGTGCTCCCAAGGCCGAGCAGAAGACACCAGCGGCAGAAATCTGGAAGAAATGGTCAACTCAAAAAAGCTGTGTGTATACACCTATCGTGTCCTCCACTCCACTATCATGTCCTCTACTACGGCGTCTCTCATAGCCTGAGTCGTTTTGGGACGTTACACCTCACAAACCAAACCAAACCAAACACCTATCATGCTTTGCATTAGGTCTGCGCTGACATGATCATTTTCGCTTATTGTAATGTGTTTGCTTCTTTTCAGAATAAATGGGGTAGTAGTGATACGACAGTGTGTACCGGATGACGCTGAAGAGATCAAGGTAGCCAGGCAATGAACTGTTCAATTTCGCTTTACTCTATATGCCACTGTATTGTGCGACAGCATTTGTGCGTTCGCTTGTTTGCAGAGGGCACTTGTAAGCTGGAGCGACACAGAAAAACTTGA
Organism: Amblyomma maculatum; assembly: GCF_055883805.1. Lineage (NCBI taxonomy): Eukaryota > Metazoa > Arthropoda > Arachnida > Ixodida > Ixodidae > Amblyomma > Amblyomma maculatum. The sequence continues at coordinate 45,621,579 of NC_139353.1, read as the reverse complement.
CCTTATTCTTACAACTGGTGGCACAGGCTTCTCAGCTAGAGATGTTACACCAGAGGTACTAGCTGGCCTCTATATTCTTTCTTATTGTTTCATCATGTTATCTGTCACAGGCATAACGTTTTGTTTTTCTGTACTGCGCAGGCCACAAGAGCAGTAATAATGAAGGAAGCACCGGGCATCACAATTGCAATTATTCAGAAGTCGCTGACTGTCACACCAATGGCCATGCTGTCGAGGCAAGGTTTCCTTATGCACTTTGTTCTGCCTTACTGTAAGCTTATACACTGTTCGAAAACATATAACTTGCTCGTGTGATTGTTATCAGGCTAATATGTGGCATTCGGAACCAAACTCTCATAATTAACCTTCCAGGCAGCCGGAAAGGTGCACAGGTGAGTCTCGACAGGAAATTTTTGAAATGTTAGCAGTTCTTAATGTGTGTTGATGTTTTCTTATAGGAGTGCTTTGAATTTGCAAGTCCTGCTATTCCACATGCTGTCGACCAGCTACAAGAGCGAAAAGCCAAGACAGATAAGCTTCATGGTTTGATATCGGTGTGTTCCTGCTGTTCTCCCATTTTCATTGATCTCTGGATGCTTGCTCTTACTACACGAGAAAATACGATCATGCACTTCGTGTCCTACCTTTCAAAAGAAGCAGTTCATGTATATCAAGACGATATTCACAAAACTTTTGTTGGCAATTATCATGTCACGGTCTCGTCACCAAGAAAGCTTTTTGTAGCAGTTTTATTTTAAGGTCTAAACCAGAAACCCTCGCTTCTCATGCCTACAGCAGTCTGGACCTACAGCTTCTGCAAAGTTCCATGGTGAGCTACTTTTCATTCAAACTTGCCTGAGCATTCTGGTTGTACTCACATGTATTATCGTTTCCTTACTAAGGGTGTCAGTGCACGGCTGAAGAATCGCTCAACACCACAGTTGCCTCTCGGCCGAGGCAGTCTCCGTACCCATTAATAGCAGTTGCTGACGCTCAAGCTATTGTCACGGACTTGTGTGATGAGCTGGACACCGAGCTGGTTTCATTTCAAGGTAGCCCGATAGCGGTTTATGACCGGAACGGTCAGCTTACTCGGCATTTCGAATATGCTTGCAGTTGCTTGCGGACGAGTATTGGCCGAGGATGTGCATGCCCCAGATGCTCTTCCACCATTTCCAGCCTCAATCAAAGATGGCTACGCTGTTATTGGTAAGGCTGGGGAAGGAGCACACAGAGTTTTGTTGCAGATTACTTCTATTTTGTCTCTGTGACACTGAGTTACTACTTAGAGTTGTACAGTATGTAACTTCTAGAGCTCGAAGCCAATGAATGTTATACGACTTCAATGTGCATTCTTTATGTGGCAGCATCTGATGGTGATGGACCACGACAAGTAGTGGATGCAGTACCAGCAGGTTCCAATGTAAGCTTTGCTCATTAACAAAGCTAAGTAGATTGTGTTTTACTAGAAGTCTTACATGTCACTATTTTTCTTGGGTGCACTTTTTAATTAAGCCTACCAAACGAGTTGAACCTGGACAGTGCACCAGGATAAGCACGGGGGCACCTGTTCCCGAGCCCTGTAATGCTGTGGTACAGGTAGAAGACACCGAGCTCGTTCATGCCTCAGAAGATGCAAGTAGACAACCTTTGTAAATTGAGTCTGCCTCTACTATGATGAATGAAACAACTAACTCAGCGCCAACCACATTTTTTTTCTTTCTAGGGTTCCCAAGAGGTTGAAGTGAACATACTAAAGGCTCCCACTGTTGGACAGGATATTCGGTATGCTGTGCAGTGAATTTCTATTACACTAGAAAACATACTCGTACAACTGTGCGTACACTGTTAGCCATTTAGTGTTAGCTAGCTGCTAATCTAAAATATATTTGAGGCAAGGCTAAGCGGCAAACACTGGTTACTGACAAGAACATGCAGTATTTCACATTTATAATTTATACCCCAAATCATTTAAGCAATTTGGGCTGAATTACTCTCCAATCACATCGTAAAAACTGTCTCAAATTTGTCAATCAGCCCCTACTCCTATTAGTCAATAGGTCTGGCAGTCAGAATCGACCAATAGGAATGCAGTTAGCCAATCGGTTTGTGACAGGTGATGTGACTGGAGCATAATTCGGCCCCTGGTGTGGTGTACTTTTTGTTTTGACACAAGGTTTTATACTAATTCATGCTACTTAGTTACTGAAGTAATAGTATGGTAACTAAATTGTATTTGTGTCATTCCTTAGGCTTTCACTCCTGTCCAGTGGTAGCACATTTTACTTGTTGCTAGATTATTTGAACCGACTCTAGGGAAAGTTATGCAATACTAGTCTTGCGTAGCTGACCTGTATTTAGCTGTACTTATCAGCTACTGTGTGAATATCTCTCACATACGTCCATTCTCTTGAGTAAAGTTAGCAAACTTACTTGTGTTTTCATGTGCGCGAAGCATAAGGGGCGACAAACTGTAAAAATTTGAGAAATGTAAAACATATAACCTGCAATGCTGGTAGCCCCTTTGTTTCCTCCTTCATTGGCTCGTTAGTTTTCACTCCCTTAGAGTTAAATATGAATGAGGGTGTCCAAAAATGCATGACAAAAAAAGAAAGCTGCTTTCATAGGAACAGGCTTGTCAGATGCAAGTGAAAGCATAAAGTGTGTAATAAGGAAGTAACTACTATTAACATCCTGTGTACTGCCATGTGAAAAGGAAGGCAGTATCATCATGGTTACTAATTTGGGCGCACTTAAGCTTTAGTTTGACGATAAGCTCTGTCTCTGAATTCCCCAACTTACTGAAAGAAATTGTGGTTTCTTGCACGAAAGCACAGAGCTAGCTCTTAGGTAAACCTGTCAAAGTTCGCAATTTATTCATACTGCTTCAGCATTCCAACTTTCCCATGTGTAATTTATTTGCATATTGTGAGTAGAGGGTAAAGAAATGGCAGGTTGGCAGACTCTAGGGAGTGGGCCAAGCAGACTATATGAGCAGAAAAGCAGAGCAACCTATGGGGAAGCTCTCGTGTCTCATAACATGTCCTTTCTCGCAGGTGGGTGGGGTCAGACATTGAAAAGGATCAGCGCATTTTGGCTCAAAGGACCAAGCTTGGCCCCAGCGACTTAGGCCTTTTGGCCACTGTTGGTGCCACCAGCGTCAGTGTGTACAAGCTGCCTCGAGTAGCCGTCCTGTCCACAGGAAATGAGGTAGTACCGATTCTGTTGGGCATGCCTGCTTCATGATAAAATGCTAGAAATCGGGTGTGTAATTGCTTTTCTATTCTCAATAGTTGGTGGCTCCAGGTAGTGTGTTGAAGCCTGGGCAGATAAGAGACAGCAACAAGACAACGCTCCTTACACTTCTGGAAAAAAAAGGATTTCCAGCGCATGACGCGGGAATCGCATCCGATGAGTATGTCTCAGTAACTACAAATTCCATTTCTTATCTGCGAGTTGTGCATGAGTCCACCTACAGTTGTGGCTGCTTTTGAAATATGCATGTGTGTAAAACGGCATGTGGAGGGTGTGTTAACTCAGTAGCTGATTGGGCGGCCTGCAATATGACTATATGTATCCTAAGTAAGAGGAGTGGGCCCAACCACGTGCTGACTTGCTGTTCGTGTGTGTCGTGTCTCAGCTTGTGTACATTATGCAGCTAGTTTTTGTTTTAATGGGTTTTAAATGCCTCAGCAACATTTGGCTGTGCTTGTGCTGACCGCCAAACACAGTAGCTACAAAACCACTGCAGCAGGCACAGCAAACCATTTATTTGCTCCGTAAACCTGAATTGTCTTAGCCTAGTAATGCTTTGCCGCTCAACAAGTTTGGTCCACTAGGGACCTCCCTACCCAAAGCAAGTTTCCCTTTCAAAATTAGCTAGGCTTTGGAAAAGGAAGTACAGCAACATTTTGCTGGAGCCATTAATAGTTGTAGGATTGTGCTTTCAGGTATGAAGACCATGTTAACAAACTAAAGGCTGCTTTTGGAGTTGCAGATGTGGTTGTTTCGTCAGGGGGCGTCTCTATGGGAGAAAAGGTAAAAGCCGCGCTGTTAAAATAGCATGGTATGGTACCCAGCATGTCGATATGTCATTTTTGCAGGACCTTCTCAAGAAAGTACTGGTTAAAGAATTCTCCGCCACCGTACACTTTGGACGAGTCTTCATGAAGCCCGGGTTTGTAAAGGAACTCACAATTGCATAGCTGTATTTTGTGAGAAGGCCTTCTCACAGCTGCCAGTTAGTAACAAGTGCGTGTGACACATTGTGTACTCTAGCTGGAACAGCCTGGATGTCAGCACCAAACAAAAGTGTGCACTATTTACCATTTCTTTGCAGGAAGCCAACGGCATTTGCGTCACTCAACTATGACAGCAGACGCAAGCTCATCTTTGGTCTTCCTGGCAACCCTGTGTCAGCAGCTGTGACGTGCCAGCTCTACGTTCTGCCTGCCCTGAGGAAAATGTCTGGACATGCTGCGATCTACCCAACATCCATCAAAGCAAAGGTGTTTAACGACACAACTGTGATGAATATATTTTGGATCATGGCTTTGTCTCGGATGCAATAGACTTAGTGAGCTATTGTTTAATCTGCAAATTACGGAACAGGATGTTAGGATAATGCTGAGAACAAGTTACTAAATCTTTCAATGTACTGCCAGCTAACATCAAGTTGACAAAGTTGAGAATAGGATTAGTGGGAACGTAAAAAGAGGTAAGGTCGGGACTGCAACCATAAGCACTATTAGTATTGATTTGAACTACGAGCTCCAAACTTAACTTTTGCTACAAGAAAAAGTTAAGTGCAAACAAAAACTTCTTTGTTAGTCTTGTCTCAGTTATAAGTGATGGAACTAAAATTTTTTTGTTTGTTTGTAAAAATAGCCTTTTCAGAAAAGACAGTTTAGGCTGTTCCATCATTGCAGCTGCTTCGACCAATATTGAACGAGGTAGTAACACAACTCTTTACCGCATCTAACTTTTTGCGCAGTTGGCCAGCGACATAAGTCTGGACCCACGCCCAGAGTACCACAGGGCTGTGGTCACCTGGTCCGAGGACTCTGAGCTCCCTGTGGCCTACAGCACAGGAAATCAGATCAGTAGCCGCCTTCTCAGCTTCCATGGAGCCAACGCTCTGCTCGTACTTCCTCCGGCCACGGCTGAAAGGCAGACACTTCCAGCCGGAACAAGTGTGACTGCTCTTGTCACCGACATGATATGAAGAATATGACTGACTCACCAGCATTCACAAGTTGTGCATTTAAATTTGTTTAGTGTTGCTTACCTCAAGCACCCTTCGTTCTTTACATTTTCCATAGCAATAAAAATCCATAACACATATTAGTTAGCTTGTTGACAGCATAAATTAGATCTTAAACAGGGCGAAAAGATAGCTCGATTGCCTTTCCTTCCCTTCTAAATTCGAACCTGCCAAAAGCCAGTCACTGTAACGATTCTGAAAACAATGAGTTTGTTAGCATGTCGTCCACCATTTTTGAACACACACATTTCGCCGAACAGTACTGATGTCAGTTTCTTTTTAAGTTTCTTGCGTAGTGTGATCCTTCAAAAAAGAAAAATGGTTCCACAAACCCTGGAATGCTAATTTCATGGGTCCTGATGTATTAGTATTCAACTGCTATGAAATTTTCTAAGAAATTGTGTAGATGTGTTTGAAATTTGACCATTGTTGTATTCTGTTGGGAAAAACTAACTAGAAACCTTTCTTGAGGCCTGGATATACTATTTCTTTTCAGTCAGAATGGTAAATGGCACCTGTAAGGGTTTAAGTGGCCTTTAAAGCTAAGGTTTTAGTGTGTGTGTGCCTTACAAGAATCAGTGGCTATCTTTGGAACTTATAGGGTATCAGTCAAGTTTCACGCATAAAGTTTTCAGCCTAACAGCAGAAAGTAAACTGCATGATGTGAGTGCTTATATATAAGTACGCTGCAGATTCTTTGCAGCCATGGCAGCCATTTGTTGCAATTAAAAATCACTTTTAACATGCCCTTTATGCAAGGAACAAATTAAGAGCAACAGCTCTCCCTCTATGAGAGCTAAGCATCAGTGTGCATGTGACATATAAATAGCCTAACTTAGTCAATATTGAAGGACTCTGGTTTGATGTATCAAAAATTAGTGACTCACATGTAAAAAAAAAATGCTACTTTATTAAATAACTGTTTTTATGTTGGTTGGGCAGCAACCAAGACCATTTCTTTCATTTGTAAAAAAAAAAACAAAAATACAAGCTGGAAATGATAGAGAAATTAAAAAAAGAAAAAAAACTGGCAAAAGCACTATCTTCAAACTCGTAATGTGTCAAATCACTGTCACCGGCACACAGGCAGGCCTAAGCAAGGTGGTAGACCTATGATTTTTCTCCCAAAGGCCGGCTTTGCCCTTTAACACTGCCAGGAAGTAATAACGGAAAATTTCACTACCGAAACAGACGTCCTTCACTATGTTTTTGCAACTTTCACACAAGTTTCTCTGAACTTCATATTTTGTGCACAATATCTCATGCACTCCTTTTAGTAGCACCCAAGACCAAATTTGGAGTGCAGTATAATCTTCAGAGTGTCTACAGTGAAAGTACTTAGGTTTTATTACAGTGACTGATGGTGGAATTCAAAATTTTTTAGTATTCAGGCACCACCTGCTGAAAACAATACACTAGATAAAAAATTGTTTCAAAGTGATGCGTGCTTAGGCAATGCCATTGATTTGCTCATTCGTAAGCACTGTTATGAGAAACTATTTTGCACTGCTTCTTCATGCAAAGAGAAAATTAAGCTCTAAGTTTTAGTTATCACTTACCTAACAATAAAATTAAAAAGAAAATTTCAAGAGCATATATATATAGTATATATAAATATACGAGCTAAATTTATTTTTTGATTATGGCAGTGCATACAGCAAACCATTCTTCAAGTTCCCCATATATTGCACAACTGTGCTATTCCGTATGCTCATTATTCTACAATGGCCATGTTTACCATGGCCATGTTACTGTTTTACTATGGTCATAGCCATGTTTCGCTACGTTTGATGGTCGGTTTAAAATTCACATCTTTCACTAAACCACGCTTTCTTCGTGGCATTTACTAACGAGCAAGACCAATATCCGTCCAAAGCTAACAACCCCAAGACAAGGCTGCGGAATTTTAATTTTCAAGGTTATAGTGTGACACCTCGATAGTTCGAAATCCCGCATAATTCGAAGAATTTCCGCGGTCCCGTAATTTCTGACGTAAATTTAACCGTACAATTCAAAGTGGCGGCCGGCACCAGCCTTGTTAATTTGAAGGTTTTCGGTTCTTTGCAGAACAGTTAAACACTGAAGCTAAACCACAGCAAATTTTTACAATGTCCATACAAGTATAAGTGCATTTCCATAAGCCATAAAAAGGAATACAATTCTTTTAACATTGACTCGGAAGACTTTTATTGTATGAACCAAATGGCAAACCACCAGCAATGCCCCCCTTCTCAGGAAAAGCAAACCAGCACAAGCAATCAATCCCACTCCTTAGAGAGCTGCCTTTACTATAACGTGCTTTGAAACACAAGCCTCTCATCTCGAATGAGGGTCCGTGTCAAAACACTTCGACATGCCAAGCTCGCATTTCAAAAAACAGCGCACAGGAGAAGCGGGGCTGAAGGAGCTCTTTCTCCTATGCATATCAACAGCAATGTACATTAACGCGTACAGTCAATGCACGCATCACAAGAGGCTTGCATGTGCTTACGCTAAAGTATCACAAAGCAGCGCACGCCCCTCTCATTTACATGTCTATGTACAAAGGCTGCATAGCCTGAGATTTGCTATAGACTTCAGCTCGCAAACAAAAACGGCGCGGGCAGGTTTGTTATAGTTAACAATGGCAGATGCGGCCAATTTTTGTACACGGGCCACCAACAAAATGACTATGGGGGTAGCAGCTCGGCGAAATAAAAAAATTATAAATAAGTTTTAAAAACTGGTGCTTTACAGGATATGCCCTAGTGAGATAACACATTCCGAAAAAACCTTAGCTGTCCTTGAAACGCTGCAAAAAAAAAAATACAACCTTCAGATTCTCTTCCAAACGAGTCACGCTGCGTCTCGACAAAAAGTGACAAACTGAAACCAGCAGAGGAAACAAACGTGAGTAGCCGAACATCAGTGTATGCCCTTCAGAGAAAGTATAAAATAAAAATGGCTTTGCCCTCCTCCCCTCCCTATAAAAGGTGCACAACATGGCGACAGACTTCCTGTCGGTGAACGGAACCGGAATTGGCAAAGGACTCTCAAACGTCCACATAGAAGAAGCCGCTCCTTGGCTTCTGGGGGGCGGTGACTGCTGTTCTGGTAGCGGTCTCTTGGATGGCCTCTGATGGACTATCGCCTTGGGAAGGGGCCAGAGAGTTCAGCACTGGAAAAGAGGTTGAATGAACAAAGAACTTCGGAATGGCAAGATGCACACTGACAATACTAACTGCCATTTAACTATCTAACTATCACCTTCAAACCAACAGCTCGAACTACGGATTAGCACTTTGCCCCGTCGCGTGATAATGTAACGGTTGTTAGAGAAATGAGGTTGCCCACGATCTTTTAGTTGCTGGCTCAACAATTCGCACACAATTGTAAAGTTGAGGAAAACACAATATCCGTGTTACTGAATGATATTGTGGCTGCATTCACATCGTATATCATTTCTCTCAGTGACAGGAGAGGAGCGATACCTTGCTCTAAGACTAAACAATACTTTGTGATGGACTTTGTCAGACATAGCTAATCTGATTCGGCACCACAGATAACATGCAACAACTTGGAAGAATTTTGCAAAAAAATCATGCATGTAAAAAAAAAGTTGCTTCAAAATTTCGGAATATGAATCAAATACGGTTGGTATTCGATTCGTATTCGAAAAAACTGATATTCAAAACTTTCCAGATATTCAAAAATTACAGATACACCAAAAATTTTCTAATTCACCGCAGTTCCGCCACACTGCGTGCTTCACTGCAATGCTTGAGAACTACGCAGTGAAGCATTCTCAAAACTCGAAGGGGCTGTTTTGTAGAGAGGGACTTTCCCAACCGTGTGTGCAAAGTCCCGCAGAAATGTTTACATGCATTATACCAGACTTGCAGAAAGCCTGGCATGGCAACAAAACGAGGTAGGAGGAGCCCGCAGCTGCTTTTGAAGTTCAGCCATAAGAATAGCTCATGCAGTGACATTCTCCAAATCTTTTTATCAGCCTGACTTCTTTTTAGCAAGAACACAACATCCATGCTTGCATGACTCACTCATTTTCACTATGTTAAAATATTTTTTTAAAAATGAGACCATATTTTAAAAATGTGAGAATGGCACTGCGTAACGAATTTACCAAGGAATACAATGCAACAAACCTCACGAAAATCCATCAAGCCATTTCCATGCTACGCTTTCTGGAAGCGAGACAGCTTGCTCAAAAAGCACTTTTTCCACAGCCGCTTTATACCCATCAAAATGCCTTGGGATTGAAATGTCGCAGACACTGCACGCTTCCTTCTGGGTTGTTTTCGAGAGCACAGAACGCGGTTCGAGGTGCACCTGAGTGGTGCAAAACTATACAGTGATGCACTACAAGGTCAATGATACTCACCTTCAAGACTTTGTTCGATCCTTTTGAGATTTTTCAGTATACTAGAAAGCTCCCTCGTCAGGTTGCCGTCAGTTGGAGAGTCGCTGGGCCGCCTATCAACAACCCTCGGGAGGACCTCTTCCAACATGAGCCTGAAGTCGCTGTTTTCTGGGTACTTCAGCCTGCAAAAAAAAAGAGGCCCGTGAAAAAATGAATCGGCATAACAGCTCTGACATGATGAAGTACACATTATTCATCCTACTAGAGAAAGCCTCATACGCAGCATGATACATAATTACATTTGCAGGGCTAGTACTCCACAATGCTAGTATCAGCTCAAATAAAAGATAAAGGGTATGCTAGAAAAATGGAAGTGGGACATTTACTATCTCGTTTCGAAATGAATCTTAAGAGGGGAGGACATGGTTCTTAAAGCTATTTTTCCTAATTTTTGACCAAATTTGATAAAACCAGGTATTCTGATTAAGTTTCTTGTGCTGATATATATTGTATTGGAAATGTGCTGGCCCTATGTTGGGCTGCACACTGTCACTGCAGTACTAATAATAGCAGGAGAGAGAGTGCACTTGTTTACCTTTCCTTCTCTATGAGCGTGCGAGCGCTGGTCCGCAGTTTGCCCGACAGCTGGTGTATGGCCGTGATCACCAGGCTGTCCAATGCCGACAGTTCCCGCCTGCCCGGCGTTGTGGACGGTGTCTTGACACCATTCTCCGTCGGGGTCTTACTCTGCAGGTGCCAAGACAGTTTGCTAAACTTATTTACTGGCAAGAGTAACAATTCGAGTAACATGAATAAGTTGTTTGGTTTAACATCCCAATGACAGAAGGCTCCAGATTAGTTTTGGCCCCCTGAAGCTTATTATAACGTGTGGTGCCGACATTGCAGCGGGCGCGGGCATTTCTGCATCTAGCCTACATTAAAATATGGCTACTGCAAACACAACAATAAGTAATGGTGCAAGTTCATAGCTTCATATTTCAGGATGGGGCATGTAGAAGACTCTAAGATAATGATTTCAGCACTTACTCCAACTTCTCATTAATTAGCACACACTGGAGAAATTCTTCAGTGACGCTCTTATAAATGCATTTACATATTTCGTACTGGATGACAAAAACTACACGGTTCTGTTTATAAAGAGCACTGATCTTACTTCCTGACCTGTGCAGGAAGTTTGATGGAAAAACAAGTGCAGCGCTTAAATTGGACCATTATGCTCATCTCTGCAAAACACTACAGCCATGCGCTCTCCGAGGCAGAGAAAACTCAAATTTTCACTTTCTTCTGACACCCCCCCAATGATCTCCTCACTCACTCCTCTGGCAGCCAAGACTTCAATATGACAGCATGGCGATATGGCGAAACTGCAATCATTGGTCCAGTAGTTTGATTCACAGGCAAATGATTGAAAATGCCTCGTCACCCACTGGTTGCTCTCTGTCTCTTTCACTGTGGCTGCCATTCATTTTTTTCACTGCTCCACCACGGTGGTGCAGTGATAAGATGGCCGACTACTGTGCCGGAGTACCTGGGTTCGATCCCGATCGTGGTGGCTGCGTTTCGATGGAGGCGAAACGGAGAGGCGTGGTGTGCTGTGCGATCTCAGCACACGTGAAATATCCCCGGGGGGTAGAAACTATGTAGCCCTCTACTAGAGCTCCTCTTTCTCTCTTTCCACTTTGACTTCCAACTTCCTCCCTTCCCTTACTGCATGGTTCAGGTGTCCACAGAACAAATGTAAACCTCTCTTGTAAACCAATTATTATCATTATCATTATTATTATTATTATTATTATTATTATTATTATAATTATTATTAGTTTCACCCTGGTCCAATAACATCTCGGCAGGGTATGGCTGCTATTCAGCCCTTCGTTTATAACTCGCCTTGTTCGTTACTGTGGATATTTCCTCGAATCTGTCCTCTGACACTGACATTCGCATTTCACACATATTGTGACAAATCATGAGGCACTGTCTCGAGACAGCAGCTTTACACTGTCAAGCGCATAGAAGCACTGCTCTAAATGTGTGGAGAGGGGGGGAAAAAGAATTTGAGAGAACACTTGAGCCCCGCCTTTAAGGGTAGGATGCAATAACGTCAACTTCCACGGCTGGCGTTGTGAATCTTCATTCACGTACATGCGCTTTGCCACTCCACTAATCCTCCAATTTGAGCCTCTGTTATCTCGCACATGCTCTTTAGTACAAAGTTGTAAGCTACTACTGTACATTACGTGAAAGACCTTTTTCAGCATAAACATTAAACTGCGCTTGGCCAAGCCGTAAGAATGTGCCTGCATGGCCTAGGGTAACATGTCTGACTCAGAATGCAAGGTTCCAGGAGGATTCGATTCCCCTTACCCACCTATCTGAAATGAGAAGCCAGAGTTGGCAGCTCCTGCCAAATCGGCCATTGTCCCTCTGATCAATCACTGCAACCTTGCTAGGTTGCCTGCTGCCACCTGCCAGAGCCATGCCCATTATTTTTCACTCACAGGATCTGAGGGTCCCAGAAGGTTTGATTCCCACCTCATCCTCCCAAATGAAAGGAGCTGCCAGAGCTGATAGCTTCTGTTAACTTCGCCACGACATGTGCTCTCATGACATCACACAGAAAACCAACCAATCGCTGCTCAGTTAGGTCACCTGCCAACTACCACCTGTTAAGAAGCATGCTCACGATTTTTTGCTCGCAACGTCGATGCCAAAATTTTTGACAGAAAAGCACCCCTTACACTGCCATGTTAAAAGCAGACAACAGGAACAAAAACCTTAAACTAACCAACGAAACTGTACCAAGTTGTTTCATAACCACTGCAGCTTTAGGTTGACGAGCCCTATAAACCAACCTTGCATTGCATACAGCACTACCTGTGCAGCATTTGCCATGGCAGTTCTGTTTTTGCTCTTTTGGCCATTTTGCGCTCGCGACGCAGCACCGCTGTAACTGCACCAACAGGCACAAAAAAAATCTCAAGTGTGCAAAGCGTCGGAGAGGATGCAGCCCACTGAAAACCACGGAATATACACTGGTGATTAAGTGCCAATGGAGTGTTGCGTCCTGCTTTGGCCAATACGCTGTTGCCATGCCGTACGCACGAAGCTGTCAAAATACCGGTATGGTGTAAACCGCTATTGTAAGGAGATATGCATCTCGATTTACCAGACAGTAAAGTTGGCATAACAACCGGGTTCGCGTATAGCATGGGTTTTTATGAAAGCCAGGACAGATCTGACCAAAGAAAACTTGGAAGCCAAGAAAACACAGCAGCCAGGAGTGCAAGAGCGGGATTCTACAGCAGATATCTTCTGCAAAACTGCGACATTCGTAGCGTCCAAATTTCGGGTAATTCACAGCCAGCCAACAGCACAGCATTCAAAACATCAGGGTCAGTATTCTGAGTTTGCATCATCATTGATCGTTATCTCTAGGACCTAGAGTCATCTGATTGGTAGAGACGTCGGAGCAAAACATCCAGCGGACACCCGTTTCCAGTGTTTCCACTAATCGGATGACTCGCGGTCGGGGAGATAGTGACACTTTCGATAACGACGCAAACTCAGAATATGGGCCTAGGCTTTGACTTCAAACTGCCTCTGTTCGTATCACCCACCTCCCCATCACCAGACTGCCTCTCGGCCTTGCGTCCACTCCGTGCAAAGTTTGCACCACTTGTTGCTCCTCCGCTGCCTCCTCCCTTGAGGAATGTGTCGCCCCGGGACAGGGAACTGCCTGTTGCAGTGGCTGCACTGCGACCCCTGTGCGGCCGATCGGGTGCAGCCGGAGTTAGGGCGAGGTCACGGTGGCCACCAAAGGATGCAGAACGGCCAAATTGGACTGGAGAGCCCGTGCGGGCATCATCGTCCCCGTCGGAAATGTAAGATGCCGCACCGGCTGGCTGCTGTTTTTGTTGCACTCGCGGTGACCGGTGCCGGCTCTCTCCATCAGACACAGAGTGCTGCTGGGATCGGTAGGCGGTCGTGGGGTCACTGTCAGTACGCTGGTGCGTCCCATGGGCCTGGAAAACAGGCCTGTTTATTTGCTTGCTGTACTCACATCACGCGAGTACTGTCGTGAAGCAGAGGCAAAAAGCAGTAACAAAGATCACCTGACCAGGCCAGGCCTTAGACCAGACTAGGCAGAAGCAGGCTAACACTTTTCAACATGGCAGGAAGAACGTGCATAATTAACCAAGAAAAAGAAAAAGTAAAATTTCTACAAAGCAACTTGCCCACTCAATCTCTCTGACAGGACACACAACCAGACACCTCAGTAGATGTGTTAATTGACTGTCAGCAATTTAGAAACATGACCTACGTTTCGATACAGGAGAGATGCAAGGTGTTCATGCACTGTGTGATGTCAGTGCACATTAAAGAACCGCAGGTAGTCAAACTTATCTAGAGCCCCCCATTGTGGCATCCCTCATGGCCTGTGTCACTTTAGGACATAAAACTCCACGAAAAAACTATTATTCATAACCTCCTCAAGCAGCCAGACCTGCACTGAAGCAGGCATAGGGCCTTCTACATGCGGGGCCTTTCCAAGCTACCTCCTTTGACATGTGCAATAAAAATGTAGTACCACAATTAATGACGGCTGCCAATCACATTGCCTTCTACTCGGCAGTCAACCAAGAGTGCCAGAAAGTACCAAATAACAATCGGGAGGGGGAAACTAAAGCTAAGTCAAATAGCTGCACGGACATCACAGTGTTTCAGGTTGCACAGCCCAGTTGCATAAAAGTTTTTTTTTCTTTCTGTGGCTACTAGGCTTTGCAACCGTGACGTGAGATAGAGCACTGACACGTTCGAGAAATAAAAATTAATGAGTCTAAAGCCAATGCTGTTGCAGCTTGAAGTAAGCCCTTCAGATACCCAGATGTTGTCCACAAACTTGAGAGCTTAACTACAGCAATGCTTCCATGACAGTCAAGCAAATAAATAAATAAACAAAAGACATATTTGCTAGTTACAGACAGCTTGGTCAAAAAAAAAATTTACACAAACGAGTGTGTCAGCCTCGGTTATCTCTAGGTAACAAGAAAAGGAAACATGGACGTCTCACAAGACAAGGCCTGGGCAAAGAAAGGCACGCATTGATGCCACGCAGCAACAAAAGTGAAGACCTACAGCGCTACAACAGCACAACACTTCAACATACTTTAAAGGGACAGAACACTGGCCAAGATATGTCATGAGATTATGGTGCAGATGAAAAGATCTTGCCTCATATAGTACAGATCGAGCACTGCAATATCAAAGAAAAGAGGCTTTACAATTTTAATTTGCCATTGAAAATTGCATAAAAACAACCGAGGCGCTATCTAGCGGAGAAACCCTAGTACTCTCAGTGTAGCCCCCCACGTGACTACATGTCAGCAAAATATCGCTGATTTTCATAACTGCACATCGTTCTTTTTTCTTCGAGGAGTGCTTGCCATAATTTATTATATTTTGCACTCTCTCCAGTGCGTCCTTAAAACCACCCCTGCTTTCGCACCACGAGAGGTATGCTTTCAGGTTTTGCCACTAGATGGCACCACAGTGTTTGCAATTTCGGGAATGAAGCAATGGCAGTGCCCACTAAAACGTTCGTCGACGAGAGCGTGCGTTATTGCGCCATAACAGCATTGAGTGTGAAACTGAAAAGGACGTTACTCTGCGCAAAAAAAGTCTGATTACTGTCTGGCGAATGAAAGTTATATTTGTTTTCGGTAAGTCTTTTGTCGACCACCAGTCGTCATCGCGGTAGCTGCTCATGGTTTCCAGCATCGGACTACATAAAAACGGGCGCACGCAATTCTAACAAAACCGTTATGGAATTGAACCTTTTAGACATCAATCTTTCCACTGCGGCGAAAAAAAATCGAGACCTAAATTCCACTGTTCTGTTTTTTTAAAACCTCTGTTCTCTTTATTTATTCTCGACGCCGTGCAATAGAACAAATCACTAGTTTGTAGAAGTATACAAATCGTAATCTGCAACTGGCTGCCCCCAAGAGTGACAGGTACCAGCAAGCAGAGAAACAGCAAATATCAGCAAATTTTCAATATCAAAATAACTACCCCATTCAAAACATGCTGAAATCAGTGGTGTACCCTCTAATGCATCATACAATTTTGGGGGAGACTTATTACGCTATGCGTTGCGAATGCGACAGCGCTAAAGTCTGAAATCTGCTTCGCCTGCTTTTCTTTCATTTTCGCTCACTGCAGACACTGAGCTTCTGCAGCTGCTGATGCATACTTCTATAGAGAAATTCACTTTAAAAAATGCAAGAAGGAAGCATGGAAGATTGCTATGGTTTTAATAATGGGACAAGTAAGTATGACACAATCTGTCACTTCCACTCATTATAATAGTCAGTGAGTGCATGTTGGCAGAAAATATGAGAAAGAGCTCTCCTGGTGCTTGCTAGACTTCCAGTCGCATTTAGATTGACCTTGAAAGAAACTTCACTTGCACCTAGTCTCACGATGGCAAAGGCAAAAGCAGCCACAATCCCTCTGCTATCACAATCTTTTCCAAATGCTTTGCCCCACTACACTGATACACTGTCGAGATGCTGTCCTGGACGCTGAGTGCCGATGGGTTTGGCGTAGGGTGCTCACCTTCCTGCTAGCGAAATGTGGGACACGCTGCCCAAGAAGAGGAAAGAAGGTGGGTGGGTGGGGATATTGACATATTGACACATCACTAAATGATTTTTTTTTAATTTTGGCGAGAAATTTTGCGGCAGTTTGTCCCATCTCTAAAAGAGAAAAATATAGTAACTGAGACAAGATACGTTCAAATACATATTTCTGTCAATGAAAGCATTTTATGCATCATTCTAGTATGCTCTGACATGAAAAAGATTATTAATAATATTATTGAAGCATTATAGGCACTGCAATGCTCAGCACAATCAAACGGCCTTTTTCAGAAGAATGCAGTTCTTGTAGCTAACACATCCTGAAGCAGGGTGTCCTGCTGAACTCAAGGCAGTGCCATGAAATAATAATGAAGTGTAAAATGAAGGACATTTTTGAAGGTTTTTGTACGTCTTGCGGGGGGATGCTGGACAATAGCCCTAAATGTGGCACTGTCCCGCGTGTCGTGGGAGAGTTGTTCACCTTAGCTTGACGACATCTCGGCAGACCTACATTAAAATTCTATATGAATCATATGATAAGAATTTGGCAAAATTATGAACCTATTTGGCAGGAAATTGTGTAGTTCAGGAACGTATTAAAGAAGAAACACAGTGCATAACTCCGAGGTACATTCTTACTGCAATTTTGAGCATACGCACAGGAAATGTATCAAACTGTGCTCTCCAAGAGCTGTGCAACGCCCACCTTTCCTCGGAGGAGCTCCGCGCGGCTGATGCCGACGTCTGTGGCCCTGACTCCCCTGGGCAGCCGGAGGCTGAACCGGCCACCATCTTGCCTTGAGAGGCTCGGATTGCTGCCGTGGTGGGGCGACTTCCCGCGGGGCGGCGGTGGCGCCGCCGTCGTGGGGGGAAGCCCCCCTCCACCTCCTCCTCCTACCTCGGGCAGCCCCAGCCGTGCCCTCCTCAGAGCAAAGGCGCGATTCAGCTTCATCTGGGGGCCACCCCGGGAGCCCGAGCTGTGGGACGATGGCTCCGTGCTTGTGTCAGACACGACACTGGCAGTCTCCTCCGAGCCGCAGGCTGTGTCGCCTGCGGCTAGAGAGACAAGCAAATGAGGAGTGGAAAACATTGGCAAATTGAACTTTGATGAGCAAAGAGAAAGTCTGATTTGAAGCCTACTTAATGCAATATGCAAAATAACTATTATGTTTCCAATCGAGCAGTGGAAGGCTCTTCAATCTTACCTCCGGCTGCCAGGTCGGCTTCCGAGCCGGTCAAACCCCAGGATTTGCGTTGTGCCGTTGGTGCGCTTCGGCGCTGGGCGGAGGAAATGCTGGCAGCTGGCGTCTGACGCAAGAAGGAACCATCCTGGGAAAAAAAGCAAAAGGACACGCATTACAAGAAAATGCGCTTGGTAGCAACAAAGGATATGATTTATTACTTCTAGAGCGTATTATCGTAGGCACTGAGTGGAATATCATTTACAGCAGACTCCCTTCCAAGTTGACCTTGATGGAACCGGAAAAATTTATCAGAAGCTTTACTTGGCAGAACGGCCTCTAAAGATATCCAAGCATGCGAGCTGTGTCTATATATGTTACATGAAAATAATGTTAGTACATGAAAACAAAATAGGCTTCCACGGAAACTGTAACTGCAAATAAAGCATTTTACTGCTCTATGAATGAAGCAAGCCAGGGATTAACTTTTTTTTTCTACTTTCTCATTTTTCCCACTATTCAACAAGGGCTATTATTTTTTTATTTTTTGTTTTCAAGGTGATAGCATTACCCCATTCACCGAAAATCCGGCATCGGTGCCGGCATTGGCATTCTGTGTGAAGACTCGCGAACATGGTGCTGACAGGTGGTAGTTCGCAGCTGACATGTTACGCTTGCTTGATCGGTTACATTTGGCAGGAGCTCCCAACTGGGGCCTCTCCTTTCGTATGGGAGGGTGATATCACGATCAGCCTGCTAAGACCCTTGCATTCACATTATTCCTAGGCCACGCAGACACGTTCATATGGCTTGGCTAAGGGGGGGGGGTGGTAGCCTACACTATTGCGTCATACCCTTAAAATTGGAGCTTAAGTGTCCCCCATAATTTTTTTTCCAGATTTCTGCTTTATCCTGCTCGCTCGCTTCAAAGGTGTCCAACAGAGCAGCCCTGCAACTCTTATTTCACTACATTTAAAGAAAAGCCGTTACCCATTTCTGCAAGCCATAGACAATGCACTGGACATCACAGGCAGCCTGCTGCAGTGGTCACTTTATTGACAAGCGTCCCTTCACCATTAAGTTCTTGTGCTCACCTTTAAATCGCTTAGTCAACCATTTATTTAGCCTTATCGCATTTTTCTGCTCATGATGGCAATGGTGATGAAGACTATCAGCTTCAGCCATTAATTGTTGCAAGATTACCTTACTTTCTCCACCAATGAATGTTATACATATGCAGCAGCAGTCAACTTTTTGCCATCTTTTTTATTTATTTATTTCCAATACCTCAAAGAGCCCAGGAGCACGGGGTTTTACATGAGGGGTAGGCTTGACACTATTGTCGAGATTAACAAAAAAAGTTTTCAATGGCGGTTCTGAAATGGCTTGGGTTAGAGTGAGCGATGATGTCAGCGGGAAGATCGTTCCAGTCGATGGCTGTTCTTACAAAAAATGAGTTGAGGTGCGTTGTCGTTTGGGCATGTGGCGGATAAACAGCCAAGGTGTGGCTGATGTGACTGGATGTTCGATGAATCGGCATAATGACTGCTGTGCTAGATGATAAGGCATGATAAAATTTATGAAATAAACAGAGTAGATATTTTACGGCGTACATGGCATCATCCTTTTAAGTTAGGCCTATATTCTGGTTTTTATGATAATTTGAAAGATTACTACATCTGAGGGAATTTACCAAAACAAGAAAACTGGCATGCAGGAAAAAAACGACCACTAAGCCCTTTCAATTTCACAGACAAGCAGCGTCACTGCAGACAGCTGTAGAAAACAAACCTCATCCATGTTGACATGAACAAAATAAAATGTTCACAGCCATTTGCTAGCAGGCCCAACAACTCTCTTGGACTCATTGCTTTTCATGCATGAACGGGTCAGGAAACACCCGGCTTTCACAAGAAAATATATATTTTTTCCATCTCATAAGTGGTGGTGGACACAAAACTCTAATCAGAGACAAATCAACAAAGACTGCAGTATATTACATTACCTGTTAAATTTTACAAATACCTTGGTATCATCCTTTCCGATACACTAACTTGGTCTGAGCATATAATGAACATAACTAATGAAGCCAATCATACTTTTGGTTACCTTCGTCAAAACCTACGACTAGCCCTACATCGGTAAAAACATTATCTCACATTTGCAATGCCTAAAATAGAATATGCATGCTCAGTCTGGAACCCCCCATCAATCAAATCTTTCTAACTCCCTCGATGCTGTCCAGAATCGTGCTGCCAGGTTTATTTTTTCTGACTACTCTTATTATTCCAGCGTCACTGCACTTACGTCACGAGCTAAACTCAATAATCTTGAAAAGAGGCATCACATATTCAGACTGTCTTTTTCACAGGTACTATCATAAGCCGCTAAATGTTTCAGCAATCTCACCAGCCCATTAACAGATCAAGCCACACCAGTCATCTTAAAACCATCTATCCACTACTAGCTAAACTAAATCCCATCTTCTTCGTTCCTTTTTTGCACAAACTGCTCAGGACTGGAATGACCTGCCCGCCCAAAGCTGTGCACAATGAATCACTCTCCACTTGATTATTGTACCCATCCCTCATGCAATACCTCACATCAGGGGCATTTGAGGTAAAATAAATTATTTACATTAATAAACTTGCCCAAACTGATATATAAATAATAATAATTAATGTGCCCACTGAATCCCGCTCTTCACTTGATTATTGTGCCCATCCCTCATGCAATACCCCTCATCAGAAGCATTTGAGGTACAGTAAATTATTCATACTAACTAGCTTGTCCAAATTAATGTACAAATAACAATTAATGTGTCCACTGAATCCCTCTCTTCACTTGATCATTGTGCCCGTCCCTCGTGCAATAATCACCAGAAGCATTTGAAGTACAGTAAATTAATCAAATTAACTAACTTGTACAAACTAATGTACGAATAACAATTAAATTAATTAACGTGTCCACTGAATCACTCTTCACTTGAACATTCTGCCCATCCCTCGTGCAATAACCCTAATCAGGGGCTTTTCAGGTACAATAAATTATACTCATTAACTTGTCCAAACTGACATACAAATAATAATACATCCAAATTTTATGTGAGTGAGGCTCACCCCAAATGATGTGGACATGACTTTGTTGGATGGAGCCCTGGCAGGCGTTGTTCGGTGTGTTCTGGGCGGAGAGCATGGTGGGCTGGGCCGGCTTCCGGAAGAGCCCAGCCGCTTCCTAGCCGGGGCACTGGCAGCTGGCGCAGGTGGTGCAGCAGGCTTCTTCACCACAGTGTTCACGGGACTGCTGCCCTCTGAGGATGGCACAAATATATCCAAAGGAGCCCGCTCCGACGGCGGTGTAGGAAGTCTACGCTTGGGGCGACCCAGGTCCACGGAGCCACCTGAAGTAGGAGCAATTGCAACACACCAGACTGAGAAAATAAATAATCACAATAACAGAAAAGTTTTGACATTTTCGATGAACTGTGGTGGGCAAGTGATGAGAGCAATGTTATCCGGAAGGCTGTTCCAGTCTGAAGCTGTGGTTCTGAGACGTGCCCCCTCCCTTCTGGTGTGTCCTAATACACGCTCCTTTTCTAGTTCACAGTTTCCTCATAAAACATAGAACATGTTGGCAATATACTACATTCCAGGCCTAATTCCAAAATAACTGGAAATTTTCAAACATTAAAGTCATGAAAAGAAACGTTCCTTTGATTACAATTATGCTTTAGACATGCCCGGTTATAAAAAGCTTCCATAGATGACGCCAGCTACACCAGCAACAGAGCAAAGCAACTGTGGAGGGAGCAACATATTAGGCAAGCGTCCTCTGGCCACTCTATTTGGCAGAGCGTCACAGCTACAGACACTCTGCCCCTTTAGGTTTAAGCTTTCGCTACACTGCCAGGAAAAGCTGCCACTAAATATAATTGGTGATCACAATGACTAAGAGTCTCCAGACTCTCTTGACTCATTCTCAAGTATTCCTTTTTATCTTTGCCTCACCCAACACAGGGGTGGCCCCTAATCCCCTATGCCCTGTAGGGCATGGAAGGCACCGTCTGACAATATTAACAATGCAGCCATTTATTTGGAGGAAACGATACCTCTGACTTTCCAAAAAGGTACTGCTGGTCAGAATAAACATCTTTCTCTTCTGCATCCAAAAAAGATCACTCTTATGATTTAAACTTCAAGCCTCCTTCTAAAAAAGCAGCAAAGGACAACAGGAAACAGGGTAAAAACATACACACATGAAATTTTCAGCACTCGGCATGTGCGCATGTTTCTTAACCCTTTGTCCCATTATTTTGCAATATACAGTCAGGTTAAATTTAAACACAAACAGGGTCCGTGAATAGAACAGTTCAGCTCAGTACTTTTAGCTCCATTCCATAACTAGCCTGATTCATGTTCCTGGGAAACGGACCTACTGAAGCACATGTTTGCAAACTGGCTGTAAAGGAATATCTCACTGCAAAGTAGAAAAGTATGCCATATGCATGTTCACATTTCATTCCAGCTTGAGACTGCCTCCAGAATGAAGCCGTACGAACTTGTCTGCCAAGTATGTAGTTCTCAAACTCTTCACTGGAGTAAACGGTATACAGAACATATCTTTTTAGGGTGAAGATGCCAGTGTGGAGTATGTGGTATCAATGCATCCATCGTGGCCATCCACCGAACCTCAGTAGCAGCCAACACAAGGCACCACATCCACGTCCCTCTGCACATGTACTACTTTATCTCAGATTGGTTTGGTTTCTGGGGTTTAACGTCTCAAAGCGATTCCGGCTATGAGACGCCACAGTGGAGGGCTCTGTAAATTTCGACCACCTGGGTTCTTTAACGAGCACCGACATCACACAGCACACAGGCACCTTGCTTTTCGCCTCCATTGAAAAGCAGCTGCCGCAGCCGAGATTCGATCCCGCGTCATTGGGCACAGTAGTCGAGCACCTTAATCACTGCACCATCACGGCGGGGCACTACTTTGTCTCAGTGTGCGGCCTCATCAGACACACTTGCACTCAGAGAACCTAAATCACATGCTTGCACGTTCCACTTAATGTGAACGACCCTGCACACCAACTTGTCTTCCTAGTTTCGTGCCACTTCTTTAACCTTGGAAAAGGAAGCCCCACATCTTCAAGAATGTTTCTGCCAACAATGTACAATGCTATGGCATCCTGCACAACGATTGAATGCGCCACTTAAAGCGGAACACTGTGAACTGTAAATCATTGCTACGCAAAAGTATATTAACTGCTTATGCGACCCTCTGAAACATGAATGAGGATGAAAATAAAGACTGCTATGAAAGCAACAAAGGCTGTGTAGCAGCTCGGAAGGGCAAGTGCTTTCAACTTACCTGCAAGTGCTGATCTGTAAAGCTAAGACATATACTACTAGTAAAGACTACTGCTCTCGGACAGTTCAATTTGTCCGCAAAAGCGATATTGGTGGATAACAGCCACCCTGAAATTTTTAGCAGGCTGACAACAATGCAGAAAGGGCAGCGTGCAACAGTAATGTCACCTGCCCTCACCACATAGTAGGGCGAAGGTAAAAGTGGCTTTGCAATACTGGATATAAAGGCAAGCCATGCAAGCACGCAAGGAAATAAGCTCTGAACTGCGAAAAAGAAGCAATGTGGCTTACAAGGGATATCCGTTCATTGTGCAGGGTAATCATTCAAAACCTCTGGAGTCAAGGTACCAAACTATCGCCAGACATTTATTAGCAACCTTACATCACTTTAACGAAAACACTGCCTCATCTTGAGAAGCCTGAAAACATCACCTACACTGTCCATTACTGCCAGAGCTCATTTTTATTTCAAAATGACCAGCAGCTGACGTCTAAGGATCCTATTCTTTCTTTTTTGTCTGTGCAGGATGACGGTGATAACAGTGATAATGGATGCTGTAACCGAAAATTACCTCAATAGGGCCTATTTCTGACCACTTTTCCCTGTGGCAGCTTGAAAAAACTCGATGAAAAACTCAAAACAAAATGAGAAAATTTTAATTCTTGAAGTTCCTTCACACTCGATGACAATCCGCCCCTTTTTTGCCAAATTTTGCCTGTAAACTGTGCCGAGAAAGGGAAAATTCCTATAGTGAAATGCCCTCATGAAATACTGCATTGCAAACATACCACCTCTACA
Source organism: Amblyomma maculatum (assembly GCF_055883805.1). Classification (NCBI taxonomy): domain Eukaryota; kingdom Metazoa; phylum Arthropoda; class Arachnida; order Ixodida; family Ixodidae; genus Amblyomma; species Amblyomma maculatum. Next base: position 45,597,945 of record NC_139353.1, on the reverse strand, counting down.
ACAACATATGCGTCATCATCAACAGCCTTCCTATTGACGCTACAGAATAGAGGCCTCTCTCTCTTATATCCCTTCAATTAAACCTCCTTCCTCAGTAGAGTCTATCGTAGCCCAGCAAAACTTAATCTCAACTGCCCACCTGACTTTGTCCCCCCATGCTATGTTTGCCTTTTCTTGGAAAGAGGGATATGCACAGTCTTTGTCAAAAGTTTAGAGCCCAAGGGGTTTGATTCTGAGCCACACCATGTTGGTCCTAACGCATAGCCAGTGGGCAAGGTCCTAGTTGGCGTTCCTTAATTCTATTCGCACCTCAGACTTTCTCCTCTTTATTTTCTCCCTTTTCTCTTACCCTCCCTCTCCTCCGACTCTCCCCTCCCCTCCACCCGCTCTTCTCTGCCCTCCCCTCGCCGCAATGTGCGCGGTTGCATTAGAACCTCACCTACTGATTGTTCTAAATTTTTTTAAGAACATTCTTTTCCCTACTCTCTCGAACAAGAAAGACTCCCATGAATGCTAAAGGAGCCTGACTACAAGGCTTAGAATCAGAACCCTTGGGCTCTAAACTTTTGACAAAGACTGTACAAGCCTGTTACCATGCTATCAAAGCTGCACTTTTCAACACACTCTTTCGGAGTAGATGCTTCAGAAATCGTGCAAGTGCTACAAAAAAAAAAAAGGGACAATATTTTAAAAGAAATACAAGATGCATTTAACAAAGCTGGGATGTTTATACCAATATGCAGTCACATAGCCATATGCACGAATAGCAGCAAAGTCTCACCATACAAGCAATGCTGCTTCATATAATTCATGTCAGTTTGAGCGCCAAATTAAAATTACATTCCTCGGTGGCGCAATGACACAACTTCTGAGCCTATCGGAACAGACTAAGACCATCTAACTTTTGTCGCAAGATTGCAATTCATTCAGCAGTTGTCCCTAGGACCTTTGTTCATAAACCACAGCCAAAATTCCACCTGTATGCCCCTTTCCTTCCCAGTTCTACTGTTAACGTAAGTCCCCCTCAACTAGAGTTGACCACAGTTCACTTGTTTTGTGTGTACACAAATTTTTCCACATGGCCTTTTAAGTGGTCCTATCAGTGGAGACGGTCTAAGCCTGCTGACCACCTGGCAACCGTTGCGATATTCTTTATACAAGGTCAGCAAATAGCAGCTAGCTCAGGGAGCACTGACTGCACAACAACAGCACCAGCAAAAGCAACAGCAAAGTATGACAACACCGTGGAGGAAAGAACCATGCAGAAAAAGCAAGCGGGGCTCTGTACGTCACACCTATACTCACATGCAAAGCCACCACCACCGAACTTGAAACACAAGCTCTGAACTTTACCCTGGCTTCTGGGTCTGGAACCAGAGGCCCCTTCACCTTCTGGCCTACTCCTCTGGTACTGCAACCAAGAGAGAAAGAAAGGGAGAAAGAAAAATGAGAAGTTCCTTCAGTTTCTCTTGCATGTACATGAGCACAGAAGCCTGTGCATTATTCAGCTCAGCTCACTACTTCTCTGGTAAGCACAAAGTTCTTTCCAGCAGGCAACTTCGTAGCATCAGGCAAGTCCACAGATGACATCACAGCTACTTTATCGGGATACCACCACTACAATCGTCCGCGGCTTATCGAGGACTGCACCGTTTGGGCTGTCCTTGAACATAAGCTTGCCCCGGGCCAAAAGGACAAAAATGCTGTACCATTACGCAATCCCACCATCCGAATTAACCAATACGAACCTACCCATGAGCAAACCTCCGAATTAATGACCGCCCGACACCTTATACTTAAATAAGTGTCAGACCACGCTCTTAGTTTGATTGATCTGAATTTCCGAATTAATCGGGCTTGAAATGACGATATTTTACTGTACTGACTTGGTTTGTGACAGGTGGTGTGAATCATGCAAATATGAATACTGTATAACAGGCACAGGAAAATTATGGCTCACGAGCCGCATAGAGGAGAGGTGGAGTACAGATGGCCTGAAAGTCTAGGCTTTCGAAGCTTCCTTTATGTTACAGAAGAGAGGCTCGAACAAAAGCAGCCATTGAAAGCTGGCGCCATCTACATACCATAAAATACAGTATATATATATATATGTACATATTTTATGTTATTATTGTCTCTCAATAAATTTCCTCACAAAACATTTTCTACAGGCATCCCCATGAGCAAACTGACACTTCTTAACATGGCATTTTCTTACAGGAAAGAGTGCTCACCTGATCCAGCCCGGACGGGTGGTTGTACGAAGAAACACCGAACACTTCATCAATCTTGCGGCGAGCTTCCTCCACAGCTGGGTCCACCCGGTCAGTTTCCACCGTATAAGTGCCGGTCTCGCTTCGGTCATCGGCAGGAGACAAAAGCTGCTCCGGGCCAGAGCTTGGTTCGACAACACGCGACGCCGACCCGCCACCAGCAGGGCCCGGAAGGGGAACCCGTGTCGGTCCATCGTTGAGCATTCTCTGGATCAGGTAGGATGCTGAGTCACTCAGCCGCTCATCCTGCCGCCTCCCCTGATGGGACGACGACTCGACATCCGAGCTCCATCCTCCAGTGCCACTCTTCCCTCCTCCACGACCTGTTTCTGCGGCACTCCAACGCCTTTTTGCCAAGTCAGCAGCATTAATGGGGCTGGTGGGTGTTCTTCGACCACTGGACTCACCGCCAGACTTCGAGACCGGAGAAGCCCGCGTCCTAGACGGCGTCCGCTCAGACTCTGGCTTTGGGGGTGCGAATTTCCGTATGCTGTCCTTAAGAGCCAGAGGCTTGCTGCCACCGGCTACATTGTCATCAAAGTGGATTGTGAATGCCATAGAGTTGGAGCCAGACGCCTGCGTCTGGGATGCGGGAGTGTCAGGGCCTGGTGATGACTGTTCGTCCTTGGGGGTCGTCGACTTGGCCGCAGAGTGCACGGGAGACGACTCTTCGGCTATGAAAAATGAGGACCACATATAGTTCACGTAGAGTCTGAAAATGTTGTTTTAGCGTAACATTTAGTTACAACAATGCAAACCCACATAATGTGGTAATAATCAAATGCACCGTGCAATATTGGACACAACCTAGCTGTCACTCAATGCAGGTCAGACGCTACACTTCAACACAACACTACAATATGAACACACAAACTAAAAAGAAAAAAACAGCATAAAAATGTGCTATGAATGCAGATTGTTCACATTTCATTCTCGCATCAAGTGGACCTCAAATCATTAAAAACCTCTCAGCCAAATTCCATGATACGCTGAACGCTCTGGGAATCTTGGCTTAGGTCCATGCACAGTTTGTAACAAGACTCTGAACAATCAAATTCTCCATACTGGTCGACAATGGCTCCTTAACAGCCACACCAACTAGCTCAATCAGTTTCTCTACCTTTTTGGGATTCTTCCTGAGGGCTATCCACCCTTAACCAATGAAATATCTCATTCAATTAGTAGCGGTAACAGGCACTGTTATGCCCAGTTGATGGGTTTGAGAATGCACTGCGAGTTACATTTGGAACCAAGGTACGAACATATGATTTGTTTTTGTGGTTGGGTCAAACCTTGATATACTGAACAGTCATGTAACAAGTTATTCACTACGTCAAACTCTTCTTAAACGTTTTTTACAAATGCATGCAAATTTTTAATTTAAATACCAGAAGCGGTTGACCACATGACAACAAACTCCCAAAAGCCAAGCAGCAGGCTTCCCACAGGCAGCACCACACAAAGACATGGCAGTGACGGCGGGGCAGCATACGTTGATGCCAAGACTGACATTCTCCAATAGCGCTGTGGAAGATAGAGGTAACTGTCACGGAGATTGTGAAAATGGCGAAAAATTTTGCTCTGACATAATATTTTCTCTGTGACAGCCCCCTTAGCTGGCTCTTGGCCTGCAAGGCTGCGTGCTGGTGGTGATGTGCAGGGCAGATATAAAGGCTGGTGCTCAGCTTCAATGGCCTCCGGAATCTCCCACAAGCAACTCGGAAACAGCGCTAAACCTTTTCAATATGTCGCGCCATTTCTCTAGAATGTGTCACCTTGGTTGCCGTCTCTTCCTGAGTTGACTAAATTGCGCTGCTCTTGCGTGGGTTCTTGACCAGAATTTATACTGCAAATTTCGACTATATGAAACCATTTTATGATTTTCTGCCTCTAAGACCAGATCTGACTATGCAATTGGTAGAAACATAATAAATGAATGCTTATGACTCGCTGTCACTGGGAACTCCACTTTCAAGGGAAACAACCGCAAGCCCTTGTCCCAATTGTGAAAGAAGTTCCGTTTGCTGCAGTCTTTTCATGCACAAACAAAGACACGTTGCTTCATTCAGTGCAGCATTCGTGGGGCCCTGAGTGTTTGAAGATACTACACACCTGTTAATGCTCTGTTTCATGTGGCTAGAAAATCGCTTCCCCTCTCAAGTGATGATAAGAAGCCTGCTCCTATCTAATAGGCTAGAACACAGTTTCTCAATACCTTAATTAAAGCCCCAATGGCTTTCGAAAAGCGCCGAGAAACCTCGAGAGTTTTGGCTCCTGCCATTCCTTACCTAACAACAATGCAAGAAAGAACTTGGAGACACACAGCACTTAACGAAAATGGCCAAAATCAATCAATAATGGCTTCCTGCATATCGGAAGTCTGCTATAAGCATTTACAGCATTAAGAACAATCACGGGAGTTGAGCATGCTTTGATTTTTGCATGCGGAATGACCAGAAAGTCCTCCAAGGGATCCAGGGGTTCCAAGGAACTTGAGTTTCAAGGGACTTGAGTGACTCTAGGGTTCCAGGGTACCTAAGAGTTCCAAGAGGCCCAAGAGTTCCAAAGAAGCCTAGCTAAGGAACCATTAAGTTAGAGCCTCATTCTCAACTTTGAAAAATCATGCAGCAAAACTTCACGAAGCGTTAACAAAGGAAAGCAACTTCCACTGACAGCTTACAGCCTTTTCCTTCATGCTGTTCCTTTGCAGCAGGCGGTGGAGGTGGAGCCCGTTCCTTGGCGTGTGAATGCAGGGGCCTCCAGGCCAGTGTGGTTGGCTTGGTGGGAGGTGGCCTGCCTGGCAACACTTCCCTCACTGTGCTCAGGGAGTCCTCCGTTTTACTCAGGTCCTCCAGAGAGTCCGCGTCCTGCCAGGAGGTAGGAAAAAAGAAGCCACCGCAGAATGAAGCGCTCCTGTCAGCTAGACACACTGACAACAAAATTTCTGTGAAAATGACAGTGTCAAACCATAAACACTCTCAATACACTTTTGCAGCATGCGACGAGAGCCATTGAAGGCAGACCTCTTGATAGTCTGCCATTCCTATGTAAGCTAAATTCAGAATTCATAGTTCATTCATCAACCCCAAACACCAACTAGGCATGTACAGTCTGCGTCACTTCTTGCGTATAGTGCCCAAGCAGCACACTGCCCAAGCAAACAAGGCCACACCTCATCGTAGCTGCCAGGATCCACAGGCTAAGCTTGCAGAGAAGTGGGGCCAAATAGACCTACAAGCCAAATGGGCATGACCACTTTATCCAAAAAGCCATTGGCTGCTTGGTAAGTTGAGTTTTTATCATCCAGCGCGCGTTGCTCGAGTGCTCTACACAAGGGCATTAGACCTACAAGCCAAATGGGCATGACCACTTTATCCAAAAAACCATTGGCTGCTTGGTAAGTTGAGTTTTTATCATCCAGCGCGCGTTGCTCGAGTGCTCTACACAAGGGCATTACACCCTGTACAATCCCAGTAAATTTGCAGCAAACTGAACTTCAAATTCAAGCCTACAGTGAATATCGAGACAGCCATCAAAGTGCAAAAATTACCTTGAAAAGGCATAAGAGGCAAATTAGTGAGAAGCAAATAAAAGAGACAGCCATCAAAGTGCAAAAAGTGCAAAAATTACCTTGAAAAGGCATAAGAGGCAAATTAGTGAGAAGCAAATAAAAGAGATGGCATAGCAGAAATTCCAATGGCCCCATCAGTCCATTTCAACCATGAATCGATAACTGCTCCTAGTATAGAGGAAGCTATAAGAGTCAATTTAATTTTTCTGTCAAGTGGTAATGGTTTTTGGCCAACATCTTCACGACAATTCTTGGACATACAGCCACTGTTCTGCAAAAATGGCTGCAAGAAATGATGAGTCTGAGTGAATTTCGTACAGCAAGCTCCCAAGCATGCAACGCCACTATGCAGTCGTTCCCAGCACAGAAATAGATCAGCACCAACTATTAGCTAAGTGTACATAACCATACCTGCATCAGTGGGGATGAGAGGGAGCCCTCATTTTCAGCACTCGGCGGTGAACTTGGAGACATCTTTTGGGGGCTTCCCGAATCGGACCCAGAGAGAACAGCAGGTGCCTGTGGAGACGACGGGCTATGCGGAATTGATGACGGGAGGTTCTTAAGAGGGGAACTCAGGGGAGACGCCTTCTGCTCATTTGGTGCCGAGGGTGAGGACTGAATGGGGTCCGAAGAACTTGAAGGTGGAGAGGATAGTTTCATTCGACGTGGTATCGCATCTTGCGGAGATTGCTGGGAAAGAGCTGGACTGGTGGACTGGGTAGAAACTGGGCTCGAACCCTCGCATGCAAATGTCCTGTTGTGACCCGAGCTGTCGCGACGTAGCATCCTGTCAGAACTGTCAGAACTTGGGCTATCGCAGCTGAACGTTTTGTTGGCACTGGAATCCTGCGTTCAGTAAATGCGAGGAAAACATCACAGACTATGTTGCATTGAGCCAAGAACCGTACAAAATGCATGTTAAGAAAAGAAGCACATTGTCTAGTCTGCTGCAAATTATGAGACAAAAATAAAGACATCGGGGGAAAATAATGCAGGCTGGTCACTCCCTCAGTTAATACCTGCTCAGAGGTTTGAACCTAAATTCACATCCAAAGCAGACATATATTATTGAGTGTCCACAACAGTGCCTCATGATAAACATTCCTTTTGAAATGAATCGGCAATAATAATTACTGCCACTTTTTTTTAACCATTCAACACTATTGAGGCATATGGAGACCAGCTCTGTATGTATTACACACAGCATGCTACTGCAACTTGCAAATACAAACAGTTCTTTTAAAAAGGTAACCAAGAAGTAAGTCATTCCTTTTGATTAGAATATAAGTCTGCATGTACCCAGGACCACTTGACATATGATCAAAATCTTGAGTAAAACACAGGCTGCCTGACTTGCCTCTCTTATAACTAAATCTCCATTCCCAAATGCAGGCGCAGCCCTTTTAGGTGAGGAAGGATCCGAAGGCACTGCATGGTCGGTAGTCTTGTGGATGCAAAATACCTCGTGCCGTATTGATGATGCAGTCAAGGCCGTAAACTTGAATGGTCTTGAAAAGCAATCATAGGCACTTTCCCAAAGTGCTCAACCCAGTAACACCAGCCTAGTAGCCTTCCTCATGCATGGCCCGCATCTTGCATGATAACTTCTACTTAAAAGCCAAGTCAATCACTTATGACGTCCCGTTCTCAAATATTCGAACAAAGTCAAATGTGTATGTCTCGGTTGTATTCATTTTCTTCAGATAACTGTATTCCGTGATCTCTCAATTATGCAAGTCGCCTAAAATAATTTGTGTATGTGCATGCCTGCTTTTCATTTCTTTGCTGTTATGTATTTTATGTTTTTTTTTTGTACTTTACTTTGTGTGCTCATTGATTGTTATGTTTGCGTGTGTATCAGCCTGAAAACATTTGTTACATGTCCTTTAGCGTGTCTCCACTGCTGTGTATATGTATGTATGTATGTATGTACGGGCCTAAACTAGCTTCGGCTGTTGGCCCAACATTTTTTGCAATCTGTATATTTACTGAAATGATTGATTGATTGATTGATTGATTGATTGATTGATTGACTGATTGATAAATGAGCTGCACCGCTTGTTTTGCTGTGACATCATTTACTTTTACGTGATGTGCATATGGTGTCCTGGTGTCAATAGTCATGCTTGCGTCTATAAAAATAATAGCCTGCAACACTAAACTGAAAAATAAGAACATGCGGCTTTGCATCCTAAAGTATTTCAAATTTTTCAACAAAAAAATCAGTGCTATTTCTAACTTCTCGTAATAAACCTGGGCAAAAACTGAAGTCAGCTCTGTATTAGGCACTGACGATGGATGCATCAGATATCATGTTCTTTCCACAACAGTTTTACTGTTTACCTTTGAGAGAATAAGTTAATTTCTCCAATTGAACTGTCTAAGCAATTTTATTTTGCCGCTAATGTTTGCCTACCAGGCACAGTTAAGAGTTTTCTACACTTTAGAGTGCTCTTAACTACACACAAAAGCCTTAAGTTAGGGCAGTTTCATAATTCTCGCCTGATTAAACTGCCTCTTGGGTCCTTTATCACTAGAGCAGTTAAATGCAACCATTTCAATACCCCTTGAAATGTACAAACATCAAGGGTTTTATTAAAACTCCTTCATAAAGTAAATCTCAGGCAATAAAGAGCAGATGAAAGGAACACATGTACATTGATGTTTACGAATCCACAGTCTACCTAGAATGTTGACAAACAATGTGTAAAGGATATCGTATCCAAAGCGGAGTGAATCCAAGTGATTGAGCTTGACATATGACTGTTCTGGTATCCTCACACCATTCAGGTATGTCTGCAAGAGAAATGGTGCATTCAGAATATGGCTTTTGCCTCAAAAAGTGAAACAATAAACATCTTTAGTTCTTGCATTCTCACCCCTGTGACACTGTTCAGGTCCTTCACGTGAAAGCACTTGTCGCTCGGGTTGAAAAATATTACCGCATGCCTTTTGTCTACACTGGCAGACTGCAAACATGATAAAAAGAAAAGCAGGAACGTATGAAATGACCATCTCAGCACAAGCAATAGCACCTTTATATTGGCAAATCATCCATGACCTGCTTCTTTCATTCCAGACATGTGCAAGCAGCTTACGACACTCTAATTGTGCACAACAGTCTATATTATGACCCCTGATTATGACTTATTGTTAGGAGGAGATGCTTCCAAACCTAGTTGCTGTATATACAACTGTCGAGCTGAAACCTAGAGCCAATAATTCCTGTGAATATTTGCTGCAGCGAAGAGCAAATGAAAGAAAAAAAATGTATATAAATTTCATTGAAGAAAATGCAGACTAATCACAGCTATATACGAAAAAAAAAATTAGGAGGGACTTTAGCGACTAAAGTAGTGAAAAGTGAAGCCTGAATGCCGCATTCTGCTAAGCAACTGGCACTTATTAGTAATCAGTTATTTGTTTATCAATTAGTTATAATTAATTATACAATGAATTATGTATTTAATCAATGAATTAAAGATTAGTAATTGATCATATAAGGCACGCATTCGCGCATACTGTGGTGGTGCTCTGTGATTGGTCGAGACCTCTATGACGCCATCCTGCCTCGGCCAATCAGAGCCGCCACAAAAGTGGGACACATTTTGTCCACGACAGCATGAGCCATTAAAGGCTTTCGCCTTAATTGGCTGAAAAGGCTTCATTCCTACTACAGTTTGTGCAAACATGAAGACAGAAGCTTGCTGAATTTACAACAAAAACAGACCCAATGCATGAGAGATGACACTAAAGCCCCTGGACATATTTAAACAAGCAACAATTTCATCTACAGACCTGACAATCAGACTTTAATAATTAAACTCTGCCCCTAAGAAATAACCACAAGAATATGTGTTTAATACAAAATAAAATAACCCATAATTTACATCACACAAAAACAGCTTCCATGTTTGCTGACTAAAGTCTATCGCTGTCCTTCACATGGACAGCATTGGTAAAAAAAATATTGCAGCAAGTACAATGCGGCGGTTATAGGCACCGGGAAAACGTACAAGCCGAAGGCACTGTGTTTTGTCAAGATGGCTGCACAAAACACTGCACTTCATCCTAGTCTCTGTGTATGGGGCAATATACAACCCATTCAGACGACTTCTAGATCCCCCGCAGCATGACTTGTTTTGCACAACAGCTAATATGATGTAAAGTATGCAACATAAAAGCACCTTGTAAAAGTTCATACACCTGACAATAACATTTACTGACGAGTCAGGAGCACTCTTTTATTTCCCAGTACAGTAGTTGTGCTTCAGCAAAAAAGTTAATACGTCGGAAACTAACTCACATCGACTATGATGTCACACTCTTGACGGCCAATGAATATCATTGCCGCAGGCAGAGGGTGGACTGTGCCATCTTTGGAGGTCAGGACCCATTTCGAGTCTGACCGGTGGTCCATTCCCAAGCTCCCTGCATTGGAAAAGAGCATGACAGCCCCCCTGCTTTCAACGGGTTAAAAAATGAACATGCAATGCTGACACACGAGGAAAATTTAATGCGTTTGAAAGCATGAAATTCAACGGAGTCAATGGAGCAGTTCAAAGGAGCAGTTCGTCACAAGATGACACTTTGAATATAGTTATACACTTGAGAGCCTATATATGGCCACGATCAGCACAATTAAGTTAAATGTTAGCTCAAGTGGAAGCTATAGCTGAAGTGTACAGACGTTGCGCCATATTTCGGCAATCAAACGAATGAACCGTGAAGCACGAGTTTTCGGGTCGGGTCGAGTTCAAGCGAATGTCAAGGTATGTGTGCATCGAAGGGGCGGTGGTCCCAAAATAGGCGAGACCGCGCGGCTTCCTCAAGAAAACCAGCCGCTCGCAACAAAAACAAACACTGCAGTCGGACGGACCCTAGGCAGAAACCGCCCGCGATGTCGACCGACAGCGTTAAATACGTTCGTTTCTTTGCGGACTTTGTAGCGAGGAAGCAGACGCGTCCGGTGGATAACCGCAGCGCGCTGTGCATGAAACACATGAGTGCCGCTGAAAGTGGCCCCAGCGACCGCGTATATAGAACAATAGGGGCGTAGGCTATCGCGAAAGCTATCAAGATAAATGGTCAGAGTGGAGGCCCGTGCATGTGAAAATGTCAACACAACAAGGCCTGTCCAAACTAATCGCTTGGCTGCTTCGGATAGAAACTGCACGACTGAAAAGGAAGAAAGCACGGCACGCTTATGCTACAGGCACGGAATCCCGCCTTTCTTTATTATTTTTTTTTTTTAAATCAAGGGCTGCCTGTATTCTGGATTATGCGGTCTTCGCCAGGCCGTCCTTCACGCAGGACTCCGCCGGGTGCCCGGCGTCGCATCATCACTTTCACAGCGGCGAAGCAGACTTGACCCGCTTCAATTAAACGGAGACGTCTAGCGTGATATCGAGGGCAACTGCTGAATACAAACGATGAGAGAGACGAGAACCGCTGTGAAATAGAAGAAGAAACGACGGAGAAAGAGAAAAGGTAGAAAGCAGACACCCGACCGTGACTCAGTGAGCGGCGCGCAGTCTCCGGCAGATGCTCAAAATAACAGCTGACGCCACCGACGAACAATGCGCGCGACGGAATTAACACTCAACGGCCCTTGAATTGCGAAAGTTGTACCGCACATTTCGAGCCGAAGGTTGTGCATGCATATCCCTCAGCACTCCGATGAAACGAAGCGCTAGGAAAAAGCATGCGCAGACTACACTGCATCCCCGTCAAGATTAGGCCTAAAGTGAAAGCGACTACACGGCTGCTTTCGTGCCGAGCTCGTCCATGACCGGGCACGAACACGAGCAAGAACAGCGTGACGGGCAGTTGTGGATGCTACGCACCTCATAAAGCCGAAAAGAAGCGGCGACTTAATCCTTGTAGATCACATTTGCAAGGTAATCGGATGCATTTCTTCTGCTAGCAACTAGAGTTGCTACGGCTGCCATCTGAACGCACCCTCGACCCAGAAAGCATGCATAAATCTGGGCCGCTACGCGAGCAAACAGTGAAACTCGTTCTTTCGCTAGCTTGAAGGAACGGCGTAAAGGCGATGCATATGCAGCAATCTCTGTAGCGTACTACCGGCGAACGGCTCGGGAGAATAAAGCAAAGGCAAATTTAAAAATCCGGAGTTGCGCAGTGATGTGAAGCGACGGGAGAGTGTGACGAAAGAATCGCTCCTGTACGTCGTCTGCTAAAAATGAAACCAAAACTTACGAAAGCTCGGAAGATGAAATTTTGAGAAAAACTTGACCATCTCGACGATGTCCGGCAATTGTAGAAAACAGAAGTGACCACGTCGGGCGGCTCGTTAGACAGGTCCTTTGGACGGTGGTGAGTCGTGCGTGTGCGTGGGAAGGTACGTGTACGAGTTTACGACACACATACATACGCGCGGGACTCGTGGGACGTCGGGTAGGTGTATACGCACATGCATTATAAGGCAAGGTGCGAGGTGCGTGGCAATACCGCGATTTACCTCGTATAACGAGGTTAATTTTTTTGGTGTTCTACATCTTGTTTGTTACCCCCCGTACCGTACTATATATCCCTGCATGCACTTTATATCAGATGCGTCTTTCAGGCACTAAAAGCGCAAAACCACCGCAGAGGATATATATATTATTCCCAGCCGCGGCGGCAGACGCCTGTACGCGTGTGCACTTTAAAGAACCCCAGGCGGTCGAAATTTCCGGAGCCCTCCACTGCGTCTCTGATAGCCTGAGTCGCTTTGGGACATTATACATATCCCACAAACCAAACCCATATATATATATATATATATATATATATATATATATATATGTGTGTGTGTGTGTGTGTGTGTGTGTGTGTGTGTGTGTGTGTGTGTGTGTGTGTGTGTGTGTGTGTGTGTGTGTGTGTGTGTGTGTGTGTGTGTGTGTGTGTGTGTGTGTGGCAGCTGCTGGGTTTTGTCATATTAATTACTTCATAGAGATAACGTAAACATATACATTCATCGATCGTCGTACCATATATATGCATGCTCGTACGTTATATTATAATTTCCAGGAAGTAATCCAGGTATGTGTTACAGTTAATTGTTGAAACAGGTCGGCGCGTGCAACCGTCTGGAACAAAGCTTCTTCGGGGATCAAAGATGCGTGACTGAATACACGCAAAGAGAGGAGCGCAATATGCTGCCAGGCTGCTGCGTTACGCTCGACCTGGGACGCACATATATATCGTAATGACTCGCGTTGGCAGCGCAGCATACAAAAAGTTTTCCCCGTTCTTATTGTCAACACGCAGCCTCGAAGATTACTAAACAAACTGAAAACGAGCCGGTACTACGAATAGCGACCTCTGCGTGACCGGAAAGGGCGCGGCGTACAAGATAAATATCGCGGTGAAAAGTAAACACGAACAAGAAATACAACAACCAGTAGAACCGCCCGTTACCACTTCCGTCGTCTGCTATCACTGCCGACGCCTGCCGCTATGCGAAGCGGAAAATACGTCACCATTTGTCGTCACCAACTGTGTGACGTACTCTAAGACGTCATCAGCCTAGCAACTCGGCAACTCCTCTCATCAGCGTGGTAATCCCATGCCAATCCCTCCAGTGCTGTCCTCGGCTGTGTGTTGCCATGCCATTTACTAACAAATGGCAACTATCGTAGTGCACCTTGTCCCCGTACACCGGTGAACACCTTCCTACATGTCATGAAATCGACTACCTGTTTTCGCTGGGGCCGCGGTGAGTATTGTTGATACGTGCACTGTTTATTCGTTGACCCGCTTCTGAAAGTGCGATGCATCGACTTGTCGGTAATCCGGCTTATGGTAAGCGAACTGCGCGAATAACGTTTATTCGCGTCTTTTTGGCATGAAAGTTGGCTTTGCCACCAGAAGCTTTGAAAGTTACCGAGTATAAAATTAATGGCACGCTCTCATTCGTGCGATACCTGCTCGCGCAGAAATGCCGTGCTTAGAGAGTCTCTTTCCTGCACGGCCTTGACGATATATTGCGACCTAACGACCAAACTACGCATCGATGTTTTCAAGGTGTTGATCTTGTCGTCCCACCGCTCTGTCCACTGCCGAGACTTTCGCTCCGGCTGCACAAACTCAACTCACAACGTATGTTTCGTTTTCCAGCCATGGTCCTGGGCGTCGCCGCGGCCCTCATCTCAGTAGCAAGTGCAGATGCCCCTCTGCAACTGGAAGGTAGGAAGCAAAATGTCTCTGCGGAAGCAAAAGCACCCGCCTTCAGAGCGACTTCTAGTTGAGCAACGCAATGCATCTGGTACAGATATATGCTATCATTACGGTGTCGCCGATCATGCGCGCGATTAGCGCGTGTTTACGTTCAAATTCACGTTGTAAGTATGCAGAATATAGCATTAGGCAAACAGTGCATGCCTGAATTGTTCGCATTATGATTGGTTCTGTGTTTATAAGAGTGCGATAAGCATCATATATGGAGTATCGACGTGTCCTGCCTGCTGGGAAATGGTGTCGATTCAGTGACGTGAAGCGAAAGTATACCGCGGAGATGCTTAATTTTCGTCGCCGAGCCGTATATTTATGTACTATATTAACTGTACTTTCTGGTACTTCTTCAAGGTCTCTTTATGTATTTTACCGTTATATATGAGACCGGGATTTACGTGCACTTTTTACATTGATTATAACACATAGATTTGACAGTGACTTTTGAGCAGGAAGAGGTCTGGCAGCAGTGTTCCGAAACACGCCGTACATATTACTCCATGTCTGCATTTAGACTGTTTGTGAATAAGCCATTTGACTTCTTGTTTTTATGCGGGGATGATACGGGCGTACAACTATTCAAGCATTTGTTGTCAGGGGTGCCTGGGAATAGAGGTGGGCTGGATAAGGGGAGGTGCACCAGCCCCCCAAGAATACTTATGTGCTCCCTACTCTCTCTCTCTCTCTGTCTCTCTCTGTGGTTTCTTGTCCTGCTCAGATTTTTTTTTTTCTTTTGCTCAAAACATAACTTTGGAACCCCAAGTTTCCACAAAATTGGCTGTCACCACGATGGCATCAGCCATGGCATAGTAGGCAATTTCACGCTGACGACATGTATGAAACACTGAAGCGGGCCTAGATTAGATATTAGAGAGGCTATGCGTCATTCGGGTTTTAATAGAACAGCAATTTTAGCCACAAAAACAGGCTGGCACAAGTACGACAGTGAGTGCAACTTGTTTGCTGGCATTATGTCTGAACAGAAATGTGACAAAGGGCATAGAGAGTGAGTACTTCTAAAATCTATAAACAGTAAAAGAAAGGAACTTGCTTCCACCATCTCGTTCCCCCCGCTGAAAATATACTTTCGGCATAACTGTTTGTGTTACCAAATCAGTAATGTGGTACGTTCGAAAGTACTTTGCATAGGGTGGGATTATTGCATAAGTGAGAATTTTAAGAGTTTGGGTATACATTTTGAAAAACGTAGCTGCATCTATGGCAATTAGAGCAAAATAAACACACAAAACGAGTTTCATGTATGTAAAGAAACTTTTTCTATCCAAAACATGCATTAACGCATTTTTCCTTACCTTATTATCAGTCTCCCAGAAGGGAATGCTGACTGTTTCCCTAATGCAATTTCTTTATTTGGCTTCCTTGGACATCAATGGCTACCACACAAGTTGAAACATGGATACTAGCACAAATGTTAACAGTCGTTTTACTGATTACTGAATTTTCAGGAAAGAAAAAGAATGTTTATAGATGAGTTGAGCTGTCTGTCCAATTTTAACACAAGCTTTTTTAACATCTGTTGTGAAATTGCTAAATATTCAAACTTGCTGCTATGTGCTATATACACGTTCAACTTCAGCCTGTGAATGTTTTCTCCCTCACGAGTCTAAACTTTTTCGCCTCATTAGAAGCTAGAGAAAAGTCTGTGTACTCTTTTCTTTTTTTTTCACCAAGGTTGTGCATGTTTTATTATTTAAGCAGCTATTACTTAAGACTACAATATATAGTTTAGAGTTCAACATAGTTCGACTTTCATAACCTAAATGGGTGGAGGCTGCACCTCTGGTGCCCACCACATAACACAGTATCATCAGGCAAATGATTTAGGCTTATTCTCAACTTGAGAGTATATAGGAAGAAGGGAGAAAATGAGCAAGGCCTGTGCATGCAAATATAAATATAACAAGCTGTCTCTGTACCAAGTTAAAAAGGAAAAGACTGACTCATGTTGGCATTGCCAATAGGGGTCGACTGGCACCATTTGGAACCACCTGGAAAATCCATAATTCCTATTTGTTAATATTGAGCTGGAGAAGAAACCTACAGAGTCCAGAAACTTGCCGTTTGGAATGAACTGGACACAGTTGGGACGACTGGGGAAATCACTGCCTCCAGTTGTTTACAACCGAGTCACGATTGGAAACAATGAGTCCTACTAGACTTGCAAATTGGAACCATTTAGCAAAACAGTTGGTTTTGCCAATTGGCCTAACTGGTCTGCTTAACTACACTCAGTATATCCATGTGAACATTTGCATATTTAACAAACACAGAAAAACTAACATGGTTTTTATAATAAAGGCTTTCAAAACCTCAGCTTAACTTAAGTTGAAACTAAATCAAATAACTATGCTGAACTGACAGCCACCACTAGCCCCAGTAGGAGAGTCATACATGTGTGATATATAAATGGGAGAAAATCTCTCTCCTGTGAACATGTATTTATCTTTTTAGCAGGGTCTGTTATTATACAAATTCCTCTTGAGTGTGATGCATGATTATTTCCTTAGCTTGATTTCTATGAAATAGAACACAATAGTCTGAATTTCAGTGTCTTCATAATGATGTTTGCACATTAAGGTAAGGTGTCACCTTCACAAATCAGGCATTTTTTTTATACCTTAATGTTGCTCACGTTGAGTATTTTGCACACCTAAATATAGAGGCACATTTAGTGAATATCTGCTGGATTCGGTGTTGCCTACATCAGACCTAATGGGTAGAATCGGGCAAGTTTCAGTTGGTCTAATTCATCAGATTGTGTATTGTTCTACAATTGGGGATATTCCAGTTGGTGCTGATTAAACATTTCCCAGTTGGAGTCTTTTTGTTTTAATTTTTTAGTGGTAAGACACAAATAGCAGGGATGTTGGATAGTTTGGCTGAGTGGTACGTGCTAAAAGTTAACTTGTTTACAATAGGCAGACACACACACAAAAAATGAAATATTTTAACTGTTCAATCTCCAGTTCAAACAAGTTTAACTCCGCTTAAACTAATAAAGATGTGCGAAAGCACTGTTTGGCATGGTTTTGCATGGCGGTCTAGCAGTGAGAGACTGGCACAGAGTTTGACAGTGTGTTCAACACCTTTAATTACATGACATTACAATTGAAATAAGCATATCACCAGTTCAGATCCCTACCACAAACTCCCCGCTGGGGTGGTACAATGGTTAGGATGCTCGACTACTGTGCCCAAGGATGCCGGATTGAACCCCGGCCTCAGCGGCCGCTTTTTGATGGAGGCGAAAAGCAAGGAACCCGTGTGCTGTGCAATGTCAGTGCACTTTAAATAACTCCAGGTGGTCGAAATTTCCAGTCGGACTATGACTCCGACTATGAGAAAAACTACACTATTACCGAACAGGAGTGCCTTGCATTCGTCTGGGCTGTCCAAAAGTTTCGCCTTTACCTATACGGTCGGCACTTCACAGTTGTGACCGATCACCATGCTCTTTGCTGGTTGTCTTCGCTGAAAAATTTGACAGGCCGACTTGGCCGTTGGATTCTACGCTCCAGAGCCCTCCACTATGGCGTCTCACATAGCCTGGGTCACTTTGGAAAGTTAATCCCCAAAAACCAACCAAACCAACCTACCACAAACTAACCACCAACTTGACCAGCAGACAGATGCTAAACAGGAAGCGAAATGATATGAAAACTAACGCAGCATGAAGAATGATTGCATCACAAAATTGATACGAAAAAGAGAAAATCTGGTGCCGCATAGGAGTACATTAGTGATGTTGCCTGAGCAAATGGTGAGTTGGAGGCAATAGGGGCGGAGAGGTACTTCCACAGTGGTATCTGTTGTGAACGCTATTGCAAACTGGGGGAACAACAGCTGCCGTCACAGTCGCTGTGGCAACCGGCAAGGGTAGGCAAATATTTTTTCCTTGGCTCTGACTGTTGTATGAGTGCCTTTGCTCTAAAAAGAACTCGTGTTCTAAATTTCGCCACCTTAAATTTTTTTCATTGTGTTCCACCCAGGTACAGCAAGGTTGGGCGAACTGGGACAACGCTGCCGGGCTGATTGGCTCTGCTACGACCATGTGAGAAGAAATGTCATTTGTGTGGACCGTCATTGTGTGTGCCGTGAAGGATATGTACCTGCTGTGTTCAACAACTGGGTTGAATGTAAGCCCGGTGAGTGCATGTAATGCTGGTTTCTATATGCTGGCCAGGGTGAAAAAATGGGAACCTCAGTGGGGCCGTACAGTGGCGATCTCAGTCTGACATCCAACCTAACCGTGTGCTGCCATCTGTCAGGAGAGTGAGCAGATGTGCCACTGTTGTAGTTTCTTTTTTTAATGCAGAGCATTAAGGTCCACATTCCGAGAAGTGCAGGCAGGTGTCACGAAATTCATTGACTGGCTGAGCGGTCACATGCTCTTGTGACATCACACTCCCTGCCAAGCAATCAGCACTTGGTCAGGTCACGTGACCTTATGACATCATGAAGTTCTGAATTGATAAGGGAATTGTGTAGGAGAGTTGGCAGATGACATGATTCTTCAGGATTGCTGAAAGAGCAAAAGTACTTCCACTGAAAAACAAAAACGAGTAAAATGGAATCGGGGACCGCTGTCTTTGGGTCGCGAGCTTGGCAAACAATCTCTACACTACTGAGGAGCGTTTGTTCAGTACAGTAGTACGGAGGTCGTGAGCAGCCTTCTTCTACCATATTATGGATAACAGCCGCTTATTACTTAGTTAAAATTAAGGTCAGCAATTAGCACTATTATTCAGCTGTAATACTTAGCAATTCCTAGTTGTATTATGACTTTGCTCCACTAATTAGTACTTCTAATTACCATTGCTAATTAGTAACTATCAACTTCATTACTTAGCAAAAATGCATATGTCAAAACTATTGCATCAACTATTGGGGGTTATTTATGCGCCCCCTGAGATTTTTTTCTATTTATGCCCACCAGATGGCATTGTATAAGCCACCTGGTTGTTATAACTGAAATTTAGGGCCTATGTTGCAGTCTACTAGAATACTAAGAAGCATACCATGCACGAATGGAGAGCAGGTCATTTTAGCGATGACCACTCGCCCAAGTGGCATGTGATGATGTAGTGCGTAACAGTAGGGTCATGACCACTGTGCAGACAGCTTTGCCAGCCGCCTCTTTCACCAGTATTTCTGAAGGGCCAATCGTCAAAGCGTGGTTTTTCCACAGTTGTTGACGACACTGATATTTAAAGTTTAGCAATTGTAAGTTCTCCTCACTGTAGAAAACATAGCTTCTCTGGATCTAATAGCCATAGTTCTGAGATAGTGGCCTGCGTTCAAAGCAGAGTACTCTGCTAGAAGACTACTGCGGCCTGTGGAGTCGCATTATATTAAGTATTCTTCAGAATTCATTGTGCTCACTGCATTTTGTCATCGCATATGGAGACCAGATCGAGGGAGCGTAAAAAGGCACACAGCTTTATGCCATGACAGAAATTGTTTATACCTCCTTACTTTCTGGTTATTAATCCATACTGCCTTAAAGCTCAGGTGGACGGCACGCAACATGGCATGAAAGTTTGGGAATGGCACTTTGCAAAAGCACGTCCAAGTTAACTGTGCGTGGTAGTAGTAATAACTTGGTGCGGGTTGAGAAATGGCAGTTCCCGTCACTGCAGTGTGCCTACATAAGATGAGCGGAGAGAGACCTACATACTCGAGCCAGCAATGTCTGCAGTAGCTTAGTTTGCTGGGGAGGAGGTTTGACTGCCAAACCAAAGGTCACCAAATGTCAGCTAGAAGTATCCATCTGAGCCAGTGTGCACGAAACCTCCTTGTACCAGCAGCAATTAAATAATTGGAGTAATTGCAAATTTTGGACCTCATATCATAGAGCATACTAAGCTAGACAGTTCAAGCTGTGCCAAGTGTTGTACCTGTCATGATCTTTTGGACTGGCTGGGAAGGTTGTCCAGAGCAACAATTTCAAAATTATTCATGTTTCCTTCGTGATGGAATGTCAGTAATAGATTTGATACTAACTTCAGGGCTGTAAAATGCTGTACATGAAGTTGTAATCACCAAGGACTACCGGGAGTTGTAGTAGGAAGGTCTTTATCGCTAGTAAATTGTCTCATATTATCGACTTGAAAATTGTTAATCTCATCTTTAGCTTTACTGCAGCCACTCTTCACATCAGCTGCTTCTAACAGAGCATGAAACATGATTGTGAACTTGCTATATTTTTCTGCACTGTTCTCTAATGAACATAACCCTCTATAAACTCGTCAAATAAGAAAAGGAAAAACTGTCGGTGTATCAAACACTGAAATTCCCTCAGGTTCCAGCTTCAAAGGAAAGCCTATATGTCCTCGTGACGTGTGTATCGAGATATCCTCATGAAATTTTAAACTTCAACAAATTTCCATTTTTTCTTTGCACAGAGACCGATATTGGTGACAGCTGCTCCAAGCAGAAGCCCTGTTCATATTATTCAAGGACATTCTGCTTTAACGGAACTTGTATCTGTGGAGATGACATGTACTTCTCTGAGGGCCGCTGCAAGAAATTCAGTACGTATGCGATTGTCCTCTTCAATCTCTGTGTATGAGATTGAACTTGGCTGCATCGTGACGTGGGCCTTTTCTTTATTTTTTTTTTTTTCAGCTACATTTGAAAAGCATGCAGAGGAGAGCTTCCACCCCACATCCAAGTTCAACGTCCTTGCCATTCTCATGATAGTTGCCATTCTGGTGGTTGCTCTGCTGTTCCTCGTAAATCAGCGGTAAGATTTATTGCCGCAGTAGATTAGACCACCTAACTTGAGTTATATGCTTGATTTAAACTGCAGTCTAGGTTATGATTCCTATTCTTTATCATATTTAGCTCGTCCTTACTCATCGAAAGATCTCATGACTTAGACTAATCATATCTTCCGTTGTTTCCCAAAGCAACAAATTGGCTGCGAGGGATTCTCGATTATTTTTATCACCGAGATTTCTTTAACATGCATTGACATTGCACAGCACACAGACATTTTTTGTTGCCTCCACCGAAATGCGGCTGCTATGGCTGGTGTCGAACCAATGACATTGGGAAAAGCAGCTGCAAGTCAAAGGTCACTGAGCCAATGCTGCAGTTCTCTCGCATCATCAGTGTGAATTCTAGTTTTTCTTCACAGTTATCGTTCTCTTAAACCACTGTGAAATTCCTAACAAGTTAATAGGTAGGAGAAACCCCCACACATGTTGAAGAACATGGTTTCGCTTCTGAGGAACTGAATGCTACTGCTAGTTTGCAGGCTGCTTGTGGCAGTGTCAGTCACCGTTCCGTTACGAAGTCGTTGAAGGCTAGCATGTGCTTTTCCTATACTACATTGCTATCATATAATCTAAATGTGCTGTTTGTTTGGCCCTCTGCTTGCGATTTTGTAGGAACATGTTCTTCTATTTCCCGTGCTGCATGAGAGATACAGCGCTGGCAGCTCTGCAGCGAACAGCTGCGGTCAGCATTCCCGCGGATCAACATGTGGCCCCCAGTAATATACACGGTGAGTCACCAAATTAGTGCTAAACCAGTGCAACAAAGGGCTCATGTGTTGCGTCGGGCTCTGTCGAGAAGGGACACTGCCAAGGGACATTCGTCAGTTTTTTTCTTTTCTTTTCTTGATAAGAGATCTGATAGCCGAGCCTTTCATTGCTTTTTTCGGATTTGTTCACTAACGAAAGATGCCTTCATTGACAAATAAAGCTCGTGATACTGGTGGTAGTGTCGAGCGTTGTGATTGTCTGTCAGTATGTCCTCAGGATTCCTTTAGGAGGGGATGCAGGGTTGAATTTTTAAACAGCCATGCCAATCCTGATTGATTCCTCTGGTGATGATGCATCATTGTGTTATTAGAGCGAAACCAAAATTTCAGTATTGTTTCTTGCTTGTGAAAAACATTGTTTGCATATGAATGAATCAGTGTGTGTATCGGATTAGGAAAACAATTGTTTTGATTTTTTTTTTCTGCACGGATGATTCCAGGAAAGCCTCTTGTGCAGGATTAGGCCAAGTGATATTTACTTTATGGCTGTTTACTTTTTTTAATAATTACTGCTTTCACTGCTATTCATTTCAAAATTTGGCCTTTTTTTTCTTTTACCACTAGAACCTTAACAACTGAGCATAAGTATGTTACCTTTTTCCCCGCAAAAATCATATTTCGAAGCGCCATCGAAGCAAATTTTAGCTGAGTTGTATATAAAATTGCTTTTTTTCAATTCAAAAGACTTTTTTTTCTGCATTAAAAGGCCTTGTATCATATATATATGGCCTCTAGGAGATAAAACTACTCAGTGGCTTTACAGGCTTCGTTTCATGCTTTTCTGCTTTGGCCTTTCAGGCGATCCTATTCATGTTTGGAAACGCGTAGAAACTAGTTGAACTGTAAGGACAAGTGGCAGAGGCCAAGGTCTCGTGAATAACAGGCAATTGGTCTTCAGAGGTTGCCTGGTGCATGGTTTCGCTTACCAGTTAGTGTCCCCAAGGAGGATGTATGATGTTTTCATGATCACTTGCTTTTCTGATGTGTTTCCGCTGAACCCTTGACGAAATACATATCTGAACAAATCAAAATTTGCGATTCAACGGAACTAACTGCTTTGAGTAAACGTAAGATGCGTCTATGCTGTAAATGCTGAGCTGTGTGTGACTGCTTTTGTTTCAGTACCGAGCCATTTAGAAGCATATTCTATAGGTGAGGCTCTGTGGGTTCTTGATTACCCATTTCTTTGCTAGAAATGGTTTGTGAAATTCCAGTGGGCTTATCGAAGCCCTTGTTCGTATTTTGGCAATTAATAGTGGTTCCTGCCTTCGTGCAGGGTCCAGGATGATTGCTCAGATGAATGCATATTAATTAATGCATGCCAGCCATTGTAAACGGGGCTTTTATAGCACTCTGCTTTTATTTCTTACAGGTGTCCATGCCTCAAGTTCACAAGCCTCACTGAACATATACCAGGTAATTTCATTTTATGATTTATTTATAATTTATTTTATATTTTATTCTTTCTATTTGTTTATAATACTGCATGGAAACAGAACACATTGTGTGGGCCAGTGCTGGGACTGTGAAGCTATTTATAACGTTTTTTTTTTTTTTTTTTTTTTTTGTAATACTGCATGGAAACACAAAACATTTTGTGGGCGAGTGCTGGGACTGGTTTATGCATTTTCTCTGTATATTTTCATCATTTCCCCCCTTGAAGTAGTCTACATAAATCTTGTCAACTTGCACCTTTCTTTCGACAATTTAAAAGATTTCTTCTTGTGTCCCTGCCTTATTTGCAGCCAAGTCGCACACAAAGTCTCCGTGTAGCTATCCTGCTTGAAAATGTGTTAGGCATTGATCTTGTTAAATGTATTTCATCTTTCCATTACTTGTGATCTGCATGCGAGCCTAGCTGTAAGAACGCTTGCTCGACCACCTGATGTATCAGCAGCTCTGCTGGAGAGTTTTATCATAGTACGTCTTTGTCAACAGATGTTGACCCTGGTCTTAGCCATTGGCCAGACTTTGTTTGTCTGCGTATATTTCATTTCACCTGAATAGCCGAGGAAACCACCTATTCTGTGATCATTTTAAAAAAACGGAGACTGAATTTCTGCTTTTCTGTCAGACTTTGTGCGTATGACGGTGTGGTTTATGTCAAGGAGCAATGCAGGCAGGAGCACTGACCCAAATGCACCGGCATGAATTTGGCACACAGCACTTGCGCCGCACTGGCATCACACGTTCAGTGTTTCCCTGCAGTTTTCTACCTTCGTTTTCTTCTCTCAGTGGTGGGCCTTTGGAAGCAATTCCCCTCTTCTGCTGCCCTCTTTGCAGACACAACTAGAGTGGCTGTATGAGATAGTGAATCGCCATCTTGCTGTCCGGAGAATCTTTGTTGTGGGGGAAAGCTAGCCTTGTTGCATGCAGAAGCCGTTCTTAGCACAGTGGTCGGAGTCATATTGGTTGCCCGCTCAATCTGCTCATTTTTAGCTCTTGAGTTTAGAACTCGCCTTATTGTCTTGAAAATTGCTGTTTTGATGTGTGAGTCAGCTTCTGTGTCCTTTATTAAATGATTATCCCGCTTAGCCCGGAAGCAGTACAGAAATACCGTGCTGGTGCACAATGATCTGTCTCGATGATTTATTGCTGAAACACTCATTTTGTGGATCAGAGGTGCCATCTTCTGCAAGCAGCAGAAGGGAAGAACACCGTCTTTCTCAAATTACGGGACACTTGTCGTAAATGTGTCTGCTGTCAATACGCAGAATAACTTCTTGTTGAAGAAGGGAGGTGTTTGTTTCTCTGCGATGCATGGATGTTTTGGAGTCACATGATCACCAGCAATGCTTAAAAGATAAATGCATAACTCTGGCTCCTGGTGGGAGGCAACATAGTCACTTTATATGCGATGATGTCAGTGCACCTTCTTTTGATATTTTTGCAAAATGAGGTGTCTTGAGCTGGGGAGGAAGTAGTGTTCTATACTAGCACTACTGATTAAATAGCAGTGCCACCTGTTAAATTTGCTCGGAGCTACACCACAACAAAACACTGGTTGCATGCTGCTATCATCACATCAAACTCTCCTGTTTATTCTGCTCTGTTGTTCAAGCTGAGGAATATTTTTAACGTTCAGCGGTAAAGATGTCAGCCTCTGTACGAGGCTCACTTCACATACTTGACGCTTTGCTGTATTCTTTCATTTGCAGCAAGACAAGCCCCCATCTTATGCAGACACAGTGCTCAATGTGGTAAGTCTGGCGTTTACTCACGCGAGCACCGAACTCATCTCAACACCGACTTGCAACACTGTGTAGGCCACAGGCTTTGTCAACCAATCGAGAGAGCACGCTGTCCTTAAACGAGATCCTGCCCGCTTTGTTGTCTTGCGGCAAGCAGATGCGTTTCACCAGCCATCGTGGTATCGCAGCAAGTGTTAATAGCGGTGAACACTTTCTGAAAACCTTAAGTTAATACCCAATTAGTATTTCTGCAACAATGGTAGTTTCTTATCAAGAGCACGGAGCAACTGAGCAGCAGAAGTCGGAAACTGCAATAGCAAGAGCAGGAGTTAATGCCAACATGGCGGCGCACTCTAAAGTGTGGCCTTTGACTTTCAGTGACTTTGTAGTTGTTACCGTGTCTTTGGAAATGCCCATTGGCTATGGATGGTGTATAGAGCTTTCACTTCACCCTATCTTACCTTAAGGAGCACCTGTGGGTGATATATCTGGCCAGTTTTTATTTCACTTCACGAGTTGGCAGCTCTTCGGCTTAATGAGAGTTAACAGTTTATTGACAAAAGCAGTTGCCTTTTTAAAATCCATACAGCACCATTCTGGATGGAGTTATGTCCGCAAGTTGGTATAAAAGAAGTGCAGTCGTGAGTAAAGAAGATTAGCACTAGTGACGTGTTTCTGAAGCAATAGGTAACAAAGCTCAGCGCTGCAATTACAAATACGGCGATAAAAAAAAGTGTCAGGTGTGTTCGCAAAGAACGGAGCTGCGCCAGCCACAGAGTGACGTCGTTGTGCTAATCTTTTTTACTCTGAACTGTGGCCAGAGCAGAAACAAATGATGTGCGGCGTTTTCAAAACGGATTTTGGTTCGTAAAATGTCAGACTGTAACGGTACATAGAAACATCTGTTACAGATAGAAAGGAAACTACTCAGAGATTTAGAACTAACAACATCGTCGGGTGACACATTGTATTCCCTGATGGCAGGAAAAAAAAGAATAATGAAAGGGGTCCGCATGAAATGCCTGCTCTGCTAATTTCTTTGAATGTCTTGTTCTAGTATTCTTTTACTTCAAAGAAATAAATAAAGCATAAGGTCTAGTATTTTTAATGCACCATTGATGCGAAGAAAAACGAAATTGCAAAGAATAAATGCAGGAGGAACTAATTTCCAGCAGAGCTACAGCTGTTACATAGCACACAGTATGAGTGGTGTCACTGTATTTCAAAGTTCCCAAACGTTCCATTGTATGAGGCTTGCAGTCCACAGTAATAGTTCATCATGTACTGTCATGTACTGTTACATTAATTATGACTGATTTAGTTTCGTTTGCTTCTAGGTTTTGGGCACCTCTCCCCTCCCTTTTTCATACTCTATTTTCGACATCATTGCTGTCTCATTTATGTCTTGATGCAGCAATACCTTCCTTCGTACCAAGAAGCTGCGGCGTCCCCAGCGGCTCCCAAGCCTTCGTGAACTACCCTTCGCCGAACACTGTGTCGAGCCTTTCCCATTAAGCCCCATATCCAAGTGGCGTGGCAGGATTTCTCCCACCAGCCGGTTCAGCCAGCTTGAAGGCAAAAAGGGGAAAACATTGGAGCACGCCAACCCCGCAGTTGATGTTCCATGCCGGGCAGCATGTTATTCCCACTTGTCTGACTGTGGACTTGTCCTCGGTGTCTCCGGGAGAGCTCTCATAGAAACTTATCCCTTTAGAGGCTAGGCAATGCACAAAACGCCTCTCATGTGCAGTTTGTGTACAAGTGCCGTTGTTGTTATGCCTGCTCTCATTGATTAACCCGGTGATCTGAATGTGGTTTATAGGAAGCGGAGTGCGCACCCCAGCCAAAGCATGCAAGCTTCTCAAAGTTCCACAAGTTGTTATTGTTGTTCCTACAGCTGTTTTTTGTTTTTGTCTATTCTCATTCTGCTTCTTGTCCACTCTGTGATGAACATTGAGTATTCTGTGGCCGCATCTGAGAAATTTGTTACTTTCAGCAGCTAGCTGGATTCTTTTTTTTTTTCTTTTCCACATTCACTGTATGCTTTCGGCAATTAGTGCAGCGAGAAGTGTAATTGGCTTGTTAGTACTACTTGTCTTTCCCATTACAGGCTTTTTGTGTGTGTGTGAGCAAACCATTCGAACAAAATATATCTGCACATGTGTGTGATGACGAATGAAGACGAGACTTAATTTAAAGATCTATATAGTTGTGCTAATCTGTGGCACACTTGACGACTACTGCAAGCCTTTTGCCCTTAGCAACTCTTAGTCACTTTGACGGTTAGCTTTGCATCTCGTAGGACGTGCAGAGTGGGCACAGCTGAGAGTTGTTGCATCTTGTGATACCCGCATCGTTGAAGACTGTTTGTCCACTGTACTGTGTTTCTTCTTCCCTTTCTTTTTAAACTAGCACATAGTGCCAGAGAGACGGCTATACTGTATCACCTTACTAGAGATACTGCTACTTAGTTTTGCTACCATGTACAAACTGTGTGCCAGAGCTTTTTGTTTCTGCTGCTGTTCACAGGGCAGGTTTGTTAACACCTTTCAGCAGGTGTCATCACAGTACACTTCTATGCAAATATATCTAGCTGCGCTAAGTATAGTCGCACCTGTAATGGCTGTAGTGACCTAACGCAAACGCAAGTGGCGCAGACTATTACACGTAGTACGACTTTTAGCTGCAGACCCTCACCCGAGTGCTCTTAGCATTTTTACTGTGAGACGTGCGTACCCTGCAGTGTGCTGCGCATAGGTTGTGTTAGCTGTTCATCAGCCTAGTACTGTATAGTATTTTTTGACGCACAAGTCCTTTTTGCAGTGAACCTAACAGACTCGACATCACTTTCAGGCTTATTTTCTTGCCACGCTGCAGGCTTGCTTTGTCGTTGTTGAAACTGGTACCTTGGTCATGTGATTGCTGTCATAATATTGGCCTGCCATTAGCTTTTGAGCCAGGCAGGATGAGATTGACCTTTTCCTTGTTCGTGTGACTATGCCAGGCGGCATGTTGTCGAGGTGCGGTGTTCAGTGCTTTCCCTGCAGCTCACAGTGAACATGATAGTCCATGCCGCACATTTCTCAGTAAATGAACAAACCTGATACATGATCTGCTGCTGTTATGCAAGCGCAGCCATTGCTTGTTTATTTTTGTCGTGTTCACTTTTTTTCTTTTACCCAGCCACTTAGTAGTACCTCTGTGTATGGTCAGATGTGTGCACGGGGTGAAAAGATGAAAGAGGGGGGGTGCATGGCATGAGACACCATTCAAAGCCTCCCAAGTCACTACTTAAAGCTTCTCAAGCTACAAATACCGACCAATATTTTTTTTTTTTTGAATGACAATTTTTCGATGCTCTCTTGAGCACTGTCGCACAGTTTGTGCTGCAGGGCTTGTCTACCTCTCAGATCTGTAAAATGTGGCTAGCAATTGCCAGTTTGAAAGAGATTTCATTTTTGGCTCGTACCTTATATTTTTAAAATTATTTACTAGTTTTGTTCAGCTGTTGTTATTGGTGCTTCCTCCGTTGCATCTTGTTCGTTGTGTTCGTTTACACTGTTCTCCCGAGTGTGACTGTTTTTGGCACAACTCGCAAAAAAAAAGTTACATGTGTCTACAATTACCTTGCCTGTGAGTGTCATGGGCAGTTATGCAGCTGTGTTTTCATTTGAAGTGCGCAATGCACATTTTATCCATGTGATCGTGGACTTTTTTTATATTTTTTTTTTTCAAGGAATTGTAGCGCACTTGAAGAATAAACTGTTTGAACTTGTTGAGTTTCTTGATATTGCTTACTCTATGCATTGGTTATTACAATTGTTGCTCTTCTGTAAGCACAATTTTGCTTTTTTGAATGGCAGCATTTACTGTAATAGTCAAAAGTGAAATTGTTGTTGCCATTAATTGTTTCTTACTGTTCTACATCATCCTCTTGTAACTTCTAGTAAGGCATGCAATGCACAAGATGTTTGGACTTCAGTGTGTTTTGTACATACCGGCTATTACTGCATATATGCATCTTAACCTGCATATCTATGTCAATGCCACGCAGAATTTTTTTCCATACTGTCGATATCTTCATACAAGAATATCATATGGCAGTCACGTTTTGAGGTGTGCTTGGAATATTTTGTAATTAGTGAACATATGTATTTGCATGAGTCATGCAGTAGAATTATCTACATCAACCTGACTACACTCACTGCAGGCCAAATGCCTCTCCCATCTTTCCCACCCACCTAGCCTTCTGTCATCTTCCACTATGTTTGCTTTTCTTGAAATTCATTAGTTACCCTTAGTGACGATGCATCGGTTATCTTGCGTTCACTGTACATGTCCTGCCCATGCCCATTTCAGTTCTTGATTTTGACTAAAATTTCAGCAACAAGCTTTTGTTCCCTGACCTAGTGCTCTGCACAGCTTCCCGTCTCATAACTTTATGCCTATAATTTTTCTTTCCGTAGCTGTCTGCAGAATTCAGTAGAACCATTCAAGCAAACAGGCTTAGACCTGTGCCAGGTGCAGCAATGGCTATGGGAATCTCTCTTTTCAGCACGCCTAGATAATTGCCGTGGAACATTTGGACCCACTTTGGTATACCTGTATACCAGCGAACACCTTTGGCAAGCACTGTGGCCACTGCATGGTTGGCATTTCCAGGTGAAAATGTCCAAATGGGTTTCCTAATGATCTCTGTTTAGATGGCCCAGTCCCAGCTAATTTCTGGTCCCAGCAGCTGCTGGGAATTTACTACACTTGTAACACAAACATTTGCTTGGTTAAACCATTTCTGTATTGTTCGTTGTTTTCCAATTCCTTCACATAAACCCACTGTTCCACCTCTCCTTGCGACAAATCTAGTTGACGCTTCTTGCTAGGCTGCCGAACTGCGGACGACACATATGCAACCTGCATGTGCTAAAATGTTTCGCCCCGCAAGACCACGCTGATCTAATTGAAAATCGAAAGTTAGGTTAAGTTAGGAGGAGGATGAAACATATTTGTTTACGCAAGGGTATTCAGGGCCTCCTGGCCGCCTGGGTCCCCGCTCGGCCCCACCGCACTCAAACGTTCATGTCTGTCCGTGAAGTCGGCAGCCCGGCGAACTGCGATCTTTTGCTTCGCCTGATCCTTTAAGCGTAGTGCGGTCCCTAATCTTCCCAAGTCCAGAGTGGCTCCGATACGGAGCGGCCGGAGGAGACGCCGGGCAGGCTAGTAGGATATGGGCCAGTGTCGCTTTAGGGGCTTGGCAGAGGGGGCAGGTTGATTGATTGATTTATAGGAAGAGAAAGGCGCGGTAACTGACTCGTTTTCTGTGGACACCTCAACCGCGCCATAAGGGAAGGGAGGAAGGTGGGAGTGAAAGTGGAAAGGGAGGAAGAGGAGTCGTAGTGGAGGGCTACGGGGTAATTTCGACCACCTGGGGATCTTTATTAACGACGTGCGCTGACATCGCACAGCACACGGACGCCTATTCGTTTCGCTCCATCGAAACGCAGCCGCCGAGGTCGGGTTCGATGAGGGGGCAGGTTGAGCGCAGCACAAGACCAGTTGCTGGCCTAATGGGGGCATTTCAAACAGCAGCAAATCAGAAGAATCTGAGCACAAAATGTTAATCACGTCAATTACGTGCGACAAATGTTTCCCCCTCTCTTAGTGTATACTATAGCACATGTGCCGCGTAATGATCCTTTGCGCATGCAGCAAAACCACTTTGTTTTTGTTTTTAATTTTAAATAATTTTCTGTTCCAAACGAAGAGGCGCCCGTGTGTGGTGCGATGTCGGCGCACGTTGAAGATCCCCAGGTGGTAGAAATAACCGTAGTCCTACTGGTCCTACCGTCCTACACTACGGCTCCTCTTTCTCTCCCACCTTCCTCCCTTCCCTTACGGCGCGGGTTAGGTGTCCGCAGAAACCAGTTTGACAGATACTGCGCGTTTCCTTTCCTGTGAACCAATTATTAGGTCATTTTAATACCAGAAATACTTTCCATGTCAAAACCTGTTTCAGTTTCGTTTACTTGTTGATTCTTGTCATTTTAAGTCAACACAATCCATAAAGTGGATTCTTTTCTTCATCCTCCTCCGCTGTTGACGCCAGCGAAGTCGAGCTGTTGATGTGGGAGCGGCGGCGGCGGCAAGCCGACATCCGCCCAGCGAACAGCGCATACAAGAGCACACGTTTTCGCCCTGCGGCTACTGGCCGCTAAAACACCCGGCGAAAGCCTGCCATGAAGGGCGCCCGCCTGTCAAAGCCTGGCGCCATGCCCTCCAAGGACGCGCACAAAGTCAAGATCGCCGTCGAAATGGATGGTCAAGTCCCTCAACTAATCGAGTTTGACCAACAGCGTCCGCTCACTGCCATCATCCAGGACCTGTGCAGTACCTGGGCGCTGCCCGAGCCGGAACAGTACTCACTGCAGTTTTCGGACAACGCCAAGTCTTACATCACCGAGAAGAACCGAAACGACATCAAGAACGGCTACGTTTTGCGACTCACGCTCAGCCCAGCTAAAACGGCGCAAGACATCCTCGACAAGCTGCATTCAAACAAGCCGGACGACATGCGGGCAGCCCTGGAGCGTCTGCAGACGCTCTCGTCTGACTACACGTTCGCGCTGGAGTTCATCAACAAGCAGGGACACCAGTTACTCATCAACATGGTTGAGGCGGGCACTTACTCGGGTGACCACTTGGCGCTGACTCTGCAGTCGTTCGTCGAGCTTATGGATCACGGAATCGTCTTCTGGGACATCCTGGAGCCCAAGTTCGTCGGCCGCGTCGCCAATCAGGCATGCCTCTTGTTGTCTGTCACTTCTCTGTTCCAGCGCGCTGTTCCGCGCAGGCACGCACTCGTCATCCAGCCGGTGTGCAATGCTGCGTTGACAGAAAACGCCTTTTGCTTTTGTCGTGCTGTCGGTGTCGTGACGAAAGCAAATATGTTATTTTCTTTCGTCATTTTCGTGCTCGGTCCTAAGATATTCCTGCGGAACGAAATACCTTTGTTAGCTACTCTCCCATGTTGGCTGTAAAATTGAATAAGACCTACAATCTTCAGTGCGCAAATGTGTTAAATAGTTGGAAAAGATTAAAACATACTCCGTGCTTGCAACAGCATTAAGGTAGAGAAAAAAAAAAGAATGTTGTTGGAGTCTAATATCTTGTTTTATCCTTGCAGGTGAACATGAACACAATTCAAGATGCGCGGACGTTACAAGCCTCTCTTTCCATATTGGAATCTCTTGTTTTAAACGGCACTGGTCGGTATGCCATGGTGGACCAAGAAGTTACGCTTCCAAACCTTATAATGCACATGCAATCACCGTTAACTGAAATCCAGCAGTCAGCTGTGGCCCTTATCAACGCACTCTTCATGAAAGCCGAAAGCATCACGAAGCGCAAAACACTAGCAGCAACCCTCTCCTCACGACACATCCGCAATGTCATTGTCACAGCAGTTCTTCAGCGTTCACAACAGCATGTTGGCACCGAAATGGCTCATCAGCTGTACGTTCTCCAGACACTTCTGCTCAACTTATTGGAAGAGCGGCGTGTTGGCGTTGATCCGAATGATGCTGAGGCACGTGAGCGAATTCTGGAGCTTCGGCGCATTGCTTTTGATGTTGAAGGTGATGGCATCAGCACTACAAGTAGTGGCCGGAAAGGTGGCGGTTATGCTAAGGACTACAAAAAGTTGGGCTTTCAAAACCACACTAATCCTATTGAAGACTTTGGGGAACCGCCTGGGATGTTGGCTCTGGACAACATGATCTACTTTGCCAGGAACCACACTGAAAGTTACACCAAATTTGTCCTTGAGAACTCGTGCCGAGCGGACGAGCACGAGTGTCCTTTTGGCCGGAGTAGCATCCGACTGACCCGGCTCCTTGCTGAAATTCTCAAGGTTGGTGAACCCCCGACCGAGCAAGGGAAGACTTACTACCCCATGTTCTTCACGCACGACCACCCATTCGAAGAGTTCTTTTGCATTGGCATCATGCTCTTGAACAAGACCTGGAAAGAAATGAGGGCAACTACAGAAGACTTTGTCAAGGTCTTCAGCGTGGTCCAAGAGCAGATCACCCGTGCCTTGGCCACGGAGCCACCACTCATGAGCCTCGACAAGTTCCGCAGCAAGCTCGCTACGCTGACCTACTCAGAGATAATGAACCTATGGCAGCAAGAACAGTCAACGCGGGAGGAGTGGGAAAGCCAGGCTCGTCCCATCATCGAGCTTAGGGAACAGGTGACGCCCGACATAATGGACCTCATTCAGCAGCAGAGGTTGCAATTTCTGTGTGAGGGCACGTTGTTCACAAAATATTCAGCCAAGGGTCACAGGATCAAGGATAAGTTCTGGTACTGCCGGTTGTCGCCGAGCCAAAAGGTTTTCCACTATGGCGACTGCGAAGAAAACGCCACACCGAGTCTTGAAGAACTGCCGCACAAGCTGCCCGTGATCGAGATAAGGAATCTAGCAACTGGTCGCGAATGTCCGTACATGAAGGACACCCGCAAGGCAAAGTCAACAGCTTCACTCGCCTTCTCACTTATACCAGACTCCAACCAGGAGCCGCTGAACTTTGTTGCGTCAAACGAGAAGATTTTTGACTACTGGACAGATGGCATTAATGCCCTCCTTGGGAAAAAAATGGTCAGCAAGGAGACAAAGAGTGACTTAGAAACTCTGCTTAGCATGGAGATCAAACTGAGGCTTCTGGACACAGAGGGTGTTGACATTCCCGAGAGCCCACCTCCCATTCCCAGGGAGCCACCCAATTACGATTTCTGCTACGAATTCAAGTAGGCAGGGGGGTGACAGTGGCAGTCTTGACAGTTGGGTGTAAAGTCCAGCGAGCTGTGCTATGGTGAATGTTCGAGATGTATGTGTGTTCAAGTGCTTTCACATTCTACGCATCCCTCCTTTGTCTCATTCTTTTCTCTGATGCCTCATTCACTATCATCACTTCACTTCGAGCACTGTATACATTTTAGGAACTGTTCTAGGAACTGCAGTTGTTTGCTGCATCGAGTGTCATGTTGAGCTGTTTTAACATTCCATCATATGCTGCTGCATTTGTTTTGTATCACAGGAGTGAGCATGGGCTCAGTCAAGCAGTATTTTAGCTAAAGTTTTATATGAAAGTTGACCTTGTGCATGTGCTATATTTTGCTTGACTTGTGCAAACGGGAGTGCTGATTAGGTTTGTTGACAGGACGGCACATCTCATCGCATTCTAACATAGCCGTCTGGATTTGTTCCTGAATGTCTAGTTTTTTATAAGCAGGCTAAAATTATCATCCATTCCCTTTTTCATACATAAACAAGTTTGAATTTTTGTTAAATGCAGACATCGCAAATTAAGTCGGCATTGCTAGCTTTCTACATTGTGTTGCAGTGTCAATGCAGTGTCAAATGCAGTGTCAAAAGTGTCAAAGCAGATTTTGCAGTTCGATGCAGTTTTATTGATGTCTGTTACCTTACAGAAGAGCTTAAGCATATTAAGCATGGCAAAATAAATGCCATAATAATACCGGAGTTAATGCCTTCAATCTTAGCCCACTTCATGCAGTGTAAAAAATGCTCTATTTGCAATTATAATGACCCTAATAAGGTGTTATTATGGAACATAGTTTGGATACAGCTAGGCTGTTTGCACGTCTTTTTCTGGAATGTTTCCGATAAGATGAATATAAGTTTTCTGGTCCCTTGAAGTTCGTCTTGAAGGGAGTATAGAGTAATTCTGAAAGTGGAGTGCTGTCATATTTATACAAATCATCCCAACAACTCTCCATGGATGGCACAAAAGGGAAGCAACAAATTACACATGGCAGCAAGTTGCAGTGTTTGTTCAAAATGGCAACAGCTGTGTATTTTGACTTTTTCGCGTGTCGAAATAATGCCAGTCTCTGCGCTGGTCGCAGGAGGATGTCCGGGTCGCGATGCATTTCTCCGTGCTTTGTGTAATGCTATATACTATTTAACGTGCGAGTGCTTGGAGCCTAAATACGCTAGTCTGCTTTATAAAGAAAGAGGCCTACGTTTGAAACGTATAGTATAGCTTTTGTTGCAGTAATTTTGTGCAAACTTTTTCAACATTTTTGAAATGCTTTTATTAGTGCATGTTTCTGTGTTGAAAGGAACCTCATTTCGGTATGTTGTATGAAATAAGTGCGGCGATCTACTGTTACACCATGTTTCCACTTACTGCCCCCTCACCTCCTGGTATTTTGTTTTCCTTGTAGAGAAACTATAAAAATTAATAACTCAGATTCAAATAAATATGGTATGCATGTGGTAGTGAAAAATGTATCTGTTGCAGCTGGAAAATTGTGCTCAACATTTTTCTTGCAATTATTGCACAGCATGCAAAATGTTGGGACGTTATTTATTGCGATTATGTACAGCAAGATCGCACAACAACAACAAAGACCAGACCAAATAAAAAGACATATGAAAAATAGACTCGTGTAGAACTATCTCTTGCTATGCACCTTCTTGGAAGACTCTTTCTGAAAGACCTTATCTTCATGGTTGTTATCACACATTCTCCTGACTATTCGAGCAGTGCAGCATTCTTCTAAATGTTGCATGCTCAAAAGTACTGTTACCAGCTCGGGCAGTGACTAAGGCAGTTTTATCTAAGTTCTCGGGAAAGTGAGAGAACCACAGAAAACTCCAAAGGACTGATTATGCACACAAATAAAAAACTCCCTGTGGGGCAAAACCATAATCACTTGCCCACAGGATTACAAATAAAATAACAAAATTCCTAAAATTGTCTCCTCTGAGAACAGATTTCAGAGTGCTTGATTGCACCCACCTAGTCGTAGAGGAGTCCTCGACAAAAAATGCAAATCATCAAAATTTACCAGACAGCAGGAAATGCAAGATACTTACAAAAACCTTTGTGCCTGTTTGAAAATTGTATATATATATATTAAAAAAAAGAACAGCACAAACATATGAACTAAAAGATAAAATAAGAATCTAGATGCTGCCAAAAGCACGAGTACTCACTGCCACGATAGCATATCAAGGCTATACATACACACAGGTAATGCCTACTATAAAAAGATATGCCTAAAGCTTCATGGTTTTCTGGTGACAAAGACTGCAAGTAGGAAAAGTTGTAGTGACCGCATACATATGCGATACATAATGTATGCAGATGTATCACAAATGTTGAAGCAGCGTTGCACCATGATTGACGACGAGGCATTCATCAGTACCGGATCTTGCACAAATCTAGAACGTCTGCTCTTACATTTGTCATGCATTTAGCGACTCCCCAAGCTTGCTGCTATTCACATGGGTGAGCAATAATAACAAAAAAAAAAAAAAAGTAATTTTATAACAAGCCAAATCAGACAACCATCCTACTTTGTCTTGACACAGGGTTATTAGCATTCCTCGGACTAAGCTTTGCTCCAGACTAGTGTGCTTTGGTTGTGATATGTGCCAGCACACAGGTTTGTGCCTGCATTGGGCATCAACTATTTAAGCTAAAGCATCAAGAGCCAGGCTAGAAGCAAAACAAACACTGACTCTTTCCGACAACAATGTCCTCAAAGGGAATGGAAAGGTTTAAAAACGCGCACATGAACATGAAGGAAAGTGAAAGGAAGAATGCAACTGTTCTTTAGGTAACTTTTGCCGAGGAACCATTTTGCCTCACTGCCGGTCGGCAG
The DNA here is from genome assembly GCF_055883805.1 of Amblyomma maculatum. NCBI lineage: Eukaryota > Metazoa > Arthropoda > Arachnida > Ixodida > Ixodidae > Amblyomma > Amblyomma maculatum. The sequence continues at coordinate 45,561,405 of NC_139353.1, read as the reverse complement.
AAACAATGTTTGGACAAGCTGGCACCGATGAACAAAATGGTGGTTTGGAAAGAGGGACACTTGGAGCAGGCTCCCAGCACCCTGAGTGAATCACGCAGCCTCCTCGATCTCCAGCAAAAGGTCGTCGCCCTGTAGCTTCATGTCCTTGGTGATGTAGATCTTCTTGACCTTACCAGCGACGGGCGCTTGCACCACCATCTCCATCTTCATGGCACTAAGCACGACCAGCGCGTCGCCCTTCTTGATTTCCTGACCTTCCTTGACCTTGATGTCGACCACAGTGCCCGGCATGGGGGCCCCCACACTACCCTTGACATCTTTGTCCGCCTTGGGCTGTGCTACGATGTCCTGCGAAAAGTGCAATCCAAAGTAAAGTATTTTGGGCTCTGCAATTGAGAAGAACCTTAAGTAAATGGGATGCGCGCACTAGTAACCTTGCTCGAGTACTTGTATGCCACATGAATATCATAGACCGCCTGTGAATATCCTTTTTGTCAGCCTACTTTACTCACCTCACTCATGCTGTTGTCTTTGACAAACACAGACCGCAGCTGGCCGTTAAGTTCAAAGAACACTTCCCGTTCGCCAGTAGGCGTACAGTCAGCAGCCACAGCCAGTGTCTTGATGTGAAGCGTCTTGCCTTTCTCTATCGTCACCTGCAAATGTAGAGAACACCGGTGAAAGATGACTTTTAAGGAAGAGGTCTTGAACAATATCAGCAGCGATGGATGCAGTCACCTGCTAAATAAGCTCTAACCTTGAATCGCCACAAAAACTGCCGCAAGCCTGAAAAATGTAATGCTCTGCAGGCTATTCTGTACAACCAATAATGCATTACTAACTGCAATGCACTGCTAACTGATATTAACCAATTCATCACTATGTGTAGCACACACAAACAGGTCCTCCGCATTTCTCCTATTGCAACCAGCTCTTCCTTTTCTTGAAGCCTTATACAGTCGGCATCGCTTTGACAGATTCTTTTTGTTTGTTTTTGCAGGATTCAGCGGAATCCAATGCGAAAAATTTGTCACAGATAGCACTTAACAGTAATGAACAAAAAGAAAAGATACCAAGACAAAATTTAGCAACACTGCAAAGTGCTAAAAATAATAAAAAAAAAACCCAGCTGTAGACACATAGAAGCATCTTTGAACAAATTAAAAGCCACTTCATAGGTTTCCAGAGTTGCGTGCAGGTTTTCCATATTGTTCTTCCAAGCAACCAAATTATAAGGTACTGACACAACTACTGCAGGGAATGATATGGCTTGTCAGTTAAGCATTGGCTATGCCAAGAACTATCTTGTCGAGTTATATATATATATAAAAATATTTGCTACGTGGATGGGTGTCTCCACCTGTAGTAAATGCAACACGTTGTGAGCACTTCCATTTTAACAATTTGAGAAAAGTTGCCACAAAATCGATGAGCTCTTGGTACAAAACAGTCTTTTCTTTTCTGAAGTATGTATACTTGAAAAAAAACAAATGTAGCAAAGGTGACGATCAGTCAGTTTGAGCAGCAGAACGTGAAACGATGTGATGCTGGCTTCTCCTCAGTGCATGAATTCTCTTGGACCACATGATCACATTTTGGCAATACAGTGGCACGAAGTAAAACAGGCGTGAAACTTTGAAATCTAAGCAGTAACCTTTAAAACAAATGTACATACATGCAGTGCCATCTAAGGACAACTTTATAAGTAACACCAAGAAGCTTGCCTGGATATTTACAGGCTTGCGCGTTATGGTCATCACACAATCCCCCTGCGATTCGTCGACTTTGGCAGAAAATGGGCTAAACTAGGCTTAGGCATTATACATACTGCTTCGTGTAAGATGCACCAAAATTTACATGGTAAAGACCATATTTACCGCAAAATAAATACACCAAATGTATTATTTGTCAAACTTGTACGTAATAATATGTATACTTATCTACATCATAGTAACTAATATGTATATTACCTATGTAATAACTAATATGTGTATTATCAAGTAATAACTTGTATATTATCTCGAAGAATGAATACACACCTTGCGAATTTCTACAAATTTCTGGCAATAAAAAAAAAGGCTTGCTAACTAGTATGCAAATCGTACATTACAATGCCAGCACAGCTTCAATATTTCATGCCAGGACTCATTCGAAGCATGCACCTACCTCAAAGTTGTCCCCAACACGAGGGCCCACGAGGAACACGCGTGTGTCCAGAAGGTCGACGGGGCCGAAGGTCTGGCGGAAGTTGAGGAAGTCGTCGCACACCTTGGGGTACATGGCGGCACTCATGACGTCCGTGTCACGAACCCTGGGGCCAAACTTTTCGACCAGCTTCTTCTTCAGTGTGACCAGGTCGAGCGGGGGCAAGCTCTGGCCCGGCCGGCCAGTGATACGGGTCATGTCCTTTAGGATCTGTCAGATACAAGATAGGTGACAGGTTGGATCTGTCAGTTGCAAGATAGGTGACAGGTTAGATCTGCCAGTTGCAACACAGGTGACAGGTTGGAGAGGGGCATGCAAGAGCCCTCTTTGTGTTGTGGAAATTGTTTTTTATATGTTTATTTCACCTTGGCTGCACAGTTCAAAATATTGGCTGGAGCATTTCAAGTTTCCCTTGACACAGTCAAACAGAACACTTTCAGTAATCCATAAATGCTTCTATAAAAGCCTTGTAAAAAAATAAATACTACTACTACTACTACTACTATTACTACTACTACTACTACTACTACTACTACTACTACTACTAATAATAATAATAATAATAATAATGAATAACAGTAATTGGTTCACAGGAAGGGAAAGGTGCAGTATCTGTCACACTTCTTTCTGTGAACACCTGAACCACTCTAAGAGAAGGAAGGAAAGTGGGAGTGAAAGCAGAAAGAGAGGAAGGAGTGCGGTAGTGGGGGGGTGGCTACGGAGTAATTTGGACCACCTGGGGCTCTTTAACGTGTATTAGCATCCCGTAGCACACGCAGGTATCATTACTGCTGCAGCCTGTTTTTATTAAAGGGTGTGTGCATATTGAAATTTTCAAATACAAATCGAATACGAATATGGGAAAAAAATGCCTCTGAATATTGAATATCTGATCAGTGAAAAAAAAATGTTTAATAAAAAACGCTGTCCATCAATTGCTTATTTCAGAATTCACATGGCATTTGCAAATAAAATTAAACTAGAGTTGCACAGAGGTGTATACCCTACTGAAGTATCCAGTATAAATTTTATACAGGGTTTCATATCGTACCAGTGTTTTTTGTACCGGAAGGACCAGCATGAAACCAGTGGAGCTGTCACATCACTGCAGAACGAAGTAAACTCTTGCTAATGCGGCCTTCAAGTGATTAGAAATAATGCACAAATTAACTGCAAGCACGAATTGTTGAATGGCCCTGAAAAATCCGGTAGAACCGTTTGCATCATGGTAAATTCATGTGGTGAGTGAACACCTGTAGAATGACTGTGTTTCTGAGATGAAATTGAAGTAATAATAATAATAATTATTTGGTTCACAGGAAAGGAGCAGTATCTATCACACTTGTTCTGTGGACACCTGAACCAGTCCTTAAAGGAAGGGAGGCAGGTGGGAGTGAAAGCAGAAAGAAAGCCATAGTGGAGGGCTCCGGAGAAATTTCTACCACCTGATCACACAGCACAGGGAGCGATCGAACCAGGGTACTTGGGCACAGTAGTCTGGCAACGTTTTCTCCCAGTTTCCTCAAGTGCTTTGCTTTGTGCACTGTGTCGGAAAGGCCTTCTTACCATAAAGAAAGATCACTCTTCATAAAATGGCCCCGTTACGTTTTGAGGATGCTTCACTGCACAGTCCACGCGCTCAAGCATTGTGGTGGAGCGCGCAGCACGAGGAAACTGCGGTGAATTTTTTGTGTATTTGGTAATTTTCTAATACTAGTTTTTTTTTTTTTTTATACGAATCAAATAACAATCATTTTTGGTTCGTATTGGAAATATCGAATATTTGCACACCCCTGGTTGATACGCGTCTCAAGAAGCACTTGAATGCAAGCACTGAAGCGAAATATGTGGGCTCTTCGTGTCAATCAAACATACCAGGTAGTTTTATTTGGTGCAGTGCAGTTGTAGAAAACAAAAAATAACTACATGCATATTACCTCTACTACTACTGCTATGAGGTGCCATATTAAATGCTGAACCTCATAAAGAGTATCACCAGAAGTGACCACGCGTAAGCGTGCAGTCACTTATTACTATTACTAGATTGGAATTGCATATGAATAAAAAATGGCAGCAGAACGGCACTTACCTTACTGCGCAGGGGTTCAGGAAACCCGCCGTACGGCTCCCCTATATATCCCTGCATGAACTCCACAACTGAACTGGGGAAGCTGAGTTCCTCAGCACGGTCAAGCACATCCTGGCTTGTCAGATTATTCTGAACCATGAATTGGGCCAGGTCACCGACCACTTTCGAAGATGGCGTCACCTGTTATGGAAACGAGGCAAAGCTCTTGAGACGAACGCTGTCCCTTCCCTTGCATATGTGTACACAAAAACACACAGAAAGCGAGCACCGCGACTGCTATTCCATATTTCAGGTGGAGAAATGGGAATTGCTTAGCTGGTCATTCTCTACCACCTCCGGAATTTCTATTTATGTGGTTAACTGTTTGACTAACCATTCAAGACGGTCAAGTCGGGGCAAAACGAGAACCTTTACACTGAAAAATGCGACAGAGTCTGTACGAAAGCGCCATTTTGACAAAGTGTGGAAGTGTCGCTAAAAATCGCAACCTACATGTGAGACAGAGTACAGTGCATGAATATCCTTTTCAATTGTACTATTTATGTGCTCTACTTTTCTCTACGCTACACTACCAAATTTCTGAGGCTAATCCAACCCCCATGATGACGACGTGTCTGGCTTACTCAGCACTTTTCAGTATCCTTTGAATTATAAAGTCATCAGAGAAAGTATATTGTGTATCACTAATGTTTCCCAGAATAATGTGGTATGTGGGGTCCCATATATAAGCATGGATTATGAGAGATGCCACATAGCGAGGGAGGTGGGAAGGGCCTGGATCAATTCAGATAAACTCAGGCTCTCTCCAAAATGCCCTGACATCGCACAGCCCACAGCCAACTTTGCAACTTTCTCCTGCAACAATGCATCCATGGCGGCTAGGTTTCAGCAGCTGGACGCCAAAAATGCCAGCATACACCCAAACTATTGCACTCGCTGGATTACCTTGATGATGTCGCCAAGTAGGAGGTTAGCATCTCGGTAGGCCTTCTTTATGCTCTCGAAGTGCTCCCCGAGCCCCAGGCTGAATGCCTGGAACTGCAGGTTCGTGTACTGGCCACCGGGAATTTCATTCTCGTACACGTCAGCGTTGCCACTCTTCATGGTCACGGCGCACTCGAATGGGGCGTACAAGGTCCGCGCCTGCTCCCAGTACGCTGAGTACTGGCTCACGGATTGCAGGGAAAGCCCTTCAGGTCAGAAATATATGCAAATATTGAAGTCTTGCATGCAACAAACAGAGGAAGACATTTACTCAATAAACATTTTGCTCTCATAACTGCCAAATATATACCAGGTGTGACAATGCCAACGAATAATGGCAAAAGAAAAGACCTTCCCCACCTATGCTATTGTCCAGTGTTGGCTCTAATTTTCACATGGAGGTAACATCATACAGCTGAACATAGTTATAAGGGCCCTAATATTTGCTTGTTATAGCTGTTGTTTCCTGTGGTACTATTAAGACTTGGCATGCCAATAGGCTTCTGCGGCATATGCATACTGGGGATAATCTAGTTGAGTGCCTTCGATGTACCATCGATGCGCATTACGGGGGCCTTCAACAAGCATACTGAGGGTCTATCACAGGACCGAACACGCAGATACCAACCAAACAACTCGGGAGGCTTAGGAGACTTAGGAGGCTTAGGAGGCTTAGGAGACAGGCCTTGGAGAAACAATGTCGCAAAGAAAAAGGCGAGATAGGCTAGAAATGTTGAATTCCGCTTTTCTGAGTGTAGATACCATAATTATTGGTTGTAAAAGATAACATGCATCGAAATTTTCATTGCTAGTCCCCCTTTTTGGTCGGCCTGACTGCTCAGCTGATCAGCATGCAGGCCGCAACGCTTCACCACATAACATGTACTTGCGTCCTGTGGAGACTGTGTATACAGATCACCTTTGAAAATGGATGTGAACAGGGTTTGAATTTTATCTCAATTCCACTGCAATATTCTTCAATGAGAAATTCTTTGTCCAAAAGGAAGGGATATGCATAGAATCCTCTGTGACGCCGGTACTTTGTGATATCTACTTGTCTGCCGTGGACCAACGAATGTCTGACTTCATGACAGGCATGGGTGTTCTGAAAGTCCTGAGTTATGTGGATGACTACCTTTTCATACTTCAAGCGATGCTTGGATACGACTTGGATGCCCTTGTGGCCAGAAATATAGGGTTGTTCACCGCCAAAGCAAAAGATCTCAAGTTTACCTGGGAAATCCCACAGGGTCAGGAGATCCAGTTCCTCAATTTAATAATTACCTTCAGTGAATCCAGATGCGGCCCTTGCTTCAAATATAATCCACGAAGCAAGAAAAGGCTGGTATTGGCCTGTGAAAGCGCCCACTCAGCTAATCAAACATGGAATTATAGCTGGGCTTCTTCAAGCCGCACTTATCAGAAGCTTTTTACACAAATTGAAAAGCAGCGTCACAATCCAGATTAATCGTCTTAAAAAAGCAGGGTATCCTGCCAACATAATCAATACTGCAAAAAGCAAAAAGGAACGGCAGTAAGAAAGCCTCGACTGTGCCTCAGCCAAGACAGCAGGTTCAAGTCATCCCTTATCTGCACAAAATTTTGCATAACCTGAAGAAGATTGGCAACCGGAATGACGTAACTGTGCTCTTTTCCGCGCCTACTAAGCTGTCAAGAGTCTGTACCGTTCTGGACAAGAAACATGAGCAATGTGAAAAGAAGCATGGTAGTATTAGGTTCATCGAATGCTCCACCAATATTGTGTACAGCCTGTCTCTCACTTGTGGCTGCACTTACACTGGACAGACAGGCAGATGCGTCAATGACCGAATCATTGAACATAAGAGGAATGCGGAAAGCTACAAAAGTGGCAACCTGTATGACCATACTGTCTGTCATAGATGCAAACCTGTGTATGAGGGCACCATTATTCTCGCATGTGGCAAAACCAAAGTGCAGAGGGAGATCATTGTGAGGCCTTACTAACTACAAAATGTGGTGAAAAAAGTATTAGTTCAACTTCTTTAACACTCCTAGCTAAAGAGCTAGCCTTTTTAGAAGGACGTGTGATCTGCAGTGTCACTTGCTGTAACACTTATATTTGTTTGTTGTTGATTTTTTTATGATTGACGTGGCTTTTGCCTAGAAAATTTGTTTTTATTCACAGAGGTTCTTTTTAGCCTTTTGGCTGTTTTATCGCTTTTAGTTTGAAACTGCACGTTTTACTTTGTTTTTAGATGTGACTTGGCTATGCCATAGGAATATGTTATTATGTATGCTTGTCTATATGTGTGTGTGTGTTGGCTGTTTGTGCGCGTGCAGTTTTGCATGTGTCTGTCTGTCTTTGCATTTGCGGGTTTAACCTTGCCTTCATCATTCGGCCTTCTTGGTGCAGCAAGCAACCTTTGGTCTCGGTGATAAGCTGAGATATAAGCGGTTTTTGCACTGCTTGGCAATGGGTCTTTTGCTGGTTATGTTTATCGCTTTGATATCCGATTTCACTTAGATATATATGTAGGTACAGTTTCTCTAATAAAACCAGTTGGAAGTTTGCGCTTCGTCCTGTCGCCACGTCTCTTTCTTCTTCTACCTATTGCGCAAGTTTATTCCCTTTGCTAACATGAACCAACTCGCCCAGAAGAAAGTACTTAGGAAGATTGCTTATCATGCTGCGAGCCTAATTTTCACTGAAGGGAATGCCAGCAAAATGCTAAATCTGACACACTGTCCCTACATACACTCCATAAAGACCCCACTTTAGCAGAACATGTTTTCCAAACCTTTGGAGCGCTGGTTACGGGTGCAGCAGTTTCAGTTCACAGAAGTGCTGTGGTACAAGTTGAGATTGTCAGTGCAAAAAAGCCAGTGAGGATCACTGGAAGCTTGTTATATCCTGTTAGTAGGAAACTTTTTTTTTGGAAAATGACATGACATCAAATTCATGGGCCTTTTATACCGGAGCTTCCAAATGAAATGGCTATCCCTATATGATATCCATTATTTAATTAGTACAGCAAGGCTGCAGTGGGTTTCATAACTTGTCAAGCACAGTGATTCACCTGAGACAGGCCACTATCTGCAAACGAGGCTCCCTCATGACACTATAATTTCACTGAACACAAGTGTGATGCGGAAGAATGAAAAAACTCGAATGACAGAAAGAAACAATGAAAGTGAATGCTTTACTTCCCTTGCAACAGGTAGCACCCTTATTAACACTGCAATGCCCGAGGTCACATACCATGCTTTATTTGTGTTGGACAATGCAAGCCAGCCCTACTGCCTAGGTGTGTATGTTAATAGTATCTGGTAATAGCCACAATGATGCTCCACCAGTTCCTATTAGCAATGAAACCTGCCACGAAGAAAGGTTTGGTTTAATTTATTGGGTTTAATATCCCAAAGCGACTCAGGCTATGAGGACACTGTAGTGGGGGACTACAGTCAATTTTGATCCCCTAGAGTTCTTTACTATCCATCGACATGCACAGTACATGAAAGCATTGCTTTTCATCTTCGTCGAAGGGTGGCAACAAAGACACTTTTACTTAAGGCTAGATTAAATGTAGTGAAAATATGAAGTGCTATATAAAGACAGCCATTTCTGTGGCCATATTGGCTCAACACAGCCCATGACATGCAGTGGCTGAAGATCTGCAACCTTCTGGCGGTTGCTTTTTTTTATTTTCTGTTTGTGCAAAACAATCTTTTGCCTCAAACAACCTTGCAATCGATCAATTTACTCCTCTAATAAATGTAAACACTGAAGAAGTAACGCTCACATATGCTTTCTCATGGTTTCCTACTGAAAAACCAAAAGTTCTATGAAGCAATAACCTCACACAATCTCATACAAACCACATATAACCTCATACAGTGCCACATTACCATAAAATATCTTCCATAATTTATGATAATGTGCAAGATTCTGAGATTTGTATGCAATTTCTGTCAGGTAGTTATTAGGGGTTTTATGATGCAAATTGATTTTATGTGAGGTTGTTGAGAAAATTTAAGATTATTGCCTCATAGAGCATTTTTTCTCTAGGTTTTTTTTCAGTTTGCTCAGTTTATATCATAAAATGCATTAACGAGTGATACGTGGGCACAGCTGTTGAGCTTACTTGTTTTGTACTTGGAGCCCTGCAGACAAGCCACAATAGCACCCATGCTTGGCTGTGATGTCATGCCGGACATGGAGTCAACGGCAACGTCGACGACATCTGCGCCAGACTCGGCACAGGCCAACATAGACGCAACTCCTGCGCCGGCTGTGTCGTGAGTATGGATGTGGATGGGCACGTCCGGATGCCGGTCCCTCAGCGCTTTGATGAGGATGCGTGCTGCCTGTGGCTTCAGCAGGCCAGCCATATCCTATAATCAAGATAGAGTAAGTTCTCTTCTAATTCATACTGTCACCATCTTCAATGTAGAAAAGACGTTGAGTAAAAGCACTGGCATCAGGACGACTCTCATAAAATTTTCAAAGGCATCAATACAGTTGACAGCAACCAATGTCTTTATTTTATTTATGACAGGAAATTCACAAAGTAGAACTAAGCTCAGACTAATTTCTTCCAGCACAACAGTAATTCCAAAAAGAAGCGGAAGCCAAGCCTATGATACTAGTATTAGACCAGTGAAAGAGGGCTTTTCGTGGTATGCACACTGGAGAAAAAAGATGCGACCACGTCATTAATTTACATTTATTTTCTGACCACCTTGCCCTAGTAGGAGAGGTCATACACGAACTTCAAATAATTTTGCCGATACATATGACGTGCTCTTTTCGCTTTTTAAACGTTGGTTTTGTGGTCATAGCATGCTGACGACGTAAAGCACATCAAAGAAGAGTGCTCAGAGAAAAGAGTGAATACCTTCACACAGAGGACGTGGGTGCCAGCCTTGACCAGCTCGTCAGACAACTTCAGATAGTAGTCCAGGTTGTATTTTGTTCGCTCCGGATTGGAGACGTCGCCAGTGTACGAAATGGCTGCTTCTACGACAGCGCCTGAAAATTTTTAAGGCCACACACTCTGTACTGCAGTACAAAGAATAACAGCTAGCACCTTAAATGCGCTACTTCACCAGATAGAAAGCTTGTTGCTAAACTGAAAGCCACTTATTAATATACTAAAGCCACGAATACTTGTGCAGAACTAAGATTATGCTGGTGCCAGGATTCCATTGTAATCCGACCGACAGTTCGAACATATTACAGTGAAAGCTCGTTAATTCGAACCTCGATAATTCGAATTTTCGGATAATTCGAACTACACTACTTGGTCCGGCCAAGCTCCATAGAGATCTGTGTATAAAAAAACCCGTTAATTCAAACGCGAGTCGGTTTCGCTACGGATAATTCGAACTATGCGCCGCCGCGTCTGGGCGGCTTGGCGCACATCACGCGGCAAAAAAAAAAAAAAAAACACCTCCGCGATCGGTAGGCATAATTAGAGGCTGCGCACGTCCAAAAAGGGGACAGAATAAGGAACCAGGTAAAACCATGGAAGAGTGGGTAAAACTTAAATGGCGCCATGACCGGCGTGGCGGCCGGCGGCGTTGAAGGGAGGGGACGCGGCCGCGGCAAGGTCAGTGCATGGCCGCGCGGCGGCGGCTGCCTGCTCTCTTTTCTGCGCAACCTCCGTAGCTCGCGACTAAATACTCGTTAACTCCAACCCTGTTGATTTGGAAATAGGGATAAGTACTGTCGGCGCGGTCCCAGCCAATGCCCATAAAAGGCTAAATGGGTTAAACTTTTTTTTTTTTTTTTTTGCGATAGCCATTCATCCTTCCACCCATCAGTCGTCAACGGAAGCACGCGAGTCAGCCGCGATCATGACGCCGGCTTTTAGCACTGTTCGCTTTGGCGATTGGAGTGGCAGTAGACGGCGCTGTCCGCCCAAGTCGCTCATAGCATGATAAAGCGAACATACTGTAAAAGGAGGCTTGCACAACCGGATAAGCGCTGGCACTTTGCCAAGTTCGCTTTCCTCCCCCCTGCCCGAGCTAAAGTCCAAATATAAACACACCGCTATCGCCGCGCAGCATCTTGGCGCACTGCCAAGGAATGTGTTGTGGACCGTGAAGGCGCGAAACAGACGAAAGAGCTAATGACTGACGCCGTTATTATTTTTTTTTTTTTCAGATTCGTAGGCACAAATCGGGGCTGGGTGGGTTCATTATGCGAGCGAGTTCATTACGCGACTAAATACGGTACATTTACCGTAGTACAAACGGTTTTGGTGAGTTTTTTCGAGGCCATTCGACAATTCGAACATCGGATAATTCGAACTTTTTTCCCGGTCCTGTGAAGTTCGAATTAACGAGCTTTTACTGTAATATCTGACATTGCGCTTGACAAGTACAAGTGTAATCAGCAAAAATGTTTCCAGTCATCTTGAAGACTACTTCCTTGGTCGATTCTGAATGCTAAGCCCCTCTATACCAGCGACATGCAGAGAATCCATCGCGTTTTGGCTCACGCTGCGTCACCCAGATCTGGCCTGCTCGTATGAAAGCTAATAGTTGTAGTTACCAAATGGTTCATGCCTATGCCCCTAGCACAACAAAAAAGCCACAGTGTTTCTCCTCATGAAGATCTGGCCTGCTCGTATGAAAGCTAATAGTTGTAGTTACCAAATGGTTCATGCCTATGCCCCTAGCACAACAAAAAAGCCACAGTGTTTCTCCTCATGAAGCAATGTTTCCGTGGGAACGGGCGTCTTGTATGTTGGCTAGTTGTCTTTGATGCTTTGCCCTTTTCCACCTAGGTACTGCAAGAAAGCCATTGTGTTGGGTGAGCGCCGCTGATCAATTTTTCATGTTGCTAAAGCTCGTTAGCTCATGTCCGGTTGATCGCAAAACTTATTATACTACCACAATTTGTCAAAATTTCGAAAGTAGTAACCGGGAAATAGTGTAAATCTATGGGAGATTTTTTACTGCCTGCAAAATTTTGAACGTATGAAACGGGAAACCTTATGAACTGAAAACGTATCAATGAGGTTCTAGTACTGCATACCCTTAAATAAAAAATTTCGAAAAACTGTAGCCGCAAACAAGGTGCCGACAAGAAGATGACAGTATGACAAGAAGTGCATCAAGCTAGATAGTGTTGCTATTCACCTGCTTTTCCAGCAGCCTCCATTCCAAGGATCAAGTTCGGAAGATAGTTTAGGGAGTCAAACACACGGAAGATGTCCATGCCACAGTCTTTTGCCAGTTTACAAAATCTGCGAGGATTTGAAAAAAAAAAAGAGAAGTGCATGTTTTTCTTTAGCAAGAAGTTCTCAAGCAGTACGCACCAAACGAAGCGATATCATACCGGAAACTGCGCTTCATATAGCACTGCCTGACAGAAGCAGATATGCTTCGAGCGGCTTGGGAAGAGTGAAATGCAGGTGTCACCCAGACAATAAAAAGACAACCTCCCTTGTGACTTACTCACATTGAAAAGTGAAAAGCGATAGTGTGTGTGCGGAGTGGGGGGAGGGGGGGGAAGAGGGGTATAATATGAACATAGTTTTGATTTCTCATCAAAACTGCGATGAAACTGTTCTTTGTGCAACATTCGGGGTGGTGTCATACCATTTCACTTTCCATTTAGCATCCATCTGCTAGCCGGGTTAGAGACTAGTTGGCAATAAGGATTCGAAACCAACAACAAATGTACAGGGGTAGTCAAAAGTTTCCAGGCCGCGTGTTTTGCTTCTGGCCGGCATAATCTGGCATGTGAGATCCAATTAAAGCTATCAGTTATTGAGGAGGTTAGAATAACGTTTCTTCTACCCTTCACAGATATTTTGATATTTGGGGTCGTCGTAACGGCCTGACTATACCGCTCAGAAACAGACCCTGTGGCCTGGGAACTTTTGACTACCCCTGTACCTCCATGTAAGTGTAGGTGTCCACCAAGAAGTGTGAGATACTGCACCTTTCCTTTCTTGTAAACCAACTTATTTATTATTTATTTTCCTGCATAAAGACCAACTTAAAGCTTACAAAAACATCAGAAATTCAGATACCAAACGGTCGGACCGTATCAATAACGGATGCTTTACTGTCCAACCGAATACGTAGACACACGCCTATCAATGATATACAGTAAAGCCTCGTTACAAGAGGCACTCAAGGGAACCCAAAAAGGTGTCTCTCGTAACCAAAAATTCCTATCAACTCGTATGTGTGGCAGTTTAGATTCCCTTATCTAAATTCTGCTCCGTATCAGTGTCTTGTTTTGTTGCAATATGTCAGGAACCAAGAAGGAGTGCCTCCTTTTGACTGGGAAGTAAAAATGTCCTTATTGTTTCAGTCACTGTCATCAAATTCCTGTGTTACTGAAACAACAGGGACATTTTGACCTACCAGTCAAGAGGAGGCACTCCTTCTTGGTTCCCGACATATTGTAACAAAACAAGACACTAATATGGAACAAAATTTAGTTAAGAAAATCTAAACTGCCACACATACGAGTTGGTATGAGTCAGCTGCGTTGCATGAGTGCACCTGGGTTAATTGTGTCTCTTATATATAGTGACGAAATTACTTTAGGGACCTGCAAAAGTTGCCCTTAGTAACAAAGTGTCTCTTGTAACCATGTTTCTTGTATGCAATGTTTTTAACATGGCAAACATAGGAAAACCAACCAAACAAGTGTCTCTTATAACCGAGTGTCTCTTGTAACCATGTCTCTCGTAACGAGATTTTACTTCTGTGCCACTTGTGAGGCATTTTCGGGCCAACCTTTCCATCACAAGCATAGGCATTCTTGCTTCGGCCTGTTCTCATTTCTTATTATACAAGCTTGAGCAGTACAAATGTGATCGATTCCATGTGTGCCAAACAAGACTAGCGAGGCTCTTCCGACATCGCAGCTATCCTTAACATTAAAAAAAAAAAATGTAGCGCGAGACGGAGGATCTAAAAGACCAACCAGAGTGGCGTAACGCTATTCCACCTCCTCAAATAAATCAGCCTCAACAGAGCTCTCACATGTACTTGGGCACTCGCTCTCTAATCAGCTCAGATTGTGCTCCAAATTCTGCTCCAAACAAAAAAAGAAGATTTGGAGGAAAATTTAAGCTTCATCTTCAAGGGTATGACATGACAGCATTTAATGGTGCCTATCTGTAGTTCCTTTTGCAACTCCTCGTTCACATGCATGCTCTTTGCTACTCGTTTGATCACTAATCACTTAATTTGTGACTATTATCTCGCGCATGCTCTTAGCATACAGTCATAAGCTACCACATTACGTGAGAGACCAATCAACACAGATGCAGAGTCCCACTCACCAAGCAGTATGAACATGCCTGCGCTGCCTAAGAGTACCGTGTCCAAATATCCTGGGTTTGTCTTCCCCGTCACCCTTCCAATTCACCTGCCAGCTACCACCTGCCAAAGGTATGCACCTGCCAATGCTTGTGATTTCTTTTGCCTAGGGGTCATGACCTGCCAACTTGGCCATGTCATGTAGCCTCATGAAATGACACAACGTATGGCCGTTCGCTCGCAATGCAGACAGCAGATGTTTTTAGCATTTTCGCATTAAAATAACAAGACGGCCCTAAGCTCTGAAAAGATTCTTGCACATGGCTTCACGTCACAAATGTGATCAGAAGAGTACATATGTTCAGAAATGGACGTGCATTATCAAAAAAAAAAAAAAAGAAGATTGTGTATTTGTGTCCTAGCTTTGCACTGCCTCATGTCTAAACAGGAGCAGCATGGGGCTAATAGTGATCACTTTTTGCTGCTTGCAATTGCAGAGTCATTGCACCCCCCCTTCGTCACTCACTCATAGACGACATTGTCAGGGTAGGATGTGTAGCCGACAGCGTTGGCACCCCTGAGTAGCATCTGGAAAGGGATGTTTGGGATCTGGGCCCGCATCTGCTCCAGCCGCTCCCAGGGGCACTCGTGCAGAAAACGCATGGCCACATCGAATGTCGCTCCTGCAGCAATGCATGCGCCAAAACTCAAGAGATGCCCTTAATCACAAGAGTTAGATATAGTGCATGCTTAAAAAGGGCAGCGAATCTTTTTCTGTGTTCCTTGGCAGGCAGGCTGTGAATCTCCCGGTGGCAAAAAACCATACCTTGCAGTTCCACCCTCCAATGTGCCTACCAGCTTTCTAAAGGGCAATTTTAGTTAAAATATATATCTTTGTGGAATTCCGGACACCAATTTCAGAGCATCAGTCCAAATTACTTGAATTCAGTCCCCAATAGGTGAAATAAATCTATCTGAACTGAACACAGGTAATGAATAAAATTTTCTCCCTCTTATGATAATATTATTAAGAGGCTCGAAAGTCAAAACCGTTTCGTACATCAAGCTGTTCACGAAGCACATCAAAACATCGCAAAGATTTTGCCTTATTAAGCAGACAACTGAGCAGTATTGTTCGGTAACTACCGTAATTACTCGATTCTACGTGCTTCCTGTCTACGTGGTTTTCCTAACAAAAAAGAGGGCCCTTAGATTCACATGCAAGCAATTCTTATACGAAATTTTTTTTGCGAAGTTAGGGGGTGTGCTTAGAATCGGGAAAATACGGCAAGCGCTTAGCAGCAGCATTCAACATGTTCAAAGAGGCAAATTTCCCGTAATCAGTGACGCCACTTTACAAACTTTGAGCACCTTAGTTACGTTCAACTAACAAAATATGCGCTGCAGGCTAAACAGTACTCACCGCCCCAGTTCTCCAAACTGTAGAGCTTGTTGAAGCTGTGCGCCACAAAGGGGCTGATGTTGAGCAGGTCGATGGTCCGCACGCGCGTCGCCAACAGCGACTGGTGGGCGTCACGGAACGTCGTGTCCATCAACAGCAAGCCATCGTGCTGGCGCACTTTCTTAGCAAACGCTTCCGGCCCTTCTTTGAGCAGTATGTCACGCAGACCCGGTGGTGGTTGGGAACCTTGAGCGGAAACAAGCAGCGGAGTAAGCAAAGTAAAAATTAATAATAATAATAATAATAATAATAATAATAATAATAATAATAATAATAATAATAATAATAATATTAATAATAACAACAAAGCTGAGATGATAGGCTGTGCTTTGATTATGTGTGCAGGGGCAAAGGGATTCTGGCAGTTCCAGCTGCTTGTGTCTTTCAGGAAAAGATAAAAGAAAAGGAGAAATGGCTGCTTAAATCATGCCACACGTTTTTGACGCAGTCCAGTTTTCAAGTGCCTTCTAAAAACTTCGCAACCAGTAAAATGTTATCACACCAAAAATAAGTGAAGCTGGGAACAAGCACAACAGCAAAAAGGACCAAAGCAGACATTCAGAGAAAGGAAAAACGCAAGTGCGGCATCATGAATTTACGAGACAAACAGTGCATGCAGAGTTTGGGAGGTTACAAATCGTAATCGGTGTTGTAGTAAGAGAAAGGTAAAAAAACGCTGGGTTTACCAGGTTTGTAATTCTCTTTGCCGGGCCCTTCCAAAGGAGGCAAAGGAAAGAAAAATGGACAACGGTTAGGATGGCGACAAACAGACAACGCGACAAAGGCAAGCACAATCGGCCTTTTTCACAAGGCCGCTCTGCGCATGCGCGCCTCTCTCCTGGTTGAAAACAAACCACCAACCCCAGCTGCGCATGAGCAGTTCTTGGCCTCCATGATCAGCGCAGCCGTAGCTGATCTCGGAGGCCATGTGTAGTTAATATTTGTGACAGGCGTATGCTATAGATGGCGATAGCTGTCAAGAACACACATCGTCATTTCACTGGTGCCAAGGACATTTTCAACCAGTAGCAGACGAATTTTCAACCACTCCTAGAGGGCGCCACATTCTGTGAAAATGGCGGATTCCCCGTCCCAGGTAAATTTCCATCCCCGCACAGAAAAAGCACATAGAGACACACGTACAGGACACCACCACCTGCTAAGCATCATATACTCAAGTCCATCATACGGAGAGTACGGCAAACTGTATATGAGGAAAGCGCGCTTAAATACCACAGCTGACCAAACAGCAGGCACAATTGAACTCAAGTTTCACATAATTGAACAGTTTTGCTGAAAAGTGGTCCACACAAAGCTGTTACTGGTTACTTTATTCACCAATTTTGTGCGACAAAGGTAAAGCTCTCTGTGACAATGCTAGACCAAAGATAAAGCTTTCGGCTTCGTAAGTAGAAGATTGTGCCGTCTGCCATCAAAAGGGAGATAATCGATAGAGTAGGAACGCAGTCTAAGAACGTAGTGGCAAATGTCATTCAGAAAAAAAAAAAAAAGCCTACCAGCCAATGGCAGACCTAATGTCTGAAGTGAGGTCGGATAACGGGTTGACACCGTTATCCGTTAACGGGTTGGCATGCAGCTGACATCGTTAAAGGGTTGACATGGAGAACATATGTGCTGAGGAGCATAGATGCTTCATTCGCAAGTTGTCTCACAAGTATAACTTTCATATTTTCTATCTTGGCATGAGGTTTATCCCTCATAGCTGACAACGCACAGTTAGTTTCAGAGCACCACCGTACAGTGCAAGTCACGCTCAAAGGGAACATAGCAACACATGGCCCCAAGTTCTAGCAAGCACCAGCAATGCACAATCACAAAGCTTGAGAGAAAGAGCCTAAAGACATGCTCCTGCTTTGTGTAAAAGCCTGGTTTTGTCCGTGCTTTCTTTCTAAGTATGACACACTGTTCTTTGTTGGTTTAGCACATTATTGACCTTAATTTGTTCCAAATAAACCGAGCATGCTTCTGACATGAAGCAATTGGTAATGCTGGAAACCTATTCCTGAAGCACTGCTGCCAACACGAGAAGCTGAAAAGCAGGATGCCCGTCGCCAGTCTTCCTGACACTCACCAGCCCCAATCTCTGGTATGATTGGAGTGAGGTCGGATGGCTTCAGTGGGGTCGCCAGTGGGGTCATTGGACCATTCACCATGACATTGCCGAGATAATAGAGCAACTTCTGGGCCCTATTCTGCGATGGCATGAAGTAGAAGAGCTCGGGATGTTCGTCGATGAAGTATGTGTCGACATTGGAGCTGAGGAACTGCTCGTTTTGGAATACGTTGAGCAGGAAAGGAATGTTTGTCTGCACGAAAGAAATGGCCAAAGAAACAATTGGGGTCACTGGGCTGATTTAAGAGTGCAGTATATATAGGTTGCTCTGTGTTCAATAAGCTAGTTGGCTCTTTGCAAAGCACCTAGGAGTGGAGTAATTCGAGAGCAAATAAAGACATAACAACCAGATGGCTGAACGAATCAAGAAATTAATTAGTTACCCTTACGTATGTATGCGGCATCATGCCACGAATACGACATTATTACAAAATGTTGCACTGGGAAATGAATAGATAAAGGAGCTACTGAAATCAATAAATTATGAGCAAATCAATTAGAGTGAACAAGCATTCTTGCAAAGAAGTAAACTGAATGGCCAAGCAAACAAATTTAATGTAACAGTAAATGAGGAAATCCAGTAATGAATCAAATGAGGAGGAGCTTTTGCACCACAGAAAGGTTAACTATGGGTTGGAAGTAACACGCTGCTGCTCAGAGGGAGCATCCAGAATGTGACATGTTCCTCCACCCAAGAATTACGGATATAGCTTGGATACAACAGTAGGTTGCAATTAAATGTACCATTCACATTGCTTTACATGCTTCCTTTAACAGTGCAAGAAATGCAGTCACATAAGCAGATAACCCCCAACCTTCTCCACTTGCACCTCAGCAACCCATTCAGAGGAACGACCATTGTGGCAAAACAAAACTTTCATTGGTTAAACTCGTCAATTGTGTTTCAGAAATTCTTCAATATAGTAGAAAAAACAGGATTAGAGAAAGTTTAAATATACAGACCAGTGAACAGTTAGTTTAGCACAATGAGCAGCCCAAAAGGACCAGTACTGTAACACAAACAATCACATAACGCAGTCACGTTTGTTTCCCCGTTCTAGCCCTTCTGTGCTGTTTATTACACGCTAAATGTTTACCAACTTGCCCAGTTTTCTGGTGTACTGAAGAAGAGTTGATTCAGTTCATGCTTATGCATTCACAATTTTTTTTTTGTGTGATGATTGCTTGCATTTATTCTAAGACAGTTGTATGCAAAATTGAAAAATAAAGAAAAACCTCTTATTTAGATATTTGGAGGAGGGGAAAAAAGGGGGAGGGGAGGAAGGTTCGAAGCAGACAGACCTTGACACCCCGAACTCGAAACTCGCGAAGGCAACGGTTCATCTTGGCTGCTGAAGACCGCATGTCGTGGGCATGAGAAATGACTTTGACAAGCAGCGAGTCGTAGTAAGGAGAAATGATGGCGCCTGCAAATGCTGACGCACTGTCCAGCCGGATCCCAAAACCTTCTCCGCTCCTGAACACCTGTCGAAGAAACAAAGGAAAGATATTGTTCACCGCAACCCAGAAGATAATTTTCCTGGCGTGAAAGTTGAAAGAATAATGAGGGAAGTATGCGGCATCCAAACAACCAGCAGTACCTTAGTATCACAAAGCATGTTCCAAGAGATGAAAAACGTAGCAAGGGACATTTAAGAATTCAGGTGAGCAAATGAGATTAGGAACTGTTTGCCGATATAAGGTGGCCGCAGCTGACAGAGGACAGGGTTACTTTTAAGGATAAGGAAGGGGCTTTTTTTTTCTTTAGCTCTTTTGCAATGCAGTCCACATAAACACACACACACGCACCTCTATTCGTCCAGTGTCTGGTTGGAAGTTCTTGGCTGGGTCCTCCGTGGTGACCCGGCATTGTATGGCGCAGCCCTTAGGCACAATGTTCTCCTGCACCAGACCCATGTCCGGCAGCAAATGGCCCTCGGCTATCTTGATCTGGGACTGCACCAGGTCAACACTAGGGTAGGGCCCAAGCATAACCACAAAGTCACGGGGAAGGAAGGTGCAACAATCAAAAATAAATCAGAGCAGTGCCAGTGCACCTTTCAGCTGGCTCTGCTGTAAGTGTTACAAATCCACATAACTTCTGACTTGGCAAGTCAGTGGCATGCCACGGCTGCAACGACGATGGCAAACTGCGGGTTGTGGTATGGAAATGTCCAGATTTCTCAGATTTTGCTTATTTCCCTCTAAAATGCTGGAGCTGCATCGATGGTGGCAGGCTTTTACACTTTTACGAGAAAAATAAGGAAAAAAAATAAAACGGTGCTCACCTACCCCACCATTAAAAGCAGCTGCATGAAATTTCGCATTATTCCCAATTTAAGCAGGAATTACAGTTTTCTTTGCTCAGGCATTATATTAAACAAAACAATTCTACACCTTAACTTCGTTTTTCTTCTCTACACTTGTGCATAAACACAACTGGAACACAAAGAACTTTTGCAGCTGCATCGTTACAGCTCAATATGACGCAATACATCAGTTTTATTTTCAAAGAGCCAATTTTACTGTGTAAGCAAGAGTGTTCTTAATGGCAACTTGAGTGCAACTTGAGAGCAACTTGAGAGCAATTTGAGGGACATAAGGATTTGGAGTTTCAAAGTTAAGCTTGCCCTATCTGCTTCAGTTCAAGTAAACTTGCTTCCTCTGTAGTACTTTGAGCAACAGTATTCTTGAACAAATCACTGTTAAGTCAATCGTACTCACATTTAAAATGAATGTGCATAAGACACCATATGCAACAGTATTATGCGATAAAGTGAACATTATGTAAACCACGACCTTCACCAGGAGAAACAGCATCAAGTATAAATTTCGTGCACTGACCCAGTAATCTCTTCGGTGATCGTGTGCTCCACCTGTAGTCGGGCGTTGACCTCAATGAAGTAGTGACAGCCTGTGTCATCTAAGAGGAACTCCACTGTCCCTGCATTCTCGTAGCCAACATGCTTGGCAAGCCGCACAGCATCGGTGAGCATGGCTTCCCTAACCTAACCAAACATAAAAGGCCAAACTCAAGTTCAATGACTGAGAGCAATCAGAGGGCAAGCACAAACAGCAAGGGTGAAGTAGAACTTTTTTAAGATTCCTCGATTGCTTATTATCAGTAATAAATGCTTAATATATACATTTTAATTGACCTAACTTGATCAAAGCACTGCACTGCAATTAAACACAGTGCAGTTGATACACGTTTGCAGCTTAACGCATTAGTATTATCACAAAAGCCAGCAATAATGCTGTAATACTAAAAAAAAAAAAACTGCTACCATCAGATAGAAATTCAATTAACTAAAAATTATGGCGTACAAATAAAACAATTTCTTATGAGCTAAAAGCGAGCACCATACAAGAATTTCTAAGGCCAAGAAGCGTATTCTTTGATGCCTTCATTCAGTGACCTTTGTGGGTTTGTTGAAAGAACAACCAGTACTATATGCCCTGACAGCTCCTGAGCAGATTAACTGAATATAACATAATATATTCGTACAAAACTCCAATGCAACAAGAATTATGAGTAATTACAAGACCCAAAGAGATCAAGTAGAAAAGCACACCGCATTGTGTTTTATCACAGCACCCTTTTTTTTTTTTTTTTTTGTCATCAAATTATGGTCAAAAGGAAAAGATAAACTCGGAGTATTGACATAAGACCAGTGTCCTAAGCGTAGGGTAGTAGCTTCACAGATTATGCAGCTCAAATTCGACACAACACTGCAGATGCAGGCTTAAGAGGTGCAGGTGGGAACAAAAGGCAAATGGAGCGTTCTATTTCCTTTTAACATTTTTCATGCATTGCCTATTTGAAATTGACAGCTTTAGTATGTGCAGGCTGGTAGTACAATCGAGTGCACTTTCACAGGGACAAATGTTTTCTTACGTCCAATACAGAAGGCGTGACTACAATCAGAACAAAAAAGTGTGCCGATATTGCTCATGTCCGTGCCTGTACATGTTCAACATAATGTAGCCAAGATTCTTATGCAAGATATACAGTGGATTCTGACGAAATGAAGCTAGCAGGGTAAAAAAAAAAACATTCATATCGTCCAAAATGCACAAAATCACTATGTAGAAGGATGGGAGAATCATGCACGCAAAGCTGTATATGGCTGACAGCATTCATTTACGCGGCTGCACGCCACTGGCCGAAATGGTAGGCCTCTACCATTTCGGTGGACCGCCTTTCTCCTTTCTTTCCCTCTTTTTTTTCTTTCTTCTGTTGCTCAGCTACAGAGTTTTTGTGGCTGTATGAGGAAGGAAAAGAAAATGTAGGGGCCTGCTACTGGCTCTGTAGCTGAGCCACCTTCTGTGGCCTTCTGAGCCTTCTGTGGCCACAAAAACAACAACAATTTATGAGAAAAAATGTGACCTTGACCTGGTTAGGTGTAGATGTCCCCCCAAAAGTATAAGGCGCCTTCCTTTCCCCAAAACCTAACTTAAAGAAAGAAACATTATGAAAAAAAAACAACAACCCAGGGATTTAAAAGACTGTTGTTACATAACAGGCTATGGGTGTTACAAAGGCTATCGCTACAACACTCGCAGCTTTCACTCTATCGCTTGGTTCAAGCTATGCTTAAACCCCCACGATTTGTTATTTACCTGTCTTACACAGATTTCTGACAGAGAGCAAAGCCCACCTTAGGGTCAAGGTTGGCAGCAGGAGCAATTTCAACGACCTTCTGGTGGCGGCGCTGCACCGAGCAGTCACGCTCATAGAGGTGCACCACATTGCCCGCTTTGTCACCTAAATGGGATAAAGGAGAAAAGTTAGGAAATGAGACGATTAAGGACCAATAGGTGACCAGTTAAAACATATGCCATAGCTTACCCAGTAGTTGAACCTCTATATGACGTGGACGGACGATGAATCTTTCAATGAACATAGCGCCATTTCCAAAGGCAGCTTTGGCCTCTGATGTAGCTCTCTGGAAATTCTCCTCCACTTCCTAGAGAGGGAGGGTAGAAAGTTTAGAGTTGCCATGAACACTTAAGATCATGCCACCATGTAAAAAATTGCATAAATCAGTGCTGTAGCAGTCCTCAATGCAGAACTAGGTTCATGAAAGGAAAATTTGCTTTTTATCCAAAAGCAGGTGTGTGACTATGAAAAGAAGCTTTCTTTGACAACTTCTTTCGAAAGAGATGTTTTTTTTTTTTTAGGAATAGCCTTTGGTTATGGGGCTATGGGTCTAAATAGTGTTGCGCACATCCTTACTGTGCTTTCAAGGGCAAAAAAAAAACTGTTTGAATTTAAAAATAAACAGTTCAGTTAAAGAAAAGATTTGCTGACCTAGAAGTAGAATCTGAGGGATCAATCAGCTATGCACAATGCTATACACATAAGGCCAGTTGGCAATATAAAATGCAATATCGGCCAAAAAATAAAAAAAGTGGAAGCTTTAAATAAATTTTCAAGCAAATTAGTTCTGCAGAAATCATAAAACTAGTGACAATTTGTTTCCAGTCAGTCAGAGACGCCCTTCAAGGTAAGCAGAGAGCTAGAGATATGAATATCTGGCTTTGATAAGGCTGCAAACAAAACATGGATTGAGGACCATGAGACCCAAATAAGAAGCTAGGTACGCAATATAAGGAAGTGTGCTCAACTGCTACTTACACTCATTTCCTTGACCACCCTCATTCCTCGACCACCCCCGCCGTAGGCAGCTTTGAAGATGACTGGCAAACCGTGCTCCTTACAAAATGCCATGGCTTCCTCGGTTGTGGAAATGGGCTTGTCCGTGCCGGGAACAACCTTCACATCTGTGAAGCATTGAGAGAGGAGTGTTGAGCTCAGATAGAATGCACTAAGCAAACCAGACAAAGTCTAAAAGTCACTAACCATTCAGTTTCAACTTTACAGCTAAACGTGCGAGTCAGTGATATATACCAAAGGGCAAACAGGGCAAACAGACAGTTTCGTAATTCATGAGCATGACGACTTTCTTATCGCCACCAACTTTGCAAAACAAAAGAGCCAGAGCACTCCCGAAATAGGAGTGTCAAATCTTCATGCGGAACTGGGTCAGTGAACCATGATTTACTTAACAAGACTGCACAGAGTAGAAACTTTGACTACACTGCCTTATGCAGGGAATCAGCGGGCCCAAAATGTTCGAGACCGATATGAACCAGATTTAAACAAAGAACTACTGCTCACCTCCAACATCGTCCTAGTTTGACAAATTGTATATTTATCTTAGTAAAGAGCCCTGCTTAGCGCTAATTGGACAAAATGATCATCACAGAGGAAGAGAAGCAGTGTACCGCCCCCCCATAATGAAACAGGACTATACAATGAGTAGCAAATTGTAATGTTATCCACAAAAGTTTATGCTTAATGTGAATGCTTAAAATGGGAACAAATCTGTTGCCAGGCATCAATACAAGCAAGTGAAGCGTGCACGCCCCTTCATACCTGCTAAGGCATTCGCGGTAAACTGCTAATGTGGGAGTACAACCAAACTCAATATTTCACTGCATAAATGCGTCCCACGAACCTTTGCTGCCAACTGTACACTTATGGAAGAGTATGTAAAACATCTATACACTGCCCTTCCGTGTATAAAACATTCAATTCATAGAGCTTATGCACCACAGGATATTAGTTTAAACCTACTACCGATAACCTTAAGCTTGGTAACTCCCAGAATGGGCAGATTTTTTTTTTTTTATAGTATGCCAAACAAATGCAGCTCAACACGGGCAACAGATTACAAACAGAAACAAAGTGGAAGCATTTCTAAATTCTTTTGCCTACATTATTGGGGATTAATTTGGCTTCCATTCATCTCTTTTAGAGATAACACTTCAAGCACAGCTTACCGTCCACTCCAGTGTCGCATTAAATTTTCTTCAGTGAAACTACAAAATGCAATGCATCCAAGCATTCCACCCTTGAAACTTGGAAGAGTCTAGTTGCCTCATACTTGCACTGATCGCTGACTGCCGGGCGGCTATCTTGTCTCCCATCTTGGCCATGACATCCGGTGTCGGGCCGATGAACCGGATCCCGGCATCGATGACGGCCTGAGCAAAGTCTGACCTTTCCGACAAGAAGCCATATCCTGGATGGATGGCGTCGACATGGTTTTCCTGAAGGTAGGCAATGTCACGAGAGTCATTCAGGGTGAAGTAGAAAGAAGGTCATCACTACAGTAGACATCGTCAGCCTAACCATACCACCTGACACTGCGGTGAAATAGCCTGGCCTAGAAAGACTAGTGTCACTAATCCTTCCAGCAATTGTTCCATTGTGGAATCCACTAACTCTCTGCTCTGCCATCCATTGCTACATCTTCCTTCTATCCATTAACATCACCATTATAAATAACATAGAGGATTATGTTATCTGCACAACATGCCTTGTGCTCGATTTTTATGCTACATGTCCCACCCCGCCCATTTCCTCTTTATGCTTTCAACACGGGTATCAATGATTTGCAGCTGTTCCCTTCCCTACCTCTTCTCATCTTCTTGTCTCTTTACAACACCCTCCCTCCATGATGATATGGGCACATATGACTAAACCTCAAGGGCTACGGACACCTAGCTCACTTTAGCTGTATGTGTTTTTCTTTCTGTAATGATGCATAAGACAATAGAATAACCTACGGCCACTCGATAATTTAAATCTGAATTTCTTCTCTCATTTGGTTTCATCAGCCGAACAATGGCTGTGATGCACAAAAATAGTATTTAGGTCACAGATATAAAAAAAAACAACTGAAGTACAACCACTGATACATTATTGTTTGTCATCCTAGCTCTTGCAGAAGGCTGACTGGAGCATTGCAGAGAATTAAAGCTAAGTATCAGAAACTTAGCTGCAGCTTTTTCATACTTCACATAATCTAACCAAATTTTACAAGCCACAGTCATCATTTGATTCCTGAAATCAAAACTGAAACAGCACCCAGAAAAAATACAATTATAAATTATCTATCAGTTGTAGGGGTACACCAGGGAGTTATCCGTGTATACTAAAACCCAACACACCAGGTGAAAGAAAAAAAAGAAAGATTACATTTAGCATGGTTAGGCCAATCGCGAATTAGATGCGTTAACACCCGAGTCTTTACTGCGGTTCTGGGTCATGCACACTCATTAGCATTGTATCATAGACTAGACTATCACATTAGTTCATGCAAAAGACCTCCTGACATAAATATAAAGCCTCATTTAAACCAAGCCATACTAACGTGCCTACATGGCCTAGGAGTAATGCGTCTAACGCAGGACAGAAAAGTCTAGCTGATTTCGGTTTGCATCTCTGAAGCGCTGCACACGCTGGCAGCTCCTAAAGGACCAAGCAGGCAATAATGTGATGCCTGTACTCCTTTAAGACTGCCCAAAAAGGACATATGCATGCCTTCTACACACTTCACGAACAACATGGTCACCTGAGCAATCCTGATGATTTCAGGGATGTTCAGGTAGGCTTCCACAGGTGACAGGCCCTTCCCTATGAGATACGCCTCATCCGCCTTCTGTCGATGCATGTGCATTTTGTCCTGCTCCGAGTATATGGCCACAGAGTTGATGCCGAGTTCATAGCACGCCCTAAAAACCCGAATGGCAATCTCGCCTAAAAGGAATGAAACACAAAGGCAGGGCATGAAAGTGGAAATAATTCACAAGGCATTGTATACAAGACAACCACTGCAAGTCATTCCTACATGATTCTAAGATATCCACGCGATATGTCAAGGAACAGTTAAGACAATTTTACTGATCAGCACGGTTAAAAGGCTATAGATTTACGAAAAAGTAATTCCGTGCTACAATATATATCACAATGCCCTTGAAATTATTTCTTTCTCTAAAACAGTCGCAAGAAGGATGATCTTTCCCGCTAAACGTAAGTGTGCATGAGAATTATTGCTGCAGTAATTAAATCTGCTGGAATTTTACCTGACGTTGGCAAAATTACAGTTCTGAAATTTATTTACCACCAGCAAAAAAATGTCACAAATTTTACCTAGCATGCTGAAGTGAAATCGACATTTTTATTGATCTACAATTTAAAAACACGAAAAATAACAGCATATATGGCGGCAAAAATTTATTGTCAATAATCGGAGTTTATTTTGTGGAATTCAGCCCACTCACAAGGAATGAACAAAAAAGAAAGTAACGCCATTTTTTTTCCCGCTAGTACTAGTACACCAGCACATTCCAACTGGCAATGTTAGGTGAGGGCAACTCTAACCTTTTTGGCCCTGCCTAGTTCAGTCTGCTCCAAGATCTAGAATCATCATGACTGCTGCTTCTGTGAACCTCCTGATAGCAGTGCCCCAATGCGTCATGGAGTCAACACTTGTATCATGGTACACGGTCAAGTTCTGTGTCAAACTGAACTAAGTCTAGTCGGCGCCTACAAAATCCCTCAACAAACCTACAGGAACTCTGCTTTGTCACATCTACAAATTTCAAGGTGGCTGAAGTTGTTCAAATAATGCCGCGAAGAAGATAACTATGAATCCTGACAAAAATGTGGCATGCTCTTATCTTTTGATCCCCCATCGTTGCATGAGCATGCAGATGATATCAAACACCCAACAATCTGACAACCACCATGCACGGCATCGTTGGCAACAATTTGAATATGCCGAAAGTGTGTGTGTGCCAAGCTGGTTCTCAAACCGTCGGCTGATGACCACAGGAGACCCGAGCGGTGACTGCGAGTGAACATTTACAAAGTGTTCAAATTGAACCCCATTCTTTTTTTGTTTTACAATGCCCTTCCGTCAGTACTGAAATACGGGTATTTAACAACAGCCCTGAGACGAAGTGCAAAAGTTCTGAATGGCGCACATTGGAGTCCTCGTGCTCCAAAAAAGGGAGAATGAGCAAGTCTACAGTTAAAAGCGCGCAATTGTCTTTTGTGACACCAAGCGAATAGTTCACAAAGAATTTGCACCTTAATGCAGACAGCCAATGCTGCCCACTAGGTGAATATGCTCGAGAATATAAAGAAGATAGAGGCCACCTAACTACGAAAGAAGATTGCTGATACCCGGCAGCAGCGTCGTGAAAATGCTCCCTGGCATACTCCGCTGCATGGCCAGGAGTTCCTGGCCAAGCACAACTTGGCAATGCTGCTCCAACCCCCATACAGTCCTCACCTGACTCGGGCAGAATTTTTCCAGGATTAGGAGCTGACCTAAGAGGGCTCCATCAACATGATTGAAATAGCCGAGACAATGGCCCTACTCAAGGTTCTCTTCGATGCCTTCCCGGATGCACTCACTGCTTGGCAGAATTGTTGGCAAAAACGCTTAAGTGCCAAAGGAGAGCACTTCGAAGAACTTTAAGCATTTGCAGTGATATCCTGGACAATATCTTTTCTGCAGACATAACTGCATTACTTTCTGGAGACATCTCCTATGTATCAAATATTAATGTGATTCACATAAAGAAAAATAAAACTAAGAAAATTCACAGAAGGTAAATGCGATTCATGCACCAGAGTATGCATTTGCATAGTACATAGCATTTTGCCTACACGAAGAGCTACTGCTGCTAACATATATTTCAGCGAGTTGCACCATCCTGGCCATCAATCATTGTGCAAAACACAGAGCCCCTTCTCCACTTTCCAGATCCAATCCATCAATCACAGAGCAGTACTTGTGCAGTGCCCGCTCTCCACTATCCTCACCCCTCGACTTTTTGGCGGCCGCGGTTTCCCTCCCGCTACGTACACGTGTTGCCTGCTTCCCTTGCCTCCTCTCCGTTAAGACTTTATATGCCAGGCCCCGCAAGATATTTTTGGAATAATGACTGATGCATTAAAAAAAAAAAAAAGGAACTCGACAATTAGGCCCTTGAACCTTCACAATACAGTAAAATCTCAGTGATACGAATTTCGGAATGATACGAATTCGCGGAATTCCCTGGCCGGAGCGCAAATTGTGTACAATGTGCAAAATTTAAGATAATTCCGAACACTCCTCCCACGCCACTATGGATGATAAGGACGCGCGAACTGCGACCGGAACCTTGAGCACTACGCACTGGCCGCCCATCGTTGACTCCGCGATCGCCAGCCGCGCTGTATGTACACATCGCGAGCAGTTTATGGTGACGCGTGGTCAGCACGACGCCGACGTCGCGATCGTCGTCGGACTCATGCCACGCGAAAAGTTTGCAGCGGCGCGTGGTCCACAAGTCGCGGCAGCTAGACGTCGCGCGACGGGCACGCACGGACCGCACATCGCTGGCTGGCTCGATTTGCGATCGTGATCCGCGAGCAGTTTGCGGTGCCGCGCGGCCCGCATGTCGCCCATCTCCTGTCGTGCTGTACGCGCCGCGAGATGTACGTGGAGGCGGGCGGACCGCACATTGCCGGCATCGCGATCGTTTTCCACGCCACGAAAAGCTTACAGCGGCGCGCGGCTAGTAGACTAGTAGTCGGCGGCGCACGCGGCGCGGGCGCGCACATAGTAGACCGCAACAACCGCTTGTCGCGCTGTACGCATCGTGAGCAGTCTGCGGATCCGCGCGGCCGGCATAACGCGGGGGCCGAGATCGCAGCTGTCGCGCTGCGTGTGCGCTGCGAGTGGAGCTGTGACCGCGCGACCGTAATAAGGCCTCTCTACAGTGAACTAGAACAATATTCTAGTTCACTGTAGCCTCTCGGATGTAACCTACTTCATGGAGCTAATACACAAACTAATACAAAAAGTCCTTGTATTAGATGACCTACTTTCTTGCATTTTGATGACACGAATGTTTGAATACGAATGTTTTCGCGACCCAACGAGATTCGTATCACCGCGGTTCTACTATATAACAGAAACAAAGCGGGAATGAAGAAATGAATGTGTATATGTGTGCAATTATTTTAATGCAAGTCCAAATGACTTCATATTCAGTTAAATATTGGAGTGCATGTACATAAACGTATAATTAGTAAATAACAAAAAATGTAAACACATGTACACATGCATATGCACAACCACATGCCCATACACACACAGACATGCATGTATGTACACAAATAATTACATTGAGTAAATAATAAAAAATGTAAACACATGTGCACACGCATTGCACAACCACACACACACACAAACATGACAAATACAGTGACCACCACAATATCTCTATGGCAAAAAATAATCTAGTGTTGATCCTTTTCCGATTTCCCAAATACAAATTATAATTATCATTACTCAAAAGGTTCCGATTCCCATGACTTCATTGAGTCAGACATCAAAAAGAATAGTTTATTACACAACTATAACCACCAAAAAACATTACTAGCTCAAGGGTCCTAATGCATCAAGCTTGTTTGATACAGTCAAGAATCAGGAAGGTAATGTTTTTTTTTTTTTTTGTCATCTTAACCCATGGTTATCAAATGATGCTTTGTTTTCCTGTGATAGGTTCGTTTTTTAATAATAAAGCTTAAGCAATTTACTATAGAACTAGGAAACATGCATGAACAATTAACTGTCTCCAGAATGCAAATAATTCTAACCTTTTTTATTACCACACACACACACACATGCAGTGGTTATCCACGTTTTAATTTTTTTATTATTGATTTTTATATAAACTAATATCTAGCATCAGCAAACATATCCATTCTACACATTTTGACCCTTCAAATGTTCCTTTTTCCAATGTTTCATTTATTTCAGTTAGTTTAATTGATCAAAAACACTCAAAAGTTTTCATTTGTTCAATTATTTAAATTAATTTATCAATTTCAACACCAAAAGCTTTCTTAATTAGCATCATTAAGCACTGGTTTTTTATTCTGAGCATTTTGACATCCTTGAACTCCCTTTTGAAATCTTTGTCTCATTTAATTAATCTATCAATTATGCACCCTAAGTTTTCTTAATTAGCATCATCAAGCATTTTCAATTCTGCATTTTGACGCCCTTGAACCCCTCTCATTTAACTTATCTATCAATTACAATGTTTCATTAATTCGTCATTGCCTATCGCACACCAATAAATAAATCAATCAATCACCACAACCACAAATTACCATGATACGATTTTTTGACGCAGCCCCCCCATTATTTCCGACATTGGCTTTTCGGCCCAACGAGCTGCAACCTAGCTATCGCTTCAAGTAACAAAACCAAATAACAAAAACACGGCGCCCCACCGCGCTGCGCTGTTCAAGGAGGTTATCACTTGAAAGGCTTCATGAGGGGTGAGCACGCAAGCCCAGTGCGCCCAGCACGCATATGACGACATCGGGAATGGCGCGCGCGGGACTTATTGCGGCGGCCGAGCGAAAAAAAAAAAAAAAAAAAAAAGCGGCATATATATCTCGATCACGAAATACGTGGGCAGAGTACCAAGGAAAACAACACCGCATCTACACACGGCGCCAGCGCCAGGGTAGCACGACAGCATTCCATTTCCCCTTTTCTTTTCTGCAATCATCTTGCGCTCACGCGCGAAGCAGCTGCCAATCTCGCTCAGGTTACCGAGAGCCTGCTCTGCGCTGCCATACCCCCAAAGGGTACGTCTCGGCTTTCACACCATGCCGGATATCCTTCAGCCCTCTCCAAACCACGTGAAGCTGCGAGCGACGCATGGCGGCAACGCGAAGGGCGATGGGGAGCGAAGGGGTAAGTACTACTTTTTTTTTTTTTTTCTACTTGCGAAGCGACGGAGGCACTGACCGGCAAATGTCATTTTCCTTTCCCACGCATTCTACTCCTCACCTTATAGCCTGGTGACATCGTGACTGCTCCATAAGTGGAAAAATGGCACGACTGCACTGCACCAACTGTCCCAGTACAATTTTTGACCATATGATACTGTGACATATTTCAGCATTAGGTGTGTGTATGTGTGTGTTATATTGATTTGCTAACAAATTTCATCACATGGCAAAATAGTAAAAAAGCATGAATACGCGAAAAAAGGAAAAGGTAAATATGGTCAAGGCTAATCTGTTAACCAATTTTCTTATGGAGCCAATTCGCAGTGAGAGAATACTGCGTATACGCAACACGAATAAAGTAACTAATGATGTCTATCAGAAGAAAAGCCTAATTTTTCTGTCTTGGTTTAGAAGAAAGCTTAAACACACTGTCGCTGAGCAATTCTAATGTTGCTTTTAAATCCTTTAATCATCATTCCTTGTGGTTTTCTACTGCATGCACAATTGAGTGTTGTGTGTTTATTGTTTTATGTTTGTGTTCCTTCGCTGCTATTATATGAATCCAGAATGTCACCGACTTGCCCCAAAACTTGTTTTACTGGTGCAGAAATTGATTAAAATACCACTGGCCAGCTTGGCTGACCAAGGGGTGAGAAAGATTTTGCACCAAAGCAGAGTTCATTAATTGGCACACAACTAGATGATTCGAGCGCCCCTCTATCCAAATTTCAGCATGCTACGAGCTGCTCAAGAAAAAGGGAGATATAACCCCCCCAAAAGAAAAAAAAAAAAACCAGTTCGGATGCCCTCATCTGGAAAAAAAGAAAATGATGCCAATAATTGCTAAAGGTCTGAACCATCTGTGTCATGTGCCCTGACAGTGGAACAAACTGGGCTGATAAATATTTTTTCACTCTATTGCTCCGCCATGAAAAGCATAGACGAATTTCACACTGTTTTACATGGCTTCGAGGACCTTTAGCCATTCCTCCCTCCCATTCTAGCCAGTATACTGCCTCTTCTTTTAGCCATTGCTCCGTCCAAGCAAGCCCCTACCCATCCCTACTACATGTAGGGGTGCGACATGCATATACCTCTGTTTGCTACGAGGACCTTCTTTATGGGCTTGACATCAGAGGCAGGGCTGGAGGCATAGCAGCAGGAGGTTTGGTAGAGCGGGCACAGTGACGACCGCAAGAGGGCCGTGTGCAGGTTGATCTGCTTCAACAGTAGCACCCTCATCTTGACAGGTGAGGTGCACGCAGCGACGAGCTACACTAGAAAAAGGCCAGCAAAAAAATAGAAATGGAAACAGGATGAAATGAGCTTTATGAAAAGAAAACAACCCTTTCGTACAGAACTGGGTAGGTTGCTGAAGATTAAGCCCTTTCCAACAGCACAGAAATACTGAGAAATATTATTATACTAGCCGCAGGTCAGCACAAACCAGTGGTGAGTGATATGAATAGCTCTATAATATGTTTTGACAAGCTGTGTATAACAACTAACATTTCCTAAGTGCCATATCACATACATTTAATTCATGCCTAGGAATGGGTACTGTCTTGTGTCGAGCGGAGCAGACATCTCAACAATGTGCTACGCTTCAATGAAAAACAGCAGTAACCAGCAGCTGCAAATCTACTGAAGACAGCACTCTGCTCTTCTTCTCTTCAAAGTTACTTATTTGGGTCTATTGGTGCATTAGCAGCCAAGGCTTTCATATGCCAAGCAAGGGATTAAAAATGCC
Organism: Amblyomma maculatum; assembly: GCF_055883805.1. NCBI lineage: Eukaryota > Metazoa > Arthropoda > Arachnida > Ixodida > Ixodidae > Amblyomma > Amblyomma maculatum. The sequence continues at coordinate 45,527,845 of NC_139353.1, read as the reverse complement.
TCTTTGTCTAAAAACTCCCTAATTATTTGAAGGCAATTAATTACATTTAATTTAATATGCTTGCACCTTGCACTTTTAGAAATAAGTTTGGTGCTCACAGGTGAGCCTTCTACAAGAAACCAAGGCTGAAAAGGCATTTCTTTTTCTTTAAAGTACCATAAAAAAATATTCTCATGAACTGTCTGTAGTTTCTCACCAAGTACATGAAAGTATGACTTACTGCTGCAAGACAACATGTATCACATTCATTTTCTACAGAAGCACTGGTATATATTGATATATTACATCCTTTTGTAAAGTAATTCCAGCAGTCACTATCAAGTACACTCTCACTAACCGGACACACCACAGGGCATCTGTGCAGTAAACACCACTTTTGCAGCAGCAAAACAATGTGGAAACTGCTGCATGCCATGAGAGAACAACTGCAATGGTTTTCCCAGCTGTTCTTCTGAAACACTCTGCAAAGGCTGGCAGCAATAAAAAAATGATTGCTGAAAGCACTTTCAGTGTCAGCAAAAAGTCCGTTGCTGCCTCGTTTAATATTCCTAGCGCAAATGCTGGCAAGAAACGGTGTCGCATTCCAGCCATCTTTATGGACTATCCATACAGAATGTTGAACTACTCTCCCGACCTTTCCACAATCAACATTCCCACACTTCCTGTATGGTTGCAACATAATTATTTTCGCCATATTGAATTTCCAAAGATTTCTGCGTGGCTTACAGAATGAGTAAGGCAGTCAAATCACAATAAACATGATATAGCTTTCGAGGAATAGCAGAGCAATCAGGGGAGACATATCATCCTACTATTTCTATTATTTTGGTCACACAGAGAGCCATATTACATTCCAAGAACTTTTATTTCTTTTCTATCAAATGAAATGAAAAAAGAAGATGTAGCACTAGGCACAACCTTTCTGATGAATGGCATTTTTGGTGTGGCCTTTCAACAAAGATTTTAACAAAGATTACAAAGCCATTTTAACAGAGATTATGTATGAGAGAAGATTATAGCCTCGAGCCGCATCTTTCAACTGAATCATAAAATTACCCAGCCATATATTAATACTTCATAGTGAAATGCACCACACATACCTTATAGCATGGCAATGATAATGGAGGTGAACTTAATACTTTCAGCTCAGGAAAGTGGATTAATTGAAGAGCAACAGCTCGATGTCTACTAGAAACTCCTAAAGACATCACCCTGAGGTACATCTTTTAAACATTGTGTTTATTTTTTAATTTTATTGTTAATCACTCAGCCATCACCAAAATGCATCATTTTCAATTACATAGTTGTACCTTATGGCCACTGACCAGTATATTTTATGTATTATCTGCAGTATCCACTAGTAATAGTAAAGTGCTAACTAGTACTCCAAACCCATCTGCAAATAAACTTCATAGTATGAAATGTGTTCAGCATGAACTATATTTTATACTGTGTATTCTATAGAGCCCAAGAAATTTTAAGCATTCCCTCATTACACAAAAAATACTTGGCATAGCTCAAGAAAGTAATAAACAATGCTCAAACATGGCCAACTGAGACCACAAACACGGGTTGAATAAAGCGTCTAGTCAGTCAGTCATAATTTTGGTTTTTACTAGGACCATGATGCACTGGTTTTCAGAAATCCTGGTGTCTGTATTTAGCAAACATCATGCCTATCAGGCAATTTTTCTAGATTTATATACAACTGTGAAAGCTTAGTTCACAGGCTAGTAAATTAGTAATAAAGTTACAAATGACTGAGTGGATCAAATGAAGTGCATATTTTGTGGTAAATTTAAAACGACTCCTTACAGTGTAAAAAAAAAAGAAACAGAAATTCACAAAACTTATTCCCAAGAGCCACTTTAACTGTTGCGAAATCTCAGTGTCACCTGAACAAATATATCAGCTGTGCTGTCCTACAGCATATGTGCATCATCTGCTGGTAAGTGTGGAACAAATACTTGACACGATATTTTTTTTATCAGTGGCTGCAGTCTGGCATCAGCAGACAGGACCGAGTGCGCAACATGGGGTTTTCTTGCAGGGATGTGGAGACAGATAGCAACAGCGCTGACCAGACACGGACGGATCCATGATATCACAGAGTGAAGCACTCTGATATGAGAGAGCAAATTCATGGCCATGTCCTGTGGCGAGGACGCCAAGGTTTTGATCTCATATCCACCACACTGTCCAAATCCTGCTACTTGACCACAGTACAAAAGCCTTGCCAAACTTAACTGCACATAACTGGCCAGAGGTTACCAAACTGGTTAAATTTATTTCTAATTTACAAAGTTGGGCGTGAGAAACAAAGCCAACTTTTACTAGCACAGCAGGAGAAAGAAAATATTAAATGTGTATCTATAGTTACCATAACCAAAATAAATATGATGCAATAGCTTGAGCTGCTGAAAGAACTCGCAAAGAAAATTAATCAGGCTATATTTTATAGAGGCACCATACATTATAATAAGGAATTCAGGAGATATTGTGCTTCCGAATCAAAGAGGCAGATGTACTCCTTTGCTATACAAAAAGCAGGAAACATGAGTTGAAATCCTGCTTGTACAACAGGTCAGGTCAATGACACAACTACAATGTTGCGCCGACAGATACTGCAGCTATGTCGTCAGATTAGAAGTACCTGGCAAACAGTACCCGTGCAGGGGTAACTGTCCCATCCGAATGAGGATTGAATGCGAACGCTTATTCCCTCTGTGTTCTTAAAGGAGGTACTTTTTTGCACTTGTATAAAATGTAACCATAAACAAACATAGCGAACAGATGTGACAGATACAGACTTGCTTGACAGTTGAGTTGCTATAGGTGAGGCATAAGAAAAAAAAAAATCTGCCTGTGCTAGACGGAAACAGGTTTTCGAACAGCTTAATCTGCGTCATGAACCAGGCTGCACAGTGAAACAGACTTTTTGTCTTCTTTATTTTTTTTTTTAACACAACACATATACTAAAATTTAGGCCTCGACCTATATATACCCTTGCATTCCGAAACATTGTGTGCCTTTTTCCAGAATAAAAAAAATTATGGAACGTTTAAAAGAATTAAAAGCCGCATCGACGTTAATAATACTTCCAAATGCTCGTCAAGTTCGCAATGTACTAAATTGGCGGTTAACGCAGACATATATTGTACGGTGAGAAATTTAATTAAGCTGCAAAAATAAAACGATGAATGAAAGCAAGAGCAACGTGATCATATATATTATTACACACCGGCTGGGTGACGATATATATCAACTCCTCACCTATGAGTGACGGCCCAACCGACGCGGCGCAACTTAGCACGACCTTTGAGGCGCACACGGAGAAGGCTCGACGCTCGCAAACACGATATAGAGATCGCGAGCTGAGAGAGGCCGATATGACAGTGTCCGCAGCCCGCACCGTAGTGCGCAATGAGGGAGTGGCACACCCTTTCGGCGACAACACCTATAATTGTGTGTTGCGGCTTGCACATAGCAGCACGTGTCGGGATCGAAGCCACGGGTCACAAATTTCTGCAACTGCGAATTCTGTCGCTACAATACGCTCTGCGAAGCCGCGACGACGGAAGTAGTACGTACTACATTAAAAGAGCGCATGCACAGAATTAACGAGGAACCAAGACAAACGGGAATGCAGCTAACACGCAGCAATTAATAATCTTCTAGCCGCCTTTATTTTCCTTTTCCTACAGGCGCTCGCGAAGAAAAACATTGACGACCGCAAAAAAGCGTTGCGACCTTGATGCCCGCATCAGAGAGCGAAGCGTCCTCTCCGCGCACGGTTATTATGTGCTAGCTCTTACCTGCATGCTTACGCGGAGAACGAAACTCAATACGGCGGGCCTCGGGAGTTTTGAGGAGCCAGAGCACATTGTAATGAGCGCCTTTTTTTTTTTTTTTCCTTCTGCGCTTCATCAGTGCTTGTGGGAAATCCGCTGCCCCCACACGCAGTTGAAACTAGGATATGCAAGGACAGGTTGAAAGTGAAAGCGTTTGTTTACCTACCGGAAAAAAGACCGCGAACCAACGACGTTATGGCCCTCCGAAGATCGACGCAACGACCGTAGCCGCTCGTTGGAGCCCGGAAGCGGTTCACCGTCCGCAGGATTCGCAAATCTTGCTCAAGTCATTGTTGAAGGTACCACGACGCTGCCGACTGTTTCCAGAGACGTCAAACCAACTTGCGGACCAGGAAGCAAGGACGCCGATAAAACTTTTCTTCCTTTTTTCTTCGTACATCTAGCGCGCGTGTGCAGCCATCTCGCAGACGACACAAACCCAGACCAGACGGCGGCATCGGCAGCATGACGCAGGGCGTACCAAGCACTCTCATTGGCCAAAAAATTAGTTATCAATCATAATGGTCTTTTTTTTTGCACCATGCTTTTACAGCTGAGACATTTCATTTTGCCTGTTCGCGTAATTTTAAACTAGGCGCGTTTAGTTTATACAAACCCATTAGATTTAAAGGGAGCAGGTGGCGCTGCAGTCAATTAAAGCGCCGTCGTTTTCGCGCCAAAAATTGGGCGCGCATTGTTAGCGTACTCTGCCCTGTGCGATTTGCAACGATGGCTGGGTTTGATGATGGTGGAGTCTTTTTCAGCGACAACTTCAGCTCTGAAAATACGCAAGATGACGGCCAGGTCAACCTCCAAGCCGTCAAGCGTCGATTCCGCGATTTCTTTCGGCAGTTCCACGAGGGGAACTTTAACTACCGCTACAGGTAACTCGCCGCACGAGGCCGAGCACAGTGCTCTGTAGTATCTGCTCGCACGTATATTTAGAGAATACTGCTGTGATCTAGCACGATGGCAAGACTCCCAACTGGAATTACGGTCTTCTGGACGGCCTTTGTGGTGTTTCTCTCATATTAGACTTGAGGTTGCCGGTACTTGTAGTTGTCTTTGTTCTACCTCAAATTCGTTCGGATCAGTCGTGATCTGCAATCATTGAAATTGTTTTGCGCCAATTCATTCTATTCTAGTTGTTGTCAAGCACAGCATAGTAATGAAGCGCTTGCGATGAGTTCTTTTGCACTTGCATATTCAGATGGCCTTAGTAGCGCAGCGTTTTCGTAAGCTTAGAGCTGCGTTAAGATTGCTGTCGCACTGCGCTTCTGTATTCAGTGCTGGGAAACTCACTTTGTGAACGTATGCAACATCTGCTTTTTTCCCGCATCATAGCACAGTTTTCGATCTAACGGTGGGTTCGTTAAAACCGGTCCGCTTACGATTGGCGGATAAGAAAAGAGGCTTTTATGTTATCAACGAGTTCGCTTGCAATTCTTCCCTTTCTCTCTTTGCCCTCAGAGACGAGCTGAAGCAGCACTACAACATGGGCCAGTACTGGATAGAGGTGGCGCTTGAAGACATCTCCAGTTTTGACGAAGTGCTGGCTGACAAGCTGATGAAGCAGCCAACTGAACACATCCCACTGGTGAGCTCGGCAGTTGGGACTTTGCCTGCATATTGTGTACACTGAGCAAAACGGAGGAAGTTACCTGGGGGCCGGACCAAAAAATTGGGGTGACACCTAAGTTCCGCTTTGACGGTTATATGATGCGATATTAATAATGGCTTTTGTTATATTCGGCTCCTTTTGAGGATCTTCATTTCTTAACATGCAGTTTGCTACTCATTTATTCGGTGATCTTTTAATTCGTGCCTCCATTACCCCACGCATGGTCATTAGCATTTAATGCCATCATGCTAACATGAGGGAGAGCATATAGAGAGCATGATAGAAATAAAAACAATTTAGCACTATATTGTGTAGACTGCTGGCTGCCACATATTCTTCTCTGTATTGGTGTATATTCTCTCAAAGTAAGGAAGCACTTTCAAAGGCAATGTCCCGCATATAACCCTTAAGTCACGCCGTACAAAAGGTGTGCGCAACTTCTTTTGTTTCTGCTTAAGTTACTGCCCAAACATAATCCATTCTCGAGATTTGTCAACTGTGAGCTAAAACAGTGACATTGTGCAAGGGAGAGAGAAAAATTTGTTCAGAGTTTTGTATAACAATTTGCTATGATGAAAAGCATAAAATAAATGTGTCCACATCAAACTCATGCCTGCATTTAGCCCAAAGTTTTTGTGCATTTCTGTCATGTTTAACCACCACCTACATTGATTAAACCTCCGAATGGATTGCAGCGGATGAGAAAGGAATATGTATCATGCGACCTATTGGATTTTATGTGCGAGCATGAGCTGGGGGACGCGGGTTTACTTGTTTTTACGCGAGGAATGTTGCAAGCCTAATGAGTGTCATTAACTAGTCTTGATTCCTTGTTACGGCAGCTTGAAGAGGCAGCCAGAGAAGTTGCTGATGAGGTGACCAGGCCAAGACCTGCAGGAGAAGAGGATGTCGCCGACATCCAAGTGATGCTGAAGTCCGAAGCTCATCCAGTCCTCATGCGAGAGATCAAGGTAAGGTTGAAACTTATTGCTTTGCTGTGGGACACGAATGAATACTTAGAAAAACTGTACATTTGGATTAATGATATCAAATTTTTCTACCAAGACAGACAGGACTATAATGATATCAAATGTTTCGACCAAGACAGACAGGACTAGGAGAGAAAAGAAATACAACCCTCCAGAAAGCTAAAACGCACGGGCACAGAGTTGTTGGCATGAAGCACATGGGGAAAAGAAAAAAAAAGGTTTCTTCGTAATTATCAATACCATGTTGTCAGGAGGAAAATAGCAACAGGGGCCATTATTTGTCATAACTGTGCATAAAAACAGAAAAAATAAAGTTAGTTTTTTTTTCCTTCCTCTGGTGAATCCCGTTTTCTATCAGTACAGTTGTTTATGTTCTTGTGCATTTTTTTTTTCTTTTGCCTTATCTGTTCTACGCAGCTTTTCCTTTATTTGGCCATTCACCAAATTAGCCGAACAGTCTTCAGTATTTAATTTTGAGTAAAAGTAAACAGTGTCGAGCCACAAGTTACACAACATGAGCTTCTATCGTTGGTTAGCGCCACGTCGTGTCCTTCTTGTCTCTTCTGTCGTCTTTGTTGCGCTTATATAAGTTTACGAGCATGAACTAGCTAGCCCCGTAATGCATATTACTTGAATGAAAGTTCAATTTCAAGTGAACCAATGTTTCTCACTTTGTGTTCAAGTGAGAGTAGCCAAAAAAATTCATGTATCGATTTATGAAAAAAGTCGGTGAACTTCCACGGTGAAAAGTAGAGAAAAGGACAGGTAGCAAATGATCAAGAACACAACAATGGTTTTTCTTGTTCTTTGAACGGAAACGACTGGACAAAAACATTTTTTATTATTTGCTCTTTTTTTTGCACTACTGTTCACCACAGACATTAAGGCAATCCACTGCTGAAAATACATTGTAGGTTTTTGGTTCTAAATCTTAGGCTGCCAGTCAGAATTAGGTGCACAGTTTTTTTCTTATGTTTGGAAGTGTTGATATGTATAGCTGTTTCATATTGTTTTGTTGCCTCTGCTAGTGACGTGATGTGCTTGAAGCTCTGTTCACCAGCATTACAACAGACGTTTGTTCCCTGACGAAGACATTCCTAGCATATGTGATCAGAGGCGGCAAAAACAAATGTCTTCATAGCCAGCATTGAAAAAATAGTTTATCTGGTTGTACTGCGCTAGATTCAGTATGTGCTACTGCACATATTAGACAGTTGCAGGCTGCGAGGTAAGTGCAAAATGTCTGGCTGTAAGCTTAGATTTGCACATTGGTAATTACGTGGAAAGAGAGTTTTTTCTGCAAAAAATTTGTAGAACTCGCAGGCTATACTTCATCTTCAGAACTCGTATGCTGTACAAAACATTTGAGATCCCCAAGTACTTGGCATCACAGCCTGACCTTATCGAATTTAAAACAGTAAAATCAGTCATTTACGTTTTGTCTTTCACTTTCTTTCTTGGTGGCAGTCTGACCAAGTTTCACGGCTTGTCAAAGTGCCAGGCATCGTGATCGCAGCGTCCGGAACAAAGGCCAAGGCGACCAGCATCACACTTCAGTGCCGGTCCTGCCGAGAGACCGTACCCAACGTGCTAATTAAGCCAGGCCTTGAAGGCTACGCCTTGCCACGCAGATGTAACAGGTACAGTCAGATCTCTTACTACGAACACCACATTGACGAATTTTTCAAATCAACAAACTATTTGAAAATTCCCAACTGATTTTCTATGTTTTCAATGTAAAAATATTTCAGAACTATGAATTTCAATATATAGTGCATATTTCAGAATAACATACACAATTTATTTTTATCCTATTATCAAGGAACATCAGTGCTATGAATTAGGCTAAAATTTACCGCACCGCAACTTTCGCGTGAAACAGAAACCACCATTTCTGTGTGTATGCCATGGGCTATAGCTATCATCATCACCATATCTAGTGGCAACACCTAACGCCACCACAAAACTGGTTTATAAGGAGTGGCCGGCAGACCTTTTTTCTGTTTTTCTCTCTGTGTTGTGTGTCATTGGCAATCAGTTGCCCGTGCCATTCACGCGGGCATTACGGAGGAATTTTTGTTGCGGGTGATCTTATTGCGAAGTTCGTGCGAGATCCGATGATTAATGCAACCAGCCATGGTGTCAAAAAGAAGCTACAGCAGTTTTCGCTGCAGGAAAAAGTAGCCATATTGCAAAACATCGACGCAGGGAAAAGGCAAATCGGCCTCTGTAGACAGCTTCACGTTGCCCCATCGACCGTCGCAACAATTTTGAATGATCGAGACAAGATTGTCTAACTTCGCTGAACACTGAAGATGAGGTCGTATCAAACTGTGTTTTGTTGCACATGAACAAAGTCTGCACTTTCATCGCTTAGTGCAATGGTGTAAACTGTATTTTGTGCGAAGTGGAAGGTGTAAGGAACATCTAATCGGTTGTGTGTGCTGCACACGGCAGAAAACAAAACTAATTCCTTCGTATTAAGCAGCTTTTAGTTAGTGCAATATTTTCATTTGAGATTCTGCTTGCCTGCGCACGTGCCTACTGTCAAGGTACATCATTTTCGTACCTTGGTTTGACCACTGGCTTGTAATTGCAAGTTTTTCACTACAATGATATTTCAAAATAACGAACGATTTTATTCGGTCCCCCGCAATTCGTTATATCGAGATTTGATTGTATGCTTCATGTGCAAAAGGTTCACAATCATTTTCTGGTCATGGCTCTTCTGAGAGATGAACTAGACCAGCATGTGCATGCACTTCAATGTGACTTTTCTGTTACCCTGGGTAACTGATCTCTGTAATTTACACACTCTTCATGTATGTGTGTGTGTTTGCGTTAATGATTTCCACAATTCTTTTTTCTTTCGTTAGTGATCGAGCGGGGCAGCCCAAGTGCCCTGTTGATCCCTTCTTCATCGTCCCTGACAAGTGCAAGTGTGTAGACTTTCAAGTGCTCAAGCTGCAGGAGGTCCCCGATGAAGTCCCTTATGGCGAAATGCCTCGCCACCTCCAGCTCTACTGCGAACGGTATAAATCCAGTTGTCCGCATTCTCTAACGACTATGGCAGCTAGCTAAGCATAATTAACAATTAGACTGCAGATGTTAATTCATTCATTTCGACCTATCAACCAGTAGATTGCCTGGCAATTGCCTCTGCTGGGTGAAGAAGCATTGGGATGTGCAGCCTCGTCCACTTCTAGCTATAACACTGTCACTGCTTTTAAAGCGCCATTTCGTCCGACACGTCAATGCAGTAAAGCTTAGTGGCTGGCCATGCGAAGTACCACCTCCGTGTTTGTATGTGCTTGTATCCATTTGGTTCGATATGTGCCAGCATCGGACGCAATGTTACTTTGTAAGGAGTGACCTTGTTATAGCTAGAAGTGGATGACCCTGTAGGTTTCATGTGTGTGGATTGCGACATTTCAAAACCACTTAAAAGCTGCTGCATTTCATTTCATTTATTTTACCCTCAAGGCCTGAGGGCATTTAAGAGGGGAGTGGTAGAATACAATAGATACATATACAGTGCAGTAGATATGCAGTTATGTATAGGGTGTTACAATTCTAATCATACAATATTAGCTAACACGGAACAAAAATGCTGATGATCAATGATGGAAGCAGTGGTTCCGGGAAGGTGGTTCCAGTCCTTTGCTGTTCGCGGGAGGAAAGACTCGGCTGCATGTTTAGTTTTAAAAAAAGGAATACTGATTTTATGTGAATGATCAACTTGTGACAAAACATATGATGGGAGAGGTATAAGATCGCTGCGCAGACTGGGGTTATGAAACAATATTTTATGAAGTAAACAAAGATGAGCATACTTTATTGTATTCTTTCTGAGAATATTGTTCAAATATTCTTGCGTTGAATAAGAATTGAGATTTTTCTTAAGTTGCGATTCCTAGCAAATGTAGACAGTATGTGAGAAATGGAGATGCCAAGTTCTCCAGCCTGTGTATTACGCTTACTACAGTCGCACCTTATAATTGCTCAGTTTGAGACAGATGCAGCCACATCAAGGTCCTACTCTTGCAACTATCTAACTGCACATGTAGAGAAAATTTCGAGCGTTACTTGGTGAACTAGTCTTCCGTGGTACAGTAAAAACGGTCTAGTTACATGTAACATAACTGCTAGACAGGAGAGTTGCTAAGGGTCTGTGGTAAAACACAGTGCACAAGGTGGATGTATGCAGAGGAATAAAGAAGCAATGCATCAACAGTGGGTCTTTGCCAACTTTCTAATTCAGTGGTTCTGTTAGATTTTTTTTTTTTTTTTTTAACATTGGGGGGGGGGGGGGGGGGGGGCTTCATATATTGCACTTGTGTGTTGCTTCCTTGTTCCTGTGTTGGTATCTGTTTTGCTGCGAGCATCACTTCACCATGGCCATCTGGTGCCCATTTTTTACAAGCGATGGCATCTAGGCACTAGCAACGTTTTAGAAAATGTGTTTGGCGTTCAACTTGCCTCGATGGCTCAGCGGCTTTAGTGTTCACGTGTTGTTCTTATAATTTCAGTGGAGGCAAAACGAAAACGCTTGTGTGATGTCGGCGCGTGTTAAAGAAATGCCAGTTATTAAAACCAATCCAAAGCCCTCCACTACGGAGTCTCTCATAGGAATTTTACCAGTTCAAGCTGTTAATTTTCACAATTTTGCAATTATCTGTGTTTTGGCAATGGTAACCTACCGTCACTGCTGTACCTAAAAGGCAGAACCTAAAACAGTGCCACCAGAACCTGCCCCGCTTCATTTCCAAAACAGAAGTTTTGACATGATTTACAGTTGAGTCTGGATATATCAAATTATTGCTTATATCGAACAGCTATAGAATTTCCTTAAAAATCAAATGCAGAGGTATAGCACTAGCGAACATGTTTATCGAACGGCACACAGCGCTCCTGCAAGCGCTCTCCCTCAACAACTTTACGCACATGAAGCAGTGTTGGGTGCAGCCTTGGGCACCTACTTGCCGCGCTAGCCCCGCGAAGGTGCCATTCTTCTGCATGAGGACTGTCGCATGCGATTGATGGTAGACCTCAGTCTGGCGAACGGTTAATGTGTTAGTAATATGGTTAGGCCTCTTATGCTGGGCAGCGACTAGTTACAAAAGCATCGTCTGCACCGGCTTCGACTGGCAGTGTGCGTACGCAAGCAAGCACCACATCGCTGCACAATGCACATCTCTCGCGTTTGTGAAAAACCATTCTCTGACTTCTTGGCTGCAGGTAATCTTATTCTCTTATGTTTTATATATCAAGTTATTTGACAATCCCCTCCGAGTTTGATATAATCAGGAACGGCGGAGCAACTTGTAGACTAGGCATAAGTCAGCCCATTTTGTGGCAAATTTTACATTTGTAACAAGCTTTTTCTGCTCCCTCCGTTGTGTTCGTGACTCTGACGGTTCACGACTCCTTTGATATTTCAGTTACCTCTGCGAGCGTGTCGTGCCTGGTAACCGGATCACAGCCATTGGTGTCTACTCAATCAAAAAAACTGGACGCCCCACCAAGGTAAGCATTTTATTTTTTAACTGAAAATATTTCCTCTTTGTGTACAATAAGGTGTTAAAAGTTAATATGTTGTATTAAGCTTCTTGGCATCAGATGGCTCTACCTTTCCATTCCTAGCAGTGAAATGCTGATTGCTTGTAGTTACACACATCATAATTCAAGGAATGTACCGCCACCTACAAACTTAACACGAATGCTTGAGCATGTGGATGGGACTATTGCCACCTTGCGGCAGCAGTACATTCATTTTGAACATTCATGTCAAGTTTGCAGACATGCCTTTTCTCGCATTTTTGTCAGCTGTCGTTGCAACCAATCAAGGGGAAATTCCTTCATTATTTAGTAACAGCAGTCAGATAGAACTCCAGAACAAAATGGTAGATGATATCCCTGAAAGGAGCGACAGGGTGGTTGCCCAATTTTTATTCCACAGTTAATTAGAATGTCTAGTCGTACTTTCCCTCTCATCTGCAATGCCCTGTGATGTCACTATGATGCTCAAAGGATCATAAAAAATTCACGCCATTGGCTGGAGATCTCCCATGACAGGAATTAGTTGTTTGATTCTAGTTATGTGTCCAGTATTATATCGTACCATCTGGTTTGCTCACTCTGACTCACTTGGTCCTCTGTAGTGCAAGGCAAACTATGCTTGTACTTGTTTGCACTCTAGTAACTTCCATTTCGCCTTTATGCAGGTTAATATTTCACTTAGCGGTTTCATTTTTGAGAATTTTAAACTAAAGCATATTCCCTTATACCAAGTAGTTATCTGTCCTTTGAATGCCGTAGTTTGGACGTTTTTAGATTAAATGCTGCAGTCGGCCTTCGTTAACGGGGAAATCTTCATTCAGCACTCATTAGTTATGCAGCAGCAATTAAGTGAAGTAGTAGCTGTAGCTATTGCTGTAGTTTGAAAACAAACGTAATGAAATCCATTCTGCTGATTTTTCAGGTAAGCGTGGCACATTACAATTCCCCCAGCTTACTATTTTTGTAATTTAATAGAATTCCCAACTTCATAATGCTCTCTTCAGCTGGCTCGAATTTGCGGGGTCGCAGTTGAACTGTATGATCCAACATGTTTGTTCCGTCGCACCCAAACGCTTTCCAGAAGGGGCCCCAAGAAAAGTCGAACATTGGCATTCGTGCCCCATACCTCCGCGTCGTGGGCATTTCCGTGAACACCGAAGGCGCAGGCAGGGTAGGGGGCACCATGCTGACGCCGGACGAAGAAGACATGTTCCGTCATCTGGCAAGCAGCCCCAACATCTACGAGAGGATTGCCAAGAGTATTGCGCCCTCCATCTACGGCTTTGCTGATGTGAAGAAGGCCATCGCCTGCCTGCTCTTCGGGGGCTCTGTCAAGAGGTGATGCATTATCTCTCTTTTCATGTTTTGCCTGTGTGGTGTGTGTGAAATATGTGCACCATTTCGGCACTTATTATTTTTTTTTTTTAATTCTAATTGCACATTTAGGACAGTGCACGTTTGTGAACGACATCCACACTGAGCGCTTCGTCCGTATATAAACATCCTCTCTGAAAGCATGGTGCTAAATTTTCGAATTTCTTTTAGGAAACGAAATATGCTTTCCAATTCAAGTGAGCTTTATCTGAACTCTTGACCTCAGGCTTCCAGACGGGCTGAGGCGGCGAGGAGACATCAACCTGCTCCTCCTTGGTGACCCGGGCACAGCCAAAAGTCAACTGCTTAAGTTTGTGGAACGCGTCGCCCCCATTGCGGTAAGCACCTTTTGTAAACCCTTGAATAAGATGCAAGGTCTGGTTGAGTTCTTCGTACACTTCATTCCGCAAAATTTCAAAGAATTGTCTACTGCGGTACGAGCTGTGATAGCAACTTGAACAGATGTTTTAGTGCACTGAAGGAAAGTGGTGCTGGCAAGTGTAGCTATACTCCGTTTCATACATCAAGTGCAACACTACCATAGCTACAGCTCTTGTTTGCGCTCTCCGCATCCGCGATAAAAAATAGTGCCTACTCTTGACGAGAGAAAATAATAGTTGCTTTGTCTGCAAGCTTAACACATTTTACATTTGCCATCAACTTCATAAAAAGCACCTTATTTAGGGAGAAAAGGTCGGATTTGGCTAATTTGTATGTTTTTTTATGTCGTTTTTGTTCGTGCCGCGTTTTGCTGCCCCGCAACCTTGCCAGCTGTGCCACCAGATGGCGCTGGCTGTGCCCTCCGCGCTGCGCATCTCTTTTTAAGAAAATGGTTCTTTGGTGCGCATATTTTCTATAAGATCCGCCCTGTGAAGATGTCTAAGCATGCGAAGCATGTTATTGCAAACGTGTATGCTCGGAATAGAGCCCGTTTCGGCAGGAAACACTCGCCTACAGAACGAGCGCGTAGTGATACGCCTCCTGTTTTTTTTCTTGCGGACTACTTGCGTAGCTTTCGCTGCGTTGCACCTGATGTATGAAACGGAGTATAGTATATGTCAAGAAAGCTGAAATTTAGCTTAGTACTGAGCACGGTCTCATGCTGACATACTTTCGCAGGTGTACACTTCGGGCAAAGGCAGCAGTGCTGCTGGTCTGACGGCTTCGGTCACCAGAGACCCAGCCACCGTAAGTGAATAACCTTTGATTTTTGTGACTTGTTGACCTAGTGGCACAACTGGTCGTTATGCAGCCGGGAGCTTGCGCGATGCTTAGTGAGAATTTTTTTTTTTTTCCTTTCAGCGTAACTTTGTCATGGAAGGTGGCGCCATGGTGTTGGCAGATGGTGGCGTCGTCTGCATTGACGAGTTCGACAAGATGAGGGAAGACGACCGAGTGGCTATTCACGAGGCCATGGAACAGCAAACCATATCCATAGCCAAGGTGAGCCATCTCTAAGCAAAGTAATGCATGTTGCAAATACCATATTTACTCGCATAATACTCGCACACTTTTTTTTTGTGGAAATTTGATGCTAAGTTAATGCTAAGATGATGCTAAGTGATGCTGAGATAATTATGCGGGGAAAATTTTCGAGTGAATGTTTTGGAGCGCTAAAAAGCAAATTTAACCCTTTGAGGTTCGAATTGTTTCGAAAAAAACTTCCCCAGATGGTCAAATTATTTTATTGCGGATTTTGAAAGTTCAGTATGAGTAATGTCAAGGAAAAGTTGTAGAAAAATATTAGGAATCGTTTGGAGTCAAGGTTGCTCCAGAGTGCAAACTCAGGAACCTCAAGAAACAACGAGAGCAGGAATACCTCATGAGCGTTGATGATAAAAAAGCTAACAGCAGCCCCAATAAAGATGGAAATCGGTTTCTGTGGCCCCTGCACAGGGAGTGGCCATAAAGATAAAAATCAAGTTTTGCGCAGTGCCTCCATTGCGATCACAAGGGGGGAGATAACCGAAACCATGCAAGGGCCTTGCCGCAGACCGACCACAAGCTGCAGCTAGGAATCAGTTCTGTTTATCTTCGCAAGAAGGCAGCACCATAAATTTCAAGCGCTTCTTGCAAGCCCTAGGAGGTGGCAGCACCTCCCAGTGAGTATGCATCGTCATTAGAGCACGAAATTTCAAACGGAGGATTGAAACCGTACTTTACGTTAAAAAAAAAAAACTTGTGGGATGGAAAACCGCCGCCGTACATATACAGCAAAAACCCTCAAAGGGTTGAGTAGGTGTAACTGGGGATTCTAAAGCCAGCTATTGTAAATATAACCAAAACATTACTTTTAAGCAGGACTTACCCTTGTCATAAAAGTACAGTAGAATCTCGTTGATACGATTCCCACGGGCTCCGACAATAAAAGCGTATTATCCGAAAATCGTATTATCCAAAACGGACTCCAAAAGATCGCGAATAATACATACTTGGCACAGAACTTGCTTTTATTAAAGCACGTTAAAATAATCCGTCACTTTGCGTTGCACTTTTTGCTTTTCGAGGTCCTGAAGAAAGCTTTTTTGGAACTCGTAGAAACGAGTAGCAGTTTCCTCACTCAGCTCCGCAGACGCGACAAAGCAACGAAGCCCGTCCAAAGATTGGAGTGCACCATCAGTATTTAATGGCCGACGATCGCCGCTGCAATCTCCGGCGTCTTGGTTGTCATCGTCGTAGCTCTCCTCTTCAGCGGTAACATCTGCAATGATGTCTTGGACGGTGCGCAATTCGCATGTCGCCAGTTGGTCGTCCGCCGATACAAACTCTTCCGGAGACACGCCGACATCGAGGTCACCCAGTCCGGGATGTCAATCTCTGCGCTGTCAGCTCCATGTTCCTCCGTATCGCCAGATGCACAAAAAAAGCCACACTTCTTGAAGCAGTTGGCGATGGTGTCGGGTTTGACGCGATCCCATGACATCGCTAGAAAATGAATGGCATCAAGAAGATCCACCTTCAAGCTGGCATCTTTCCGGTCAATCTTGGCCAAAAAGCGTCTGACCAACAAGCTCCTAAAGTGAAATTTCACGTTTCTAATGATTCCTGCATCCAGGGGCTGCAAGTGGCTGGTGCAGTTGGGCGGCAGGAAAATTACTCTGACGTTTTGCAGCCACGAAGTATCGACAGGGTGCGCGGCACAATTGTCGAGAAATAGAAGAATTCTACGGTTCTCGGCACGCATCCAGGCATCCAGATGGGTGAGGAACTCTGTGAAAAGGGCTCCGGTCACCCATGCCTTCCTATTCGCTTTGTAAACGACAGGAAGGCGTGGGTTACGTGAGAAGCAGCGTGGCTTCCAGAACTTGCCAATGACGGTAGGCTTGAGCTTCTCGTTCCATTAGCATTGCAGCACAACAATACGGTGACTCTTTCTTTGCTTTTTCCACCTTGACACGTCTCACCTTTCATACTGAGACTTTTCTCGGGCTGGAGGTTGATGAACAACCCAGCTTCATCTGCGTTGAACACGTCGCTTGGCTGGTATTGAGCAATCACCGCCGGCAGAGTCGAAAGCCAGTTGGAGACCTGATCTTGGTCGGCAGACTTCCCTTCGCCGGAAACGGTTTTATACGACAGGCCATGTCGTGTTTTAAAACGATGGAGCCACCCGCCCGAAGCTTTAAAATCTTCAATGCCCAACGAGAGTGCAATCTCATCAGCTTTCTCGCGAACAACTGTCCCGTCCACGTTCACGCCCGCTGCCCTTACTTCCCTGAACCACGCCAGTAGAACCTCTTCCATCTTGCCATGCTGGGCGCCCCTTGTTTGCTTCACGCCGGCACCGAAGACTTGAATGTTTTTCCGAATTTCTTCTCGCTTGCCGACGATCGTGTTCAGCGTGGAGACAGGCAAACAAAGTTCGCGTGCCAGGTCGACGCGTTTCTTCTGCGGATTGTCGTCGACTTTTACGAGAATATCAAGTTTTTTCTTTCAGCGATAACGCTTTACGCTTCCTAGACATGGTGAAGCGCACGGGTGAAACGCGGCACCAAAACAAAAACGATAAGTGCGAAGTGCAAGCTGAACGCTCGGAAAACCAAAATGGCAACAAGAAATGGCAAACACAAAGCCAACAAAGCCTACAGCATCGTTAATGCATGCGCCAATCACTGCTTCTTGGTCACGTGATTTTACCGTGATTACTATGTCTTAGGATAGATGGCGCTAAAAACCTTCGGTGCGCTTCGGCGCTTTTGTTGTGCGAGCTTGGGAAAATGGCTCCCAGAGGCCGCCACACTGCTGCAGATGCTGTGCTGAGGCACGGCCGGACTCGAGCCGAGCCAGGCCAAGCCTCGAGCATACGAAGCGCATGTCGTCGCGTGTTCAGTCCGCCGTGCCTGTAGTTTCGCTCAATGCGATAATTTCAGTAGCTCTGCCCACCCTCTGCAAAGGACTGGCTCTGATGTCATCATCATAGTTGGAGAGATGTGATTCCTACACGTGTCTAGCAAAGGTCATGTCCAACATCGAAAATCGGCCACGAGCGCTAGGGGAGTTACGACCACTGCAGCTACTGTCAGAATCCCGCTAGGACACTTTTGCTGCCTCCTGGCGCGAAAATCGAAACTGCGCGAGATTTACGGAAGACGTTTCCACGATCGTATTATCCAAACCGACGTGGAAATACGATCGTATTAGCCGTACAAAAATGCATTACTTCTATAGGGCATCGGCCGGGAACGAAGAAAAAAAACGTATTATGCCGAAAAGCGCATTTAACCGAATCGTATCAACGAGATTTCACTGTACAGGGTCACCAAAAGCGCAAATTGCTAAAGAACTTTATTTGCCGCACACAGCCTCATCATCACTCCCTGCGTTTTGTGGTATAATGCTCACAGCAGACCATATAGTTCTACTCTTGATCAAAGAGTTCGTGTTGACACTGCTATCGCTGTCTCCAGTAGCGTACTACGCAGAACTCCTTGACGCCGAAGTGCCTGCTGGCAGCGCGGTTGCTATGCTGTAGCGAGTACTCGAAAGCTTTCAGCTTAAAAACAGCTGTATAACTTACGTACCGCCCCATCGCGATACGGCATCAAGAACACGGTAGATGGTGGAACAAAGAAAGTAACATGGGTGGAACGAAGGAACAATGACGAGACGCGGAGACACCTCACAAAATGGCCATGACTACGAGCATGATGATGAGCACGTTATCGCTGCCTGGTAGCGCGTGCACAGAACGAGGCCAGCTAGGTTCAGTAGCGCTCCAAAAATGGCGCTTGTTACTACTAGCATACTACTCTCGCGGTGGTAATATTGGTGGTGCGATGATTATGCAAGGGAAAAAAATTCCAATTTTTGACGCCCAATGTTGGGGGTGCGAGCATTATGCGAGTAAATACAGTACATACTTTTTCATGGTGTGGTCCGAGTATTACATAGTTGAGCTTTTGATAAATGTAGCCATCATTCATTGCAGTAACTTGCTACCTATATCAGCTGTTGGAAAAAGTGTCTCAGGTTTAACCCTGCTAAACCTAGTTGGGCGAAGCGAAAATGTGGTTTTGCTTGGTTTTGAGGCGATTAAATTGCCGAGATGATCGAGTCGAGGACGCTGTCGAGTGCAAGAGGGAAGACGCGATGCCATATCTGCCGGCAAAAGCCAAGTGGTGGTACGCCACATGGTTAAGCTATACAACGACACTGTGATCTCTGGCTCGTTGATGGCTAAGCGGTCGGACACGTTGACCTTGGCTGGTACATGGTGTAGTGAAGCTTTTGCTTCAGGAAAAAGAAGTGATTTACTAGCTAGGAGATGGTCTAGAGTCTAGACAGATCTCATATAGTTTCCCCTGTCACCAGCTTCATTTTCTTTGAGCATCAGACTTGAATAGGCGAATTGTCACATTCTTCGTAATGTCAGCAGTAGGCTTCTGCTGATGACATGAAATTAAGACTCATAGGAAAGAAAAAAAGGCACCTATATGCTTCTGAGCTATTTTAAGGCTAAAAGGAAGTGGACCAACTGTTGCATAGTGTTCTGCAGCTTTTTGTATCACTTTGTTTCTCTATTACCATGTGCTCAGGAATGCTTTCAATGTCCACCCCTCAGGCGGGAATCACAACCACCCTCAACGCCCGCTGCTCTGTGCTTGCGGCAGCCAACAGTGTCTTTGGCCGCTGGGACGACTTGAAAGCAGACGAGAACATCGACTTCATGCCTACCATCCTGTCCCGTTTTGACATGATCTTCATTGTGAAGGACATCCACGACGAGAAGAGAGACTGCGTACGTCATCATCTCCATTTTTTTTTTAGTCATGTAGGGGCGTGCGAATATCGAAATTTTCGATTACGAATAGGGGAAAAAAATGCTTTCGAATATTTAGTATCTGATCAGGAAAAAAAATAAAAAATGAAGAATATCATTGTTCACTTTATTTCAGAATTCAATTGGTATTTTCAAATAAAACTAGAATTGCACAGAAGTGTATACCAAACTGAAAAATCCGGTATAAATTATATACAGGGTTCCATATACCAGTTTTTTGTACAGGAAGGTCTTCTAGAGAGTAGAAAAAAAATGTCCGAATTAACTGCACCCTCGCATTATTGAATAGGCCTGAAAAACTACTCAGAACCATTTCAGATCGCAGTAATTTTGCCTGATGAACATCTGTATGGTGGAGGTCCGCATTTGAGATGAAACTGAAGTAAGAGCGACGATTTTTTCCCAGTTTCGTCAAATACCTCGCTTTGCGCACACTGTGAGGATGCTTCACTGCACATGACCAAGCTTTGCGGTGAAGCATACAGAGCGGCGAAACTGCGGTGAATTTAAAAATTTTCGTAGCATTCCATAATTTTAAAGTATTCTGGGATTCTGAATACAGTGAAATCTCGTTGATACGATTTGGCTAAATACGCTTTTCGGCATAATACGTTTTTTTTTTTCGTTCCCGGCCGATGCCCTATAGAGGTAATGCATTTTTGTATGGCTAATACGATCGTATTTCCACGTCGGTTTGGATAATACGATCGTGGAAACGTCTTCCGTAAATCTCGTGCAGTTTCGATTTTCGCGCCAGGAGGCAGCAAAAGTGTCCTAGCGGGATCTGACAGTAGCTGCAGTGGTGGTAACTCCCCTAGCGCTCGTGGCCGATTTTCGATGTTGGACATGACCTTTGCTAGACACGTGTAGGAATCGCATCTCTCCAACTATGATGATGACATCAGCGCCAGTCCTTTGCAGAGGGTGGGCAGAGCTACTGAAATTATCACATCGAGCGAAACTACAGGCACGGAAGACTGAACACGCGACGACATGTGCTTCGTATGCTCGAGGCTTGGCCTGGCTCGGCTCGGCTCGAGTCCAGCCGTGCCTCAGCACAGCGTCTGCAGCAGTGTGGCGGCCTCTGGGAGCCATTTTCGCAAGCTCGCACACCAAAAGCGCCGAAGCGCACCGAAGGTTTTTAGCGCCATCTATCCTAAGACATAGTAATCACGGTAAAATCACGTGACCAAGAAGCAGTGATTGGCGCATGCATTGACGATGCTGTAGAGGCTTTGTGTTTGCCATTTCTCGTTGCCATTTTGGTTTTCCGAGCGTTCAGCTTGCACTTCGCACTTATCGTTTCTTTTGTTTTGGTGCCGCGTTTCACCCGCACACTTCACCATGTCTAGGAAGCGTAAAGCGTTATCGCTGAAAGAAAAACTTGATGTTCTCGTAAAAGTCGACGACAATCCGCAGAAGAAACGTGTCGACCTGGCACGCGAACTTTGTTTGCCTGTCTCCATGCTGAACACGATCGTCGGCAAGCGAGAAGAAATTTGGAAAAACATTCAAGTCTTCGGCGTCGGCGTGAAGCAAACAAGGGGCGCCCAGCATGGCAAGATGGAAGAGGTTCTACTGGCGTGGTTCAGGGAAGTAAGGCCGGCGGGCGTGAACGTGGACGGGACAGTTGTTCGCGAGAAAGCTGATGAGATTGCACTCTCGTTGGGCATTGAAGATTTTAAAGCTTCGGGCGGGTGGCTCCAACCTTTTTAAACAGGACATGGCCTGTCGTATAAAACCGTTTCCGGCGAAGGGAAGTCTGCCGACCAAGATCAGGTCTCCAACTGGCTTTCGACTCTGCCGGCGGTAATTGCTTAGTACCAGCCAAGGGACGTGTTCAACGCAGATGAAGCTGGGTTGTTCATCAACCTCCAGCCCGAGAAAAGTCTCAGCATGAAAGGTGAGACGTGTCAAGGTGGAAAAAAAAGCAAAGAAAGAGTCACCGTATTGTTGTGCTGCATCGCTGATGAAACCGAGAAGCTCAAGCCTACCGTCATTGGCAAGTTCTGGAAGCCACGCTGCTTCTCGCGCAACCCACGCCTTCCTGTCGTTTACAAAGCGAATAGGAAGGCATGGATGACCGGAGCCCTTTTCACAGAGTTCTTCACCCATCTGGATGCCCGGATGCTTGCCGAGAACCGTAGAATTCTTCTATTTCTCGACAATTGTGCCGCGCACCCTGTCGATACTTCGTGGCTGCAAAACGTCAGAGTAATTTTCCTGCCGCCCAACTGCACCAGCCACTTGCAGCCCCTAGATGCAGGAACCATTAGAAACGTGAAATTTCACTTTAGAAGCTTGTTGGTCAGACGCTTTTTGGCCAAGATCGACCGGAAAGATGCCAGCTTGAAGGTGGATCTTCTTGATGCCATTCATTTTCTAGCGATGTCATGGGATCGCGTCAAACCCGACACCATCGCCAACTGCTTCAAGAAGTGTGGCTTTTTTAGTGCATCTGGCGATACGGAGGAACATGGAGCTGACAGCGCAGAGGTTGACATCCCGGACTGGGGTGACCTCGATGTCGACGTGTCTCCGGAAGAGTTTGTATCGGTGGACAACCAACTGGCGACATGCGAATTGCGCACCGTCCAAGACATCATTGCAGATGTTACCGCTGAAGAGGAGAGCGACGACGATGACAACCAAGACGCCGGAGATTGCAGTGGCGATCGTCGGCCATTAAATACTGACGGTGCACTCCAAGCTTTGGACGGGCTTCGTGGCTTTGTCGCGTCTGCGGAGCTGAGTGAGGAAACTGCTACTCGTTTCTACGAGTTCCAAACAAGCTTTCTTCAGGACCTCGAAAAGCAAAAAGTGCAACGCAAAGTGACGGATTATTTTAACGTGCTTTAATAAAAGCAAGCTCTGTGCCAAGTATGTATTATTCGCGATCTTTTGGAGTCCGTTTTGGATAATACGATTTTCGAATAATACGCTTTTATTGTCGGAGCCCGTGGGAATCGTATCAACGAGATTCCACTGTACGAGTTTCTCAAATATGAATATGAATCGTTGAGCTTTGTTATTTATCAAACTTCCACAGAACAACAGGTCATTTCTCTTTGGCAGTATCGCTTTTCAAATATGTGTTTGAAAGGGCCTTTGCTGCAGGCAAATTTCATTTCGAGTGAATTTGCAAGCCCAGGTGTGGAAAAGCATTCTTGAGGGTGTAGGCAGGCAGGCAATGCTAGTGCTCTCCGCTCTCACCTGTGCATGGCACCTAATCTGACATCGCCTGACATTGGCGTTACGCGCATCACATTTTGTTAATTTGTTCGTTCTTTCTCCAGTGGAGGACGAAGAGGCGCGCATGATTTACTGCTGCTTATGAACAGCCGCACTGAAGAAGTGGGATAAATGAGAAAGGGAAAGGCGGTTGTAACCATTTAAAACATTTACAGCACAGCTAGCCAGCTGTGGGTTCTCACTACGCTTAATTAAGCCATTGGGAAGTTAAAAAGAGGGGTTCGGAGGCACACGAATAGTGGTTAGTGCTGAAGGGAGAGAGAAACAGAGACAAGAAAAGAAACTTTACTAACAGTTTTCAGATAGGATGACGTGAGCTTTTTCATAAGCTCACTCTTCAGTTACCTCATGTGTGGTTCTGTTGTTGTCATTATCTTACCATTCCTGTGATGAAAATATTTATTTTAACATGTTTAGCATCCTTTTATATCCTTTGTGGGGTACTCTGGATAAGATGAATTAATTTTATAATCCTTTCAAGTTCACCTTAAAGGGAATCTATTGCTTTTATAATTTCAAATAATTTTATAATCCCTTCAAGTTCACCTTAAAGGGAATCTACTTGCTTTCATAATTTTGATGTTGTTTAGAGGCTGTGGGATGTCAGTGCATGATAAAGATCCCTAGGTTATCAAAATTACTCCAGAGCCCTCCACTACGGCACCCATTTCTCTCTTTCCGCTTTCACTCCAACCTTTCCTCATGATGCAGTTCAGGTGTCCACAGAACAAGTGTGACAGATACTGCACCTTTGCTTTTCTGTGAACCAAATATTATTGTTATTATTAGTATTAGAAGCAGAAACTGCTAATCTATGAATGCCTGTCTAAGCAAGCCAGTTTGAATACTTTTAAACCGTCCCTGTGACCTGTTTTATGTTTCCAGACCCTGGCCAAGCACGTGATTGGCATTCACATGAATGCTGAACCGACTGCTGATAAGACACAGGAGGGAGAGCTCAGCTTGAGTGTCCTGAAGAAATACATCTCCTTCTGCCGAGAGTGAGGCCCGCCACCATATCTGTCTTCTATGATCATCTAGGCAGTGTGAAAAGCAGGCGTAAAGAAATGGTGGTGGTCTATTTATTACACATAATTAACAGTAATTAGAGGAGCGCAAATATTAAAAACTTTGCCCGCTGAAAGCATAATTAGCATAGTTACACAAATACGAGGGAAGGTTTTTTTTCCTTCGGCCGACTTGTTTCACAAAGCACTTAGCATTATAGACCTTATGCAAAAACTGGCGCCCCCTTGCGCTGACCGCGCGCATTTCCGCCAGGTTGGGGGATTCTCAATATCACTGCAGTATACGGTGATACAGGATTAGCAACGCACAAGTTGGCATTTATCATCGGTAATGGTACCCAAATATTGCTGTGTACGTCGGTATAAATAAAAGGGAGCTAAGGATAACCAGGGAAACAAAGTGAGGGTGCCAGCTTCATACAGTTTTTATGAATGCTCATGATTACTTGGCTTATGTGTGCCATGTATGGAATATGTGTACAGAATGTCTGTAGTGGCTGTGTAGCTTATATATACATATATAATAATATAATATAATGATTTTTCCAATGATTTTGTGGCAGTGGACTCTGCCCATCCCAAGCGCGGCGTGTAAATCGAACCAGGTTTGTGCAATCAAGCCATCACTGGTATTCTGCTAAGTTTGCTCCCCATCACCCCAAAGTATAATCAAAAGATAAACTGATAAAACTGTACACTAACCGAGCTAATGTTTATTTAACTCGGTTACAAAAACACTCAGTGGAAGCGAAACAGTAGAACATAATGATACGCATTAGCAGCACGTAAGGCCCGTCATTTTTTTTCTCGCTGTTATCTCGATACGAGATCAGCGTGAAGTCGCAACCAGATGAGTTCTTTTCGAGGTTAATTGAATCGCAGACTGTCAGGTCGTAGAAAAAAGGCCCTATGAGCTGTTTGCTTATCTTGTAATTTGCCAAGGAGCACTCAACAGCTTGCCAGCTACGGCACACAGCCTGTGTCAGCTAGTCGTTTCACACGTGGTACTAGTCTTGTGCCTGGTGCTTCAGCTTCACGTGCCCGTTTTTTATCCTTAACGCTCAGTTTGTTTGTATGCTAGTCTTACACATTCTTTTTTCCCAAGTGTTGTCACAGGCAAAAGGGGTCCGGATCAGACCTTCAGCTCACTTGGTACACGCAGTAGGCCGCACAAATCCGTCATTCATCGATCGTGGTCGACTGTTCAGTCTTTCCGCGTATTTTGCGAAGGTCGAATCCTCCAAGCAGAGTTACCCAAGCCATGGTGTGTTGAATATTCCGGGTGCCGCCTCCGCTACTGTAGCGTTCATGGCACGACATTTGGGCCATCCCACTGACAACGGGGGGGATGGATGTACACGGACTGGAATCATCCATTCTTCACCGCGGGGTACAGCTGTGTGCGCATGTGCAGTGTTGTGGTCGGTGGGTGGCGCGAGAGAGGGACGCTCGTGCGCGTGCTCCCTTCAAGAGACAGACACTCAGCGTTTAAGAAGTGCAGTGTATAGTTTCATGGAGACGCCGCTCTCCGAGCAGTGTCCACAGTGAGTGCAGTGGATAATTAAAATTTCATGTTGTGGTTGTTTAAAAGTTTCTCCCCAACGTCATGGAATAACGAACATATTTTTTGGTGCCGAAACCCGGGAGTAAGCGAAAAACAACGGCAACTTGAAATCAGCGTTCCAACTGCAACGGACGACAGCGATGGAGCGTCTCCAAACAAAGAGAGAAGTTACGCGAGCTGAACTGAACCAACTCAACGAGGAGCTTGAACGAGTAACGACGGCGGATGACTTCGGCCCCCAGCAACGAGACCTCCTCGCGGAAATATCAGATGAGTTGGACATTGTTTCGAGAGATTTGAAACAGTTAGATGCCTTGATTGAGCCGCATGTGAGTGACGAAGGCCTCGCGGAAGAATACAAAGGCGTTCGTCAGTGTCAAGCTCTCATGACACGAATGCGGACAAAGCTTCGGCGTTGCAGTGAAACGAATTCTAACGGTGCAACAAGCACACTGAATGCAGAAGAAACCGCGTCCAGATTACCTGCTGCCCGTTCGGGACAACTGAGATTGCCTAAGCTGGAGCTTCAGAAATTCAGCGGCAACAAGCTCGACTGGCAACCATTTTGGCAACAATTCCGGCAAGCAGTCCACGAGAATACCGGCTTGACCAGCATAGAAAAGTTCTTGTACCTGCGGACAGCGTTGACAGGAAAGGCGGCGGCCGCTTTGACCGGCGTTCAAGCGACGGAGATGAATTACGACTACGCTGTAAAGACACTCCAAGAGCGTTTCGGGCGTCAGGACGTGCTCGTGCAAGAACACCTTACGCAGCTGTTAAACCTTCCCCAGGTTAGAGCTCTCAGTGACGTGAACGCGCTGCGACGCCTCCACGATCATGTTCAGCGAAACATCGCAGGACTTGAAACTTTAGGTGTCAAATCGGACAGCTATGGTGCGATGCTGTGCGCGGCTTTGTTTCGGGTATTGCCGGCCGAATGGGCTGTTGAGTACCATAAGGCCCATAGTGCAGACAAGGACGTGCTCGACAGTTCGAGTCTCCAAGCCATTCTGCAATCAGTTCGCCTGGAAGTGGAGAGCAGGGAAAAGGCGCACGGAGGAAGCACGAACGCTCCTCAGCAAACGCGACCGGACCACGCCAGTGAACGGCGTCCCAATAGCGTCTACGGCAAAGGCTCAGCGGCCAGCCTCCAGGTGGGTGCCAAATTGAGCAAGGAAAGATGCCCTTTCTGCGCTTCAGAGAGGCATGAGGTTGCAGATTGCAATGCTCCGATATCAATCGATGAAAAGAAAAGAAAGCTGCGAAATGAAGGAAGGTGCTACCGATGCGCGAAGAAGGGGCACATGACGAAAGGGTGTAAGAACTGGACACTACGTTGCGCGAAGTGTGGCCGACGACACATCACCTCGCTTTGTGATCCACCGGCACCGAACGCCGAGGGCGAGACCGCTACTGGGTTGCACTCAACAGCGTCTCTTAGCAACAGCAATAAAAACGCTGTGCTGCTGCAGACGGCGCAGGTGTGGGTCAACGGAACGAAAAGAAAACGCCTCGCTCGCTGTCTGTTTGACGGAGGCAGTCAACGATCGTTTATAACAGAGAAGCTCTCGCGAATACTGGATCTTGAGGTGATCGGTGAAGAGGAAGTGACCATTTACCCTTTCGGCGGCTCGACCAACGTTATAAAGAAAAAACGACGCCGAGTGAAGCTCCGGCTACGAAGCCAGTACGACCGCAAGGAGCACAGCATCGAAGCCCTCGAAATTGAAGAAATCTGCTCCGACCAACTGCTGCTTCCAGAAAACGCTGTTGAGATGAGTCAGGTGGCTGATTTGAAATTAGCGGATGTTACCATCTCACCAACTCGCCTCTTCACACAAGGCATCGAAGTTCTAATAGGCTCTGATTATTACTGGACTTTTGTGCGCGCAAAAGTAAAGAAAGTGCAAGGGCCCTTGGTTGCGCTTAAGACTGACTTCGGCTGGACTTTGCAAGGACCGATACCACTTTCTGCTTCAGGTGTGTCGTGTTCCACCATTGCCGTTCTGCGCACCAGCGTCTGTGACATGGACGCCAACCTGTCAGACGAACTTCGAGCGTTCTGGGAGCTGGAGAGCCTCGGTATCTCCTCAAGCAGCTGCCTACTTGGAAGCGAGGAGCAGCAGGTGAGAGAAGACTTTACTCTTTCTCTGACTTTGACCGATGGGCAATACGAGGCGAGCTTCCCGTGGAAGGCACTTGACCAAGGGCTAGCCGACAACGAAGTTGTAGCAAGAGAACGCCTGGCCTGGTTGAAGCCGCGTCTGAGACTCAGCAAGAGCAGACTAATGGTCTATGATGCAGCCATCCGTGACTACCTATATAAAGGTTTTGCTGAAAAGGTTCCAGCCGACGAAATCGACAGCACCTCGTCTCGAGTGTATTATATGTCTCATCGTGCTGTTTTCTGTTCAGAGAGCTCTACCACCAAAGTTCGCATAGTGTTCGATGCATCTTCGAAAGCACAAGGCTGCTTGTCACTTAACGATGCCCTCACCACCGGCCCGAACCTAAAACCCGACCTGCTGCGGCTTACTCTGAATTTTCGATGCCACAAAATTGCATTGACTGCCGACATCGAGAAGGCCTTTCTTCAGATTGGCATCGAAAGTGAGGACCGCGACGCACTGCGATTTCTCTGGTATTCATCTACGTCATGTGAGGGCTCATCAGAGGGTGATATAGAGGTCTGGCGCATGAGAAGAGTGCCTTTTAGCGCCACAAGTAGTCCCTTTATGTTGGCTGCCACCATACGACATCATCTGGCTAACGTCTTTCAGGACCTCTCTCATTCCGCACAAATCTTAGGCAGCTGCCGGTACGTCGACGATTTGATAACCAGAGTCAGCTACACGGAAGAGGCGTCGAAATTTAATGAGGAGGCACAGCAAATAATCAGCTCAGCAGGAATGAAACTGCGAAAGTGGAGTTCCAACAACGAACTCCTACAATGGTTCAATGCTGACGGCGTTGGAAATGCCTGCGCTGACACTGCGACGACGATTTCAGCCATGGCAAGAGTGTTGAGGCTCGAGTCGGACAGAGGAAACGACGAGCTGAAGTATTCCCTGAAAACGGCGCTGGAGCTTCTTACTGTCAACAGGAACACTAAACGCTTCGTGCTTCAAGTCTCAGCGAGAATCTTCGATCCCCTCGGTCTGCTGAGCCCAGTAACAATCGCAGCACAAGTACCTCTTCCGGTGATAAAATTTAAGCGCTTCAGCAAACTGAATCGCCTACAGCGAGTCACAGCCTGGATGCGACGCTTTGTTCGCAACTGTGGTCGAAAAAAGGATCGACTTGAGGGCCTGCTCTGCGCATTCGAAATCCAACAGGCGCAGAAATGGTCGCATCACGGAGGCGTTTACTGGGCGAGATGGAAGAACGCGATCCTGTATGATTGGTTTACCATGTTGTACTTTTGTACCCGTTGGAAGACAGAAATTAATGAGCTAGCGCTCATTCGGCGGGGAGGATGTTGAATATTCCGGGTGCCGCCTCCGCTACTGTAGCGTTCATGGCACGACATTTGGGCCATCCCACTGACAACGGGGGGGATGGATGTACACGGACTGGAATCATCCATTCTTCACCGCGGGGTACAGCTGTGTGCGCATGTGCAGTGTTGTGGTCGGTGGGTGGCGCGAGAGAGGGACGCTCGTGCGCGTGCTCCCTTCAAGAGACAGACACTCAGCGTTTAAGAAGTGCAGTGTATAGTTTCATGGAGACGCCGCTCTCCGAGCAGTGTCCACAGTGAGTGCAGTGGATAATTAAAATTTCATGTTGTGGTTGTTTAAAAGTTTCTCCCCAACGTCATGGAATAACGAACATGGTGTGCACCCACAGTGCAGCCTCGGCAGTTTGGTATGGCCGTCATTCAGCCAATCACCTGCTATCGTGGCACCGAAATGCACGCAGCAATGAAACTTATCAGGCTGGCTTTTTTAGTGTGTTCAGCTACACCAGAGCTGTGAAGCACGCAGTGTAGCAGAGGGCCGCGGATTAATTTTAAGCACCTGGGGGTCTTTAACGTGCACCGAAATCTCGACATACAGGCGTTTTAGTTTTTCACTTCCATAAAATAAAAACGCCCCTGCGGACGGGATCGAGCCTGCATCCTTTGGCTGAGCAGCTCAAGTTCCTTGGTCAGTTTAAACGCACTAGCAATTAGCAAATTTCAACAGTGAATGTTATCGTAATATGCGTTGGTCAGCGTGATGCGGGCGCAAAGCGTACCTAAACCTCAAAATCAATGACATGATTGTTGACGCAAAGAGAAAACAACAAACAGAGCCTAGTGAATGAAGAACAGTATGAGCTTGATATTTCAAACTGAAAAGAAATTATATTCTTGCCCAGTACACGCACTTCCTCGTGTTATGTACATCGTTGTGAATTTCTTTGCTTCTGCGGTGCCTCTCCGATTGCCTATTTTACGCATAAGCAGTACCTGCAAAGCCGCTCGAAAATGTGGACAACACAGAAAGGTCCACGGACCATTTGTCGGTAATTATTTCTCAAACCTGGAAATAAAAGCATCGCCAAACTGAGAAAGCCGCTCATATGTTCTACTCAATGCAATCCCGTGACTGCAATTCCCCAGCATGGCGCCGTTTACTCGCTTTCATCTTCCTCCGGTAGACGGCAGCACTTTTGCATAAGGTCTATACTGAGAATGTACCTAAGAACATAGTGGAAACTCTTTCTTGCTATTTCTTGTGGTAATGGTCCCACTTACTGTATGCTGCAAGAAAAAGCAAGAATAAGTGTAGAGGCAGAAGAGAAGACCACAGAATTGTGAAGCACAAATAAGCGAGGCATGAATTGGTGGTATAGTGCCCGTTACTACACAAAAAGGTCATACGCTTTAAAGGTACAGAACACTAAACAAAATATGTAATTCGATTGTGGTGGAATCAAGCGCTAAAATATCAAGAAACGAGGGCTTATGATTTTAATTTGGCACTGAAAGTCCCATAAAAACGACTAGTGTCGCCTCTTGCAGCGAAACGCTGTAATTATCGCTGTAGTAACCCACATGACCACGTATTGGAAAAATGTCACTGGTTTTTATAAGTGCACAGTGTTCTTTATTTTTTGAAGAGTGCTCGCATTGTTTTATTATGTTTTGCACTCTCTCCGCTGTGCCCGTCAGCAAAAGCCAGCCTCCTTTCGCATCGCCTATGATGTGCTTTTAGCATTTTTCACTAGATGGAGCCGCAGTGTTCTGAAATTTTTTTTTTTTGTTCGCTCAAACGTCCATTGATGATGTGCACGTTCCTGTGCCGTAATACCCTTCAGTGTAGGAACTAAGCTTGATGCTACTGTGTTCTAAAATATGTCTAATTACTGTCTGGTGGGTGAAATTATATTAGCTTTCAGTACATCACTTTTGCCGGCGCGCGATCGTCACCGTGATTGCTACTCATGGCTTTCAGCTTCAGACTACGTAAAAACGAATACGTGCACTGATTGAAAAATTCTCGGTAATAGTTTTCTATGACACGACACTTTACATTGCGACAAAAGAAATTGGACGCTTAGAGGGCAGTGTTCTGTCCCTTCAACACGTAGGAGGCTTTCTACGAAATATTTGCAGATTCATTGTTCTTATTCTTAGAGTTAAAATATTACCACTGCTGAAAACTAAGGGCCTTACTGATAGTGTAGAGTATCCCTAGTGTTGATGCTTTCCAGCCGTGTTCGCGTGTGTTGAATGCAAATGTATGGCTTGCGATTTCAGGAAGTGCGGGCCGAGGCTTTCTGCCGCCGCCGCTGAGAAGCTCAAGAATCGCTACGTCATGATGAGAAATGGAACACGGGAGCACGAGCAAGAGTCTGTGAAGAAATCGAGCATACCTATCACAGTCAGGTATGCCTGCCTCAGAATTATCATACTTCCTCCAAATGTACTGTAAATGTTCGCTCTATACACGCGAGAATATAAGGCGCATTTTCTTCCCGTGTGTATTGGTCGGCACCCACTGCAATTAGCGCAAATCCTCTTCCTCTGCCACAATGAGAGTTTAAACTGTGTTTTCCTTTTGTTCTCTTAAAATTTTTTCACGATGCAGGCAGCTGGAGGCTATTGTGCGTATCGCCGAGTCTCTGGCGAAGATGCAGCTGCAGCCGTTCGCTACCGAGAGGCATGTTGACGAGGCGCTCAGACTTTTCCAGGTGAGTAACAGGAAAAATTCCGCACCTGCTCTTTCGAGGTGGAGATGGCTGCGTGCACAGGATGCAAAAAAAAAAAAAAAAAAAAAAAAAGCTTTGCTCGAAAGTCTCGAGTATCATTTCTGTGCTTGGCACATACAATTAACAAGGCAAGTTGGCTGGCTTCAAAGGCCACTACTACACTTTATGTTCAGACAATACTGAAGAATATACTGTCACGATGTTCATATTGAGTGATTTGCAATCGGTGCATTTTGTGGTGACCAGCTGTCATCGGGGATCTCTTTCATGCAGTTTTGGGCTGTAAATGTGTTGGCGCATCTTCAAACACCCTCTTTGATTGCCTATTCGTGGCCACGAATAGACATTATTTGTTGGCGCAGGCAACAGGGAAGTCAAGTATCCTAACAATTTCGCAGTTTGGTCACTAAAATGCTACACTAGATAGTGTCTAAAAAATTGCTCCCGATATATGTAGGTCTTTTACGGCATGGTTTTGTCCATGCTTGTTACTTGCATTACATTTTACACATATTTTATTCTCCCCCTTTCACAAAAGAAACAAGGGCAACATGAAGGCAAGAACTTCAAAAGAATTGTTCCAAAACTTCAATTTGAAAACTTTTGCTTAAAGCGCATCTATATTTTTCTTTTTCTGTTCAAGATACCAGTAGACTTTCTTTTCTCTAGTCCTTGCCGCCGTAACATTGTCTGTGCAATGAATTTATTTTAGGTTTCGACATTAGACGCTGCACTGTCTGGTGATCTCTCTGGAGCCGAGGGGTTCTCCACACAGGAGGAGCACGAACTGCTTCTGCGCATCGAAGGCCAGATGAAGCGGCGCTTCGCCATTGGCTCTCAGGTGTCTGAGCACAGCATTGTTCAGGACTTCATCAAGCAGGTCCGTGCGAAAGATGAATTCTCCTTTCGTGTCTTTGTTGTGCAGTTTGGGAGCACCTCTGCCGACCCCAGCTGGTTTTTAATGCTTTCTACAAGTGGCTAGACAGTTCTAAACCTCTTATTTCTGATTGAATGAATCTGATAATATTATATTATTTTTGCAGTAGGAAGCAGTGACAAAACTTCACCAGAAACTGCTTTAATAGAAACACAGCTGCATGCTTAGAAAGCATGAAATTGGGATTGATGGAACATTTTAGAACACTCATCATTTTGCAGCGCAAGTCAACCAAAGCAGTGTTTTAACAACCTACTTGTGGCTGTGAACGTGCTGCATATTTAGCTATTATTTACAACAAAAGGTTAGTCTTGTGTGCTCTAAGGGGGGACATGGGTCTTAAAGCTAACTTTGTTATTTGGTGGTCAAATTTGATGAAACCTCACAGAATTATTTTTTCTGCTGATTCCAAATATGCAAAAGTTTCTCTACTAGGGCAGTTAGTTCTAAAGATATAGAGTTATTGCTATTGTCTGATCAAACAATAAGGGGAAAAATGCTAATTAGAAATGAATTTTTAATATACAGGCAGATATACTAAAGTGTAAGGAGTGCAATGTTGGCAGCACATTTTTCATTTTCACTTGTATAACTTTTATATCTTATCTCAAAATCCTTACACAGTTGCCATGTCTGTGAGTGCAAGTTCAGTGGGCTGCTAAATCTTTATTATTAGCTTAATTTTAGAAGTGCTTTCAGCATTGCATTCCTTACACTTTATAGTATCTATCTTTATATTAAAAATTAATTTCTGATTACTATTCTTTTTCCTGTTGTTTGAGCAGACAATAGCAACAATTCTCTAATACGTTTAGAACTAATTGCCCTAGAAGAGAAAGTTTTGAATAGTTAAATCTCGTTACAAGAGACACTGTTACAAGAGACACTCGGTTATAAGAGACATTTGAAAATAGTTCGGTTGGTTTTCCTATGTCTGCCATGTTAAAAACATTGCATACAAGAGACATGGTTACAAGAGACACTCGGTTACTAAGGGCAACTTTTTCAGGTCCCTGGAGTAAATTCTTCACTATTTACAAGACACACAACCCAGGTGTGCTCATGCAATGCATCTGGAACGTACCAACTCGTACATGATGCACTTCAGATTCCCTTAGTTAAATTCTGTTCCATATCAGTGCCCTTTTTATTGTGTATGTCAGGAACTGAGGAGTGCTTCCCCATGATTGTAAAGTCATAACGGCATCGCATTACTGTTACCTACGAAGGAAATTAAAATGCATGAATGACATCCAGCATTTTTAATTCCTCACTGTTAAAATTTGATCACAAGATGAAAGCTTAGAATCCTGATGTCTTTCTCTTCTGAATCATTTGAGGGTGACGAGCATGTAAGAGTGCCTCAAAGGTATTAGAGCAACAGGAAGGCTTGCAAAGTGAAGTGCTTTACCTCCAGAATTTGGCAAGGAATACACTCTGCACTCACAAAAATACATACTAGTAGGAATAACTTCTTTAAGCTTTCCTGAACAATTTCCTGTTAATGCATTTATATACTGATGTGCAGTAAACTGATCAACACAGTGATTTTAGAATTTTTGGTTACAAGAGACCTTGCTTACAAGAGACATGTTTTTCGGGTCCCTTGAGTGTCTCTTGTAACGAGGTTTTACTATTTGAAATCTGTAGAAAAAACCGAACAATTCTGTGAAGTTTCGTAAAATTTGAATAACAAAACCAATTTTAAGACCATGTGTTCCCCCTTAATAGTTATTATTAGCTTCTAAAATTTGAGAGGGTCCAAAATTTTTCACTAAAAAATAAAGTGTGCCGAAATTTCTAAAATTCAGCTTTCAAAAATGTTTAAATAGTGAGCTGCAGAATGGCGTACACAGGAAACGCAAGTTCACGAATGTGTTTAAAGTAGGAATAGCAGTATGCATTCAAAGCATATTGAGAATTTGTAAGAAGTATGTAGGATTTCCAATTGTTGGCCTTAATTGCGATCGCGTCGTTGCATAGCTGTTGCTTTTGGATATCTGCTCGGCCTACAGCACGCATCAGCTCCCTCTAATGCTCTTGCTGTCATGCTTGGTTAGTGAATTTC
This sequence comes from Amblyomma maculatum, assembly GCF_055883805.1. Lineage (NCBI taxonomy): Eukaryota > Metazoa > Arthropoda > Arachnida > Ixodida > Ixodidae > Amblyomma > Amblyomma maculatum. The sequence goes on along the minus strand of NC_139353.1, from coordinate 45,493,126 downwards.
CCATGAAAGCAGCACGAGCAGCAGCAGCAGTAGTCGGTTCAGAATAGTCTGGGCTCAAATGATGAACAAACAGCCAAGCTGTTCCGTCCGAATGACTCCATTTACACCCATGCGAAGAACCAGTTGATTGAAACAACTGTGCCTGCTCGTGTTTGTATTGTGCCAGAAAACAATCTCCACAGTATTGCTGGCATCTAATTTAGTCTGATAAATCGAACTTTCGGACTCCACAAGTTTGGACTCCACGGTCCAAAATAACCACCGCAGAAACGTACATATTCCTTGGGGTTGCGTGCCTGTGTCACTGAATGATCCGAAATATTGCGTGTCCTTAAAAATTAGTCGGCTATTGTACTTAACGATTCGACCAAATATTTGAAATTGCAAAAAATCCGCACAGGCCTTAGGAAAAGGTGCAAGTTAAATATCATGTCTCCTGAACTTTAAAGCAGTTTGAAGAACTCGATCGAAAGTATTGCATTTTTTGACTATAACTGTTGCAAGCATTTGCTGTGACCACGGTTAGTGAAGAGGCAGGTCTCCAGCAGTGAAAGCTCATGTGGAAATTTTTACTGTTTCAGAAATATCCAGAGCGTGCCATCTATAAGGTCCTTCACTACATGATACGGCGAGGGGAGATCCAACACCGCATGCAACGCAAGATGCTCTATCGCATCAAGTGAGGAAAGTGTCATCGCAGAGGAACCAAGAGGACAAGTACTCTTGCCCTCTCTTTTTTTTTGTAAATACAGTGCTCTTTAATTTTTACCTTTGTGCTATATACATTACAAATAAATTGCATATACTCTCTTCAAGCTTCCAATCTTCTTTCCTGGCCTCTAGTCAGGCTTGCTGGGAGCTCCGTGCAGAAGTCTCGCAATTTTCTCCATTCTATCGGTGCAGATGCTGGTGGTTTCTCGAAGGTCGTGCTGCAAATGGTATGACCAGAATGATAACTCCTCCATCACTATGCGCTCCATTCTGACCACCACTTCACCCCTCAAAAAAGTCTGAGGAAGGAGAACAATGTTTCACGTGCAGTTTCTCCTCTGGTATAGCAAGTGAACTAGATTTTTATTTTTAATATTACAACAGTAAGAGCTCGTTAATTCAGCACATTGAGTGCGACCACACTGCATAGCAACCAAGCAAAAGGTGAATGTCAAAACATATTTTTAAGTACTTCAAAATTTTCTAAACATGTCTTTCACAAAGCACGGCAGCAATTTTTAACGGTGCCGTTATATGCTCTGCATTGGCACGCATTCTGAAGCCATGAAATGGTGATTACTGATGTTTGAAATCGGTTAAAGAACAGTGCACCGAGCTACAGCAAAAAAAATGACAGTGTCAAAGTTAAGGGAGGGGACGTGGCCAATCAAGATTTCTCAATTTCTTTTCGTTCTGTGCAACCCTGGGGTCTTCATCTGGGAGCTCGTGCTGTTCGAGTCTCCCCGTAGAAGTACCAGCGGAGTTGGAGCTCGCTTCAAAGCTGCAGCAATTGATGGTGCTTTGGGAAGAGCCATTGCGTTCAGTAGCGAATGCATGCCATGCTGGCTTTCCCGCATAACAGCAATGTTGTATTCAAAGTAAGCATGACAAACCAGAGGCCAATTTCGAGCAAACTCGGCATTCACCTCATCACGCGGTTTTACAGCATTAGCATTATAAAGTATAAATTGAAATAAACAAGAGTTTGACAATATCCATCTTCACTATATTGAGGTTTGACTGAATAATGGAAGCAGTTATAAAACTGCCATGCAACTGTTTAAAAGGATCGATAAACGATTTTGACGGTGATATTAAAACTAGGGGTGTGCAAATACGAATATGGGGATATGGGTATCCCCATATCCCCATCGAATCAATAATGAATAAAAAAATAGCAAACACTTTCAGGATTCACATGGTATTTGCAAATAAAATTAAACTAGAATGGCACAGAAGTGTATAACCCAACTGAAAATCCAGTAGTAATCTGCATGCACGATTCCATATTACCACTGTTTTGCACAATGTCCGAATTAACTGAAACCTCAAATAATCGAATGGGCCTGAAAAGACTGCCAATGGCAGTTTACATCAGAATAATTTTAACTGATAAACAACTCTACAGTGGATGTCAGCATTTGAGATGAAAGTGAAGAAAGAACGACATTTTTTCCCAGTTTCGTCAAATGCTTCACTTTGCGCACACTGTAGGGAAGGCCCCCTTCACAAACGGCCCCGTTGCAGTTTGAGGATGCTTCACTGCATAGCTCACACAGTCGAGCACTGTGGTGAAATAAGCAGTGCGAGAGTTTTCAGCGAATTTGTTATTTTTTTTTAATACGAATGCGCATCGAATAACAAACATCTTTGTTTTGAATGTATTCACACATTCCGAATTCTTACATAAGAAATCTTTACAATTATATTCGAACCAAATGTAAAACCTCTGCATGGACATAACTCTGGAATAATTTTTCAAATTGCTCCTTGCAAGTAACTAGGACAACACCATAATGTCACATTCCCAGCCTCCTCCCGCTCCACTGACATAGTGTATGGATTCTGGGCGAGCCTCCTCATTGGGCATGCCCAAATGATGTGGCGGACAGGGCACAGTAGTGACCTGTTTCCATTTTTTTTTTTGTGTGTGTGTGTGTGCTGGCTTTTGTAAAGTGGAGTGGGGGAGAGTTAAAGCACTATTTTTAACTGGCAATATCATCTTCACTGTTAGTGAAGCTAGATTAAGCACTTTTGGGATGCGGTGACAACTGATGTAATACCAACCATTCGTGCGCGTTTACTGTCCTTAGCAAACATAGTTTCATAGTCCCTTTAAGAGTCTCAGAGAGAGCAAATGCAAGTTAACTAATGAAAACAGAAGTCACAGGAAGCAACTAGGACATAGGGCATAATGTTAAGAGCATATGCTATGTACCTGATAGTCTGTTAAGGTAAAAGGAGTGGATGCTATGGTTACAGAAATGTAGCAGGCGGGTGACAAAGGTTAAAAGGAGTATAGACACTTAATTTTAGGGTTCGTGTTTTATTCTATTTAATGATGCATAAGGCATTACTGTACACAGATCACCATGTAATATTCGCCTAGGACCGCTGAGTAATTTATAATCAAATTTCTTTTCTCACTTGTTTCGGTTTAAAAAGCCAAGCGATGGCTGTGATGTCAAAGTCGAGTCTAGGTCACATGACGAGTGACAAAAACAGCGATATAATCATTTCTGTGTCGTTTGGATTTACTACAATGCTAAAGCCAGCCTGCCTCATGAACAGGAATCACAAGTGAAGAGTCAGTGATTATATCACTGTTTTTTCATGCGATGCGTGACCGAGACTTGATTGTGATGCCACAGCCGTCTCTCGGCTGCTGAAACCAAAAGTGGCAAAAAAATAAAATTCAATTAAAAATTCTTCACTGGTCATAGGCAGAAACCGCATCCATATACAGGAACAGCTTATGCATCATTAACAAGAAAAATGCCATCAAAATTTGGTGTCTATACTCCTTCAAGTGAGAAAATGAAATCGGGTCGTTTGCTGGGACATGGCTATTTCGAGGATAGTACAAGAGACCTTTATGCTGAATCAGACTTAGCATTGTTCGTGACAGCGGTGTGCGGGAGTTCAATGTAAACAAAAGCGTGACCTGCCTGGAGTATATGCAGGCCTTTAGTGGAGAGCACGAGCAGCTCGCGTACACCATCCCCCGTCAGGTCCATGTACTCGATCGAGAGAATTGGGTGGGAGACCATCTGATGCCACAGCAGCACGTAAGATTCCCTGCCGCCCGAATGGCGCTGCAGCTTGTACACCAGAACCTCCTGCAGTGGCGAAAACCAACAAATGACCCGTCCAATTGCACACACACCTCTCAAGTCGCCTGTTAACTATAACATCTTGCAATCCCTCCATCAGAAGAAACTGGCAAGAGCACAACAAGGTGTGAGAAAATAGACAGAGGCAACTTTTTTTACGCGCGCGCATTTCCATATTTCTACCGAAGCAGTAGGCTGAGCAACTTCAATTAGCTAAGCTACAAAATTTGGAATATTATCAGACTCTGACATCTGCATGTGTTGCCTGAGCTATTAAACAGCCTTTCATTAATACAGTAGCCAAATGTACACTATATTCACTAAGCCTCTGAAAGAGACACGACTAACTGAACCTGAGCTGAAACAATCTAGAGCCAAAACAGTGCATTTTCACTGAAAATGCATTTTTATAAGCCGGAGAAGGCCGAAAAATAAAATACAGCTGTTGTTGCCAACGGCCGGTTTCACAAGTAGACAGCCATCAGAGGCTGGCCTTGATTGCAACAAACTTCAAAATGGAGAACACAGTACTCTTCGGCGCACACACAACAAGCTTTAATTGAATAGCGGGGAGAATTGTAAGTGCAATTTGCTTGGCAACAACCTTTTGCCACTGGACAAACACCAACATAGCCAAAAAGAAGCACTGGATCTACTTTTACTCAAAAAGATGAAAACTGGACGGAGTTGCCCTCAGTTCCAATTTAAGAAATGAAATTTGTAAAAACTTTTCGCAGCGGCACGTAAATAAAACAAGCGCATGCTGACAACAATCATTCCAGTTCGAGTTGCGATAAATGCACCTAAGTGGCTAAGTTTCGGTTTTATTACAGTGTACGAAGAAACAGAAAAACACACCTGGCCGTAAGTTCCAAGAATGACTTCGTTTACACCATCCATGTCAATGTCGGCCACACAACCACAAACAACAGAATCAAAATCATCACTATGAGGTAGCATGGCGTGCTGGTCTAGACCCCTGTCAAGAACGTCTCTGCAGGGAGGGAAAAAAAGAAAACGATAAAGAAAGATGACTATGAATTGCACTTTTCTAGCAACTTGTTTTTTTTTTTCCTTTAAGTTTCAGAGTTAAGAGGTGCAATGTAGTTCGCTACACATAGTACAGGCTGCACCATTTAAATGCTTGAATCATAGACAGACAGACGTAACACATTATGTGTGGGCTAGAACTTATGACTTTAATATGTTGCACGCTTTTTGGCAATAGCTTTCATCCCAACTGCTTACTCTCATTACATCTGTGTGCCCGTGTTGAACGCTGACCAGCAGTACACAGGTCAGCTCCAATTGAACATGGCTATAACGGCACTTGGTTTTTCAATAACCTAGACAGTAATACATATTAACCATTTTCCTGACACAATCAAAACTATTCTCCAGTGCTCATTCCAGAAATTCAAACAGATGCCAGCTTTTTTGGTATGCGTATGCAATGAGATGCATATTTAAGTGTATTCTTTGCACAACTGTGAAAACGTATAGTTGCACCCTCACCTGTACACAAATGAAGGCACCAGGGCGCGGCATACCAAAAGGTGAGTCTTCTGAGCCAATCCTTGAGAGTCGTAACAACTGGAGAGCTCGGCTGCAAAAGGAATGGCAGATAGTTTTTGTATGCTACTGAGGCATCCATGCCTCATCCGTATACAGACACACACTAAGGTCATACTTTGATCACTTTGCTTACTGGAACTAAGTGAGATAAATTTAATTGGGCTTGGCAGCCATGAAAGCAAGGCTGGAGGATGGAGAGAAACCTGACTGTTTACTCAAAGCAATACAAAAACTAACATTTCATCAAATTACTCCAGCATGGAGTAAACACCCTAAAATCTTTAAAAAATTACAACTACCGTTATAAACAGATGACGGGAAATAAAAAAATTCAAATTTTACGGAACTGTATTGAGCGGAACTTACTGTTTTTGATGAAATCTGGAAGCGGCCAAATGGTCCTATCTTCAAAGAGACCGAGGCCGGAGATGGGTGAGTCCAAATCGACTTGCCACGATGACACAAGCTCAATTTCGTCTGTCGTAAGCCAGGACAATAATACATGCACAGGTATTTGTATCTTGCACAGTGATGTTTGCCATGTGGGAAAATGCCGCATCACTAACGAAAATGGCTCTTATGCCCCACAAAACCTTTGAGCTCCGGGCAGCCTCATTAACAGCGAGGTAGCAGCTGCCACTAATTGAGTAACCCTAATTAGCATACAAGTTGAGCATTATAAATAGTCTTGCTTGCACTTTTTTGCTTATCAAAGAAATTTTGACATAAAAAAATGACAAAACAGCACAGAATACTGCTACTTAAGCTTTTTGGAATAAGCATCACCCGTAATGTGGCTGCTTTTTGTTCTAAAGAAAAAAATGTGCAAGCATAAGGCACTCTTTAGATGTGTTTTGAACACCAAATATGACTACAGTGTGACTATGACATGCCTTTGTGAAATCTACAGCACAGTCACAGCACCACTTCCAGCGACATTTCTACTTTATATCACAAAAGCTCACTGTGATCTTGGGCTGACAATGCGCTGAACTCACCTCCCAGAACACGTTTGATGCATAAATTAATACAGCGTCCAAGATAATATAACAGTGCACAGTAATGCGGAGAATGTAATAACACAAATAGCGTACTCCTACCTCCATTTCTCTGCGCTGTTACGGCAACCTGAACGAAACCACTCTCGCAGCCTACTGCCGAAATTCGAGTACCACCCCCTTCCTTGTATTTGAGGTCCATTGCCAGTACACTAAAGAAAATGAAGAGAACAACAAACAAACTGTTGAATTAACTGCATTCCTGTACTCTTGCTAACAGGTACGCGTTAACGGCCAGAAAAGCTCCTCAAAGTGCATGGGATGTGCAAGCTCTTTCTGAAAATTTCAGGCACCAGCCAAATGATAAAAAAACCACTACAGCAAGCATCATCCTAGTCATGTACGTGCAAAGGCAGTTTTCGTGCACGTTGGAAGTACTTAGTGCCAGCCGCCTCCAGCAAACCTGTAAACTTTTCCAGGCAGTGATAACAATCGCATATCCCTGCCTACATAAATCCTGACCTGCAGGTGAACAGTGCCTGTCACTTAGTTGTGTGGCGAAACATAGCATCTGCGCAGTGAAAGAAGTCTCTAGCTAAAATAAATTACCAGCCTGCCTTCAACATTACATATAGCATATATTCTGTCATGAAATTATAGCCTAGTGCATTTCTTCTGTGTAGGTGGTGTGTTTTGACATGAAACCAAGAAGCAGACACTGTCCGCCTGCAAATGGGGATTCATGCAAGCGAGATACAAACATGTAAAGAGTGCTTCAAAGCAGAGGGCGTTTAGCAAAATTCGCTCCCCACAGGAAAATACCTTGGTGTCATCAGTTTTCTGCCATCTAGAGTCATGAAAAGAAATATGACCGCGTTCAACACAACTTAACACTGCACATTATTTAGAGCTGCTGCTGTTGCAATCCTATGCGTTCTCTGTGACCGATACATAATACATCAATTGCAAGTCAAGGCTCGACTCCTCCACCTGAAATGGCTCATCAAACTTGAAAGCCCTGGGGACAGATACACTATGAGTGTCATCGAGAAGCCCCCTCCTTAAGTCCATTCCTTGAAACATACAAAGGTCTGCTTCTAAGCACTATTCGTGAAACCCAAACAAAATATGTAAAGGCATCTTTGCAGAGAGGTTCATATGCAGATTAATTTTCAAAAGGCACAGTTATCCAGCCCTCATGCACTTCCTGCCATCTATGCGAATCATGACAGCTTGCACCAGACTTGCTTTTCTTTTCAAAAATTTAATGTGGATCAATTCTAACAAAGAATGCAATCTCATCTCTTACAATAATTGGCTAGCACACGGAGATCAGACAGCAGGAACTGAAATGATCGACATGTTAAACAGCCAGGCCATAAGTAACTACAAGCAAGGCATGACAATAACCTTACATGTCGGGAATGTCTGCGAATTCTGGAAAGTAACTCTGAAGTGGGATTTCGCTGTATGTTTGGTGTATATCCTGCAAAAGAGACGGAGAAAAATGACATCGTCAGGGCAGTTCAATGTTTCTAAAACTTTAGCAAGCTGCAAATGCTGCCTTCAAGCAAACTCTGCGAAAAATGCAGCGACAAACCTCTCTGAAAAGGTGGATTTTCGAATCGCTCCCACAAAGCAGGAATACGAACTCTCCATTTCTTTGGCCAGACTGATTTGGAAACAACCTGCATGGTCAGTTAATTAGCAAAATGAAAGAACATAACAGTCTCATCTTTGTCCTGAAGGAAAAAAATAACTCAATGGACTTACAGAGCATGTGTGAGCAGGTAAGGAATGAAGTTGAGCTCTAGACTCTGGCAGCCCTCTGTAAAGTACACAACAATGCCCTGCAATGACGGCCATTGAAGGACGGCTCTATTGATAGCCTTGTGCATGAAAACGGCACTTACGTGCAATTCTGTCCAAGTCTAAACCACAACCTGGCTCAGACTGCGAGTAAATATTCAAATAATGCCTGGCAAGCTGGTTTTCTCCTGGCTGCATAAAATAAACGGGCATTGGGGAATTATAGCCCAGTCGGTGTTGCTTCATATCCAGACATTTTTTCATTAATAATAGTGCGTGCTCCTGCCATAGAATAGACCAAAGTTGTATACATAGCAGCTCGTGAACGGGTGCATATGCTCTAGGAATAGAAAAGTTTCTGAAAATACTGCTAGAAACACACATTATCAGCTAAAATAGCAGTGCATACTGAAACGTTACTCAAAACATAAGAACCAAAGAATTCATTTGCCTATATTCTAAGTATTCGAAAGTTTATATACACAGCAAGGTGCCGCACAAACAAATTGTTGGCTTGCTCAGGAAACAGAGGCACAAGAATTTCACACAAAGAATTATCACAGACGTAAATGAAAAAAATCCTATCATATAAGCAACACAGACGGACCTTAATGACATGCAATCAGTTATTGCACTCCATTGACCACAGAGCAGAAGTATCGATTAAAAAAACTGCATATAGATGATGCCCAAGCGTCCGATTTCCTTCTGAATGCTTCCACCTCTGCTCAGAATTGGAAATTATTAAAACTTAGTGCCACATAAACAAAAACAGACAAATAAGTAAAGCACAGTTGATCTTATTTTAACAGGATTGAAAGCTGGGCTAGCTGAAACGTGTGGAAAATTCAAAAGTTTGTGAAGCTTAATAGCTAGACTACACCCTTTTGTCACTTCTGAGTACACCATCTTTTCACATTGCTCCTTTATACAATACTAGCATGTTCTGGTGACTGTTCACTGTGGTGAACATGGCATTGCACTGTCAGGTGATATTTTGTGTGTTGCTCACTTCTTTTTGTTTTTGCACATTTTTTCTCCTGTACCTGCACCCAAGTGCATTATGCTGTTCATGTGGCCAGTCTCTGAATCAGAGCCTTCTGAAAATTTGTGAAACATATGATATCCCTATATGTGGCATTGCCACTTGCAATACATACAGGCAAAGAGAACCAGTTTAACATATGGGCACTGTGCTGTAATAATCAAAATTGCTGAAGGCAAATGTAATACATCTGTTACACGAACACTTCCGATCTTTATTGGACTCTATCTGCATTGAGGCTTTCAAGGACTAGAGCATCCAGTGCTACATGGGCGTTTTGAATGGCCACTGAGAACTTTCCTTGCTGTGAGTCGAGTAACGTCGAGAGTGGCGACGCCCACTCTCGAATGTGCTTGAAAACTCGAGAGCGCGTAAGGAAGCAGCTTTGAGCCAAGCAGGATTGGGCTCAATTGCACTTTAAAGTTGCGTGTGACAACTTCGATCTGCATTCAGTTGAATTCAGATCGAGTTCAGTGGGAATCGAAAGTGTTTGTGTGACAAAGGTATAACATATTTAGAACTGAATTAGGTAGCCAAACCTGTTTAGCCTAACCTGGTAATTTAGTGCTGATCAGTGTGCATCAGGATATGAGTGGCTTTACTTTGAGTGCATTCGAAACAGACAGAGGGCCAGAATTCGGGCTTTCAAAATTTGTCAGAGCGACTTATTTTGTGGTGCTGTTGGGCGCTGAGGTACCAGCAAATGACACTGCTTAAGAGTATTTGGTCATTGACAATATGCCACTCCGAATGGGGAAAGACGTTGATAAACAGGTATCCAGCAAGATCCCTAGTAGCCCTGCACTTCTGCAGTCTGTGATGGCTCTGTAACAAGCGGGAGTTTGTAAACTGAGTTACGCTTGCTGTGGAGAAAGGATATGTGCCAAGGCAAACTGGTGTAAGCTTCAAGGTAATGGGTAGAGTGATCGACAGGCCTTGGTTTCTTTTGTAGCACAGTCCTGAGCAAAATTTTGTACCATGAGTAAAATATTTCGATCCTGTTAAAAACATGGATTTACCCTGATGAAAGCGATGCCAATGATGATGTCCAAGTTGTCAGGCACCGATTTGCTGAACGCATCGATAGCAATGACGTCGGCACCCTCTGCAAGCACATCGAGACTGCTCCGCATCGAAGCGATAGATGTGACGGATAGATATATAACTTCCGTGCAATAGGAAGCATTATACCTGGAAGGTATGTGAAATGTATCTCCCGAGACGACGGCGTCAAAACATTCTTCTTGTTTCTGGTATATTCAATGCAGAACACGTTTCTTTGAAGACACGAAACGAGCACTTTGTTGGCGTCGCCGATGTTCAAAGTGGTCATGCCGTAGATGTTACTTTGCGACGGAAGTCCTGAGAAATGAGCCTCATTCATCTTTCTCCTGTCCGGATACATCTGCAAAACGCAGCGCAAGGCCCTGATCAGCAAGGTGACTGCTACAGGTGCAGCAAGATGTGAGATAGTACTACATCAGAAACTGAATCGGGTGCTAGATAGATTTGGCCACCCAAGAGACGAATGGCAACTAGCTGTCACCTACCTTCTAATATATATAGTTCTCCGTCGCTTAATGTTTTGAAACCTGGTGACGGGTAAAATTGCCATACACTGTCAAACAGAACTAAAACAAAGGGTCGGACTCGGAAACAACCACTCCCGCTGACCACTTTTGACTAGAAATAAGGCTTAACTTGGCTTGGTTTGGATTCACTTCAGTCGCTTATAAAACTCGTAGACTGAATTGCACCCACATTATCTAGATGTCGCTAAAAGCTTTCCTAAGCAGGCATAAGTGGCAGCCGGTGGCAGCCGAACTCCTGTGCTAGCTGACACCACATGAGGTCATAAACAAACATGGCTTCATGCGGTGCAGCGGGGACCGGCCCCCTCGTCCTGAGGGTGATATCAAACACAGTTAAAATAGTTAATGGTGCAGGAAAAATAATCAAGGACATCATGAACAGCGGGAACCTCGGAATTGTCGAAAAGGTTGGTAGCTTTTCGCTCCCCATTGCTCTTTTTGCTGTGCCGTGCTTATTGCCATGCATTTGGCGCCTACTTTCTAATCGGTAGTTTCCCAAGCTACACCGACGGTACCTCTCATTAAGGCAGTAATCAAGTATATTGGCGAAGTTTTGTTGATTTAATTGAATACAAAAAACATTTGATTTTTCTTTCAGAGATCTTTTTCTGAAGTTCCGTTCCGTTGTTGCGTGTTCGAGAGTCATGAGCGCCGTCACATCCCGCTTGATCGCTGCCGCCGTGTCCTCCACAGCTGTGCGATTAGCGGAACGGGCCTTGGCTATTTTTTTTTTTCTCTCTCTCTTACCTTGCTCTTTCCGTGCATTTGTGCTCGCATGTTACATGCGCTCCCTCTCTGTCCGTCCGAGCGGACTGTCGCCGTTTCCCCCAAGGCTGTACGAGCGGTTGGCAAGCGTTCCGAGACTACCTTGAGAGTTTGATTCCGTCAACCACTCATTATCTTTCTTTCGTCCCTTTCAGCGAACAATTGTGGAAGTTCCATTGGCTTGGCGTGCCTCATTGCGGAGAGCAAAATGGAATTTCTTGACGCAGCGTTTTGAATTAACGTTCATTCATGCTGCCTTTGAGTTGGGCCTGTCTACAGATCATGCGCGACCTACTGTATGTAGGTCGTGTTACAGGGCACCAGTTTAGTTCGAGTCGTGGCGTGACGATTTCGCACCTGTGTGCCGTGAACTTTCAAGGTTATCAGATACAACGTCAGATTCTTTTATTGCAGCCGTTTTTCTCCCAAGATTGTTTAGTCGTTATCAATGCTATGGCCGCCCTAAACGAGCCACTGTGTTTCAGCACTCCACAGCTGCCCTCTGGAAGGCAATGACCTCAGGTTGGGCTAAAAATGCGCCCTTAAGCTTTAACTGGAGTTGCCTGCGATGCTTGATTGACGGTGCCACAATGCTAAAGTTAGTGGAAAGAAACATTCCTGCACCTTTGCAAACAAATCATTTTCCCTAAGGACTGGTCAAAACTGTAATGTTCTGTGTTGTACAGAACCAGTAAACCTGAGCTTGACCATGAAGTATAGACAGATTAGGGAAGTGTCAGCAGGTTCTCAGCAGGAGGTACTTTAACAGTTGTTGGCTGTTTGTGCAAATAGACAAGCTGAACAACTAAAAGCTAATTGTGTAAAATATGACATACAGCGAGTGCTTATCAAACTATTTGTCCACCCAGGTTCATATAAAAGTGCACTTCAGTTCTCTCCAATACTCTAGCCCTAAGAAACATCATCATGAGCCTGACTATACCCACTGCAGGGCAAAGGCCTCTCCCATATTCCTTCAATTAACCCAGTCCTGTGCTAGCTGCATCCACTTGAACCTGCCGGCCCCTCCTATGCTTTCCTTCCCTCGGAATCTAATTTGTTACCCATAACGACTATCGGTTGTCCTCTTTTCGCACTACATGCTTTGCCTATGCCCATTTTTTCTTGATTTCCACTAGATTGTCATGAACTCGAGTTATTTCTCTGATCCACTCTGCATGCTTCCTATCTCTTAACGTTATCCATACCATTTTTCGTTCCATAGCCCTCTGCGTTGTTCTCAACTTAAGTAGAACCTTAGCCTTCACATTTTAACCACATAGGTGACTACAGGTGAGATGCAACTGTTGTATACTTTCCTCTGGAGCGATACTGGTAAACTGTTAGTCATAATCTGCGAGAACTTGCCAAATGCGCTCCATCTCATTCTCATTCTCCTAGTTATTTTCCTTTCATTGTTAGGATCTTCAGTTACTAACTGTCCTAAGTAGACATATTCGCCTACCATTCCAGTGCTTCGCTGCTTATAGTAAACTGCTGTTCCTTTCCAATGCTGTTGAACATTACCTTAATCTTTTGTATATTAATTTTTAGGTCTTTTTCTGTTTACCCTGTCTAGGTCATTAATCATTTTTTGCAATTCTTTTCCTGATTTACTGAGCAGGGCAGTGTCATCAGCAGTCGCAGATTACCGAGGTATTCTTCATCGACCCTCATTCCTAACTGCTCCCATTCCAAGTCTATGAATGCTTCCTCTAAGCAAGCTGTGAACAGAACTGAGGAGATTGTGTCTCCTTGCCAAACACTTTTCTTTGTCAGAATTTTGTTACTTTCTTTATGCATAGCTATGGTTGCCGTGCTCACTATAGATATGTTCCAGCACTTTCACATACAGCTTGTCTACACCCTGATTTCACAATGCCTGAATGGATGCTAAGGTTTCGACTGAGTCAAATGCTTTTATTGCGAAAGCAATACTACGACAGCTAAAGCAAGACCTTGGGTGGCCACAGCTACGCAATGAAGAGGCGTGAAGAGGCCTCTTCACAGCATAGCTACACCACGAAGAGGTGTAGCTACGGTCTCTCCATAAAAACATCGGCCTGCCATGACATTTGAATTCACGTTACCCCTATGCCACGGGCAGGAGCTGCCAACTCTGGTCGCTCCTTTCATATTAGAGAGTGATACCAGAATCAGCCTGCCAGGACTGCATTCTCGTTACCCCTACGACACGCAGCCACGTCCATACGGCTTGGTTGAAGCGTGACTATATACGTGGGCTGGTAGCTTACACTCTTGTGTCATACCCTTAAAGGATGAGCTAAAGTGTCCCCAATAATGTAGCACCTTACACTGATAGGGCGTGATAGGGGAATAATGTAGCAGGCAAAAGAAGCTGGCACTGTTGTTTTCACAATTCAACTAGGGTTAACTAGAACTATTTTTTTTCATAATCAGTGAATGTATAGGGGCTGGTTATGTTCCAAGCATTTTTCTGTCACCTGGTTGATAGTATAATATGAACACTAGTATAACATGAACAATATGTATTTAAGGGTAGGTACTTGATTCAGCAGTTTAGAAGAGTTGCGATCAGTATTAGTTGTGATCAGCTGAACATCTGATTCTGAATGCAAACTAGCAGCTGTTGGCAGTCTGTCATTTCAGACAGAAGTTCCTGCTGTGCACCTATCTGCCTATGGCCTATTTTATGTGGTTGAGGATTAAAAAAAAAGCTACAAGTGTGGTCCTGCCGGATATGAACTGTCACCAGCTTTTTCATTTCCTTTGAACAGTGGGAAGAGGCTCTAGTTGCTTGAAAAAGAAAGTATTTAATTGAACTAAGAAAGAAGAAAACTTTAGTACTATGTGGCTAGCCATCATAGACTTGCCACATAAGAAGAAAGCAGCAGAAAGGAGGTGGTGATGCCTAATGCTTTTTCTCCTTTTTGCCACTTTTAGGAAGGAATCAACGACCTGCAGACTGAAGCAGACCGGTCTGTTCAGCGTTGCATTGTCACTTCACTATCTCGGCAATTTCCTAAGCTGACCATTATTGGAGAGGAGGTGAATCTTTTGGTTTCCTAATATATATCTCAGCTGCTTCAATTTGTCTGATGTTTAGTTTAATATTGTATGTGCATAAAGCACTCTTTTATCTCTTTTTTAATCCGCTGAGCTGAGTATCTTGTCCTACGCATTATAAAACCGAGATTTAGCTTTGTATTACAGATGCTGATTCTGTCTCACTGAAAATTGCTGTGTTTACAGAATCCGTAATGCACAACACCTTTTGTAATTGAGTTAGTTATATGGGGTTTTATGGAGCATAAGCAACTATGGCTATGATGTGCCAAATGCCCTTTTGTAATTGAGTACTTGTTTCAGAACAAACCTTTTATATCGGGCTCCACAGTTATGCTGTCTCCGCTTCTATCCTAATGAGCATACGACACCGGTGTTGAGGAGTCATCACTGTTACATACTTTGTCCTCTCTTTGCAGACACTAGAAGAGAAAAAAATTAGCGACGAATGGATCATCACTGACCTTGACAAGGACGTCCTGTCAACTACACTGCCCGATGAACTCAAAAATGTTAAAGAGGAAGATGTGAGCGGCTTCGATTTGCATTTAATGAGGATGGAGCAGCACTGTTTACCCAGCATCCTTGTTAACTTTCCTATTATGCTTACTAAGAAATTTGGAGGTAAAACGTTACACTGGGAACGTTTTAAATGTCTGTACTGGCAGCAGTCTTGTGTACACTGTTTCTAAATCCTTTAGTGTGAGCAACCGCCTTATTACACAGAAACCTTTTAGCATGGATAGAGGGAAGAGAGGTGTTGACACATTTATTTATTTTGATATGTATCATTATCAAATGTAATGTTTTATAGCCAGGCACAATTGCCTTTGTGAACGTGATTGTTTTGAGGTAGAAAGCAAAGGCTTGCCAGTTATTAGGAATTGAGGTACGATAACCTGCACATGTGTGATCAGACTTTGCTTTCCAGCTCGTGGTTTGGGTTGACCCATTGGATGGAACTAAGGAATACACACAGGGTGAGTTGTTGCAGGCAATACCTTTTTAGATTATATAACCTGTGATATGATCGGGCACTACTGTATTTCTATTAAACAGATCCACAGACTATGTTGAGTCTTTGCTGCACAAGCCACCAGTTCGTCTTAACCAGTCCTAACCATTTCCCAAGAGATCTTGCTGAACCCTTAGGAGGAACAATGTGTTATTAATTTTGTTACAAATTTTGCCATATAAAAGGCCATGGACATTTTTTTTTTTAATGTTTAGTACTGTCAACTCTGAGTGTTTCAAACCCTATGGGGATAAAGTTTGGTGAAATTCAGGGGTGATTGGTTTATCGGGTTTAACGACCCAAAATGACTCAAACTATAACAGATGCCATGGTGAAGAACTCCAGAAATTTTGACCACCTGGTTTTCTTTAACGAGCACTGACGTCACACAGCACACAGGCGCCTTGCTTTCCGCCTCTATCGAAAAGCGGCGACCGCAGTCGGGATTTGGTCCCACATCCTTGGGCACAGTAGTTGAGCGCCCTAACTAGTGCACCACCACGGCAGGGCGATTCAGGGATGCTTTTTGATACTTGGAAGTGTCAACATCAAAGTTTGATTTCAGTGATTCTGTGGTGCTCCTGATAAGATTAGCTCCCCTGCTGACTGCTGATTTTCGTGCTTTGTTCTCCTGTACCATCGACTGTGTGTTGAAACAACCTACTAATGCGTGTGACACAAGAGCGTAGTGCAATGGCTCTCGCCACAGATGCTATTGCTGTGTGCAGGTTTCCTCGACCATGTGACCATTCTCGTTGGCATTGCCGTACAGGGTAAGGCAGTAGGAGGAGTCATTCATCAGCCATACTACAACTACCAGGTGAGGAGAATACAGGCAAGAGTCCCTGCCCCCACACCCCTCACCCTCTACCTTTCGGGCCTGTCGTGCAGCTGTCGTGCCTAGTCACGACAGCTGCTGCCCCCGTTTTTATCCTCTGATATCGCTTTCCTGTCGTCGTTTTCTCTCTCTCTCTCTTCTTCCCCCTCCCTTCCTCTCCAACTGCACACGTGCCAGTCGTCGCTGGGTTCAAGGGAACAGGAAGCCAACGCAAGGGTCTCTCTGCTTTTCTCTCTTTTCTGCTTTTGCTTGTGCTGTGCTTAAGCTTCATTGACTGAGCTCCGTAATTAGCAAATCGAATTTGTCACGATTAGAATTAGTTGGGCACAGAAGATTTATCTGTGTGACATTATTTTCGAGATAATTTAGATGCCTCAAAGAATTTTTTCTAATAAACATGTTCTGGAAAATATTTGGAGGTTGAAAGGCTATGCAAAAAATTAATGTTCGGTAGAGAAAGCTGAAAACGGAGGGTGAATTGCTTTTCAAAATATTTTGGTACGCTGTAACTTTGTTGACACATTCCAGTGGTTCCTCCTCCAAAATTTTTGTAAACATTTGTATGAAAGTGTGTTAGTGCTATGAATGCACATAAGAGAAAATAACAACCAGACAAGCATAAACTCAAATGCTTTCATGCAACTGTAATACTTGTATCTTGTCTACAAGCAGTCACTGTGGTAATGATTTACCTGGGCAACTTTGGCTCCTCAACGTTTACCGCGAAGTGATAATTTGAAAGCTAATAGTACTACGCCAAGCTATATTGTGTGAGCTTGACATTCTAAAACAATTTTTAAGCATCACACTTGAACATTTCTTATTTAAGATAAATCCCCTGTCCAAGTGCCCCTGTTTTCCAAACTTTGTAATGACAGTGAAATGTAATGACAGTGGTAATGACAGTGGTGGCCGTCGTCAGCCTTGTCCACATATTAATACTGCTTGCTGAATGAGCTTTCTCTCTGCTCACCATGCGTCACTTTTTCTTTTCGTTGCTCGATTTCGTTGCATGCATGCTTAACTACCTGGACAAAACATGCTATAGTGTTTATTTGTAGTTATAATGTAGTTAAGATGTAGTTATATAACAAAAGCACTTCGTAACACAGCAGTGCTTGGCTGAATACTGTCGCGTTGTGTTTAGTGCATGTTATGGTGATGGCTAGTTTCTTGTAGTGCTTAATGTGCTGCTTGTTGCAAGTTTGCTTGTGAAATGAAGCTGTATTATAATCATAAGGGATTGATATTGTGTCATGTTTTAAATGAAAATTTCCTACTCACTTAAAGTGTGGGAACAAGTACATCGTCATTGAAACACAGCTATTCAATTATATTTCTAGTAGCCATCTACTTTGGACCCTCGAGCTTTACACAGCTTGGTTCATTAAAGATTAAGGGCATCGCATCAAGTGGACTTATCAGGCTATGTAGTACAGTCGTGGATAAAGGTTTATGACATATATATCTTTTCTGTAAAGAAAGTGTTTCTGCACGATCAGGCAAACCATTTCCATTGAAGGCCTGTAAGCATGAGGCATTCTCGTAAAATTGCGTTTAATTGTACAGTTTTACAAAAAAAAATAACTGCCATGCCATTTGAGGTGGGCAGCCTGCTAATCAAGAAATCGGTGGCCAAATTGCTGTTTTCCGAGCATAGGGCACTTTGCTTAAACCATGCACTGTTTATGGCAAAAAAGTTTTTGGTGGTAGGCAGGGTGTAATAAAATCTTTACATTTTACTGCTCCCCATGAAAAATGTGAGTGCGAACAAGGTAAGGAAAAAAGCAGCATGTATGCCGCTCATCATTATTGACAAATGTTTGGCATTAACATTCTACTTCCTACGTATATATTTCACTGTGGCCAGCTAATTGTTTCCAAGTGTCTCAGACTGTTAGTGTTTCAGCTGCACAATGGCCGCACCACTTACGTTTCCGAAAACGGAACAAATAGGGGAGCGTTGTTTACAACACTGTTGCAGCCGTACCTTTAGCGCTAACCATCTGAGTACACTGGTCAAAATTCTGCATGTATCGGACAGGCAGAATTCAATTCATCATGGCTTGCTTACAATTCAAAAGCGAATTAAAATTGGTAGACGCAGTGTTTCAAACATCCTGAAATTAGAGAACAAAGAGCCCTGTCTCTGTAGCAGCCATGTGGTAAAAGAGAGCCCGCTTCTATATCATCGAATCGTCACTTTGTGGATGGAACGTAGTATTCTGCACTTTCAATGTTTTTGTGCAATTTGACTTCAAACGCAGGAGGCAAGAGTCATGCTGATTGCAAGCACCTTTCTGTCGCCTGCCTAGTGAAGTTATTCTTTGGCATATTCTCCGCAATGTGTGCATTAGGCACTTTGGTATCACTTTCTTTATTTTAGCTGAAGATGGCATGATTATGGTGTTTTCAACATCCTGTTTGGTCGCATTTTAAGACCTTTGTGAATATTGCAGAAGTGTCAAGTCACACCACTAACTAGTATTGCATGATGGTCCTTTGCCTGGGTTATGAGGTCAGAACAAAATTAATGTTCTTTGTGCGTTAATGCCTTTTTCTGTGACTTTATGCTTGCGTGTGAAAAACCGCACAACGTGCATTAAGGATGAATGTTTACATTGGAACATAAATTGCATCATTTGGTTAAAAAAGATAGATGCAAAAGTGCATATATGTATTACCTGCTCATATTTCGCCATAAAATATGGCTAGTTTGAAATCAAAGCTGTGAGCATGCTGGACATAAACCCGCGATGGCCTTCATTGCTTTCCCTCACCTGTTCTATTTCTTTCTCCTTTGCGTCTCATCTTTCAAGGTGGAGAAGGATGTATACAAGCAAGGCCGCACAATGTGGGGCATTGTCGGAGTCGGTGCATTTGGCATCTCGCGCACGCCGCCCCCGAGCGACAAAAAGATCATCACCACCACACGTTCTCACTCGAGCCCCATCATCAATGGCTGCATTGAATCTATGAAGCCTGATGAAGTGCTGCGTGTAGGAGGCGCAGGCCACAAGGTGACTGGGAGTGATCTTCTCATTGCTTGCTCTCGCTTTTTGTGGTTTCCTCTTATTTTTTTTTTTTCACAGCATCATCGATCAGATAGAGCCAGGTCTATGATTCCAAATTAACCAGTATGTAGCTAAATACTGGGGTTTTAATACAGCAGCCGTGAGATGACACTGAGCTTACGCACGTTGCTTGATGGTTAGATGGGTCTGTAGGCCCGGTTGACGTCTTCACAATGGTTCCCTGTGCTGCTGTGTTTCATGTTAGCTATAAATTTACTTTAAATTGACACGCCCGCCATGGTAGCTTGGTTTTAATAATATCGTTTAGTACAAAACACACGCCAGACAAAAAGGAAAAAGCTCACAGAATGAAACATGGGCGCTACTCACAACTGATCAGCATGCAGGGTTTTTAACAGATAAGGCGAGAAAGAAACTTTATCTTGCCTTCATAGAGGGCAAGAGAACTGTCATTTACACACCACTCTGATCAAAAAGCCTCTCAAATTCCGCGAGCAGATTTTTTCCTGCTAGGGTTTCCGCCACAAAACCCCAGTGTACAATCAGTGCAACCAATACAATTGAAACATTTTTGCATGCTCAGAGAGCGTGCAAACGGTCTTGCTAATAATGGATGGACGCACCTAGTGGACCATTACATTGCTTGCTTTGTAATGGTTGTACACCACAGTACAACTTCACGGTGTAGCCAAAAGCATGTCCAAAAGAATTGCCAGTGAGTGTCAACATCGAATCATTGCTTTGCTGTCACTATGGACCCTTCGAAAAACTCTGGAAGTCGTTTTCTCGGCTCAGTGAAAACCCCTTCACCACGGCGGCCAAACCTGTTTTGGGGCTAGAAGTTGGGTGCAGTACAGGCGACAGGTTTTGTGACAATAATGAATAATTGCCACTCTGCGCTTCTCCCTCTTGTTGTTATCCAGATTAAGGGTTTTTTACAGATTCGTATTTCAAGAACTATGAGAGATACCTGAAGCCAACCAGTTCGGGCAGGTTGTACAGCTGGGCAAGCATTATGCATGGATTATGAAGTTTAAGGCTTAGTTACTTAAAATTAACGATACTTAACTAATCAACTTTATATTTTGGATTTTAAGGGGAAATATATTATTTGCAAGACTGAAGGCTGTTAACATGAAAGGTGGGACCCCTTTTTATTTTTCATTAATTGGCAACTTGCCTCAAAGTATTGAAGGCAAAAAAATATGCATCTGAAAGCTTGTTGAGTTGGTTTCCATTCATTGCACACTTATAAAGCAGTGTCACAGCACGTGGTACATATTGTCACTAGAATCATGTTATCTTCTTCTACGTCATCATATGCACGAATGGTGCCTGAATGTGTACACATAAAAAATGCAAGAGACACCAGTTTGTAAAGTTGCAGTGTTCAAAAGTGAACGTAGCTAGGTTTGAAATTCGTATTTTTTTGCATTCAGCATTCCTAACCACATGTTTAAGAAAATTTAGAAATTGAATTCATCTTTGACGTTGGTGGCCTCCAATTTTGCAAATTATATTCTGCCCTGTAATCAATTTTAAAAACTTGACTAATTTTTGTTAATTTCCTGATCATCAAGTTATATCATGTACATCATGTTTGCCTTGCTGTACTACCCACCTGCAAAGATAACATAGACATAGCTCACATACGTTATAAATTATGAATCTGTAAATGCCGACTGTACCCACAGAACAGCCCGAGGGTGTCTGGAAGTTGGCTTTCTCTTGCAGCTCACAAGCTGTGTGAGTGAACTCGCTGTAGGTATCTCGAAAAGAAGAGAAAAAAAACATTATTCGCGCTATAATCGTTGCATTATTTCGATGATAACGCGAGGTGGGATCTGAAGCAGATGATTTAAGGAAAAAAAAAAAAACCTCGCATTTAATTCGTGCAAATACAGTAGCACAGTTGTTGATAGGCTCCAATATTGTGACTTCCTCCACAACTGGTTGGATGCGTTGTTTCTAGAGCTGCAGTGCTTATAATGTACTGCTTTCTGCAGTAACCACCATGCATAATTCATCTGTGACGGAAAATAGTTCGTTGTTAAAGCTTTTATGGTCACCAAACGAAAAAGCAGAGCATCAGACCAGATTACAAGCTCAAGAATTTAGATGCCCCAGCTAATGTCAAATATAACAAGAATGATTTTGTTTACTGTTCATGGGAGTAATATGCATGCCATATACCATGACCCATAGTGAACAACTGTTGCTTTTTTTTTTTTTTTAGTTGTGTCTTATTGTAGGCAAAGTAGGCAGCCATGTCAAGGCACCAGTGAAACTTGCTCATTACTAGGTTCTACCTTTCAAGAAAGTTCAGACCATTAGTTTATTTATTTATTTACATTTGTTCTTTCATCCCTAGTAGTGGTATCTGCAACAACGATGTAAACAGAATTATTTCAGTTCTTTAAATGAGTGAAATTGGACCTTTTACAGACCAGTCCCACTGTATTTGTGATGATTCTGTAAATATCATTTAACGTTATCGGGAAGATCTCCCGGTAGGAGTAGGTGGTTACAATTATGATGATTATGCTAAATCAGGCCTTGGTCGGTTACTACACTCTGTATGTGAGTTCTGGGGATTTTTGTTTGTTGGTAATAAGATGATGTATTTACATTGTGTAAGAAAAACACTGTAACCGTCTTCTGAGCGATCAATTCGAGGCAGAAAAGTTCACGGCTGAATAACGCAAGCAATTAGGGAATGGTGGTATTACGCCTCATGTCACGACAGTGAGTAGCTTGGTTACTTATGATTTGCTTTCAAGGAAACTTGGGGCTATCTTGACATTTTATCACTGTTGAAACGCTGGATTAGGCAGGCTTCCTTGGATGACAGCTCTTTGCAGTGAATGTTGTATGCCTGCTGCAGCTGTCCGGTAGCGCTGAGCAATTCGCTGAGATTCGGCCGACTCGCTCCTATCCAGGTGCTGCTTTTGATCGAAGGAAAGGCCCACGCCTATGTGTTCCCAAGTAAGGGCTGCAAGAAGTGGGACACCTGTGCTCCTGAAGCCATCCTGCATGCTACGGGAGGTCTCCTAACGGGTAAGTGCTAACAAATGGGCATTTACGTGAAAAAAGATTAATGTTCTGGACAGGGTGCCTCGTGTTGACTACAGTTTTAGATTGTTTAGTCAAATCTTCCAAGTTCACTTGTATCAGTGAACAACATATGGCCTCTAACAAATTTTTTTGTTCTTTTCAAGATCAAATAGTAGCCATTGTACTCTTGCGAGTAATGAATGCACGGCCGAAGAAGGCAGATGCATATGCCAGAATAAACTGTCACCTTGCCCAGCCTCCTCTGGTATCGAACGTTACCCATGGCATATCACGCGTTTGTTATACCTTGGCATATCACGCGTTTTGTAGGCAAACGATTTGGGGGACTCTGAAACTCTGCCTTTACAGGTGTGATGTAACATCGTTAATGGCACCCATACTCTGGCTTCTTTTGTGGAACCTCGTTCACATATACATGCACTTTTCCGGAAACGAAGCCTTTAACACTGTCGCATAGTTAAATTGCATAGTATATGCAAAACTGCATATTGGAAGGCGTTTCTGCAGCATTTGCACACAGGTTCTGACATGTGTATGCATCTGCGAATTCGTTACTTATTTATTTACGCTTGAATTTTCAGCGACCATATTGTGGGCACATTTCTGCTTGGAATTTTGAACACATGCTAAAGGTGTGATTCATTATTTATGTTTATGAGCTGTATGAGTTATTTGTTTCTTATGTTCATTTGCGCTGCGCACTTGCTTGAGTGAAACGCTGCATTGAACGTTGTTCAGTTAGAAGTGAAGTTATTCAGTGAAAAAGAATTGTGAGACTGGTTGAGGTCGCTAAAGGGGGACACAGTGCAAAAGCCTCAATTTGGGAATAGCCCGTTTTCGGGTTACTTTTGTTTTCGACTCCTGGACCAAGTAAGGAACCTCTCGGTTAAATTTTATGCACGGGAGTACTCTACAAACACAGGAATTCTCGCCTACTGAACGTTCGGTAGCACCTGTGTGCTCTTTAGGACCCAGTGAAACTGCACGCAGCCGCCATTTTTAAAGCGCGCGTACAGGGTTTCTATTTGACCTGCCGCGCTGTGTGTATTGTTGCCGGAAGCATCATTCCTTCCTTTTTCCAACGAGCCGCGCACTTCCATCGAGAGGGGAGTGAGGCGTACAGAAAATTTAAGAACAAGCACCAAAATCAGAGAGGGGGGAGCCCTGATTGGCTAAATAACAAAAATGAGATGCGATTGGCTCAAAAGTAGCTCGGGACATTTCAAATGTGTTTTTGTGCCACGCGGGGGCTCGCTTTGTCAGATCACGTTTGATTGCATCTGGCGCCAAATTTGGTCGTCTTGCTTTTCTGGTCTCTTCAAGTATACATATTTGTTGGAAGAATGCCGGCTGCAAAGTTTGCGTTATGTGACGGCTTAGGTAGATGGACACATGCCGACCTCTCTCAGAATAACTGTAAGGACAGTTGCAGCACTGGAATTTGTACACTTCGGTGAAGGACCAAAGGAACTGAAAAGGGACTAACCGGACATTGCTTGTGGCGCACACTCTGCCAAGATCATAGAGAACAACAACAAATTGTACGTATTGCGAGAGCAACCAAGAGTAGCCCAGAGCTCGGAGATGACCAGAAAAAAGCAGCAACTCGACACCACTGCGGCTGAGCAGTGTATAGACAAAGAAGGGCTGTGCTGCTGGCGAGTTTTCCTGAGCACTGGATCTTGAGAAATGAAGTGGGGCGATTTTAAATTTTTTGAGTCCATTTTCCTCAATTCCTGCTTTTGCGGTAAACTGTTAGCTTAGGAAAAGTATCCTTCCACTATTACTCAATAATATTAGTACTGTAGTAGGCTCCCGGAGGAAAATTTTGTGAGGAACACAGCAGTGTGCTCAGTCTTACTTTTTCTTTTTCTTTTTTTTTCTTTGCTAAAAACAAAACAAAAAAAACAACGGTGGTAATGAAGAAATCAGTGTCATTACTGTGTGGTAACATTTATTTAAATAATAGCAACCTTAAGCAAAATAATTCCATAGCTGCGTGCTCTAGACATGCAGTCAATCACCAAATTTTTGGACTCTTGCAGCTGAAAATTCGGACCGTCCGAAAAATGAAATTTTGTAGAAAAAAATTACAATGCAAACTTCTGATTACCACTATGGTGGAGGAAGGGGTCTGTAGCCCAGTCTCGTGCTTGACGATCTCACTGTGCAGCTTTTATACAGACGGCATACGTCAACCAGCGTTTGATGGCAGCGCTGCCGTGGGCACCTCGCAGGCAAACACGCATAGCCTCGTCTGCCATGCGGTGAAACATCCTCAAAACACGATGGGGCCGTATGTGCTGCTGCTGCGTTGTACTGCGTGAAGGGCCTTGTATTTCTAGCTTAAACTTTGCTTTGTGTAATCACATTTTCGACCCCCTTAAAGCCTGGATTAATGGCGCTTTACAGTACGTGTTATTGGAGGCTTCGCTATTGGCAGTGATGCCAGGGTGAATGTGAATGAAGTCCAAAAACCGACCAATCAGTTGCGATACATCCAATATTTCGGAAGCTCATATGCATTAGTTGTATGGAGCATATCACATTGCCGTGAAAAAGTCCGAATAGTCAAGCATGACCCAAAAATCAGGTATCCGAATTTCCGGTTCGGTTGTCGACAACAAAAATGTTTTGAAAATTACCTCCGTTTTCTGAACAATAGTAGGTTGCATAATGCCCTTCATACTTTATCTAGAATAATGAAATAGTCTCAGCAGTGCTGTAAACTAGCCCCACAAGTTTCTGTGAAATCGAGCAGGTGGTTCAAAAGTTATCTTTCAGGTGGTGTCCCCCCTTAAATTACATTCATCTCTAGGCCTGCCATGGTTGTACAGAGTAGGGGCTAAAGTTGCTTGATGGTTTTTGTGCCTTGCTGCTAAGCTTTTATTGTTTGAGAAAACTGTGACAGTGTTGAGACATTTCTATAGCTTGTTCTAAAATTTCACCCGAGCTTGATCCATCACAAGGGATCAGCGAATACCACACTTGCTATTTTTTTTTGCGATGTTTATTGCCTCAGGGCATAAAAGGAATGTTATGAAGGGTGTGGGCAAATAAATGAAGAAAGGTTGGCTGATGTGATGAAGTCTAGGAGTGCCTCTAGACTTCCCTCTGTCTCTGTCTAAGCGGCATATGACTCGCTTTAATCCACTGCCTCAAATACCTGAGAACTGGGAACAATCCTTTAAAAATGTAAAAGATCAGGAACATCCAAAAATATTGGTGTTCCAAGTTTGTAATTGGCACAGATCCTTAATGCAATGAGGCAGATTTTGAACAAATATACTAATCTACTTAACTTGAATGGCATCAGAAGAAAAAAAAAAAACGTTTATGGGGAGTATACACTAGCCTGCAATAAATGCAGGCACTAATCATGCGTACCACTAAGCACCTGTATATGTGCAAGCCATCAGTCTCTTTATTTTGGTGCAGATGGAAGGCGTAAAATTCGTTACTCGTAAGATACAGAATTGCAGCTTTATAATAGCATGCTTAGAAAACTATGGAGCCATCTTAATCAACGAGAGCCATCTTCTTCCATTGGCCCGACATTGTTTGGCGCTGTTGTTGATGGACTGCGCACCGCCTCGCAGACATCCATGGCAACCGGCTGCAGTACCACAAAGATGTGGACCACGTCAACAGTGGTGGTGTTCTGGCCACCTGTCTCAAGGAGCAGCACGAGTGGTTTAAAAACCACATTCCGCCCGAAGTAGCCAAGACACTTCCCGTGCCTCCAGCACAATCCTAGCTGCATACTGCTTCCAGCGGGACCCACAATGGCTGCCTCTTGCTAGCCATCTCGGTCACTATGGGACCCACAATGGCTACCTCTTGTGAACTGTCTCGTTTGCTTTCCGACCTGACAGAGATGGCAGCCGTATTCTTGGATTTTATGTCAGCACTTTTAATTAGTTGTTTTCGTTTTGGTCTGTAGCCCGGTTATCCTTGCTCTGCGGATCTCTCGCTTTGCTTTGCTAGGAGGCAGAAAAAGAGCAGCATTCCTGGAATGCAGCTGTCTTCATGTCTGTCCTACCTTACCACGATTTAACATTACGATTTAACATTAGCGCCTTATAGAGAGTTGCATTTCAGCCTTTGTTGTCAGTTTTAGGACAAACGGAGACACTGATGAACGCGAGCATTCACGCATCTGCGGCTCTTTAGCAGCTTGAAAGAGCCTGTAACAAAGTTTAGAATATTGGCGAGTCAGAGATAATATATGCAAAACGTTATGAATGGCTTTGTTTACTCTGACCTTCAGTTAACTTGGCCTGTTAAAAAACGCGTATATAAATAGTGACATGAATCGCATGCTATCAGTGGCCTAATGCCACTTAGCTTATGGAATTCCCTATTTTTGGCACGCTGGCAGTATTTCTGAGGCATCTAGAAAAAAGTCCAGACAAATTTATGGACGTGAAACCATTCTGGTAATACTGCTCGTCGTCATAACTGAATTCCTCTGTGACAGGGGTCGACTTCTTCCATATTATGGTTGTCAAGTATCTTTCTACTTCTAGCTTCACTTACAAACCCTGTAGAACTGAGTGTTGTTTTTCGTCGTAATTATAAATGCGGTTGACTTTTTGTATTCTTAACGCAGCCACTTTTGTTGTGCATTCCACAGACACAGTGGACGTATTTTTTGTGCTGCTGCATTAGGAATTGAAACATTTTCGCCATTTATTCCGTAAGTAGTGGAAGGAGGGAACAAATGTGAGTATGTGCTGTTAAAGTGCGTGTCATCACGTGTTGTTAAAATAGCATTGTTTTTAGCTGTTGTTTATTTAGAGTTGTTGCCAATAATGCAGGTACTAAGTGCAGTTACATGTCGATTGTGAGCTTTTGTCCGAACAAAATGGAAGGCTATTGATTTAGCATACTGTCATTCTTGGTGTGTTTTAAACCTAGGATTTCCTACTGGATATTTCACAGACTGGGAAAGTACGTGGAAAGTATACTGGAATTCATTTCTGTGTATGTGCCCGTCAATGCTGTTGGGATATGTGGAAGCTATGGTTGTTTTTCCGCTAAATGTTGTCTATAGAGTGCTGTGCTTGAATGCTGCTCTAATTTGTCAGTGGCATTGATATCTTTTATTATACAATTTCTTATCAATGGGAATAATGTGTAGCAGGTTTTGGTGATGATATAGATATACTTCTAAGAGCTGTGCATTTAATAAATAGTGTTTTGACATTAAAATTTTTGAGTCTGTTGAAAGAAGAGGCAATGAAGCTTAGGCCAATGGGAAGTGGAAGCAAATGAAAATGGTAGGTGTGCACTGCTTTAGTGCTGACATTTCAGTAAGAGAAGTCTTTCTTTAAGGCGACAGGGATCATTTATGGCACTACGCTTGCTCCAAGTGGAACCCAAGTGTGCTTCGACTTCTGTGCCCAAGAATGTGGGATCGAATCCTGACCATAGTGGGTTGCTTTTTGATGGAGATGAAAAGCAAGGTGCCCGTGTACTGTGCGATGTCAGTGCACGTTAAAGAACCCCAGGTGGTCGACATTTCCAGAGCCCTCCACTATGACATCGTCTCTCATAGCCTGAGTTGCTTCCCGGCCACAGCGGCCGCTTTTCGATGCCGGTGAAAAGCAGTTAAGGCGTCTGTGCTGTGCATTGTCACTGCACGTTGAAGAACCCCAGGTGAGCAAAATTTCCAGAGCCCTCCACTACGGCGTCTTTCGGGGCGTCTTTCGGAGCCTGAAGTGCTTTGGAACGTTAAACCCCACAAACCAAGCCAAACAAACCAAACTGTGCAATGAATGGCACTGTTTGCAGTAGCACGGTGCATACTGTGAAGGTGTGAAATGGTGTGTATGAGATAGTCATCAGTGAGGGAGATATAGCGGCTGTGCTTTATCATTTTATTTTTCACTCTGTTTCCCACAACATGAAAACGACTGTAGTTGCTCACCGCGGAGCAATCTTCCTTTTTTTTTTTCTCTCTTTTTGACGCGTGTCAAATGTGTCATCGTGCTTGCTCGCTTGGATGCGGCATTGCCTGTTGACAGGCTCTCATAGTCTAAACCAGGGGTTCTCAAACTGGGTTCCACGGAACACAGGGGTTCCGCAGGCTGTCTTCTTGTGTTCCGCGAGAATCCTCAGAGCTCAGGGCAAGCACTGCTCTCAAAAGAAAAATTTAATGGTGAAGTCTTGGTGACATTTTGGATGGGGACTGCTCCGCTGTTTGCATGCCTCTTTGAAAGGGCAGTGGACATTTTGCTTCCCTTTGCAACTACATATGCATGTGAACAGGCATTTTCAGCCCTCGCCTATCTGAAGAACAAGCACAGGAGCCGCGCCGGCGAGCACTATTTGAAGGCTTTTGGGGTTCCTCCAAGCAAAAAAGTCTGAGAACCCCTGGTCTAAACTATGCCAGAGTTTTCATTCTTTATAAGTAAACTCGCTCATTGTCATCCAAACAGAGTAAATTTTGATTACCTTATCCTCTTCTTATTAAAAGGCGTGTATAAGTTTATGCTAATACGTAAGTGCTAATATGCGTCTTTTGTCTGCCATGGGTGTTTTACCATGCAACTGCGTCCAGGGACAGTGGACAAAGGAAAAAAAAAATGCATGAAACTTGAAAAGAAATGATGTGAAACACTAAAGGTGGAATTATTGACAGCCACAAACTGCTCTTGTATAAAAGAGTTCTTCCACTTGTTTAGTTTGTTTTGGATGCCTTTCCAGGTTAGGCCTGCAATTATTCATAAATAAATGATTTGGGTTGCCAAGTTAAAACATTAATGAACTGATTTCCCCATTGTGAGCCGAGCAAAGAAGGAAGTACATAAGAGGTAACTAATGGGCCAATTATGTAAAGCTTATATGCATAATATATAATTATAGTAGTGTGCACATATATTTGGGATTAACAGCTGGAAGAATAAATCTTTCAGGATCATAAAGAACCTAAGTGACTTAAGTGAAATCACAAAGCCGCAGGAGTTGCATGTGTCTATTAGTTTGGTGCCACTGTTAAGCATTTTTTTTAGATTAGCAAATGATACCTATCAGGCATTTCATGGGCACTAGTTTATTTACAGCTTGTTTCTCAATTAGATATGCAGACACAATTCTGAAATGGCACTAAACACTGCCTTTTGGAGGTGAATGAGCGGTGAATGAAAGAAAATTCAAAATATAAAGGTTAGAGCAATAAAATACAACCTTATCGGTGGAGTTGAAGTATGCGAGACATGGCTAGCAAATGAGGCAAAACAAAATCTGTTGCTGCTTGCAATCCAAGGATGCTGCCAGTCTTTGCAACCAAAAGCAGTGCAACAAAAACTGCATGCATCTGATGCACATGAAGCGGCTCCCACTGCAGGTCACATGTTCTGCAGCTGTTTTTTCTGTTTTACATTTGTTGCTACAGCTGACTACACAGTGTGTGGCAGCCTATAATGACTTGACTAATTGTGATATTCAGATGAAAAGCACTTTGCAGCTATTTTACTTGAGGCAGAGGTAAATGCTGCCAATGAGAAAATGTCTTTCGCCCTTTGCATTTTCACCCCCGCCTCCTGGTCGTTTGCAGGGCATATGCTGCAGCAGCTGTCACCGCTTTGTATTGTCTCCTTCCAGCAGCCTCGCATTTTTACGGTTCGTCTGATCGATTATTCTGTATAGCGTCGCTTGGTGGGTATTTGTTTCGTTGTTTCTTTGGTGCTGTTTAGTTGCAAAGACTGGCGTCACACCGGCCATTCATTTTAAGTACATTGTAACAAATTGCTTGCATCATGCCTGAGCAAACGGTTTAGCAGGGGAATTTGCCCTTGTTGCAAAGGTGGGACATCTGCACCTTGTTGTACCAATATGGCCGAAATTTTAACCAAGTTGTGCCAAAGGAAAGACATGCACCCTATACGTTTTTCGGTTTTTCACAGTGCGGAATGGCAATCTGGTTCTCATAAGGTTCCGTGAATATTTTAAATTACTGATCATTTGCTAATTGCGTTTGTTATTTGATTCGATTGTGTTGCGTCGGCCAATAATAACAGATTCATATAGCACTTTCGAAGTAGTTGACTCCTCTGAATATTTTTAAGTTTTTAATACCTCTATTATCCCAACGACCGGTCATATAGTGGCCTTTCCAAATGATACTCATTAGTTGGAGAGTCTCACAATGGTCACATACAGCGACCAGTAATATAAGACCTTTCATCAGGAACCGCTCCAGCTGCCGTGGCCACTGCACGCTCACGCACATCTGGAAGCTAAGTGCAACACTACGTACGCTACAGCATGGCAATCATTCATGGCTACGGCTCATCATGTGCATAGTTGGGCCATGACCAGGTTGCCTATGGGCGGTGCCCCAAGAAAGCGAACGAGTGCTAAAGTTTCTTTATTTTTCGACCAAAGCACTGATTATAATGGCATGCAAAGAAAGAAGCTTGGGCATTGGAAAACGCTGCACGTGTGCATGTCTGACATAGGTTCACAGCTGTTTCTCAGTCTGTTTAATTTTCATCCATTAATTCAAGAACTTTGTACCTTTAAACTATAGCTGAAAAGGCAGGCTACAGAAAATAAAGCCTCAGTCATGTCACACAACTGCGCCTTGTACATGTGACCCACTTGCTGATGTTCGCTGCAGATCATGACTGCAGTTTTGCGCATCACCAGACACAGTGCAAGCGAAATCTATGCCCGAGGTACCCAAAGTCTAGAAGGCATGCGTCGGGAACGGCTCGTGTTAGGGGCTGCATAAGACCACGGGCAGTTTGCCTTGCAGGCATCGTGGAACGTGAAAGGAACGACCGCACATGCGTTATCCAGCGATGGACTTGAAGAAGTGCTTGTCCTGCAAAGCTTTAAAGTTTTCATAGGTGAACCATTACTTGGAGCCCGTTTTTTCAACAAAGAAATTTACCAAAATGCATGGTTCAAAAGAGCCAGCACTAATATTGCATCTACCCTGGAAGGAACGATGTGGGTATGCCCTTTTTAAAGTGCCGCCATGTCACCTCTCTGCAAATAGAATATAAATGCTTTTCACTACCACCATGACTGCGTATGTGGAAGCCTATTGTGATTTTAAATGGGCAGCCCTATTTGGCAACAGGCAAGAACGGTAAGGTATAGTTGCTGCTTCACAGTGTGATGGAGAGATCGCACTCTGCAGGCACAGATGCTGCAGAACAGCTTCTCTGCCATTCCTCTGGATGTTCCAGACGTGCACAGCGGCAGATGGGAGCAGCACTATATCAGACAAGGGCAATCTCCATTAATAAAAATTATGGGGGTTTAGGCATGGCTTGAACTTAGTGATCGAATGAAAGCTGAGTATTGCAGTGATAGCCTGTTTAACATGCACTTTTCAATCTGCGGTTTTTTCTCAATATTTATTTAAATTAGGTTTTGGGGAAAGGAAGGAATAATTGGTTCACAGGAAAGGTAAGGCGCAGTATCTGTCGCATTTGTTCCCTGTACACCTGAACCGCGCCATAAGGGAAGGGAGTGAAAGCGGATAGAGAAAGGGGTGTCGTAGTGGAGGGCCCCGGAGTAATTTCCACCTCCTGGGGATCTTTAAGTGCCGTGCACTGACATGGCAGGGACGGGTGGCTGATCCTGGCCCTGCTGGGGCAGGTAGGCCACCGCCGTTTGCGGCGGGGGTTAGCCTGCCACCGAATTTTATCTATTGTAGGCCGTCATTGCACCCGCCACTGCTTCGGTGGTGGACGACAGCTGTTGTTGCGGCGCGCATCTTTCCTTGCCCGACTACTGTGCCGGAGTACCCGGGTTCGGACCCGACCTCAGCGGCTGCGTTTCAATGGAGGCGAAACGAGGCGTCCGTGTGCTGTGCGATGTCGGCGTACGTTTAAAATTCCCAGGTTCTCCGCAGCCCTCCACTACGGCTCTTTCCCACCTTCCTCCCTTCCCTTACGGCGCGGTTGAGGTGTCCACAGAAAACAAGTGACATTTACCGCGCTTTTCCCTTCCTATAAATCAATAAGCTACAGAGCCAGTAGCAGGCTCGTGCATTTTCTTTTCCTTCTTCCTACAGCCACATTCGTATCGCCTCCATCGAAACGCCGCCGGCTGTCGGGCTCGAACCCGGGTACTCCGGCACTAGGGTATCTTAACCACTGCCGCGGAGCAAAGCCTTATGCTTTTGAGTGAACTCCATTGAATTGTGGATACCTAACCAGGTCAAGATTCAGATTTTTACTTTTATATTGCACAATGGTTTATAAGAAGAAAGGCGCGTGTCTGACCAAGGTTGTTCAAGGTGAAAACTTCCGTGACGCTGCCGGCTAATAAAATAATTGGTTCATGGGAAAGGGGCGCTATCACACTTGTTCTGTGGACACCTGAATAATAATGGTTCACAGGAAGGGAAAGGTGCATTATCTGTCACTTGTTTCTGCGGACTCCTGAACCGCGCTGTAAAAGAAGGAAAGTGGGAGTGAAAGTGGAAAGAGAGACCGTAGTGGAGGGCTACCGAGTAATTTCGACCACCTGGGAATCTAAGGTGCGCTGACATCACACAGACGCCGTTTCGCCTCCATCTAAATGCAGCCGCCGCGGGCGGGATCGAACCTGGGTACTCCAGCACAATAGTCTGGCGTCTTACCACTAATAATATTAATTCACAGGAAGGGAAAAGGCGCAGTGGTTCTGTGGACACCTGAACCGCTCTGTAAAAGGAAAGTGGAACGAGGAGCCGTAGTGGAGGGCTACGGAGTAATGTCGACCATCGAGGATGGGGTTGGGTGAAGGGTGGCAGTTTGGCCCTACGGGGCTGGGACGGTAGGTCGTCAGCCTGCCTCGCCGCAATCCGCTTAGGGTTCGAAGCTGTTGTCGTGGCTGTAGGAAGAAAGGAAATTGCACGGGCCTGCTACTGGCTCTGTAGCTGAGCCACCTCCGCTGCCTGATTTATTTATTTATTTATAGGAAGGGAAAGGCGCGGTAACTGTTTCACTTGATTTCTGTGGGCACCGCAACCGCGCCGTAAGGGAAGGGAGGAAGGTGGGAGTGAAAGACGAGCCGTAGTGGAGGGCTACGGAGTAATTTCGACCACCTGGGGATCTTTAACGTGCGCCCTCCGCTGCCGTGTGGACAGAAGTGAACATAGAGAAGAAAGGAAAAAATTACCGACGATTACGTTACTTCCTAATGCGAAATTTGAGCGCAGCAAATAAGCTGTTTCACCTTTTCGATAGATTGAGGCAAATCCGCCGCCACCGATCTGGCTCTCTGATTGCCACCGCACATGGGTTGCAATGGAGGAGGAGCGAAGAAAGGAATTAAGTTCGAGCCGGCGCTTTGACAACCGGAGACTCGCAGGAAGAGGGGGAGGGGGGCGGCGTGTACACCCAGCGGCAAACGATGGGGGCAGAAGCGCGCGCAGCAAAGCGGACAACGCGATAAAGGGAGGAGGGAAGAGATAGCAGCGACTGACTGATGCTGCTGACGCCGATAGCGAGTCAACCCCAGCTGCGGAGTTTGTTTGAGGGACAACGCCGCCGATGCCGACGCAAACAATATGATACCCTCGCTTCCGCAGCGCCAAGAACCAGGTCTAGCCGTGGGAAGGTGGTCACGTATTCGTCGACGTGCCGGGGCCTACGTGAAATAACCGGCGCGTTGGCAACTGAAGAGCACCCTATCCGCCACACAGGAACAGGGGGGGGGGGGGGGGGGGGGGACCCTCCCCTCCTCTTTCTGCATGGCGGCGACGGTGTTCTGTGCAGTCAGCCCCGCCGGGGTGGTGCAGTGGTAAGACGCCCGACTACTGTGCCGGAGTACCCGGGTTCGAACCCGACCTCGGCGGCTGCGTTTCGATGGAGGCGAAACGAAGAGGCGTCGTGTGCTGTGCGATGTCAGCGCACGTTAAAGATCCCCAGGTGGTCGAAATTACTCCGTAGCCCTTCACTACGGCTCCTCTTTCTTTCTACTTTCACTCCCACCATCCTCCCTTCCCTTACGACGTGGTTGCGGTGTCCACAGAAAACAAGTGAGACAGTTACCGCGCCTTTCCCTTCCTCTAAAATAAATCAGTTTTATGCAGTCACGTTATCTTGACTTTCTAGCGGCGTCAGCGGCATCCAGCGGTATCAGTCGGTCGCTGCTAGCGCTGGGGGGATGCAAGGGGGGTGGAGCTGGTTACGAGGCCGACGCCGACGCGAAACCCAGGAACGGACGCCAAAGAGCTGCGCTCTAAAAGAAGAGGGAGAGAAAGACGCGCGCCGCGACAACAGCCGCCGTCCACCACCGAAGCAGAGGCGGGTGCGATGACTGCCTACAACAGATAAAATTCGGTGGCTTGCTAGACCGTCCCAGCCCCGTAGGGCCAGGAACTGCAACCATTCACCACCTCCTCTTTCGCGATGTCTGCAAGTTAAGGATCCCCATGTGGTCAAAATCACTCCGTAGCCCTCCACTACGGCTACTGTTTATCTCTTTTCAATTTAACTCGCCTTCCCTTACGGCGCCGATGTCCAAATCCAAAGAAACAACTGGGACAGATACCGCGCCATTTCCTTCCTGTGAACCAATTATTATTTAACATTTCACCTAAATGAGTTGTACCTATCACCTATAAAAGTATTTGAAAATTAGGTCTACATATTTAAATTGG
Organism: Amblyomma maculatum; assembly: GCF_055883805.1. Lineage (NCBI taxonomy): Eukaryota > Metazoa > Arthropoda > Arachnida > Ixodida > Ixodidae > Amblyomma > Amblyomma maculatum. Next base: position 45,457,894 of record NC_139353.1, on the reverse strand, counting down.
CTTACAGTAAAATTTAGCGCTTGGGTTTCTACTAACATTCTTACAGACCGCCACAAGTTAAATGCGATCAATATAAATACGGAAAGATCAGTTTCAACTTTTCTATCAAACGCGATATTCCTCATTTAATTTAATAGATTTCTGCGCTTAGTGCAATGGCGTGCAAAACTGAAAACGAGCAGCTGTAGTGATGTTCGCAGTGATGTTCGCAGTCATCGGTGAAAAGCATTTCGTGATGTTGATGCTTCTGTTGTGGTACCAATTAGTTTGAACGAAGTGTTCACACCTACGAGGCTGACCTTGGTGGAAACCATTCTTATGAGGTTGACGTTGGTACCAGACAAATCAGCGGAGGGATTAGTTTGAACGAAGCGTTCACCTATGCGGCTGAAGTTTCTGTGATGGTACCAGATACAACATCAGCGGAGCGATTAGTTGAACTCATTACGGAGTACTGCCAAGCGAGTGGGGCTCGCCTTAATCACAAGAAGTCCACTGTTATGGCATTGAACACGACCACCTCCGCTACGGCTATCCAATCGATCTCCGTTACTCGCGAGACATGAACCTTCGGATATTTATTCAATTCCGCTGGACCAGCACACAGAAATCGGAGTAGGGCTAAAGAGTAACTAAGCATCAAACCCCACAAACTCGGTGTTCTAAAATGTCGCCTGACAGCTTAGGCCATCATCGATACATTGCCGATTGCCACCCTCAGAATTGTGGCCAGCATCCTCGACATCCCTGCAGACAAGAAAAATATTCTAGGGGCACTTTGGACCAACGTTACTTTGGTCTACTAAAGTGCGGTGAAGTGAAAGCGTCTGTGGCGCAGTGGTCCGAAGCCTTCCACTACGGCACTTCTTTCTGTTTTCACTGCCACCTTCCTAATTTTCTTTACAGTTCGGTTAAGGTGTTGTTGTTGTTGTGGCTGTAGGAAGAAGGAGAAGAAAATGCACGGGCGCCTACTACTGGCTCTGTAGCTGAGCCACCTCCGCTGCCTCGTGCAGACAGAAGAGAAAAAGAGAAGAAAGAAAAGGAAGAGAAAGGCGCGCGCCGCAACAACAGCCGTCGTCCACCACCGAAACGGTGGCGGGTGCAATGACGGCCTACAGCAGATAAAATTTTTGTGCAGGCTAGCCCCCCCCCCCCCCCGCAAGCGGTGGTGACCTACCTGTCCCAGCCCTATCAGGGGAGTCTCTACCCATTAAGGTGTCCGCGGAGAGGAGCCACCAATGCCGCTTGCGGCGGGGGCTAGCCAGTCACGTTAATTTTTATCTGTTGTAGGCCGTCATTGCACCTGCCACCGCTTAGGTGGTGGACAACGGCTGTTGCGGCGCTCGTCTTTCTCTCCCTCTTCTTTTTCTTTCTTTTCTGTACTTTCGTTTGTCCGCACGAGGCAAGGTGGCTCAGCTACAGAGCCAGTAGCAGGCCCGTGCGTTTTCTTTTCCTTCTTCCTACAGCCACAACAAGGTGTCTGCGGAGAATTGTGACAGATACTGCAGCTTTTCTTTGCTGTCAACCAATATGAAACGCCGCTGATGCCTTCTGTACTGCATCTATTTCTATATGCTGTGTGGTGCGGTGTCCCACCTGCGGAGCTGGTTACGAGGGACAACGGTGACGGCGACGACGTAGCGAAACCCAGCAACGGGCTCCAAAGAGCTTGATGCTGAAACGATCTCTGAAAAGCGAAGGTTTTTTTTTTTACCGTGGTGACTAGCTATATATACGCAAACTACATCAAAATGTTATGCTTTTCTTTGTGAGTGTGTGATTTCGCGCTTCCTGCACCTTTTACCCTGCAGTTCTGTGTGGGCACTCGCATTATTCATGAATTGTTCTCTTTGCAGTGTGTACCATGTGTGGTCGCGACTTCCACTTGAGCTCTGAAGCGTGCCTTTCATAATTGGCTCACAGGAATGGAAAGGCGCTGTATCTGTCACACTTGTTTCTGCGGACACTTGTTTTTTTTTTTTAGTCGATATTTATTGCCTCAGGGCATCAGTAGGTTATGAGATGAAGGATGAATAAATGATTAAATGAATGGAAAAAGGTTGGCTGATTTTATGAAGTCCAGAAGTGAGCGATGATGAGGTCCCTGCGTCCAAGTGACGTATGAGGCAGGATCGGTTGCTGAAAGGCCAGCTATGCTCAGGTGCCGGATTCGTGTTGGCTTGAGTGCTGGGCAGTCCCACAGCAAGTGGTGGATGTCGGCCTCGACATCTTCGTTGTTACAGATCGGGCATCCTGGGCGAGGATGTAAGTGTTGGAAGTATGACCACGTCCTAGTTACAGCTGGTGTAAGGGCAACACCGACCCGGATCCTCCTAAGCGCAGCCTCCTCTGCACGGGTGAGACCGCGGGGAAGGGATATCGCACACGGAGGGATAAGTGCACGTGTGCGGCGCCGGAGGTGCTCCTTTCTTGACAAAAGGAGGGTAGCGTCGTCGACTTCGAGAAGCCGTGGGATTGATGCGTCTTGGTTCACCGGACACTTGTTTCGCGCCTAAAAGAAGGAAGGAAAGTGGGAGTGAAAGTGGAGCTGGTTACGAGGGACAACGCCGATGGCGACGACGACGCGAAACACAGGAACAGGTGCAAAGAGCTGCGCTCTAAAACGATGGCCTTGTACTACCTGTCAACATGGCTACGAACATTCACTGAGACGACCCCGTACCACAACACCCCGTATGCAGGCTGACCCCTATCATTTTACCGAACCGCAGCCACGGACTTAGTACCTGAAGGAGATCTCGTCTGACATTGACCCACGAACCATGTCCTTGAAATATATCAATATGGTCACTCCTCTCCCTGCCCGCCTATCAAGCTACATATACGTGCAGAAAGACCCAGTTGGCAGTACATCACCGCCCACTTCCTCGATGCACGTCGAGCCTCCCTGATGTGGCGGTTCTCAATAGGCATCTTACCAATCAGACGGCGCGCCTTCGTCCCTGCGACGTCGGGACATATTGACCTGTATCTCTTCTGCATGACCCGGGCGACAGCGGAGCACATCTTTCTGAACTACCTAATTCCCGCAGTGCTCCTAGAGCGTCTAAGAGATATGTTCGGCCTCCCCGGGTACCCCACCGTGCGCTACTTCAATCCGCTTACAAGGGAAGGTTGCAAGCAGATTGTCTTGAAACTGGCAGAGGTCAACTATCACGTGTGGTTGGCCCACTGCAAAGCGGCCTACTCAAACAAGACTTCGAGCCTCCATGAAGTTAAGGCCAAAATCAGAAAGGAACCCTTGTTCCACCTGGAGAGAGAGAAACGCCATTTGGGGGGCAAGAAGCTTTTGATTTGAAGAATGGGGACACCCCATGGTGGTCTTCAAAGAAGAAAACGGAAAACTAGAAGTGAGATATTAGTAGACTTGCTCGTGTAAGGCTTCGACCCACCATGGTGGTGCGGACGTGGTGCATTGGCACTGCGACCTCGCCCCGGTGATGGGAAAAGCCCGCTTCCCGAAATAAAAATCTCCCAAACGGTGCGGAAGGCCTTGCCTGGGGTAGCCGTAGGAAGATGATGGCCGCAGGTGAAGGTCTGTGCCCTCACGGAGGATCGCACCTAGTGCATCTTTCCTTTCATCTGACAAGGCAAGTTGAAGCGTAGCTGGCGTCCCTGCGTGTTTCGCGTTAGAGACGTCCCATCATTTTATTGCCATGGTACTTTGAACGCCATGGAGTCCTTCGAAGACCTTGGTCTTCGATAAAGTCGTCCCTGTGGAGACCAACTCCGAGACCGTCATCGACGTGGCGGCCTCAATAGTGGGTTTACCCGAAGTTTAGCGTGTCTAGCATATGGGCGTCCAGTCCTTCCAAGTAACAGTGACGAGCATGCAATACTAATCGTTGACGCCGGCTGCCGCGTCATCGGCAGCGAGCGTATACCCATTGTCCCTTTTGGGCCTCATGTCCATCCATCATCCATCCGTCCGTCCGTCCGTGGTGTTGCGCCGCGTCGCGCGTCTTAGCCAATGACAGAATGGCGCGTATCAGGCATCACAGTTGCGGCCGTCGCGGCCGTCACTGGACAATGTACAAGCACGTGTTATTCCGGAGTGAGTAGCCGCGTGTCGCTCGCACACTCTCAAATTCGGACTCTCTCCCCTAGCGCCAGTGACAGCCGACGTGGATATCAAGCCCCGTTTTTATGAACGTGCCTGCGTGGCTTATATAGACCTTTGCAACGATGGCCTCCTAGGCGTCACCGTATTGCTCGCTGGGCTGTTGTGTACGCCTGACGTCAACACGGTGGAGGCGGCAGCAGAACCGGTTTGCAACAGTCCAGAGAGGAGGCGTTTCGACAACCTCCTCGCCCGATGCAAAGCTCTATAAGCAGCGTGTCTAACGGGGGATCCAAGTGTCCTGGAAAGCTGATCTCGCCCTCCCATCCTATTAGCGAAGTCTGAGTTGCCAGCGACTCACGCACCGACACATTGATTTAGTTAGACTTTGTGAAGTAGTGAATAAAAGAAGCATTCAAAGACTCTAGACCTCTACAGTAAATAGAAAACGCTAATAAGGAAGGAATCGATGTATGAGAAATCGAGAGGTAAGATATATAAGATAGCCAAAGCAACCAAGGACTTCTACATTGATTTATACAGTAGGCGAAGTAATCAGAACGGTAATGAGATTGGCAGGAGCAATCAGACATCCTTCCGGTAACGAAGAACAAGATTAAGAAGGATTTAGGGAATATTAAATCGGACAAAGCAGCTGGGCGTTCAGATGACTGCAGATCCGTTTAAAGATGGTGGGGATATCATGCTAGAAAAACTGACCACCCTTGTATGCAATGCCTCATGACATCGATGGCACTTGAATCGTGGAAGAACGCTAAAATTATCCATAAAAGCGGAGGCACTAATAAGGACTTGAAAACCAATCAGCTTACTATCCGTTACGTACAAGGACCTTTACTAAGGTAATCACTAGTAGAATCAGGGCAACCTTAGTAAGACTCCAACTAACCAAAATAATGAGACGAATCGGTTTGCGTTGGAGCGCATTTGGCAAGTATCATCAGATCATGAACGGCAGGTTACCAGTATCTCTCAGGAGAAAATGATAGACCTTTTCATGACTCTTGGATACAACGGTTTGACCGGGCTGTGAAGCGAGCATGGGTGAGAGAATCCTGAGCTTTTTCCTGTACCAGTATGAAAAATAGCAGCGCCCGTCGACCACTTTTCGAAAAGGTTTATATAATAGCTATAGCTTATCGGCATGCTCACCTATGGGGTAGAGGCATGAAGGCTAGCAAAAAAAGTAAAACTTAAATTGAGGACCACGCATGAAGCTTTGTAAAGAAAAATTGTAGGTTCAACGTTAAGAGACAGAAGTGTGGCGAATGGGTCAGGAAATAAAACGCATGTTAATTACATTCTATTAGAAATCAAGAAGGAATGGGCATGGGCAGGTCATGTATGCGGATGCAAGATAGTTGACCGATGATCCTTAATATTAATAAATTGGATTCCAAGGGAAAGAGCATAGCAGGGGGCGGCAGAAAGTTTGATGAGCGGATTAGATTAAGAAGTTTGTACACACTGATGCAGCTTTCAGAGGACCGGGTTAATTAGAGTGGTGTGGAAGAGGCTTTCACCCTGCAATGGGTGATGGTGATATTAGAGAGTTTTAGCTCACCGTGATCTGCTACCGTGATCCGCCACCGCGCATGCCCAGACCCCCCTTGAAGCCGATAGATGGCACCACATACTGGATGTCGGCACACAGACCTACCGCGTCAGGACCAATCAGCTTGAGCGGCCCCGCCCACGCGCGGTAGAGAGTCACGGTGGCGGATCGCGGATCACGGTAAGCTAAATCTCTCTATTGGTTGTACCCTTTTTATCTGGAAGACCGCGACGTCAACAGCATGGTCAAGCAAAAAAGAAAGAAAAAATAGGAGCAAACAAGAAAGGTTGTTCACAAAGCTTCAGACACCCAGTGTCTCTTGAGGGCCGACTGGTCGAAATGTCCGCAACGAAGTCTCACGCCACCAATGTTCAAGACGACGCTTCGTCATTTCGAGCGCCGAGCTTCCGTCGTGATTCTTTTCAATGCCAAGTGCGGCCGATAGCAAATCTGTGCTGGCCCGAGGTTGAATCGCATGGCAGCCTATCACCACATGCTGCAGTTTTTCTTCCTCTGCATCGCAAAGGGGAAAATCGGTCGGTATGTCAGCCATGAAACGTGCTAGCCACGTCATTATCCATAGAGCACCAGATCGTGCATCTTCCAGCAGCCCATTTCATATTGTGTTGTCATAGTAGTCTACGTACCTTCGCAGTTATGGAGGAAGGGAAGAACTTAGGACAGGCCCTGACGTCATTTTTTTGAAGCCGGCGCGGCCGCGCCGCGACCGGACGCTGCAACGTCTCTCCTCCTTCTTTACCCTCCGCATTTTCTTTCTCCGCGACGCTCACGGACCTAGGACCCTTAGCAACGCTGTTGCTAGTGGCCTGAGTTTTCATAGCAACAGCGTCGCCGTAGCTAATGGCCCGACTTGGCTAACCCTAAATTTTAACGTGCACTTCCGCCACGCTTTCTCCAATGCATTGAGAATGGCAAGGGCCTCTCCTAAGTTGTTTCCTTCCTCCAAGTTCGCAGTGAACTGCTTCCACTGAACGTGCAGCACCAGGGTGGACTTTTTCCCCACCGCCTCTGTCCATTCAGCTGCCTTCCATGCTTGACGGTCCTTTTCTGTGTACAGGTTGCGGTCCTGCTTCGAAAACCGTTGGGAGGCCGGACCGGTCGCGCTTAGTTCAACGTGCTGCTCCGCTCGCGACGATGCCGTGGATCCATTCTTGGTCAGGGCTGTCAGGGAAGCCGATGATGATTATGACACGTGCAGTGTGTGGTAAATAGATAAAAGAATAAAACGTACTCACTGAATACTATATAATCTTTTAAAGTACTACAAGTAATATTGGCTAGATGTCTATTCTGTCTTGAGACGTTTTCTGACTATTGGTTTCTAAACGTGCACGTACGAAGCCTCTTTGCAAGATATTTAATAAGTGGCTTGCAAGATAATTCCAGACACCTTTCAGACGTTCTATAAATATTGTCCACATCAGCTAATGCTTCGCCTAATTGAGCTACAGGGTGCGTTTAGAGAACTTTCGTAAGTGCCTCAAAGATAACATCTAGGCACGCTGACATGTCCTTAATGTCATTGTACGGTTCAAACACATTGAGTAAATTTCAATGAACAATTCTATACCTCTACAAAAACGTTCTCCGCCAAACGACAAGTGAGCGGCTACAATGTGTCTGGACAGGATAAATACTGTCTCGACTGGCCAACCTTTCTTCAGTATATATTTATTTAAGATGTCATTTTGAGCGAGCAGGTGAAACTCTCGATTGATGATCTGAATGATGATGAGGAATGTGCCGAGTGTACTGATTAAGGATCAGTGATAATAAATTTGGTTGCATTCTTCTTTTTCTTTATTGACATTGCAGTAGATATGCGGCTATGTAAGGAAGTCTTAAAACGTCTTGTGAGGAAGCTGTCTGAAGCAGGCTGTCTCGAAGAGAGCCTGATTAAGGTGGCTTGTAATCGTCCCTCGCATCTAAACGCATAACGATCGTAAGATATGTGTCTTGGCTAATACGTCTTGTAGACGAGTATCAAATAGTGTCGTGTGGATCTCCTTTGTAGCTCAAAATATCGGCGACCATTATAGATTTTTCGAGAAATATACAGAGTGTTTTCTTCTCAATGGGATATTACACTCGAATGTGACAGTATCAGTCCCGATGTTCATACAGGTGGATGGTCTCACTGACACTTAACTTAAGCCCTACTATGGTTTAGGCATCAAAGGTGATGTGAATAAACCTGCGAAGTTGGAAAAAATCGACTGCAAAACTGTTGATCAAAATTAGGTTGCTGACACAAAGATACAACTTGAGGATTTATATTTGGTTGAACGTAAAAGTAGCAAAGAAGAAAAACATGAAGTTTATAAGCAATACTGTCAAGTTTGACAAACTAGGTAAATAATAAAAAAGAATATCGAACATAGAAGGTTTACTAAGCATTTACAAGGGGGAGAAATGATGCTATGATGACGTCATTACCATATTAAAAACTTTCTCGTAGTCTGAAGCTTTCCTGTGGATGAGTGTACAGGGTGGCGGCCATCCAACGGAAAGCTGGGCTGGCTACTTAGGGCAGCTTATGATATTGCCTTATACCATACCTACCATGACTTCTCTTCCCTTGTTTAATTCTGAATAAGCCTTACCGGTAAAAAGAAATAATGATGCCCTTGAAAATACGATTTGTGTGCAGCTCATCAACTTCCCGATTGTGCTGCTTTAAAGCCTTTGTTTTATTTATCCTACCTACACTTATATTCAAAGATATCAGATTCGCAATTAGTTTTGATTTCTTGCATTATCTACGAAACCAAAAATTTCGCATTTGCCCATCCCCAAGATTCCTGCCTTGAGAGAAAGAACTGGTCAGAGGCACCCTCCTTTCTGCATGCCTTTCCTCTTGGTCTGTTCAACCCTCACTGTCTACGATATTAACTTAATCATTGCCAATTCAGGAGTGCGCGCTCACTGTCCAAAATCTTGTGGACAACTGAACGGTACTGAGCGTAATCGAGGGGATCTGCGGACCGCGCCTACTACTCGCTGATAATACTTCTCCAGGATTTGCATAGGCCAGATTTTCATTTATTTGATTGTCGTAAAACTCGTTTCAAATAAGCGAATTTATTGCGCGGCGTAAAAAAGAAACCTTTAACTGCACCTATATTTTCAGACATGCGAGTTAGTTTGGGCAGAGGTGAACCTTGTTCAAGGCGTGATATAGGTAGCAAATAAATAAATAAATAAATAAATAAATAAATAAATAAATAAATAAATAAATAAAAGGTGATATTACTGCTCCGATTTGGTCATATTTCAAAAACCGGTCCCATTCTGATCGAGTTGCCGATTTATTCGGTCTCGCCCTACGATCTGATCTGCTTTGCGTCCTGGTTATTTCAACTGGCAGAGTGACTGCCACGAACAGGTGGTGATCCCTGGTGATCCCCCCCCCCCCCCCCCCCCCCCCCCGAAAAAACAACTTGCAGAGTGCAGGCAGTGATCCTGTCTGGAGTTCTTTCTACTATAAGTATACCTATATGATATTCCTTTCTCTAATGGCAGGAATGACCGTGCGGCAGCAGTAATCTGAAAACTCTGTTCGGTAACAAATCAGAATAAAATTACTGGTACAAAATGGCGTCCCGTCCCTATTTGAGCCGGCACGAATTATAAGAGGCCGCAGCTCTAATGATGCATTGGGACAGTGGGCAGTCATCATACCAGAGCAAAAAAGGAAAACCTTTAAAGTAAGCGCAATGGTGTCTGAAGTGCCAAGGAAAGAAGGAAGGAGGTTTCGGAGGTGAAAAGAGGGAGAGGAGAAAGGCGGAAACGAAGGTTGATGACACTCATCGGGCTGGGATCTATATTTATTTTTATTTTTCTTTTCACTCTGTACGGTGCGGCAGTTGTTTTATCGCACCCGGCCGTTCAGGGAGACAATGTGACAGGACGAGTTAGGGTGTCCGCTCGGCGAAGGGGCCAGCCATTAGTTTGGATTGGCGTGGATTACGGTCCTTCTGCGTGGCCTTCCCGACTCCGATGTAGTGAAAGCGTGAACGGGAGATGCCGGAGAGGTAGCCGCGCAGCCTGTAGCTAGAGGATTAAGTCAAATGACGGGGTCTGCGGGGACGTGAAGGGAGGGCGGCGAGAGCGTATCAAAGAGTATAGTGGGTGGTCCGGATGTCGGCGATAATCGGAAGTGAGGGAGGGGGGGGGGGGGGGTTATAGCCATATATATAGCGTACATCCACATTTTGTTAGCGAGGCGATAACTGCAGGAGGTTGTTAACAGCGACCGTGCAAAGCATGAAGTCTGGCTGCAGCTTGATTATCTGTAAAGAACAGGTGGCGTAATTAGCATTAAACTGTAATTATATTTTAGCCACCAAGTATTACTGTGTTCGGTACTAAATGCGTGCGGTAAAAGACAAAGGTAAGCAGGCACTTAAGAGAAAGGCTGTACTAACCTAATAATAAAAAACACGCTAATCGAAAGCGATGATTTTATAATATAGAAACCAAAAAAACGCAGTACAGTAATCGTCGTCACCCACAGATTTAGAAATGTACACTTTGACCCCGATTTTATGCCACGGATCTAAGAGCTTACGCTACATCGTCATTTAGTCCAAGATGGCGGTAACGAAACGTAAGCGTAACGAAAGCGTGTTAAGGCTTACGCCTTAATACGTCCCCCTTCGGGGGGGGGGGGGGGGGGCATGGGTCCAGGGCGGCCCACCTTGACCTATGGTTGCCGTCATCTTGGGTGGCACGCGACCTAGGGTGGCCGCAAACGCTATGAGCCATTTAAATATTTCGCCTTAAAAACTAAGGCCTGCTCTACGCGCGGTCACAGCTTCATTTACTGCGTGGCAACTAGCAGTGGAAACGTCATCGTGGTCATCATCAGCTATGCTATGTCATCTACAAGACAAATCACTTTTATACCAATCTCCAATGACGCATGACCCATGACATCCGCGGCCGAAGTAGCCTGGCGAATTATGCCCGCTTTTTCTGAAACCTCTACGACACAACACTTGAAACAGAACACCTTAATGTTGATCACATCGTGCAAGACCCATGAAGCAAAAATTAGAGATTACGGTCATCGTTTGCCAGATATTGTAAGCAGGAAAACGCAAGAAACGCCTAACTATAAATTGGGCAGGATTCCTACATCGATGAAAGCGCCTCATGTATATGAAACTCACAGCCGCGCTGTTTTAAAATTTCATATATATGCTCAGAATCACCATTACTGGACAAGTACGATTACAGCATAATAAGTCCTCGCTAAACTTTAGCGAGGACTTATGTAGCGCTTTCGGAAAGCGCAACAAAATGAAGCAAACCCTGCCAGCCCTCTGACACCTTCCTATGTCACCGAATGTAAATAAAAATAAAGCGACATACATTCTGTTCGCTCAAAAGTTAACAGGCAATCAATGGGTCGATGCGAAGGTAATGCGTGAGCGTGGCACATTGTCACTGTATAAGAGTGTAATTGGTGCTAGTGGCCTGTACATTTGATGCCCTGCTCCACGAGCGTCGAATGGACGTACACGGAGCAATTTGCAAACCGTTCTTCCGAGTGAAATGATTTGTAATACTTTATCCCAATTTACTGCAGCTACCCGTGAATCGCTTCAGGGCCTACAAAAACAGTCAGAAAGTGCGTATGTACTGCAGCTCCTATCAATTATAGCGCGATAATTTATTTCAATTAAGTGGCTCTAAGTTCCAGTTGCGCTATAGCCCTGCACTGATTTTATAAAAGCTCACGTGTCATCGAGTAGCGCTCAATAGCATCGAGGCGTATCGATAAATTCGCTCCGCACGTGTTCATGTTCAGACAGCGCGCGTGTCTGCATACGGATCGGGGCTCATGGACCACTTGAGCCTCATCGGGAAACGTGCGACAGCCGGACAAATCACCCCGGTGTGCGAGCGCTTTAGGGAAAATAAGGCGCGTCGAAAAGCGAGCCAGGGTGCCGACGCGAATGAATACAGAACACGAGATCAGCTCCAGGGACCGCCCGAGCCCTCGTGCGCGTGCGGTGGCTGGCGTCGATTAGGGAGTGATCTCCGGGAAGAGCCGGATATATAGGGAATGGGTGCGGGAGAACGGGAACGGGGGCTCAGCGCCGAAACAATAACAATTTGCCAGGCTTTGGAAAAACTATCGCCAGAATTGGTGAACGGTGCTGCGGCCAGATGCCCTACCCGCCCTTCTCGTTGATAGGGGGTCGGGAATGTATTTTGCGACTCGAAGCGTTGGATGTGAAAAGGGAAGCGTCACACAGAGGCGAACATCCTCAGAGCACCACCGAAGGGGAACATTTTATGGATGCGCTGGCATGGGGGACACGTGATGACAGGGACGGGATTTTCGAGCCTGCCTCCACCACTTAAGCAGATGCGTTGTGTGTTTAGCTTCGTGCAGCTGGGCTCCCACCTCTCGTTGCTGCTTTTCTTCTTACTTGTACATCACTCTCCCCCCCCGTTGCTTTTTTTTTGTACCCGTCTTTTTGATCCCATTCGCCTTAGCCACTTTCTTGAATTGTTTGGACACGTGTGTTGGATGTTTTAGTTTTTCTCTTTATTTCAACTCACTGTTAAGACGAGAGTTGCTCAGAATGGGAGCGACTTGGTAGCTGTGCCTTTTGCCACTTGTACGGGCAATGAGATAAAATTGGCGCAACGATGCGACGGTTATTAGTGCAGGGAGTTTGATAGTGAAACGGTGTGAGAGCAGTGATTTTGCTGCCAGAACCAGTTTCTGGCATGTTATTGCGTAATTTAATGTCATTCGATACGAATGACATTAAATTTGCTCGTGTGACAGGGGTAATTTTCTCGTGTAGCAGGAGAATAATGACATTAGACGCTAATGTCATTCGATACGAATGACATTAAATTTGCTTGTGTGACAGGGGTAATTTTCTCGTGTAGCAGGAGAATAATGACATTAGACGCTAATGTCATTCCATACGAATGACATTAAATTTGCTCGTGTGACAGGGGTAATTTTCTCGTGTAGCAGGAGAATAATGACATTAGACGCTAATGTCATTCGATACGAAGGACATTAAATTTGCTCGTGTGACAGGGGTAATTTTCTCGTGTAGCAGGAGAATAATGACATTAGACGCTAAAGTCATTCGATACGAATGACATTAAATTTGCTCGTGTGACAGGGGTATAGCTGTGAAGATAATGAGGCCTCAGCTAGTTATGTCGTAGTGGTCGTAGTTAACGTTTGGATGATGATGATTATGAATATCAGTTACTGTTTACGTGTGAAACAGCGTCGAATTGAATAACTTTATTTCAGTGTACGAGCAGCGGTTAGCAAAATGCATTCAGTCGGAAACGCGATTCTGTTCTTGCTTCTCGATTTTTGAACGGGTATATCACACTGCTCGTGGCAAAATAAAGAAAGAAAGAGAAAACGCCTTGTCCTTGCTATGAAGTCGTGCCCGGAGTCTGACATCAAGGGTGTTGATACTGAGTACAACCTTCTGGTACTTTGTGGAAGCAAGACATCGTTGAGCCCCCTTTCAGTACGCGTGTGACGTCATCACCGCAGCAAGCATCGTCCAGCTACACCTCACGAGAGCAAACCATCGAAAAAAAAAATAAAACATGTGACTGGAAAACGGGAGCAAACGGCGATCGTTTTTTCCAATCTCAGCGTCGGCAGCGAAGCATAAGCACCAGAGACTGTGACAGCGAGGCCGACGCCTCCTGTCTGTCGTCTCGTCGAGCTCGAGCGGGCGCGCGCACTCCCGTTCGCTGAGCAAACAAGAGCGCCGCGCTGGCTGCGCGCTCGCTTCTCGATCACGCGATGAGTCTGCCTCTCGTTCCTCCCACCAGAGCGCACCACGATTCTGATTCAGCGCGCCACTTCTATCTGAGGAGGTCACGTGCCGACCGAGACGACGCCATTATCGACGTGAGGTATAGTGCTCTAGAATATGTATATACGTGAGGCACTGCACGCGAGGCCCTGTTCCATATGGATGCCCATGTAAACGTACACGCTGGTTCAGTGCACATAACAGAAAGGTTAAAAAACAACACTTTTCAGTTGTGAAGGTTGTAACATGAAAGAACCGAGAAATCATTTCTTTCGAGGGCAGTATCTCCCTAATGATTTGCTCAAGAATCACGAGTGTCAAGTCTAGTGGGGGACAGGAATTACTGCGCCTTTAGATCAAGCCTTAAATATGGTAGTCCCTTTAGTGCGATGTAATTCGGTTATAGCGTGCATATACATGTGAGCCTTGTAATGAAGCCAAAGGAACGCGCGACTTCTTCCTTATAATCATCGCTTCGTTATAGCCGTAGGCTTCCTTGTTATAGCAGCTGTCGTATGTCAACGGAATTGTTTGCCACTGTGCATACCGTGGAATACATAGCCGGCCGGTGCTTATATCCTGCTGATGTTCGTTGCGGCAGCTCTCAACATGCGTATCAAGGTCCCATTAGGTAGACGAGTGTACCATAAGTCATCCATGCGAAAGCGTGAATGCGTCTTGTGCACCATGCATAGGTGTCAGAACCTAGGAAACAGCTTTGTAAATAATAGTGTCATAGGGGACTGGGAAATAATTATTCGGGGTCTTTAGCTTCGTTTTCGAAGTGCAGGTCTTATCACTTATCCGCATGGCAAAAGTGTTATGTTATGAAGACTGCGTATAGGACAGTCCGAGTGCTTTGATGATGGCTACCTTGTGGTCTAGTTTCATTCGCGATGGTCTATACTAGGGGTTCACCTTTTCGGTTTCAATTACCTATAAAAACATTGGCAGAATTTTTCCTGCGTTTATTTCAGACGCATGCACTCTTCGGTTGCTGTTCCTTGTAACGAATATTATTTTCTGTTCATAAACTGCCGATGTTTTTCGGCTTAATACATGGTATTCCTGCGCTCTCGGCAATGAGTTAGAGCTCATTTTGATTATTTATTAGCACTCTGAGAATTTCATTTACATTTTTTAAACCAGTAATGAGTGCTAATTAGCACTAGTAGCTTTGTTTGCGAAAGGAAACGATACCGCTATTTAAAAAGATAAGTAACAGGAGTTCAATCACAACCGCTAAAAGAAAATGCAAGTTGAAATTGATTTCTAATACCGCTGTCAGACGGGCATTTCGAATGCCCTCGAACCGATTGTCTATCGACTTGAAGGCCTTCGAACACTGCCACACGGGCGTTTGCAACGGCCATTGAGTCGAAAGTCTATGGATTCAACGGAACAGCTCAGAACTCGATATCTCGAAGGCCTTCGAACGTGGCGCAAGGTTGCTAGCGTTGAGTCGAGGAGCGCCACGAGCCCTCTCGGGGACAGCGCGTTGACGATACAAAAACACAAACAAGTGTTATTACTTCATATCTTTAATTAATGCGGTAAAATATTAGTGCGCATAATAATTTAAATATCGCACGGCTCTTTTTTCAGGCGCATATTATATCTGTGCTCTCTACCACTGTAACATGCACTGCTGAGAGAAGCAAACAATGAAAAGCACAGCCGTTTGAACGTTAACGAGTTTAAAAAAAACAACAACAGAAAGTTGTCCTTTAATATCAACTAAAAATCTGCAGTTACTAAAAAAAGTAACAGTTATATTTTATTTTGCATTTATACAAAGATTTCAGTTCTTCCAGCAAAAACCGAAAGCAATGATAGTGGCGCCACAAAAATTTGGCGCCAAACTCCAGAGCTATTTCAACAGCCTTCGAGTTTTGCCGTGTAGCAGCGGCACAACTCCTTCGAGTTCAATCGCGATTGAAAATCGCGAAGGTTATCGACTCAATCGCCTTTGAAAATGACCGTGTGACAGGGGTATAAAATGTGTGCTGCCATGCGCCATTGAGCTTGGTATACCTGAGCGACTGATGATGATGATGCTGATGCGGCCATTCCCCTTTGTATCGGGGGATCACAAAGTTCTGGATCAGGCCAGGAGAAACGGGTAGAAAAATTGAGGAGTGAGAGAAAATTCTATGCTAAATGTTCAGTCAAATAGTCCGAAGAAGTAAGAAAGAGCGAGAAAGAACTTTAACAGGCTTCTCTGTTGCGCCACCAGTCCTCGAGGCGGCGCTTTGTCGTGATCTGTATGATGACGACAGCGATGACGTTTCTGCTTACCGTATACCGGTCGCTTATAGCACAAACCATTGCAAAGAAATTTCAGCAATGTCTCACCACAATGTTTTCACAGTGGCCGATAATGTCCTCTTGAAATCAAATTCAGCTAACGCTAGAATAGAGCCCTGGAACATTTCTGCCACGGTTACACATTGTTGCTGCTCGTTGCTGAACTGTTGTAGCGAAGTCATAAAATGTAACAATAATATAGCGCACCAATTCAGGGTACACAGTTCATGAATATACATATACCGTACGTGTGACATATAGCAAACCTGGCATAGGTGCCTCTTGTGTTCCTAATTTTCCACTGTGAGTTCAGTGTTCACATAGAACCTTTAAAAATACAAGAAAATTTGCAAAATGATTGGTAAAAATTATTTTATTGCTGTTCAAAGATTAATTGGCCCCATAGCAAATGAAGATCTTTCTAGCCTGTGCTCACTAAAGTTGGTAATCCTGTAAGAATCCCTGCTGAGGTGAATCCCCTGTGCTGCCAAGTAAAAGCAAGAATTGTACTTGAAAGTATAGGAAAGCTGGCGGGAAAAAATATCTGCAAGGACAAAGACGCTCTGCCATCCTGTATGGAATCCCTGATACCTTAGCCTTGTTATGACAGAAACACGTCATGAATGATGCTAAACACGGAGCTTTAATGAAGTTTATGTTCTTTTTAATGCAAATACATGGCGGCGAGGAGCTGACTAAGTTTGAGTTTGCAACCGAATAAGAGTAGTTGAGACTCGATATCGCACGTTGTCGGCATGTATGTAAATTTCAATCCTACTGTTTTTTTTTTATATATTTTGTTCCCACGAACGCATAAACAAATGCCGCATGCTAAAAAGGAGATGACTTGTTTTATATAGAGATGTTTATAGGACCATCATTTCTCCATATAGAATCGTTAGTTGACAATGCGCTTACAAGTTCCGTCCAGACCTGCCGTAGGCTTAGTAAAATAGGTCACAATATGTGCTGCTTGTTACGCTTGTGAAGCTCACTGTGCCCCAAAAGCCTATTGCATTTGCAGAAGCTGAGGCTCCACAGGTTTGCTGAGGCAATGTCAATGACTTTCAAAGACAGTTCCTTGCGTTCAGTTATTCCTTGAAGAAGCATAATCAGGTGCATGTGACTGCACCCTCATACCCATGATTGCAGCACTTAAGCTTCTTCACTGCCACTGAAAAGTTCAGTTATCCAAAAAGAGAGTGGGTTTTGGGGTCAGCTTTTTCAAGTAAATAATGCATAAACCAGGTCTACAATTTCGTGAGATAGGCCAAATAATAGATATAAGAAAAATAATCAAACAGTGACGATTTGATGGTTTGGTTTGGTTTGTAAAGCTTAGTGTCCCAAATCGACTCAGACTATGAAAGACGCTGTACTGGAGGACTCTGGATATTTCGACTACCTGGGGTTCTTTAATGCGCACTGACATCGCACAGCACACGGACGCCTTGCTTCCTGCCTCCATCGAAAAGCGGCCGCCGAGGCCGCGATTCGATCCCGCATCCTTGGGAACAGTAGTCGAGCGCCGTAACTACTGCGCCACACCAGCGGGATCCCCCTGCGGGGATTTAATGAAATGTAAAGGGTGTTTATATATAATGACGATTTTACACGATCTTTCTCTGAATGTTCTGATGTTTATTGCCATTTTTTCATTTGATCGCCTACTTGTGGAAAAGCAGGTTGTTACTAATCTAAAACATTATCTAAAACCTGAATTTATATTTGTCGGCCACGTCGGGTGACAAAGAAAATATTAATTTTTAAGGAAAAAAATTAATGCTTCCATCTTGTAGTGATGCTTCGAAAGTGACATGGGTAATGGTGTTAATGCAAAGTTTTGATGCACATAACGATGTCTGCACTGAGGAACCCGCTCAGGGAGAAAACCTGACATCGGCACTGGTGTTGTGAGTGAGGAATAACGAGCATGCTGCTGACAAACAGTAGTTGGCGAGTGACGTAAACGCACAATCGGGGGTTGTGCGACATGGTGCGACTGCATGACATGGCTTAGCTGGCAGGAGTGGCCAACTCGGCTGGCTCAGCAACAATGAGCAATCATGACAGTAATGTTTTATAATATTCTACTCTAAATCTACGTTGTTGTGACGTAGTGGCGAAATATTACTGCAATGTCCGTAATTTTTTTGTGTGTGCTACAAGGGACAGCCTCAATGAAACTCCTTTTTGTGGCGCTCTTAGATGGCGTCAGGTCCGTAATTGCATGCATCACAATTATCTACGGAACTGCGTAATAGGTTACCTGCGTTTTCTATATAGTTCACATGTAACTGGATAACGGGTGAGGCTAATAGGTAGCTACCCAAATCCAATTATGACAGCAAATAGAGTTATACGCTAGCAGACCATCTATCAAACACCAGAGCTTCTAAGTTGAACAGCTATTACTTCGTTATAGAGATTATCTAGGTCAACCATGCACGTCTATATAGAGAAGTTCTTGCTGCTATGTGCTTCGCTACCACTTTTTCGCGACTGCTACCCCATAAAAATATATCGCAAGAATTAAACCATGCACGTCATTCTGCCCGTATGTAACTGACCACAGGAGGAACCTTGTCTCTCGCAGAAATAGGAGACAGAAAATGCAAAGAATATATGTCGCCTGCAACTTGATCTATGCGTGTCGAGATCAGCTGTTATCGGCTCAGCGCTAATTGCGATATTTAGAAAGTTTAGGCTTTGCATTTATATTGTGGAAGAAGGCTAGGTCAAGACGGCGAGGTCGTGGCGGCAAGGACAGCGAAGCCTTGTCTAGCGTTTTTAATCCGGTCACCAACCCAGGCACGCGCCAGAGCCGGCGCCGCGGGACGATGATGATGATATGTACAAATGAAAGAAGATGATGATGGCATGTACAAATGAAAGAAGGTCCACAGAAGGCTCACACAATCTGCCCGGGGGGTCGGAAGCGGCCAGCCTGGCCGCTCCTAACTAACCGATGTACCGCGGCGCACAAACGGTTTCAAGCGAGAGACATGAACAATTTCAGTTCCACGGCGGCGTCGATCGGCTGGGGGATCAACAGGCGTGACTTTGTAGTTAACTGGAGAAGTTTGGCTGATGATCTTGTAGGGACCAAGGTAGCGGTGGTGGAATTTGTCACTAAGGCCAGGGGTGCGCAGTGGAGTATAAAGCAGTACTTCGTCACCGGGACGATAAGAGACCACGCGATGCGTAGAATCGTAGCGGCTCTTGCGGTCTTCCTGGCACGCTGCTGTGTTGAGGCGGGCAAGATGACGGCATCTGGCCACACGAGATAAGAACTGGGTAGGTACCGATGTGGAGTAGTCGGGCGTAGAGAAGAAGGAAGCGTCGAGAATTGTAGTGGGAGGACGGCCATAAACGAGGAAAAATGGAGAATAACCGGTAGTCCGTTGTACTGCTGTGTTATAGGCGAAAGTGACGAATGGTAGAATAGTGTCCCAATTTCGATGGTCCGGTGTGATGTACATGGAGATCATATCCGATAAGGTGCGGTGAAATCGCTCAGTCAGCCCGTTAGTCTGGGGATGGTAGCTCGAGGTTTTCTTATGAAGGGTGGATGACGCGTAAAGAACTTCGGCAACGACTGTCGATAAGAAGGCCGTCCCGCGGTCACTTAGGAGCACCCGAGGAGCGCCATGACGCAATACAATTGATCGCAAAAAGAAATTTGCTACTTCTTGAGCGGAACCGGTCGGTACAGGTGCTGTCTCAGCATAGCGTGTAAGGTGGTCGACAGCTGTTATAATCCAATGGTTACCCCCCTCGGAGAGAGGTAGGGGACCATATAAATCGATGCCGACTGCGTCGAATGGCGTGGCGGGACAGGGAACAGGTTGTAGAAGGCCAGCGGGTGAAGAAGTCGGCCGTTTGCGACGTTGGCATAGAGGGCAGGATGCGACGTATTTGGCAACGCTGGAAGATAGGCCAGGCCAAAAGAATCGTTTTTTCACGCGGTCGTAGGTTTTGTCAATACCAAGGTGACCTGCAGTAGCGTCATCGTGGAGAGCCGCCAGTATTCGTTGACGAAGCACACGCGGCACGACTGGTATCCAGCGAGTTCCATCAGGGCAATACACGAAGCGGAGTAGGATGCCATCTTCGAGCTTGAAATTGCGAAGTTGTCGGCGAAGCCGAGCATTGGGTGGGTCCGAAGCGCCAATAAGGCGATCGATGATGGGACGGCAGTAGGCATCGGCTAATTGCTGTGAGCGGAGAGTGTGTTTGTTCTCTGCGTCGTCAAATGAAACTGTTGTGATATACGTCGGGGAAAGAGATGGTCGGCTGTGGTCATAGGTGGAAATGCATTGGGAAGAAAAACAGCAAGCCGATTCCGAAAGTGGACAGCGAGAAAGAGCGTCGGCGTCTTGGTGTTGGCGACCCGATTTATAAATGACGTCAAAATCGTATTCTTGCAGGCGTAGAATCCAACGGCCAAGTCGGCCTGTCAAATTTTTGAGCGAAGACAACCAGCAAAGAGCATGGTGATCGGTCACAACTGTGAAGTGCCGACCGTATAGGTAAGGGCGAAACTTTTGGACAGCCCAGACGACGGCAGGGCACTCCTGTTCTGTAATAGTGTAGTTTTTCTCAGCTGGAGTCATAGTCCGACTGGCAAAGGCAATCACTTTCTCACGCGAAGTTGCATCGCGCTGCAGAAGTACAGCGCCAAGACCGATACCACTGGCATCAGTGTGCAGGATGGTTGGAGCGCTGTCACTGAAGTGGCCAAGAACAGGGTCTGATGTGAGGGCGTGCTTCAGGTTATTAAAAGCAGCTTCGCACTGTTCAGTCCACACGAAAGGGCTGCGTGCTTTAAGTAGTTGATGAAGGGGAGCAGCAATACTTGCAAAATGCCTTATAAAACGCCGGAAATAAGACGCCAGGCCGAGAAAACTGCGCAATTCTGTAGTCCGTTGTGGACGAGCAAATTTCAAGACCGCGATGATTTTTTCAGGGTCTGGACGAATGCCGTCATGGCTGACTAGATGTCCCAATATTTTAATTTCCTTCTGTGCAAAGTGGCACTTCTTGGTGTTGAGCTGAAGGCCCGCTGAAGCGAGACACGTGAGGACCTCATTCAGGCGCGTGAGATGGTCGTTAAAAGTTGACGAAAAGATGACAATGTCATCCAAGTAGCATAAACAGGTTCTTCATTTTAGGCCACGAAGCACAGTATCGATCATCCTTTCAAATGTCGCTGGTGCGTTACAAAGTCCGAAAGGCATAACATTAAATTCGTAAAGGCCACCGGGAGTTGCGAAAGCGGTTTTTTCTTTATCGTCCTCGTGCATAGGTATTTGCCAATAACCTGAGCGGAGGTCCAAAGTCGAGAAATATTCGGCGCCTTGGAGAGAGTCAAGGGCGTCATCAATTCTTGGCATTGGGTATACATCTTTGCGGGTAATTTTGTTGAGTGCGCGGTAATCAACACAAAAGCGTACCGAGCCGTCCTTTTTTTTAGCTAACACTACTGGAGAGGACCATGGACTTGTCGAGGGACGAATAATATTGCGATGGAGCATGTCATTTACATTTTCTTCAATTACCTTTCGTTCAGAGAGGGAAACCCGATAAGGCCGTCGGCGAACGATAGAGTTACCTTCAGTAATGATGCGATGGTGCGCAACACTATAGTCCGTCCCAGTGGTGGGGAAGTGGCATCAAAAATGGCTTGGTGTTGTCGAAGCAATGTCAGCAGTTCTTGGCGTTGGTTCGGCGTGAGGTTAGGATTAATAGTCTTTGTGAGAACAGAAAGAGAGACGTCTGTCGAAACACGGTGCTGAGGCTGAGGGGCGGTGAGCACCATCAAGGACAAAGGTTGAACATCCACCTTGCAGGGGAGAGAAGTTCCTTTTCGGAGCACGAGGGATTCACGTGAAGTGTTAGTGGCCGCTACTGTCGCTGAGCCGTTGCAGAACCTCACAAGACTAGACGGGAAGGCGATACCGCGTTCAAGATGACGATAAGATGGTGCGATGAGTACGTCCCCGTCAGCGATGTGGTCAGAAACAACGGTAAGTAGTTTTTCGCACTGAGGAGGCAGAACAGTATCAGCGGCGGCAACGAGGGGATGATGTCGTTCAGAAACTTCAGATGAAAAATCGCTGTCTGTCATATGGATAACACGGTCGCCACTAGAAATTAATGCCGAAGCGGTTGACAAAAAATCCCATCCAAAAATCATCAGATGCGCACATGGAGAGAGCACAGCAAACTGCACATGATGGCGGACGCCGTCAATAACAACTCGTACGGTGCACTTTGCTAAAAGGCGCAAAGGGACGTCATTGGCTCCACGGAGTTCAGGCCCATCATATGGTGTCGTAACTTTTCGCAAACGGTAGCACAAATCAGCGTGAATGACAGAAATTGCAGCCCCTGTATCAATCAATGCTTCTACCGGTAATCCTTCAGCGAAAACAGAAATCACATTATACGGGCGATCTGGAGGACTTTTGGTAAGTTCGCAGACTGCAGTTTGACCTCCGGAAACTGCAACGCTTAGTTTTCCGGATGGCGGACAGGGAGAGTTGTTGCGGGTCGGAGAGGGGAAACTGAGCGGCGGTATGGGGATAGGGACCGACGTCGGGACGCATGGGTTCCACGAGGCTCAGACGAGGATTCTGGAGGTGGGGATGATCTTCGAGGTGGGCTGGACATAGGAGGTCGTCGCTGATAATATGAGGGTACGTCACTTTCGAATGCGTCATAACCACGCCGCTCGTTCTGAGTACGGCGACGGCAGAAGCGGGATATATGTCCTCGTATTCCACAGTGCGAGAGGGGCGCCAGGGTGCGTAATAGGGTGGCGTAGGCTGAGCCGTCGTCACGGCGTTGATGTGGTTGTAGGGCGATGCCAGTTGGGGCGGCGGAACAAAAGGAGGGGGTAATGCTGCGACGTGCGCGTAAGTCGATGCTTGGCGGGGTGCAGGAGGGTCGGACGGCATAGGTCGCGTGATTGTTGCCAGCTCATCTTTAATGATGTTGCGTAGACCGGCGTCATTAGAAGGTACGGAAGAATGATCGCACCCGTGTCGACAGACAGGCTTGAGGGCTTGGAGCTCCTCCCGGATGATGGCTCGAATCAGTGCCCGTAGATCCAGGTCAGCATAGGTCGGGCCTGTAGCAATGCTGGGCTGCAATCGGGAGGACTGCAGCTGGTCGATGCGTTGGCAGGTCGCAATAATGGCGTCAACAGTAGAAGGATTCTGGGCAATCAGGGTATTATAAGCCACAGAATTAATTCCTTTTAAGATGTGGTGTACGCGTTCAGATTCCGGCATGGTGGGACTAACACGCCGGCAGAGTGCAAGTATGGCCTCTATGTAAGACGCGTACGACTCATCGGGAACTTGGAGGCGAGAGGCGAGCTTGTTCTTCGCGACCTCAGTGCGAACTGCTGGGTCGGCGAAATATTGGCGGAACTGCTGCTTGAATGTTGTCCAGTTAGTGGTGTGGGGTTCGCGGTTAATAAACCAGGTTCTGGCGACCTCAATGAGGTAGAAAGAAACGTTCAGAAATTTTAGAGCGTCGTCCCACCGTTTGTAGTTACTGCAGCGTTCATAGGTGTCCAGCCAGTCATCGACGTCTTCGTCGCGACGACCAGCGAACAGCGGCGGGTCGCGTTGTCGTGCGGGCATAGTCGGAGGGGGTGGTGCAGCCGAGGTAGAGGGTCCTGCCGATTCGTGGGTGCTCTCGGTAGACATAACGATGGTGGCAGGCGGTAAACAGCGACCGGAACGTAGCTCCAGCGAGAGGCAGGGCACAAAACAGCAAGGGGATCAATTCTCACCTCCACCACTTGTGGAAGAAGGCTAGGTCAAGACGGCGAGGTCGTGGCGGCAAGGACAGCGAAGCCTTGTCTAGCGTTTTTAATCCGGTCACCAACCCAGGCACGCGCCAGAGCCGGCGCCGCGGGACGATGATGATGGTATGTACAAATGAAAGAAGATGATGATGGCATGTACAAATGAAAGAAGGTCCACAGAAGGCTCACAATATAATCTTTGATTAAAGTTTTTACGGAGTGTTGTAAATTTGGTGTAACGATCAACACCACCAGCAACCAATTATCGTGATTCAAGCTCCGCGATCTGTGCAGTGCGAGGCACCCACGTCCCCACAATGTACTTATGACGTCCCGTTCTTGATGAGGACGTTTGGATCGCTTGAGGATGCCCTCAGGATGTTTCTTGCTGTCTGCGATACTGCGATCCAAATGGCCCTGATCACATATGCATGTTTGGCGTTAATCGCTCTCTTTGAGTGGCTTGCAACTTTCTCAGTCATTTCTTCTCCATATAGCAAAGCCGAAAAAACGGCGACCTCTTAGTGTTATATTTTCTTCATATGTAAACTATTATATAACGCGCTTCATTCTCCCGACCGTCCCATTCTCTCGGTTAGAGTTCGTTGCAACTCGCCTTTCCCCAGGAAAGCAAAACACACACACAAAAAAAAGCATGGAAGTCAGCGAAGCGAAATTGCGAAACTGAGATTAAATTCGTATATTGCCTTTAACGTAACACTGGGTCGATGACAATCTTTCCCTGCTTATTGCGCCAGAGAGACAGGTAACGACCCGTCAGCTTCTGTATAGAATGCTTTCGTGGTTTCAAAGCTGTCTACAAATTAAAAGTAGAAAAAAGAAACAACAAACGCAAAGACGGTATACAACCGTTTGCTCTTTCAAAACACAGCCAGGCGATGGAAAGGGAAAAGAAAATTAAGAGAGAGAAAGGTTGTGATGAACCGGAGCTCTGTTCCCGGATGCATTCACCATCGCGTGACTCGCAGAGTGCGGAGCACTCGATAGCATCGGCTAATGTGTTTACGAGGCGGAGACACTCATTTGGACGCCGCTGCCCGCACCGCCGGAGTGTGTACCGGAGCATACACGGCGTATAGCGTTCTTCTGCAAGATCTCTTCACGGTCGAGTGCGACGACGTTGTACGAAAGTACGGTTTGTGCCAAATAATACGGTGCAGGGCTCGGCGACCAAACTTTTCGTGCGTTACCTAGTAGGAAACAACTCAAAGCAACAGAAAATGGCAACAGAGACCGCTTGCACATATTCATATTATTCCGCCAAACAACTTCAGCAAGAAAAAAAAAAAGTCACATTTTGATTTTTGCTCTTCTGAGCGAGTCAGAGGCGTCAGAATTCTTGCGTTTAAAACTTTGCAATTTGCTTCGTCTTTGGAAACATTTTATCAGCAAATCTTTTTCTTCTCGCTGGCTGTCATGTGGGCAGAACTTTATTTCAGGCTTAAGCTGCATCCAGCTTAAGCAAATATTTAGCGCTGTCTGATATTCATGCAGCTAAGCACGCTGTTAGCGCTCCCTACTAAACTAAGCAAAGCTTCTTACCTTCTTTAGATATATTATATAGGGCGTAGTTGGAACGCCGAAGCCTGATCCGCATTCTGGCTGTGTCTGTGGGCGTCTTTCATCTGTAGCCGTGCGTCACTCTTTCGGCATGACAATACTGTACAGTCTTGGTTCAACGTTTCAGGGTCTAATGACTCGTATCCACTCGCTTGGTGGAGTCCTTTGAAGGCAACTAGGTACCGCGGAAATTTTTTGAGTAGGTTGGTTTGATGTTTGCCATCGTCGTCGGCCGCAGGCGATTCGCCTGAATCTTGCAATGGGGGGGGGGGGGGGGGGGGGCTAAAATCATAGGGGTTTAACCCTGCTTATACCCGAGTTCGAACGATAGCTATATGATTTCGGATTCTGCTCGTCGGAACCTTTTCTGTCTTGGCGTTGGGGCATGAAGTTCAGTTTTTATAACAATTACCGAATAATGGTAAATAATAAATACTTACAATTAGTTCAGTGAAATCAAACTATTTATTAGTCATCCAGCGATATCTTTATCATGTGGCGTGAAGTTCAATTTTAATTTCAATGAACTAGGACGGTAATTAATAATTGCCTACAATTAGTGCAGTGCCGATGCACGACATAAGCTGTCCAACTATTTATGACTTGGTGATGCACCATAAAGTGCAATTTTAATTGCAATGAACTGATTAACCGCAGTGAATTACGGCGCATAGTTAGCGGTCAGTTAGTCATGTGATCATGCACCAGTTCACCTTTACACACTATACTAAACGAGAGTTATGTCCCAGTTCGATCTTGGCTGAGCTTGAAGGTTATCCGGAGATACCGAGGTGGTTCCCGGATTGTACCCGGAGTAGTAGAGCTATCGCTCCAAAATATTTCCTCTTTGCAAATTTGCAAATTATAGGAAGATGCCAAACTTCATGGTGGTGCTTGAAGTTCCCACTCCACAATTGAAAATCATACCGCGATGCCGGACTATTTTGTCCGAATCATACCGCGATGCCGGACTACTTTGCCCGAATCATACCGCGAGGCCCGGGTATACATGCAGCGATAGAAGCGCTGTATACCTACTGCATCTGTAACACAGTGGAGTCGACCGCTAAATTTGGCACCGAAACTTTGGAAGCGCATTGAGTGCGGAACTATACGCAGGCTTCTTCACCACGGTTCGTAACTGCATGAGTATACCTCGAGAACTGGTACTGATTGACAATGGCTTGGCTCTGAATGCTGACAACTCTCTGTCTCCTGTCTGTCTCCCTTACGTCGCTTGAAACGGCAACTAAATTCACGGGCCGCTATCTCAATCTCCATCTTTGGTCTAGAAGAGTAGAATGTTATGAGAAGAAGAAGGTGCAATAACTTTGACTCGGGAAACGAAAGTGGTTTAATAAGCGGACGATTAGCGCAGCCCATTACTCATTTCTTTCGATTGGTAATGCGCCAGCTTTAGGAGCTGTATCGTGAAAAAAAAATACAAATCCGGTATCCTTAGCAGTTGGAAGGGTGCGTGGGTGTGTATATTGTCGCGTAAACAGCGACCTTTACAGTTGCGTCCGAGGTCCAAGGCGTGGCAAAGGTTCTACGAACAGCGTCAGAGTTCAGGCTCGAGGTTAGCACACTTCTTCCTCTCACACTTCTGCGCTTCTTTGTCGTCAATGCATGCTACATTAGCCCCCCCGTGCGAAAAGCATCGTCCCGATGCTATATTGAAAGAGGGACAGAGTAAAAGGGGCCGCTATCTGGCATGAAAAGGCTTCAAGCGGACCACGTGGACCATTTCAGAACGCTTGGGACGCCGGGGCTCTGGTTCCTCGTGCGGAACGACTTCATAGTCCAGTTCACTGACGCGTCGAAGAACGCGGTAGGGGCCGAAATAACGGCGCAAGAGTTTTTCGCTGAGTCCGCGTCGTCGAATGGGGTACCAAACCCAGACAAGGTCACCTGGCAGATAGTCTGCAGTCCGCCGCCGCAGGTTGTAGCGTTGTGCATCTCGGCCTTGCTGCTGCTGTATTCGCACTCGTGCAAGTTGACGGGCCTCTTCGGCACGCTGTAGAAAAAAGGCGACATCATCATTTGGACCTTCGTCTATGTGGGGCAGCATGGCGTCGAGCGTGGTCGTCACTTGTCGGCCGTAAACTAGGCTGAATGGAGTCATGTTGGTAGTTTCCTGAACGGCGGTATTGTATGCAAATGTTACATACGGCAATACTTCGTCCCATGTCTTGTGATGGACGTCCACATACATTGACAACATATCGGCAATGGTCTTGTTCAAACGTTCTGTCAGGCCGTTTGTTTGCGGGTGGTATGCAGTCGTGCGACGATGATTGGTGCGACTAAGGACAAGGATATGCTGGATGAGCTCTGCAGAAAATGCAGCTCCTCTGTTAGTAATGAGTACTTCTGGTGCGCCATGTCTCAGGACAATTTGAAGAACGAAAAATTTCGCAACTTCAAAATCGGTAGCACAAGGAAGAGCAGCGGTTTCTGCGTAGCGAGTCAGGTAGTCAGTAGCTACTATAATACACCTGTTCCCACAGGTGGAAGTAGGGAACGGTCCGAGCAAGTCCATCCCTATTAGCTGGAATGGTCTGGACGGTGGCGTAATGGGCTTTAAAAGACCGGCTGGCCTCAGAGGCGGAACCTTTCGACGTTGGCAGTCACGGCAAGTTCGAACATAATGCGTTACATCGCTTGGCAAACGAGGCCAGTAATACCGTTCTTTAATTCTGGATATCGTCCGAGTGACTCCCAGGTGGCCGGATGTGGGTTCGTCGTGGCAGGCTTGAAAAATCTCATCCCTTAAGCTTGCTGGTACAACGAGGAGGTATTGGCGACTGTTGGCTGTAAAATTCTTCTTGACGAGAACGCCATCACGGAGACACAGAGAAGACAAAAGTACGACGGAAAGGGCTAGGGACCATGCTGCCGGCACCTTGAAGAAAGTCGATTACCTGGCGAAGTTCGGGATCATTCCGTTGGGCATCGGCAAAATTGTCTGAACTAATTGCACTCAGAAATGCGTCGTCGTCACCTGAGGCGTCCGAAGCTGGTTGTACAGGAGCACGAGACAGGCAGTCAGCGTCTAAATGCTTACGACCTGACTTGTAGGTTACAGTGATGTCGTATTCTTGAAGTCGTAGGCTCCACCTGGCGAGACGTGCAGAAGGATCTTTAAGGCTTGTCAGCCAACAAAGCGCGTGATGGTCGGTCACCACTTTGAAGGGTCTGCCGTACAGGTATGGTCGAAACTTCGAAATAGACCACACGATGGCCAGGCATTCCTTTTCAGTGGCAGAGTAGTTTGTCTCAGCCCTAGACAAAGCCCGACTAGCGTAGGCGATCACACGTTGTTCACTGTTCCGTATCTGTACTAGGACAGCGCCCAAACCGACATTGCTTGCATCCGTGTGGAGTTCGGTGTCTGCGGTTTCATCGAAATGTGCTAGAACTGGAGGTGACTGCAGGCGACGTTGAAGCTCCTGAAATGCGTCCATTTGCTGGTCGCCCCATGTGAACGGCATATCAGCCTTAGTAAGAAGTGTAAGGGGGGCGGCTATTTTAGAAAAGTTTTTCACGAAACGTCGATAATATGCACATAGCCCAAGAAAGCGTCGCACCTCTTTCTGGTCCCGCGGCGTCGGAAAATTGGCGATGGCAACTGTTTTTTCAGGATCCGGCAGAACTCCCGCTTGGTTCACGACATGGCCCAAAAACTTCAGCTCTTCATAAGCAAAATGGCATTTTTCGGCTTTTAGAGTGAGGCCCGACGTTTGGATGGCGTCTAGTACTGCGTCTAGGCGACGGAGGTGCTCCTCGAAATTCGGGGCAAACACAATTACGTCGTCCAAGTATACAAGACATGTCGTCCACTTCAGATCTCCAAGAACGCTGTCCATGAGTCTCTGAAAGGTTGCGGGCGCGGAGCAAAGGCCGAAGGGCATGACTTGGAATTCGTATAGCCCGTCAGGTGTAATGAAAGCAGTCTTTTCGCGGTCCCTTTCATTGACCTCTATCTGCCAGTATCCAGACTTGAGATCCATGGAGGAGAAGTATCTTGTGTTGCACAGACGATCTAAGGCGTCATCTATTCTGGGCAAAGGGTAAACATCTTTTTTCGTAACGTTGTTCAGTCGGCGATAGTCTACGCAGAAACGAAGTGTGCCATCTTTTTTCTTCACAAGTACCACAAGTGCAGCCCAGGGGCTGCGGGAAGGGCGAATGACATCGTTATCGAGCATTTCCTTCACTTGGTCTCGGATGGCAGTACGTTCTTTAGGGGAAACTCGATAAGGCGACTGGCGGAGTGGTCGAACAGTTTCGTCTGTAATGACGCGGTGCTTTGCCAGGTGGGTTCGACCGACGCGTGATGATCTGGCAAATGCATTAGAGTAGCGACGGAGGAGGTGCCGTAGTTTCTCTCGATACTTTCGAGGTAAGGCCGGGTTTATATCGTACAGAGGTTCAGTGTTGTCGGAGGGTTCTGTTGCTGAAGCGCTGGCGAAATTGCATTCATAACTAGTGTCAGTTATGGCGTCGAGATATGCGACAGTTGTCCCTCTGTTCAGATGTTGATGTTCATTGCTGAAGTTCGTGAGAAGAACATCAACTTTGCCATTTTCAACAAAAACAACTGCCCTGGCAACGGCGATGCCTCTTTCAATAAGCAGTTTCTGTTTTGTCTCGACGACACCTTCTGTATCTTGGATTGGGAGGGAACCCACGGAGACCATAATGCTTGAACGTGGGGGCACACTAACATGGTCATCAATAATGTGGAGTGCAGCGGGGAGCAGGCTGTTGGATTCGATAGCATTCTCAACTGAAAATCTCACGGACTTATTCTGCAGATCGATAATGGCGCCATTTTCGGTTAAAAAGTCCATACCGAGGATGACGTCACGGGAACACTGAGCCAATACGATGAACGTCGCCAGAAAAGTTTGCCCTTGTACAGTGATCCTCGACGTGCACACTCCCGTGGGCATAATTAAATGTCCGCCAGCTGTGCGTATTTGCGGGCCACCCCATGATGTTGTGACCTTTCTGAGAGCTTTGGCGAAGTGTGCACTTAGAATTGAATAATCAGCGCCAGTGTCGACTAGAGCAGTGACGTCTACGCCATCAACGGAGATCTGCAGGTCGGCAGTTTGTTGTGTCGGGCGGCGACAGCTTCGTGGGGTTCGGTCTCGACTTCGATGCTCTGAAGGAGTGGTGGGGCGAATGTCGGCGTCGTGGTTACGTTGAGGATCAGCGGAATTCCGTAGCGGCGTCGATTCTGCTGGTGGCCGTATGTAACGAACTGTAGTTAGCAGTGAAGAACGGTCGTGGGTCTGTGGAGGATCTTGAAATTTTCGCACTGTAGCAGCCGCACCTCCAGAGGCTGCTGCATCTAGTTTCCCCTATGGGGACTTTGGAGTTGCTCCTGGCGTCCAGGAGAGCTGTAACGGCGAGGCGACGACGATCGGAGGCGGCTTGGGCCTGTGTTGGAACGCGAAATGTATTCTGCGATTTCGCGTGGCTGCTGACCAGGCAACGGACGACGGGCATCAAAAGAAAACCCACGGAGGCCGAGTTCCCTGTAGGGGCAGCGGCGACACAGGGGTCCAGCTTCGCCGCAATGGTAGCACAACGGTTGGTGATCGGGCGTTCGCCAGATATCGGTCCTTCGGCGGCGTACGCTCGGCCGTGAAGACACATGGGCGACCGGTGCGCGAGGCTCGTAGGATGCTGTCGAAGGCGGCAGGTAGCGGCTGGTGACCGCGGCGTAGCTCAGGGTCTGGGGCAGCGGTGTAGCTACGACGGGTTCAGGCGCGGCGACGGGTGCGGGCCCGGTGACGGGTGCATGCACGGTGACGGGTGCGGGAACACCCAGCGCCTGTTGTACTTCCTCACGGATGATATCGGAAACTGTGGCAACCTGTGGCTGTGGAGGAATCCGCAGGTATTTGGCCACCTCTTCCCGGACTATCGCCCGGATAGTATCATGCAGCGATTCTGACGAAAACTGTACGGCTTCACCTGCACTCGCGGCGTTCATAGACACTGTAGTGCGCTGGTATTGCCGGGCGCGCATGTCAAGTGCCTTCTCGATGGTAGACGCCTCACTTATGAATTCGGCGACAGTTGTTGGTGGACTTCGCACCAGGCCTGCAAATAACTGCTCTTTAACACCTTGCATCAAAAAGCGCACTTTTTTCTCTTCCGACATGGTTGGGTCCGCGCGTCGAAAGAGTCGCTTCATCTCTTCGGCGTAGGCCGTAACAGTTTCATTCGGATGTTGTATACGGCTATTTAAAAGCAATTGCGCTTTTTCCTTGCGAAGCGTGTTGGTAAACATACGCAAGAATTCTGTCTTGAATGTATCCCACGTTCGATGTCCGGCTTCTTGATTTTCGAACCATGTCCTCGCAGAATCCTCCAGTGCGAAGTAGACATGGCGAAGCTTCGAGTCAGCGTTCCAGGCGCTGAAGGCAGCCACCCGGTCGAACTGCTCCAGCCAGTCTTCAGCATCCTCATGTGGCAGGCCGTGGAAATGTGGTGGATCCCGCTGGTGGTTGAGCAGGACAGGAGTTGTCGATACCGGGGGATTCATCGCGCTGAGAGAAACGCTCCTTGTTGGTCTGTGGTCAGGGAGAGGACCACACTCGGGAGGCAGACCTTGCAGTCGGCGGCTGCTCTGGTGTACTGGGGTCTCCACCTTAGGGGTGCGTCCTGGGCTTGTAGGGGGCGTCCGGCTCATGAAAATCGTACCCCGCACCTCCACCAGATGTCGCGTAAACAGCGACCTTTACAGTTGCGTCCGAGGTCCAAGGCGTGGCAAAGGTTCTACGAACAGCGTCAGAGTTCAGGCTCGAGGTTAGCACACTTCTTCCTCTCACACTTCTGCGCTTCTTTGTCGTCAACGCATGCTACAAATGTGTATGCCGTGTTGCGACCCGGAATATACCTATATGCATATAGCGGATACGGGGAATCGAACGACAAGTCGGGGTGCTGTTGCATCACAGACATATGGTAGATGCAGATGCGATATTATGGTAGCTGGTTTCAATACTATTACAGTCAGTGCTCGTACCAGTTAACTCTAGTAATTATGGAATGTCAAAATGGGATTTGGTATTATAGTTGGTGGTTAGTGCTTGGCTTAAGAGGATTAACCGCAACTTATTGGAAGTCGGTCAACGGTATTTGCCGAAGGGCCTACTTCGAAGAGCGTCTGCCACTATTTCTTGAGTCGATATTCGATCAGTCATATAGTAAATAAGTGGTCAATATACCTGTTACAGGCAGTTATAGTTAAAGGTTGTATTTGTTAGGGCTCGTCAAAAAATTGTACTAGTTGGAGAGAGGAGGGGGGGGGTAAATAAAAATGGCGACGAAGGTGACACACAGTATGCGTAGAGCACGACCAGATATGTTGAGAGACAGCAAAGGAAGACATAGAGAAGCACAGGGGTGGTAATATAACGCAATGCAATCACATAGCGTGTACTGTGCGTTCAGATAATTTCTATTTCTTACCAGCGTCTACTGTGCGTCCAGATAAATTTTATTTCTTGCCAAAGCACTTTTTGCAAACTCTGCATAGCGTGTGCTGTGCGTCCAGATAATTTTTATTTCTTACCAAAGTACTTTTTGCAAACTCTGTACCAGCCGCGTATTATAGCCAGAGACCAGTATAACCGAAATTTTCCCTGCGATCACGTGCTGCCAACATTGCATTTTACCGGGCGATGGCAAATATCGCGTCACTGGCCGACATCGTAATGAAACAAGCGGAGGAGCGAATATGTTCCCTACCAAAATATATACGGCACGCTAAGCAGGGCACAAAGTTCGATTTCCAATTGTCCAATGCCAGTTTCACCAACCCACAACGCCGTATTATTTAAATCACGTGGCTTCACCGGCTGAAAGACAGTGCATGAAAAATGAAAAGACACTTGCTGTCGTGAGACAGAGAAGCAAACTCCGGTGCCGAGTACTCGAAAAAAAAAAGAAGAAAAAAAAAAACACACACACACGCACACACGCGCGCAAGGGGCACGCAGGCAAGACAAAAATGTAACTGTTAGACCTAACTATACCGTCAGATAGTCAGACACACATGTGCATGTTGCAAATAACAAACAGAACAGAAAAAGCTGCTGGGCCGAGCTATACTGTATGGCAAATCAGGCGCCCGTATAGAAGAGAGCGCGAACGTTCCTCTTTTGAATGAGTGCTGCGCGACTATTTGGTTTGTAGGGTTTACCGTCCCAAAGCAACTCAGGCTGGTAACGTGCGTTTTCGATTAGTATACGCGACTGTCCCAACGGTGCACGTGTGGACTAGTAATGATCGACCTTGTAGAAGCGGAAGGCGTTGTGCGCCTGTATCTTGGGAAGAGACGATGTCAGAGTACACACATGGAATGGGCCTACACGTGTAGCCGTTGCGCGGACGTGACATTTAACTCCATGTTCTTTTGAGCATCAGGAAACTTTTTGGGGGTGTCTTGCACAAGGTACAACACACGTGTGGGAATTTCGGGGAAACTACTTGCAGGGAGTGATTAATTTTTCTGAGATATACCAGCACGAAATGGCCCTTTGTCGCGCTTCGCCCGGTCCTTTCTGTACACAGCAAGCAGGTCTGCGTGTGACAGTACATACTGCCTTGCATGGTGCTGGACTAAGGATAGGATGCAGAATGCCATTACGACGTGCATTGCTACAATGGAGTAGTGCAGTACTGTACAGCTTTCTGAGCCTATACTGCCAAAAACAGAAGAATGAGCCGATGACGTATTATAACGACACATACCTGTATTTGAAACGCCAGAAGCACATTTGCACTGCTAAATACGGAAATATTTCAGACTACTGGGATCCAAACAAGCGCTTGAAGTTTACTTTCGGCTGGCTTTTTTTCCGCGTACTGCTGAAAGGAGAATTTATGGCATACCGCTTAATAGAGAGATTTAGCTTACCGTGATCCGTGATCCGCCACCGTGACCTTATACCGTGCGTGGGGCTCACAAGCTGATTGGTCCCGACTCGGCAGTTCTATGGGTCAACATCCAGTATGTAGCGCCATCTATCGGCGTCAAGGGGGCCTGAGCATGCGTAGTGGGACGCGCGGTGGCGGATCACGGTAGCGGATCGCGGATCACGGTAAACTAAAACTCTTTAATATCCCCCGCTGTACCGCGTTTTTCCACCACAAAGCCCGCTCTTTCTCTTTCAAATAAATACTAGCACAGCATTGGACAGTAAGAGGTTAAGCTACTCCTGAACCAAGTTTCACGGGCGTTAGCCATCGGCCACAGCCGCAGTCTCTGTTACAGTTTCGATCTTGGCTCGCTTCATCTCGTTGTTCGATGGTCCCGGCAGCCTGTCTAGCATGGCTGCGGTCTCTGTCTTTAGTGAGGCCAAGGATGTGTATGGAGTATTATAAAGGGGCGGCGCAGATGGAGGTTTATAAAGATGACAATGTTCAAAGCACAACGCGAGTGTTTTTAGTTATAACTTCATGATGACGACAATTTTTATTGCGCATTGCGATAGTGTGTTGCAGTTTTACACGAGGCTGGATCGACTGCGTCGATGACATTGTGCTCTCGTGCCTGGACTCGACAATGAAGGCGACGATGTTTGCTGCTTAGTGCGAAATGGAACACATGCGGCGCACTAAAGCCCATCGATAATATATATCATCGAGGGACCTTACAGCGCACAAGTACGTGGCGCCATCTGTGGAACGCGTGAGGTACTAGATCCAAAAGTAACGGAATAACGCGAAGGCGAAACTCAAATTTCACGCAGCATTGCTAACGCTTTAAAACAAATGCTTGCACCGAGATGCCTATAACAGGCGTGGATTCGGTCGTACACTCCACGTCATCGCTGCTGTCATGTGGGTGCCTAAGACGTGCAAAGAGTGCAGAAAGGCTTCATTAGTGACAGCCTTTCTGCTGTTATTTGCACATTCGTGAAATCAGAAAATTGAGCAACGTGCATTCATTCCTGCCTCGGGATAATCTGCGGAAATTCTGTTTAGAGGGGTTATAGTTGCATGGAAGATTGCTGCCAGGACGATCGGCTTTGGCGTAATATATCGCAAACGAAAAATATCTTGCTCTCCTGCAAGCCAGATAGGGCTCTTGCCAGATGAGACCGAGCCTCGAAGGACATGTGCGCCGGGCATATACGCTGTCGAGAGTCCGTCACTCGTCGTAATGCGATCCATAAGCGAGTGTCGGCGCAGACGCGAGATCTGAGCGCCTTTGATAGTATAACTAGAGCTGGATTTCTTTCGTTAACGCAGCTGCCTATACTTCTATAGATACTTGAGCTATATATGCATGCATGCAGTTGCCGCACTCTAGATTGCAAAAAGCTATAGATGTTTAAACAAGTACCAAAAACTACACGAAAAAAGGGGGGATTTATAGAAACAGCAATGACGTCAGCTAACAAAAAAAAAAGAGTGCGGAAAAAGAGTTCCCAACCAGCCGCTAGATGGCCCCAGGCGTAAAGCCACGCTGCGTCCCGAGTGGAAACCCTTTGCTCAAGTGTGCTCAACCGCACTGGCGGCGGCTGTGAAGCACTCAAGGGCTTATGCGCGCTCATGCCACCCCTATGCCCCCTCCATTTTTTCCTCGTTTCTGCTTTCACGTTAATTTTTCCTTGTTTCCCAAGTGAAGGCTCGTTTTCGCGAGACGAATATTTAGGTGAGTGAAGCCTTGTACCCTGAGCCGTGGATTTGCAAAAGAAGGGCGTTCTGCAGCTGGAAAAAAAAAAGTGTTAGATTCGCAGATCGGCCAAAGAGGTCTGGTGTTTGTTAAGAAACATTACGAGGACTCTTTATCTTGCCTTGTAGTGCTATCCCCTAACAGACTCTGGTCTACCTTTTGACCGCTTCCATGTGATGTACCAAAGTGTGTTCTCTCTCTGTTTTATCACGCTTCTAACTTCAAGGAATGTTGCCGAAGCATTCTTCTAACTCTTTGTTCTATCAGACTCTCTGGGCTACTTTGATTAGTGACATTGGTCGAATTTTAGACACGCGATGGCTCATAATGTGCTCTATATAACAGCTCACACATTGAAAAAAAAAAAGGTTTAGAGGTAGGGGTGCCTCGGCAGAGGTTAGCTCAAGGCGGCGACTGGGGTAAGTCCGACCCTGGCCTGACTTATTGAGCGGAATACCTCTTATTGCCAAGTATGAGAGGAGAAACTGAGTCAGTGTTTATGGAACCCCACGAGCCGAAAGTTGATTGAGATTTTAATCCGTATCTAATCCCTTGAGTTTATCATCTGTCATATAGCTCATGTATTGATTAGCGACGTTTCTACATAATATTTGTATGATAAGCAGGGCTACGACTTTTCCAAAGATGCACATATGGGCCATAAAAGGCGTCGTAGTGGAAAGTTCTTGATCAACTTTGGCTGTCTGGGGTTCCCTGACAAGAACTCTTGGCGCGACGAGAAAAGGCTGGTCTTAATGTTCTAGAAAACAGCAGTTAGTATGCTATGGGAAACGCTTGTTCGGGAGGCTCTGTTGCATTCAGGGCATTCAATGATGCACAGAGAAAAATTAATGAGCACTGCAGAATCTGTATTGGAGTAATGCGAAAGCACGGATGCTGCTGTTGGTTGCTGCTAGTTGCTTAATTCACTTTTTGTTTACCCAGTTTAGACTTTGGTACTTTCAAATTGCGCACCAATCCTTTCCTATGCCATTTTTCGGCTTTACTTCCGGTTGCGTGACATCACATCCTCTACGTCACATTAATTCACTTCTTGTTTACCCATTTAGTTTTTGGAACTTTCAAATTGCGCGCTAATTCCTTCCTATTCCCTTTTTCGGCTCTGCTTCCGGTTTCGTGTCGTCACATAATTGACGTCACCCTAATTGACTGCCTTAATTAACTACCTTAGTCCTTGACACTTTCATTTAAATTGCTTGCCAATCCCTTCCTATGCCCTTTTTTGTCTCAAATTCAGGTTGCGTGGCGTCACATCCTTGACGACACCTTAATTCTGTCAGGAGGTTCTGTTGCATTCGGGGCATTTAATGATGCACGGAGAAATAAAAACTTCATCATCCGTTCTGCAGGACGGCAAGTTGTTCGACGTAATGACCGTAGTATCCGTTTATTAAGGGTAAGCAAAGTGGAAACAGCCCGGTCGCTCTGCCACTTATACGAGCACAGTGACACATTGAATCAGCCGAGAGGTGGGAGTTATACTCAAAAGGTAAACGGGTGAGGTGGCGAAAGAAGCAGCAGAGAGAAGAGCGCGCAAGAAAAGAAGCAATGTTAAGAATTTAACATAGTCTCCGGTTAATTTGCGTGCGGTAAAATTAGAGGCGAAGCGGAATATATTGAGCAAAATTGAAACAGCATTCATGTGTGGAGAAATAATACGCGTCGTCTTTACATAAGTACATGTCAACACATCAACCTTGACTCTACGTTTTCACAACAAAATATAGCAACAACAATCAAAGAAATGTTATTTTCGCGATGTAATGTATACAAAATTTTGATGCGTTTTGAGTACGTTCATAGAATGTCGACTTTTCGTTGAGGACTTTTCTGTAAATAAAGGGTAAAAAATATACCAAAAACTCAAATTAATTTTATAAACCGCATATACACAACTCCCCTGGTGATGTATAGGTACATACCTGCCGGAACATGATGTCCCGTGGCTCTAAATAAGTTGCAGAAACAGCAAAAACCTTGTCACGTGCTCCAACTGCTCGGGATCGGCATCTGGCAAAGGACATGAACCCCTTTGAGTCGCAGCCTTCTCGTCAAGATATATTGCTCCTTCAGCAGTGAAAAACATACTGAAATAAAACAGAAAACGCTTATTACATCTTGCAGTGGTTATCTTGGCTGTATTTCTACAATAATTAGGGGTTCAGTGATCACAAATCGGCGCAAGGTGTGATACCCGCGCATATGACGTCACGACTACGGCCGGCTCGGCGAGGAGCTTTCTTTTGTCTCAACAGTGCATAGGGGCGGAAAAGAGGGCGCTGGAAGGAAAGTTATAAATCAAGATGCACAGGCAGTTTTAACAAAAAAAAAATGCAATGAAAAAACTTGCTATGAAGCTACATCGAAGAATCAAGAACAAGTACACGACGGCAGCTTACTGTGACCGAGATATGGAGTGAACTTTTATTCATTTCTCTAAACACCTATTACAGCGCCACAGTCCGAAAGGCAGTTTATACTTTAAAGCGCGGAGCTGCAAAACAAGTATAATAATAATAATAATTGGCTCACAGGAAAGAGAAGGCCAAGTATCTGTCACAAGTTTTAGTGGACACCTGAACCGCGCCGTAAGGGAGGAAGGAGTGAAAGTGGAAAGAGAGAAAGAGGAGCCGTAGTGGAGGGCTACGGAGTAATTTCGACCACCTGGGGATCTTTAACGTGCGCTGACATCGCACAGCATGAACGTATTTTTTGGAAAATCTCCGCATTCATCCAAACTAACAGACGAGCAGAGCTGACATTCCAGAGATTTTCATGGTTTTGTACATGGCCGCAGTGGCTAGCAAATGGTTTAATTTGGCTTGGTTTACGGGGTTTAAGGACTCAAAACGACTCAAGCTATGAGAGACACCGTATAGTAAAGGGTAGCGGAATTTTTCGACCACCTGGGGTTCTCTAACGTGCACTGACATCGCACAGCACACGGGCGCCTTGCTTTTTGCCGCCATCGAAAAGCGGCCGCCGCAGCCGGGATTCGATCTCGCATCCTTGGGCACAGTAATCGAGCGCCCTAGGCACTGTGCCACTGCAGAGGGGTGGATACCGCGAACGGAGCGTTCTTATGGCGGTAGGAAAAAGGAACATGCCTGTGGAGACAGAAAAAAGTGATGAACAAGGAAGCAAATTGAGGTTAATTTAGGTGTGATATGCGCTCCAACACATATTTAAAAACAATGTTAGGCATCCAGATGTTCGTTGCTTGGAACAACTGTTCAGGATACGAGTCAATATCGCTAAAAAAACAAACAAACTAAAAACTCCTCTTTTTTGGTCGCTGTGTCCATCAGCAGAAGGTCCACTCGTACACTTCTGGTATCGTCGGGTTTCCCATCGCATGCCAGGTGGCGCCACAGTCACCAATAAAAAACGTGCAGCGCCATCTACTGGGTCATGCAGGATGCAAAATGTGCGCACACTCTCCCGTGTGGCCACTTCACGCGACACAGCATGCCACACGCGACGGGCATCGACGTCCCGCTGTGTTCGTTTCTGGAGCGTAACGATGGGGGAATGAAGAGGCGACAAAAAAAAAGTGCGATATTTGTCGCCTTGTCGCCCTAGGCTGGTGCGTTTAAAAAAGAACTAAAGGGACTCCAAAAAGGACAGACAATGAACGCGAGCGGGATTCGAAGAACCCTTGTTTCCGCAAGAGTGTTCACTGCGCCCTGAAGTGCTGGGGATCGCGAGGCAAAAGTCGGGATTGAAATACTCGTGCCATCGCTTTTCTTATTCCCAGCTCGTTCCTGCTTCGGTCATTCCGTACTCACTTGACAATGTCCCTTTTCCCCCATCGCTTTGTTCTAGCTCCTTTGCTTCCTTTTATAGTTCATTTCTATTTATATCGGAGTTGATGCGCAGATACACGGCCTTTCCGAAGTAGCACTGCAATGAATGTTTGTGCGTCTCACTCGTGGCGGTGATGCTAGCGGGTTGCGCGTGCCTGTGGGTTTTTAGGGAACGAGTCGGGAAGCAGCAACTGTTAGCGCGTGCTAGACTGAAAAATGGGGATAGTGAGATAGAAATGAAGCAAAAAGGGGAGGGGCAGCCCGCCTGCGCATGTCGAGTAAGAGCCTGGAAGCGATAACTGTTGGGGAGTAGCAGACGGCAGAGATGGGGAGCAGATGAAGGAGGAAAGAGGAATACGAAGGGAAAGAAGCTGAAGGAGTGGAGAGGGGATGGCTTCCGCTGCGGCCCGCGGAAGCGCTGTTCATGGAGTGCGGATCATGGAGAGCTACTTCTTTCATCGCGCGCGGTTTGCAGAGATTTCTTTATTCTTTCTATTTTTGAGCGAGTCTCATTCCCTTACGCTTCGTTCCCGCAAGAGGTAAGGATGGCGGCGGGATATGCTCCCTTTTGTCTCGCCCTTTGCGGCGGCGATTATTTTGCGGCCACAGGCGTGAAAATGAGGGAGCGACGGGAGAAGCCGCGTCCCCACTCGTGCTCGCTTCGCATCTGTTCCGCACTTTTCAATGCTCCGCTTTCAGGAGAGGCGAACTTGTGCAGCGTACAAAGGACTTCCCCGGGTATTTTCACGCTTGAATCTGATGGGAATAACGGAGCAGGTAAAAGGGAAAAGAGAAAGAAAAGAGTGAAAGAGGAGCGCAACACAGAATGCGTCCAGGCCCGCGCCGTCGCATGATCCCCCCCCCCCCCCCCCTTCGTGTATCTTTCAATGCGCCGCGAGTTAGCGCCTTCATTAGACGTAAATGAGAAGCTATTGTGTGTACAGCACAGGAATTAGCACGATAAAAGGAGGTCGATTTATCCATGCGAAACTTCCGTAAATATCGCGGTTGCGTCCTTAATCTAAAAAAAAAATGTTTAAGGATGGGCATCATCCTATATATATATATATATATATATATATATATATATATATATATATATATATATATATATATATATATATATATATATATATATATATATATATATATATATATATATATATATATATATTTGCTTGTGAATGAAGCTGCAGCAGTTTTATAAAAATTGCAGTCTCATATTTTTAGGTCTTCATATCTCAGCAGCCTGTGTCTCCTTTTGAGACATGAGAAATCCGTGTCACACCACTAAGGTGCTACAATGCAGGGGCCAACAATTATCTGCTTCCAGAGTAACCGCTCGCAAATCATGCTACTAGGAAATACGACATGAAAACATTGATGCGATGGTGTCGCTTAGCTACAGCTATGCTCGTGTGGTTGGCTGGTAGGATCTGTAAGCTTTCGTGCTCTGCGTGGCCGTGTCGTGACGGAGTGCGCTATATTGTGCAGCTCTGGCCAGAAGTTGGCATTTGGCCTGACTTCGACCTCACCCCAACCACACCAATTAAGGTTGAGGTCTTCTGACAGGCACTCACCTCAATTTTTTCCAGACTGCACTAGCGACCTCACTCATGGCGATTTCCACCGGTCGATCGAAGCTGGGCGCCCGAACCGACGTAAAGCGATAGCGAATCAGCTTTGGTAGACCAGCGGAATGTGTAGAGCGCGCGGCGTAAGTAATGCTGAGCCGGTTCCTAGAGTAGATAAATTTTTTCGGTTCCTAAAAGTTGATTAAAGTTGCGGTTGATAAATAGGCAGGAGTGCGGCCTTCTGCAACATGCTTTCGCACTATTTTAACGCTGCAGACGTTTTACGATAGACCTAACCCGACGCGAAGAAACTTTGCTGTGCCACCTGTGGGTTGGTGTAGCATTCACAAACTCTATTCTTTTATGATAGGCATGGCAAACAGCCCTGCATGTACAAACTGTGGATGCGACGAGTCTATAGACCACATTCTTTGTGAGTGCCCGATATATGAGGAAAGGCAGTGTCTGTGCCGTACGCTGGAGCATCTAGATGGACGCCCATTGAGTGAAACTAAGATTTTAGGTCCCTGGCCACAGCGATCGTCTGCGGTGAAAGCCTCCCAGGCACTGCTCCGCTTTATGAGAACCACAGGCCTTATCGAAAGACCAAGAGTTTGCTATGACATGACTGTGACGTGATGTGATGTGGCGTGTCTGTTATGTGACTGTGCTAACTTCAACTATCCCTCTCTCACAACTTTTATATCCACTCATCCCCTTTCCCCAGTGCAGAGTAGCAAACCGGTTGCTTTTACTGGGTAATCTCCCTGCCTTTGCTCCTCATCTTCCTCCTCCTCCTCCCTTTACGATAGACGAAAAAAACGGTGATGCCCATTGTCCTATGCCGGTATTGCTGAAACGGCCAAAAACAGCCAAAAGTATCCACCAGCGACTACGACGTCCGGCGAGATCTGACTCTGGTCGGTGGATCGAGAGCCCCCCCCCCCTCCCCCCCCCCCCCCCCCCCGGGTTGGTCCAAACGACCAGCTAAATACTCGCAACTTATCTTGGTCGACCAGCGGAATTCGAAATCTTCATCCCAGAGCAGGAAAACGTGCTCCGGAGCGACCAGTGGAAATCGCCATCTAACTTGCCTCACACTCGCATGTCGAAAAAAAAAAAAATCATGAAATAACAATAAGTCAGTAAGCGGCGCTCGCCAGCGCGTTGGTGCACATGGACTCTTGCTTGGAAGAAGTGCCCGTCCGAGTAAGTGGTGGCAACTACGAAAACAGACTGCCTCAAAATTCGACCTCATCGAAAGACAACCTCACTAACCTCAAACGCCCGAATGGAGTTGTGGTCACATTTTCGCGCCTCACTTAGAATTTTCCAACTCTTTTTGACCTCAACTCAACCTCACCTCACTCGAGAGGTTGAAGTTGACCTTGTCTTGAGGTGTCGTAGTACGCCACGCACTGTTGTCCGAGAAGGACAGTATACAAACGGCATATTTTAACTATACATATCGAGCCTAAGCACAAACATTGTACTTCTCGAACTAAGTGCTCCATTTTCTGCATTTTCAGTGCC
Source organism: Amblyomma maculatum (assembly GCF_055883805.1). Lineage (NCBI taxonomy): Eukaryota > Metazoa > Arthropoda > Arachnida > Ixodida > Ixodidae > Amblyomma > Amblyomma maculatum. The sequence goes on along the minus strand of NC_139353.1, from coordinate 45,415,041 downwards.
GGACATCAGAAGAATGCACTGAAAAAGTGGAAATGACTGAGTGATGGCCCTTTTCTTTATTGATTTCTTGCTTTAGAGTGCAAAGTCTCCCTGTTGATGCGCCTTGTTATTTTTAGTGTCATAACTTTCATGACTGTCAAATCATAATTGTCATATCATAACTGTCATATCACAACTGTCTGTATACTATACCGCGCAGGTAGCCGCAGTAAAAAACCTGTGAGCCGACTGAGTGCTGACATATATAACGGCCCGTGGGATGTGAAGTGTCGTGTAGTATAGTTAATCCTAGCCACGAGACACGCTCAAGCCACGGCTGAATCTCTAAGCTGGTCAAGCTGCACCACGCTATTTCAAGCCTAATTGCAACCAAAATAATGTGCTCGTGAAAGCTTCCAAAATTGTTACCTTTTAGTTCAACTTTAATGGTCACAATAATGCAACAACAATGGACCTTAATCGTAGCTTGTTTTATCCAAATATTTTGCTTTGGGATTCGTTATTACGCACGACTCTCTTTACATACAGATTTGCTTTCCTCTTTGCTCGAGTATCAAAGTGTTTGTAATTGTTTGTATTAAAGAGACACGACTGTATATACTTCCTTGGCGCTGCGGACGCGACGCGTTCTTCGGAAGTTTGTGACACCTGAGGTTCTGCCTCAGGACGCACTGCGCGCTGTCACTTTGAGTTGGGGTGTGCACTGCATGCGTCGTGGAGGCCTACTGCGCTGTGGGGCGACGCCGGCGGTCGACAGGGCACCGAGTGCATTCGGCCGGCGCAGATGACCTGGGCACACCTCTGCCCACTTTCCAGAACGCGTAAGGGCAGTCAGCGGCAGAGGTTACTTCCTATATCTATAGCTTCTGTGAAGGAGACACAATCATGTGCTGAGTCATGATGCTGTCATCATCGCACTCGGTGACTACTTCAAGATGGCGTGGCACACCTCCTAGTCCGGTCGGAAAGGGAACATCTCTCCTTCCCAGCGCGCATGTCTGAGTGGCTCTATCCGATCGGAAATTGAGAAAACCTCGCAAAACGTAAGTGCATTGCAGCCTTATACACACTAACAAAAATATGTAATCGATTACAATTACAGTCACTCCTCTTGAGATCTAAATGATCAGAGTTGTCAATTAAAACCACCAAAGAGTAACTAAACAACTAGGGTACAGTAATTGATTATTATTGCGTTACTTTTTTCGAACTTTATTGACATGGCACAAACTCTCTCAAACAGCAAAGAACTCGTGCGGCTTGCTTTAATCTTTTTTGTATGTTTTTTTTTAATTTTCAGCAGATGTTTTTTTCAAAATTGTTGATTTTATAACGTTCCCTCGTGAAGGTATGAACCACTACACTGAATAACCTGTCAAAGTAAATGTTTTATTGTAGGACGGGGTTTTATCGTATGCACAATCTTGCGCACCTTGTCTACTGCCTGAATCAGCTGTTTCAATTTTTGTTTTAATCTTTAATGCTGGACATCGGAGAAACGCAGTCAAATAGAGTAAATTACTAAGTGCTCTATCGCTCTCTCCCTCCCTCGCTCCCTCCCTTAAGTCACGTGGCCGTGGGACACAGTTCGAATGGGTTGTGGGATGCGAGACGCCAAACGACGTATATTCTGGCTGATTTCTGGGCTGCGACTTAGGCGTCGAGGTAGATGTGTTACTTGAAGGGCGTCGGTGTGGAGGACACTGTAGGCTGTAAGAAGAAATGTGACGGCGGCTACAGAGTGAAGCAAGTCTTGGACAGCACCCAAATATCAACACACACGCAAAAAAAAAAATGAAGAAAGTTCGTGAATTGAAACCTGGATGTCTTATTTCAATTTTTGCTCCGTGTACATTTAAAATTGCTTTATTTCAAGCTTCCGCTGTACTCCAACTGCCACTATGGTCGTGTTAACATCACATGCATTAAGGTAACTCATTTTAGAGCTCCCCTTAATTGAGCGGCGCATAATGTGCATCATTTTTTAAAATTATTTCTGGGAGTTCTAATCATGGCAGTTCGACTACTAAGTTTACTACGTCAGTGCTATTGACGAGGTCGATGCCATGGACCCGTACGGTTCTGGGAACTTCGCCCCTGCCCCCAGATACGCAGGCAGTGACTAACGACTAAATCCTATTTCTACCCTCCGCGGTGACTCAATTCTTAGACTGCCCGGTAGAGCTTGGTGGAGGGTCCGAAGAGGCAGCGTCGACGGAAGCGTGCATGCTAGACGCCCGCGTATTGTGCGGTGTCAGTGCATGTTAACACCTGGTAATTTAAACTAACCCAGAGCCTTCCAAAACAGCGTACGTCATAGACCATTAATCACTTTTGGGAGTTAAACTTGATATGCCATAGCATGAAAGTATTTCTTGAATAAACCACGGCGACGTTCAACGGAACACCCATCGCGCTATCCCGACGTCTCAAATGAGAGTTGGCTTCTGTAATAAACTAAAAAGGAGAAAGAAAGAAACGAAGAGGGCGGGATGTGACTGAGAGGCGGAAAGAGAGGCACTGGAGAGGTAGGGAGGCAAATTGGCTGGCGAGAGGCAAACTTCGACGCGTCGAGTGGCAAAAGAACGGCGACGCATACCGCGAGGGTCTGGCAGGGTTCCGCCAAGGACTTAGGGGATCAGCGTCAGAGGACGAGGGGCAAAGAAAAAGAAGAGGTAAAGAGGAGACGAGAGTCGAGGGGACGGCGAAGGAACCGCAGAACGATGAAGAGCCCTTGTGGTCGTCCCTCATCTTGTTCTTGATGCCGTCAACTCGAAGCCGTCATGCGTCAGCCGTCTGTAGAGCCACGCCGCGGCCTTTGGAAAACCTGCGAGAGAAAGAGTGGAAATGCTGAGTGTCTGGGACCCTATAGCTACTTGGAACGAAAGAAGGCAAAATAAAACGAAGAAAAGGTCAAAACAGCATATCAAGCGGTCATACGAGGAGACGAGAGGATAGCAAGCATGCATATATTTTCTTTGTGTCTCTTGTTCTAAGCTATTTGCTGTTTTTATAATTTGTAGGCATTTAGTTGTCTATACCTTACAGTCCTCGGCAATCACCCAATGAAAGCATCGGATATCCCGTGAAAAAACGGGACGACTAAAAAGAATAACCAAATAAGAGTTAAGAAGAAGCAAGCCATGCAATACCCGGAGAAACCTTGAAAGAAGTTACGCGTCCTAAAACCTCATGCCACTCCCCACATCCTCTCCAGCCATACACAGCTCGCCCTTGCACGCAGAAACGTGCGCGCTTTTTTTTTTTTTTTTTCTTTCATTGTTCGACAGAAAAGCTTTGAAGACCGAGCTCGACGCACGTCCAGGCAGTGCCACGCGATTGTTTTAACCTCGCGCAGTCGGTGTCTCGCTTCTCTATATTTTTTCCCTTTTCCTGTCTGTAGGTATTCTCCAGTTTCCTATACCTGTTTCGTAACCGGAGCGGTATATAGGAATGTGTTTGCTCTCGGCGGTCCCAAGAAACGTATATCGCGGGCTTGCAGTGTATGCGTTCGAGGTGTGTTTGTGTGTGCTTGGAGCGGAGAGCAGCGCCAGGGAGCACTCTCACCGAGACCGCAGTGTCCGTCAGTCCGCCTGTCATAGTTGGCGCAGGCTCAGCCTGCATGTCTGTCGTTCGACGACGATATTTGCTAAACCTCGCGTCGCCTCCGGGGCGGGTACCGGAGGAAAGTTTGCGCTCACCGCCCCGTCGCCGGGGTGGTCCGCGTTCAAGTGGCTGGGAGGAAAACTGGCTCACAGGAGTCCAGAATCTGGAACGCCTACAGTCAGCTAAAACGGAGGAGCTCGAGGAAGAGACACAGTGAATAGCAGCTGGGAAAGGTCCACCATACAGGAAGTGCAGAGGACGCATCTGGTACACCTGGAGTCGTCTCTAGCATAATTAGTGCTGCGGGCAGAATTAATGCAAACTAAAGCATATCACAACAGCGCGGCACAGGTGGGCGGCAATTTCACAGTTATTTCCCTGCCAGCCACAGCGTGCCACTATAACAGCATCAACTTTGCAACTGGACTTATCTCTGTATTGTGTCGCACCTTTTTAGCCGGTTGATTATTCTAAAGAGTAACCCACCATTGACTGCACTTTATAGTACAACTCTGAAGGAGCCGAATTAACTGCGTACGATTCCCAGACGCCTTCAACACCAGTTATCGTAGGCGGAGCTTTCAACACACCTCGTTGTTTCCGGCATGCCCGCACATGTGTTGACTCGCTCTCAGCATCGATAAACGGCGCCAACTTATCTATGCAGATTATACAGTTCGGAGGGGCGGGATGTGCCACGCATACCAAAACCAGCCCTGTGGGTAGTTCCGTCGCGTTCACAGCCACGTGCAGATCGACCGTGGCGGGTCTCGCCGATCGCGCGTTTCCACGTTTCTTGCACTCCTTTCTGCAAGCGCTGAGACGCACTGTCGGTTTCAATATGAAATGAACGTTTAGTGATTGCGTAGCTCGCTATAGCGGCCCGAGTACGTATGGGAGTGCATATAGACAACCTCCTTTGCCGTTTTTTTCCTCTGTGAATGAGCTATTCCGTGTGCTGTATTCAACGCCGGGCGAAGAGGCGGAAATCAATACTGGATGTAAATTGTTTTCTTTGTGAAGCATGCGTCAGGCTACGCGGAGCGTCTGCAGACCACGCAGTGCTTGGTCATGTTCACATAATTTGATTAGAAAAAGGAGAGGGGGTCCTCAATACATAATAGTACATTATTCCAGCACGCACTTACGTAGGCGATGTGAATATGTTGCAGCGATATCAGTGCTTAGCCACTTTAAATATGGCTGAAGTCACGTTGCATGTGTACAGTAACTTGGTGCTGAGCAGTGTGGTGAACAGTGCGTGCTGATCGTTTCCCTAAGAACGGTGCAGTATAATATGAACTCAGCTAAGGTGGACCAAGATTTAAAAAATAAACGGTAAACGTTCTTGCCGAACTAAAATCAAGCTTTTTGTTAAGTAAGAAAACTGTGAGCACGTCTCGGGTTCAGCGTTTCAGTTTCACAAGTAAACAAGGCTTTGCGAAATAATCACATGACGCTGAAGGCTAAACTGATCGTGTTGTCCTGACTTTCTAGTCGAGTCAGCACATATTTTTATTCAGGCAGCCGAACCCCAGTACCATTTACGTGCAGCTATCACTTCAATAAAGCAAGCTACTTTCTTTTACACACTACATTCGTGAGTAGCCGTCTTTGGTGCGCTGGAGTGTGCGTGCTGCGCCTAACAAATCCTGGCGCTCAGCTGCGGCGCTTAGGAAGTTACGGCAGTGTGCTAGTTCTTTGCTTTTATTTCTGTGCATTATCGATTCTGCGCGAGTACAGACTGTTAGCCGGGTCAAAAATTTTGCTTCGTTTGCACAGTAAAGGAGCACTCGAGCGCTTCGAGGCGAGCTTGCTCACGCCGTGAACTCGAGACGCACGCCCTTGGAGGCGGAAGGGGGGGTCTGGTTCCTGCTTTCACTTGCCCATAATCCGATTTTTGGGCGTGAATTAAACTAGGGAAATTAAATTTCTCGTTGGTGTCTAGTATGTAAACTTACCTTTCACCGGCGAGTTAACATAACTTCCTTTATCACTTTACATCCTTCCTTGCCTGCTGGCTCCTATACTTTCTTAAAAAAAAAAAAAAAAAAAAAAAACGGGCTGCAGGCCGGCGGAGCACGAGAGCATGGACCTAATTCTCTTACCTTGTTAAGTAAGCTGTCTTCTAAAATAAATTCCTAATTTGTTCCGCCGGACTGCTACCATCTTACCCGTTGTCTTTTGAGGTGTGAACCCTTTGCGATTCTGTAGGTTGTATGAAGAGTGTTGAAGCTGAGAGTTTGTAGCTAAGGTGTTTCTTCCGTGATCCGTCTTATCACGCAGTGAAATGCTCCGGAGTATGGAGAACAGTGATCAGAGGCGTGACAATGGAAGGGATGCAGCTATGAATCTGCAGCTTGTGTATTTCAAGTCGGCTGCATTAATCAGGTTAGTCTGGTTCAAATTCAGAAGAAAAACAAAACAAAGAAAGCTACCTCAGTCCGTTGTTTTGATTCCACTCCATGCGAACAAATCATTACTAAATTTGATGGCGTACTGCGGCGCCTGGTTGCTTTAGAAGGCAAGCAGGAACAGCAACAACTGAAATGATTGGGACGCAAACTGAAACAATCAAGGATATGGATGTTTCACTGGAACTCCTTAGCATTAAATATAACGAAATTCTCGAGTTCATTGAAATGAATAGATGCAAATCAAGACATTACGATGTAGTCCAACTCTCCTATCAGACCGAGACGCTCGCCTTGCTAAGGTGAACGTGGAAGTTGACAGTTCCCAGCCGAAAAAAAAAAAAAATGCCACAGGAACTTTTTTGTTGTCACGACAAGATTTCTGTGCGGTTCTTGACGGTTAACCTTTTGTGATAATAGGAATTTCTGTAGTAACATCAGAATTTTCTGTAGTTAAAACAAAAGTACTACAGCACTATAGGAAAAGTTAAGTATAGGTACTTAGTAGGTGGGTATACTACAAAACTACAGGAAAGTGTAATGTTCACGACATAAATTTTGTCGTAAACGGCATAAATACAGAATACTTTGTCGTATTTTGACACAGTTCTGTAGTTCTTTTCGACTGGGGTTAGAAGCATACCCAGGGAGGAACAGTATAGAACATGGAAATTCATGCACGATGTAAAGGGCACCGAATTGAAAGATTTGCACTCCGTCCTAGGTTCGTTAGCTGCTAAGCTTAACCGTAACGAGCCGAGTGTCAAGAGAAGAGGCAGTGAATTGCGAAAATATATATATATATATATATATATATAGAGAGAGAGAGAGAGAGAGAGAGAAAGAGAGAGAGAGAATAATTTAATGAGAAGGAAGGTGGAGAGGTCGGCCGGCGGTATAGAGACCCTGGCCTGCTACTACATACTGAGGAAGAGGGGAAGAGGAAGTAAAAGAGAGTTAGGGTGTGAATGAAGGGTTATGATGTCATAGTACAGTGAGGTTTCATTTGTGGTCCGAGTTATTGAGGAGCCCATGCAAACACTTAACGAACTTGTGAAACGCAATACGCTGCACATGTCTAGGGCACACACCACTTGTTGTTGAACTAACACCGCCAGAATTGCAAATAAATCTGCACTCTCACATGCCAGCACAATCGCAGGAACACGCACTAGAAAACCTCAAAGTACTACATACACGTGTGGTACTCGCGCACTTGAGGAGACCATGCACACTCATAGAACGCAACGTGCCGCATGTCTTGGACACGCACTACTTGTCAATGAACACACATGCTGGCACAAACGCGGAAGCACGCACACGAGGCACTTTAGCAGAAAAAAGCTCCAAGTGCACTGACACATGTTTCAGCACAAGCGCGTATGCACCTATGATACTCACTCACTTCACAGCACACGCACATGTTACAGGCGGGAATCTATAGGCCTGTTTCACTTAATAAGTCGAGCAGGGCCTTCATCATGCACCAGTTATCCATTTGTTTCGCCTTGGCACCTAGAGTTTTTTCCTCAGAGAGAGGGACTTCAAAACTACTTCAGAATATTTTCCGTTTCCAACTATTTTCTTAGAATGAAAGTTAAAGAAAAGGCTGTGCTCCCGCAATACTGGTACGTTTCACGAAAAGATAAATTAATAAAAAGTGGCTACGAAGAAAGAGTTGACAAAAAACGAAGAGGATGCATGCAGAACTTTAAAAGAGAATCTAAAAACACGTTTCAAAAAGATTGCTATATGGCTGAAGTAAGCTGCGGCAAAAGCAAACAACTATATCGCAGTTGTTCTTACGGAATGTCAGAATATTTGTGCAAAATATAGAAGGTCCTCCTGTGTAGTCAATATTAATTGTTAGGGTGAGATTTATAAACTAAGCCCACATGTAAAAGAGCCTAAATGCACTAAAGCTACTGGCAGGCTGAGTAGACATCAGAGTGTGACAACAATACTAATTATCATACTCAGTACTATGTAAATACTGGGACAGAGACAATGCGCATGCTCTTAGGCAATTTTCGGCATCACTAGCGGTAGTTATTTTGGTTGTGAAGCAATGGAACTGCAGACGATTTCCTCCTATTATCGGTGGATGTTTCTAGGTAATTTTCACTGCTTAGAGAAGAAAAGGGATAGTGGATGGAATTGTCACATTTGTACTAAATACCTGAAGTTTGCAACCGTTTTGAAGTCAATTACACACACACACACACACACACACACACACACACACACACACACACACACACACACACACACACACACACACACACACACACACACACACACACACACACACACACACACACACACACACACACACACACACACACACACACACACACACACACACACACACACACACACACACACACACACACACACACACACACACACACACACACACACACACACACACACACACACACACACACACACACACACACACACACACACACACACACACACACACACACACACACACACACACACACACACACACACACACACACACACACACACACACACACACACACACACACACACACACACACACACACACACACACACACACACACACACACACACACACACACACACACACACACACACACACACACACACACACACACACACACACACACACACACACACACACACACACACACACACACACACACACACACACACACACACACACACACACACACACACACACACACACACACACACACACACACACACACACACACACACACACACACACACACACACACACACACACACACACACACACACACACACACACACACACACACACACACACACACACACACACACACACACACACACACACACACACACACACACACACACACACACACACACACACACACACACACACACACACACACACACACACACACACACACACACACACACACACACACACACACACACACACACACACACACACACACACACACACACACACACACACACACACACACACACACACACACACACACACACACACACACACACACACACACACACACACACACACACACACACACACACACACACACACACACACACACACACACACACACACACACACACACACACACACACACACACACACACACACACACACACACACACACACACACACACACACACACACACACACACACACACACACACACACACACACACACACACACACACACACACACACACACACACACACACACACACACACACACACACACACACACACACACACACACACACACACACACACACACACACACACACACACACACACACACACACACACACACACACACACAAAAGAGGAAGAATTTTTTATGTTCTGCACGCACACACACACACATAGGCACACGCATGCTCCCACACGCAGGCACGCATGCACCAACAAACAAATGGCGCAGCATCTTTGATATTTGCAGTGTATACAGACCTCCCAGTGCGATTTTCGTATGAATATTTCTGCTCTTCTAAACCAATTGTTACAGAATATTCAACAATATCGGCCTGTTGTGATGATGAAGCTTGATTACAAACTACTACACGAGATACAATTCTTGGTATCTAAGTATTAACAGCTCACATTGATTATATTGATACCAGACTAGATGATCAACAAAGCCAAATGGTTGGTTTCCAAGCGAAAAACACCAGTTGTTAATTCTTTACAAGTAGATACAAATTTTATCGCTAACTTTCCCAATGCGGTCGCAAACCGTAATATTAGCGAAATAGGATCTATGAAATCGACAGTACAGGCTTTGTACAGTCATTTTATGTGCTGAAGATTCTCCAAACACAGAAATTCAAAAAAAAAAAAAACATTGTTAAATGGGGTGAAATCTCCCAGGAAGTAAAGGAAGACGTACTACCAAGCTCACTATTTTCGAAATAAGTTTTTTCTGCGTTCGCTAGTAGGTATAAAAACTGCCCTAATTACAAGACGTTTGATGCTAAATCCGCCTAAAATATATAATAACGCTAGCTAGAGCACACGTTTGCGTAAAAAGAGTCTTAAAGGGTTATTTATATTATATGTATGGAGTCTTTTTGTACGTATATTTGTATTGAGTAATAGATATGTGGTACTGTTTTTGTACTCCTTCATGGATCACTGCCTTGTCGTGGCGGAGGGGCTTGCGAAACTCGATGAAGTCGTGAGCTCTGCTGTGTAGGGCCACCCAAGACAGACAGGTCACGGCAGAGAGTTCTGACAAAATGTGATCCACTGGAGAAGGTAATAACAACCCACTCCAGTATTTTCTGACAAGAAAACCCCATGGCTGCAGTCACAATAGCATTCATGATAGGGCGCCGGAAGATGAGCCCCCCAGGTTGGAAGGCGTCCCACATGTTACTGGGGATGAACAAAGGGCGATTCCTAGTAGCTCCAGGACGAATGAAGCGGCTGGGCTAAAGCCAAAAGGACGCTTAGCTGTGGATGTGTCGGAAAGCGACCGGAAAGTCCGATGTTGCAAGGAGATATATCACATAGCAACATGGAATGTAAGATCTATAACGCAAGGTAAACTGGATGTCGTCAAGCGAGAAATGGACAGATTGAACTTTGATATCTTGGGTATCAGTGAGCTCAAGTGAACCGGAATGGGAGAATTCAATTCCGGCGACCATTATGTATTTTATTGTGGGCACGAATCCAAGAGAAGGAATGGGGTCGCTCTCATAGTAAACAGAAGAATGGGCAAAGCAGTGCTAGGGTACAACCCTAAAAACGACCGAATGATTTCACTTCGGATCCAAGGTCACCCTTTCAACATAACGGTTATCAAAGTCTATGCACCAATTACTACTTCTGAAGAAGCTAATGTTGAGAGATTTTATGCTGACCTGCAATGCCTTTTAAACCGCACTCCATCAGCAGACGTCATTTTTCTCGTAGGAGACTGGAATGCTAAGGTGGGCAGTGAAGAAATATCCGGAATTACAGGCAAGTTCGGGCTTGGTGAGTCAAATGAAGCTGGGCAGAGGCTAGTAGAGCTTTGTCAAGAAAACAACCTGGCGATAGCGAATACTTATTTTCAACAGCACAAGAGGCGCCTGTACACATGGACTTCACCGGACGGTTTGTACAGGAATCAGATTGATTATATTCTTTGCCAGCAGAGATGGAGAAGCGCCATACAAGCAGTAAAAGCAAGGCCTGGGGCTGATTGTGGCACCGGTCATCAGCTTCTTGTTGCCAAATTTAAGCTTCGATTGAGGAAAACGCAGAAAACTAGGAGGCCTTTCAGGTATGATCTGGATCAAATTCCATCAGAATATGCTATGGAAGTGAGGAATCGATTTCAAGAATTAGATCTAGAAGAGAGAGAGCCTGAAGAAATATGGACTGATGTTCGTGATATAACACAAGAGGTTGCTACTAAGGTAGTTCCAAAGGACGAAATGAAAGGCAAGAAAGCAAACTGGTTGTCTGAAGAGGCTTTGCAAATACTTAGGAAGAGAGGATGGTACAAGTTATGGGTGAAAGAGAAAGATACAAGGTTCTCAATGCGGATTTTCAAAGAATAGCAAGTAGAGATAAGAATGCCTTCCTGAACATACAGTGCCAAGCAGTTGAGGACCACAGCCAATTGAGGAACACAAGAGCTCTGTATAAGACAATATCAAATGAAGCTTCTGTGGTAAGCCGGGCGTGATAAAGGACAAACAAGGCAGGGACCTCACTGAAGACTCAGGGATAAAGAAGAGGTGGCGAGAATACACAGAACTGTACAAGAAGGACCCGGATGTGCAGACCCAACATAAGACGGTTGTGATTACTGATCTCGAGCCGGGCATCCTGAAAAGTGAAGTTGAATGGGCCTTAGTCAGCCTTGCTAAGAACAAAGCTAGCTGAATTGATGGCATTCCAGCTGAGTTGCTTCAAAACCTTAACGATGATGCTGTTAAAGTTCTGTATACATTATGTCAGCAAATTTGGACAACCCTGCAGTGGCCACAGGATTGGAGGAGGTCAGTTTACATCTCCATTCCAAAGAAAGGCAGTGCCAAAGATTGTTCCAACTACCGCACGATCGCGCTTGGTGATGTTGAAAATCCTCCAAGGTAGGCTGCAGCTGTATGTAGATCGGGAGCTTCCGGACGTGCAAGCTGGGTTTCGCAAGGAAAGAGGAACTAGAGACCAGATTGTCAACCTTCGCTGGATCATGGAAAAATCAAGAGAGTTCCAGAAACCCATCTACTTCTGCTTTATTGATTATGCGAAAGCGTTTGACTGCGTAGATCACAACAGATTGTGGAAAGGCCTCCAACAGATGGGAGTTCCAATTCACCTCATCTCTCTCCTCAGGAACCTGTATGAAGGACAAGAGGCCACAGCCAGATATGAGCATGGTTTTACTGATTGGATCTTGATTGAGAAAGGAGTGAGACAAGGCTGCAAACTGTCGCCTTGCCTATTTAACCTATATGCTGAGTGCATCATGAGGAAGGCCGGGCTGGATGAGCCTTCAGCTGGAGTGAAGATTGCTGGAAAACGTGTCAACAACCTTAGATATGCGGATGATACCGCTTTAATGTCAGAAAGGGAAGTGGAACGCAAGAGACTTTTGATGCGCGTACAAGAAGAGAGTGAGAAGTTGGGGCTTAAACCGAACTTTAAAAAGACAAAGATCATGACGTCTTGCCCTATCAAGTCCTGGAACATCAAGGGACAAGAAGTGGAAGCCGTGACAGATTTTCTCTTCTTGGGCTCCAAGATTACCCCGGAAGGTGACTGCAGCCACGAAATTAGAAATGGGAAGAGAGCCATGGCTAGCCTTGACCGCCTTGTAAAGAGCAGAGACAGACTGCAAACCAAGATCCGTATAACTCGTGCTACGATCTTTCCAGTTGTGATGCATGGATGCGAGAGTTGGACTGTGAAGAAGGTTGACTGCCGAAGAATTGACGCGTTTGAATTGCGGTGCTGTAAGGAACTCTTCAGAGTTGCTTGGACTGCCAAAAGATCAAATCAGTCGATATTGTCGACCATAAACCCTCACTGCTCATTGAAGGGTCAAATTCTAAAGTTAAAGCTCGACTACTTGAGAAAGCTTTGATGTTTGGAAAGGTTGAGGGTTACAGGAGAAGGTGTAGGCAGCTTAGCGATGGTTAGATGGCATCCTCGAGGCGCTGCAGGTGAAGTTATGTGATGTTAGGAAGATAGTGAGAGACTGGAAAGCGTGGCGTGTAATGGTCCATAGTGTCACGAAGAGTCGGACACGACTGAACGACTAACTGAACTGTTTCTGGAAACATTCCAGTTAAGGAAAAAAGAAAAAAGTGGCCTGCGCAGGGATAGATCCTACGACCTTCGCGTTATTAGCACGACACTCTAACCGACTGAGCTAGCAAGCTTTTTTTTTTCTTTATTGCCGGTCATCACCAACACAAAATAAAACCAACAAAAACGTGCTACAAACAGAATGCTCACAGCAGAGCGGTTACCACAAGCACGACACTTAATACAGAAGCCGGCAGGCTCATACGAGTTGCCTTTGTCAAGTTAAAATTCCTTCAGCTCGCATAGTGGTTCGACTCTTGAAATCCAGTCTGGCACAGTGGTCTTCAATTTGTGCATTTCAACCAATGCGTGTATACTCTCGCGAAAGTAGAGCCTTGCAGGGCGGGCGTCAGGGTCACAGTGAAAACCCGCCATTCTGGACCGCCATAGACTGTGCAGGCCTATTAGCATAACCGTATCAAGTGGAATCCCATCATTATTTTCAGTTGGCAGGAATCTAATCCCGTATGAGTCTAATGGTGATTCTTTCAAAAGAATGCCAGTTTCTGCTGGGGTAAAGACGTTTTTATTTAAGTTACATACAATAACATTATCGGTACAAACGTTTTTTGAAAGCAAGGGCTTTTATCTGCCATGGGGTTCACTTTGCTTAATATGTAAACAGCCAGAGACAATAAATAGACCATGTATTTCTGCACTGTTGGGAGGGCGTCTATTTTTGGGATGTGCTGCAACGAACTGTTAAAAAAGACTGAGCTAGCAGGCCGGGCCTGCAACAGTTATTTCAAGCAGCATACGTACGCTGCATCATCGCATATATAGTTTCTTGTTTCTATTGGGGGTGAAATCTTTAATATTCCGCGTGAAACCCAAAGTTTCGTCCCACTTTGTACACTTGAACTTTAAGCCCGACCAAGGTCAAACCAATCACCCTTTTCTGCACAAAACACTTCAAAGGCGTCTTTTTGTACGTATCTTTTATGGCGTCTTTTTGAACGTATATTTGTTTTCGTAAAAACAAAGTAATACTACGTAAAAAATAAAGTGGCCTGTGCAGGGATCGAAACTACGACATTCGCGTTATTAGCACGACGCTCTAACCGACTGAGCTAGCAGGCTTTTGTTTTTTTTTTTTCTTTATTGCCTGTTTTGAGTTCACATCAATTCAAAAAGGATCCACAATAATGGTAAAACTCGCAACAACCAGACTTCGGCTGTCACGAAAGGTTTAAAATTTTTAGGACAGCCAGTTCATCGAGCACACTGATCCAGTCAGGTGGATTAGAAAGCACCCGATACGTTTCTCTAAGGAGCAGCACACTCTCGATAAAGGATGCAAGTGCAACATGCAGATGTCAACACGCGTTCTGTACGCGAGGACTGAGCTAGCAGGCCGGCTGACGTCGCATGTTTCAAGCAGCATACATATGCTGCATTTGTTTCTTTTGGGGTGAAATCTTTGTTGCTCAGAAGACAACCCAGAATTTCGCCTCACTTTACACGCTTGACCTTCAAGCCCGGCCGAGGTCAAATTGAGCACATATTTCCGAAACTAAAAATTAATGTATTGCTAGGTGTTATTTGGTTGTGCATGGGGTTGAGGGTTCGAGTCCCGATGAAAGTCGTGGTTTCGAGTCTCTCGCTCGCGTCACAGTTGCCATGTAACTGTCTATAGCTGCACAGTTGGTGTCACGGCTGGCGTCACAGTTGAGCGGCGAGTGGGACAACGTTACGGCATGTCCAAAAGATAGTCCCGTGCCAGGGCTCGTCCCCTTCTCACTAACTATAGCGTGCCATATACTCTTGTCATCACTAACGGATCTCCACGTGGTGCCCGATTTGTCCTCTTTCCTATCAAAATAGTGAAGCAGCCAGTCGTCGTGCTGCATTCCGGCTGGTGTTGTACCATTTCGTTTTCTAATTCGCATGCATTAGCTAGTTATGCGATAGAGGTTTGAATCTAGTAAGTAGTTTCAATTTTAATCACCCCTCTACACCACGTAACCTTGTACAGCACGCGGTTTCAAATCCGGCGTCACTGTGCGAGTGAGCTTTCGCCTTCATGCCTAAGTGTCATGAAATTTATTCTATGTTGAACTTTTATACGTAAAATATAGATCAATTTTTAACTATAGGGAGTACTGCAGTGGTAAGCTTTGTAAAGAAAAAAATACCCTTGGCCTGCGCAGGGATCGAACCTACGACCTTCGCGTTATTAGCACGACGCTCTAACCGACTGAGCTAGCAGGCCGGACAGGAAGCGCGTCCTTCAGGCAACTTGAGTAGGGTGTATTATTATGTATAGTTTCTTTTTTATAGAGTTGTTTTTAAAAAGCGTGTATGGAGGACGCTTGTGCGCTGCCGTAAGGGCATGACGCAAGAGCGACTTGCCGTGCCCTCCTATTGGAGCTCGTACGCATTGGCATACTGTCGTAAGATACTTTACAAGAAATATCACTCAACACAATGCTTATAAACGCTTCTTAATTGTTCCCAAACCGTACTAGACTGCCTTGCATGGCCTATAGTCGGTACTGGGCAGTGTGCCTAGCATTTTTTAGTTTACATAAATGATGCTAATTGCTCTGAATATATTTTATTTGAGGCATATGACGATCATTAAGCTGCGCTACATGCCATGTGTAACCGCTTTCACTAATGCGAAAGCATTAGGTCTACACGCTATGGAATCTCGGTGTCGCCAAAAATGGAGTCCCCAAAAAGTGGCGTTAACAACTTATGATGTCATCAACACAAAAGCTAAAGCCCATAACACTGGTAGCGTCATGTGGCGAACCAGGCAAGCTCTTCGTTGTGACGCCATATGACGTTATCTCTTGGGCTGCAAGCAGGTGCAGCTGCTGGAATATAGGCAGCTGACGAACTCTGTCGACGATATGACCCCCGGTTTCATCGACACGGGAACACAGCGTAGATTAAAAAGGTCCGCACTGGTAACACAATGGCGATGCCGATGCCGGCTTTTCGGTGACATGGGGCCCCTAACGTTATCGCGCTAAGAAATTATGATATAAATATTTGTCTATTTGGAGTTGCACTAAGTACTTGTTGCACTAAGTAGTGGAATATTAAATTCGTCTGCACAGGGATCGAGTCCACCTTTGCGTTATTATTAGCAAGATGATTTAACCATATGAGCCAGAGGGCGGAACAGTGGAACGTACTGCGCTGTAATATCGTCTACATAATTTCTTGTTTCTTTTAAGCCGAATGTCTTGTATGCCATTTTGCGATAGAACCTGGTGCCGTCGTTGACCTCGAAAGTGGTCACTGGTGTGTCACTATCGAACTGTAGCCACGTGATCACAAAGAGGTAATTAGACATTCGGTGTGCGCATTCTAGTATTAACTATATAGCAACTCTAGACATAACGATAGTCAGTTATAGTCACGTCATATTTGGTGACAAACAAAATAAGATAAGTGAGAAAGGAAACAGGAATAAAAGAAAGCCAAAAAAGTAAAATTCGAAACAAAGCCTATATAAAGCTAATAAAAATAATAAAGTGCACAAGGAAAACAAAAGTTGAAAGTATAACCGACACGACAAAAATTGGCTGAGGTATAACTCTGCTAAATTTAGGCGAAGCTAAAGCGTCGTTTTGCTTTATTTTTCTTTGGTTATGCTTAGGCTTAGACATGTACAGCGATGGTTCTTCAGCGATTAAATCGACGAGGCTATGCATGTGGACGCCGTTAACTATACGCAAGGGAACGTGTGATGCTGTATCTGCCTTGAAAGGTCGAGGTGTACGTACACCATAGGTGGTACGATGATTTAGCTGTATGGACACTGTGACCGCTGACTCGTCAGAGGTCAAGCGGGCACCCAGGTTGACCTTGGCCTGACGTATAGCGTAATGAAGCTTTCGCTTCAAAATCACAAACGAAACTCACAATGAGATATTCATGATTTCGCAGCTGATATGTTAGCAGACCTACGCAGGCGCGGCTTACAAGGAATCTCAGAAACAGTACGCGGGAAGTTAACAGACGAGTTGCCAAGTAAATGCTTATATCTGCACTGTAGAAAGAAAGTGTCATTAACACAGTTTTTGCCAGCTACAGCGAATTCTCATGCAGTGGAAATGCTATGGACAATTGGTGCAGCCAATGCAATGGTCAGCAAGGTACCGTCTTTGCCAAACGTAACCAGGCCGCATGTTTTGCTTCTCACTTGTAATATAAAGCCAACGAAGACAACTCGTTAAGTAGTTAAAGCAGGCACTGGCCTTTAGTTCTCGCAGATTTAAAGCTTCAGATGGGGTATTAATTTACTACCACACAGTCGAGGAACAGACCCTGCAGCCTTGTTACTTTTGGCAAAGACGGTACGTGCGCGCATTATTAACGAGATCTCTTACGTGCGTGCAGAGTCGATCATTAACATCTTACCTCTTCTCAGGTCACAAAGATCTGCTATAAGACATTCGTGGCACTCGTGGCTATTGCGACAATATCCGTGTGTAGAGGAATCCATGTTGCTTTTGCATAAACATAGCAACTAAAGGCGTAAATAATAGCTTTTATAATAAATATTAAGGTAAAATTATGAATAAAATAATATATAAACTTTTATATATAACGAGACAACAAAGTTGTCTGCTTCATTTTTTTGGGTATGGCATCGGGTGTATATATAGGTGTATATACGGGTGTATATGCGGGTGTATATACGGGTGTATATATGTGTGTGTATACGGCATGCGCGTAACATCAAAGGCGTCATGATAGAGTATACGGCATGCGCGTAACATCAAAGGCGTCATGATAGAGTCCACAGCATAGCTTCCAGTGCAGTTCGGAGCAGATGACAATGAACTGACTCGAAAAATGCACAGGCCTCCGGCATGCGTTTGTTTTAAACATGGCGGCCCTTCGTGACATCCCGGTTGGTCGCAGGTCATTGCACACACGAACGTTCTGAAGCAGCCATTTAAATATAGCTACCCTTTTAATCAGCTCGAAAGCACAGGACTTCACTGTCAACCGCGTCTGCTTTTTCGCCAAGGATTGTTCATCAATGTCACAGAAGTGCCCTGTACAGTTACGTATAAACAACTGCAATTCTGTATGAAATGCAGGTGCCTGTCTCGCGATAGAGGTTACCGCAAGTTTCGGGTATGCTGTCTATTGTTTTGCACAATGACGACTGCGCATAGCCGAATTAAAAGCAGGAAAAATAACATAAAAAACACACACACATGAGAATAGAAACGGGAGCCGCGAAATGGAAAGAGTAAAGATTAAAAGGAGCCAGGACGTTGACAGCAAGCGCATTTGTGGTATACATTAGTAGCAAAAAAAAAAAAAGAAAAAAGATAAATGCCAATGAAAGAAGTAGTAAAAAGGGGCTAAGGAAAAGGAGGAGGTGTTGAGGGCGGTGTTGTAGCGTTTATTGCCACACACGATCTCGAACGATGGGGAGTCTCTACGAGGGGACGCCGGTTTTGGAAATTAAGCGGTTGTTTGTCCATGAGTAATACGGCGCCTGTCCTTCCCCTCACAGCCACTTCTTCGGGCAGTCCCCTCGTCTACGTTCGCTAGGCTTCTTGTCAGCGTGTTCCACTACGACATGCGAGGATGGAGAACCGCGTGAAGGGGCGGCAGGCAGCAGAAACAGCGGCAGAGCAAAGCGCCCGACATCATCGCTGTCCGGATCACCCATGTGAGGACCCACCACCACTGCCCTGCCCTCCCCGAGAAAAGCAAACGGTGGGCCCTCGTCTCTCTGCGCTCCCTACGCCGCCGCTCCGAAGGAGCCAGCGCCATGCAACTCTTGTTCCTTTCCTCGCTGTCAGCGTCACGTGATGTCATCCCACCCAGCGCCAACCCCCCCTTCCTTCTGTCTGAACTCCCGCACATGCACAGCCCGCCTATCCTTTCCTCCGCCCGCTTTCTTCATCCGTCCTGTTTCCGGCGGGCGCCAAGCCGAGAAAGCTCGCACGGCGGGAGGGGCGCGACAGTGAGGATGAGGATGACGGGCAGAGAGGGCGGCTTTTCCGCCATGCCCGGAAGCTATACGGGCGGCCCACCCTCCCGCTATACGCCATAGCGGCGCGAGGTCTGTACGGCGCTGCACCTATGCTGCTTCCATTTCGTGATGGTAAAAAGGGGGCGCTGAGAGACAGTTGTTTGAGCTGGGATTTGTAGCAGTGACGGCGCCAGCAGGGACGATGCATTGTCGAAGCTGCAAGTTGGGGCTTGAAGCGTATGTGTGCGTTTGGCGCAAAGCGGCGGGGTGGGAGGAGGAAGGGGAGCTGTACGAACGATGCTGATAGATAGAGTGGCTCCTCAGGAAAAGCTCGCCTCCTCGCTGGCAGCAGCGGCGGTCGCGGCGTCAAAAAAGCGCCGCATGCACACTTAGCGCGAACCTGACGCAGACACTCTCAGCGTCACCCCGCGGTCGTCGGTTACGTCGGGATATATAGGTCTCTTCCGAACCTTCGGCGTCACAGTATAAACCTTCTCTGCCGCACCCTTCCTGCACTCCCGACTTTTTTCTTTTTATTGTACGAAGAAAATCCGGCGTCTGCTTCCAGCTTGCTCGCCTGTGAGCGCTGGTGCTGGAGAGCAGAGGAGCCGGTGAGCCGAGGAATGCTCAAAGCGCTGGGACAGCCGCCGACAAAGGACGTTGTAGTACGCGGCGCTCGCCGATGCCGCCAGGAGGGGGGATCCGATGCGACGCCGAAACTTCAGCGTCAGTCAGCGACGAACGCCGTGGGTGGACTCGCCTCTGTTGACTCGACAAATTTGGTGGGGAAAAGTCCGCTGCCGCCGCCTGCTAGTGCAGCCGCGCCTGTACGCACTTTCACCCTTGTATGTGCCCTCCTCTAGCCGGCACAGCTGTTAGCGCTAGCTGCGGGCGCGCAGCCTATAAGCTTAATTGCAGCCCCCCGCGCTAAGAGCCGGGATGCCAGCACGGCACTCTTCCTCGTGGAACCAGAGATCCGACCAGTGCGAGTGGTAACACCGCTCAGAGGAAGTACACGGGTGTCTAGAGCTGACACACAGCTCGAGTTGCAGGCAAATTCCGCGCACTCCTCGTTACCGCACAGTTCCTTTTATAAACGTAGAGGTGCATTTTACATGGCTGGCAGATACGATTTGGACATGAGGATCATGATATTAAACTAAACTGGAGTAAAGAGCACCCAAACAATGCAAAAAGTGCAGGATACACACGGTTAGGGTGAAAGCCTCTGACGCCAGAGGATCGTTTTACGAGCTGTGATCTTGCCCGAAGACGAGTGACAAATTTACCGCCTGTATAAATTAGTACCGGATTATTCTGGAGCAAAAAGAAAAATTTATTTGCAACGACACAACAATGGACGCCGCTTCGAGGCAAAGCACGCAGTCGAGGCTAGCGACAGCGCAATGCTAAAATTAAAAAACAACGGGAGTCGGGGCTTCAACTCGATAAGACTTTACTGAAGACAATTTTTATTAAAATATTTCGGCGTGAATGGGGCGATGCGAGGAGGAAAAAGAGCTCCGAGAGATACAGGAGACATCCTCCCGCGTTGCAGAAACTCACGCGAAACACCTAATCAATCTCAAGGGCTACCGTTTCAGCCTTCATTGTATAAGAAGGCTCCGCTTCGTGCACCATCCGTGTAATGTACACCTCAGGATTCAGCATAGCTCGTGCCGCACGCCGACAGCGGAACCTCGCCCCTTTAGGGTTCCCGCTGGGATTCTCCCTGTTCTTGTATTTTGCCGCCCTTATCAAGACTTATCAAGTTTACACATGCGTAGCTGCGCTGCCACTGCGCGCAACAAGAGCGCGCGTAGTTTTAAAGGGCAGGAAGTATATGATTATAAGAAGTATAGGGAAGTATTGTATACGAAGTATAGGGAAGTATAGGATTAATCCCCACAACATGTATAGCGCACATGGATGGACCAGAAGTTATAAAAAAGCTCCCGGATGTTATCCACGTGAACGTGGATGAAGAGGATAGATGCATGAAAGAAGAAGCGGACGAAAGAAGGAAGCCTGTAGATAGAATACATTAACTCCTGTTGTAGGACGGAGAAGAAAGAGAAAAAAAAAAAAAACACGTGTCGGTAATCGTCGGCGGCAATGCATGACCTGGAGGAAAGATCGCCATGATGATATCTTAAACAGCCTGGTAAAATAAAATAAAAAGCTGTTCTCGAATGCCAACCATAAGTATCCCCTTTCACATTGTTCGTGCCTGCACAATGCTTGGCAATTTTATAAAGTGCGATCGAGATGCCCTCTGCAATTTGACTGTGTCTGATGCGTACGACGGGACAGCTGTTGGAGCATGTGTGGCTTGCATACTTTTCTATCTGTATGAATCCATGAATTTTTTTTTCCGCGACTGTGCGCAGCTGATAATTCATACAGAGTGTCATGTGTGCCTTTAGCACAGTGGCACCCGCAGCCCCGGAGTATAGGATGCCGATGAGAGCTTGGCGCGCTTGAGCTGTTTGCTGTAGAGTTTCTCTAAACTAGCTGCGTTGGTGATTGCAATAACATTGTAATTGGCAGGGGTATAATTTGTACCATTTTCTGACGCGATTTTGGTAGCAGAAACAGGACAAGCTTCGTATGGGATTAATTCGTTCGAAATAGGTGTGAGCTCCTGTCATAACTTTCTTCGCAGTTATTTTTCCCCCAAATATGTTTCTTATTGCCAAGGCTGCTTTCTGGCATATAAAAGAATATAATGGGCCAGAATAATGCCCTAGTTGGTTCTTTCCATTTGGCTCGTTCGTCATCGGTCTGGTGCTGAAGGCGCAGCTACTGAACCGCATCTATCATCTCGTGGATGCGGTCGGATTCAAAAACCTTGACGCCTTTAGTCAAGCTTTCGCCTTGCAACCTCGAAAGTACCTTACCAGGCCGTCGATCGTTTTGAAAAGACCCAGTGCTATACACCTTTTCATCGGGCGGGGGATATGTCGAAACGGGACTGTAAAAAAACCGATTCAGCTGCTGCTTCCATCGAGCAATCGCCAAATGCAAAATGCAGTCCACAAAGCAATATAGCGGCGTCCAGCGACCAATTATTGAAAAGGTGTATAAACATCACCGCTTACATGCTATGATGCGTTAAACTGTCCGCTGCAGAGGGACGTCATCCCAACCGGGACGCCAAAAAGGAGGAGGGGAGGGGGGTCGCTGAACGCAGTACCGACGGTGGAGACGCCTGATGGTGAATTCACTGTACCCATAAAGCCGCGGCAAGGTTACGCTTTTTTCATCGTGCTGCGCACCTCGTCACCTTCCTACGGAGTTTTGACATCTCTGTAAAAACATACATCACGCGTGAATATTCCGCATAATGAGAAAGGCAAGTTCAGACAGAGAGAAGGGCCAAAATGCGCAGTTATTTCCAAGTTCTAAAGCAATATGACCGTGGATATTCGAGTTTGATTTTAACAACTAGGCTGAGAAACCTAGGCTAGTATAAACGGCTAAATTTAGACGTTTTCGAGAGATTCCCAGAGAGAAGCACTGACTGGGAAAAAGGAGAGCAGGTGAGGAACAGAAGGAGGGAATAAGAGACTCGATCCACTCTGATCTCGTTATCAGAGCCGAGGACTGACCCCAGACACACGAGATTGGTACGTACAGCACGCACTTACTATGTGTGTCTGACACACACACACACACACACACACACACACACACACACACACACACACACACACACACACACACACACACACACACACACACACACACACACACACACACACACACACACACACACACACACACACACACACACACACACACACACACACACACACACACACACACACACACACACACACACACACACACACACACACACACACACACACACACACACACACACACACACACACACACACACACACACACACACACACACACACACACACACACACACACACATGTACATATATCGGGGTTTAATACACACAAGGTACAGGGGCATATAACGCGTGTAGTAAACAAAAGCCCACCCTCCACCGCGACAGCTTGTTCGCCGTGGAAGGCTCGCGAAACCGCCGCCAACGCCACCTTTGGGTGAAAGTGGCAAACAGCGAGGCGGAGGGATGTACTAATGTGTAAGAACATCTCGGAAGTCGCGAAAAAGCGCTCTCAGAAGAGATTCGTTGAGTTTATTGAGCGAGGGAGAAGAACAAAGAATACGAGAACAACCGAGAGAAATCGTAAACATGAAACAAAATATAAGTATACGTGTACGTCTGTAATATGTGAGAGAGAGGCGCAAGCGAGAGGCGGGTCGACGCACGGCGCCGGCGTTATGATCCTTCTGACCAATATTGACTTCGGAAAACACTAGGGCGAAAAAAAAAAAAAAAGGCGCTCCAGTGGCGAGAGACTACAGCGCCGTCGTCGTATACAGTGTGCGAAGCTCGAGCCGATCGTCGAAGCCGCGGGCTCGGGCGGGCCGGGGTCTCTCGTTTTCGCCAGACAAACCTCAAATATTTGTTTCCGACAGTGTGTGTAGTCGTCGGCACACGTAGACGCAGAAAAAAAAAAAAAGTGCGCTCACGGACTCCGCAGGCCGCGAAAAGAGGAGACAGCTCGAGACGAGCTATCTATCTATACACACACGGGAAAAGTACATTACAAACTTGGTCGACGTGGCGCTTATTTATACACACGAGTATAGAGAGATAACTGAAACCGGCCGACGCGATTCCTCTCAGAGCACACACACACGCACACAAACGTATCCGCACACCCGTTGCAAGCAACAGGCGTGCTGCTTCACGCGTTGGAGAAAACGGAGGCAAAAAGAAGAGAAATTTATTTATGCGACGACGAACCTCAAATGAAGACGTTTCCGAGCGCTTTCAGCTCTGCGGACGTGGGTATGTATTTATATGTACCCGCAGTACACATTCGTAGTTGCCCGCAAGGCTGTCCCGCTCTCATTTGTAAGCGAGCGCTCAGTCACAAAGATTTGCTCCGCGAATAAGAGTGGTTGCGCGCTCTCCCCTGGCTGCGGTATCTAGTTTAACGAGGGACGACTTCTCCCTCGCTTACATCGCACTTATCTCTCTATGTGCCTTTCATTCGTGTGTGGATCAGGTCGTTTGCAAAGCCAGAACGCTTGTATGTCTACAAACATTGACGCTTGCCGTTCGCAGTCTCTTGTGTACACGCTCGTACGCAGACGCATTAAACACTGCGAA
Organism: Amblyomma maculatum; assembly: GCF_055883805.1. NCBI lineage: Eukaryota > Metazoa > Arthropoda > Arachnida > Ixodida > Ixodidae > Amblyomma > Amblyomma maculatum. The sequence goes on along the minus strand of NC_139353.1, from coordinate 45,390,492 downwards.
GGACCGGATTATGACGCTTCATTATTTGATGGAAAAAACAACGATTGGATTGCACAAACAGCTATCGGGGGTTTTGGAAACGTTCCTGGCGCGGTTTTAAACGTTTACATAGGCGTCGACGAAGCAAACAGGGCGGGATCGAAAGTAGGCACTTTGCATGTAGCCTCGATTAAATGCGCATCAGGTATGCATGTCCAATAAGCGAGTGCTTCTGCAGATTGAAAATTGATATATGCATTGAGACATAGTCAATATGACGACGAATACGCTCTGCGGCGAAATTGTAGGCTGGAGCTACAAACAAAGCATTCTCCAGAGCCATTAGGCGGTGGGTATACGGCACTTATGCATGCGGGAAAGCAGTTAATATGCATGTAAACGAATCGACGTATCACTGCCGGGAAAAATAACTCGACGCGAGTTTTCCATTCGCTTAGCAAGAACATGTAGCATCGTTTATCGAGCGAATTAAAATAAGTATGAACACACGCAAGGCTGAAGGAACTGTTTCCACGAAAACTTCAATTAGGGAGAGCATATAAAATTCTAGGGAAGGGGGTTGGTGGCAGAGAGAAAGCACTAGTTATTATTTGGTAGTCCTCAGCGTAAAATACTTTTGCACGAATTAAAGGGACGCCTTCCAAAAGCAACGAGGGCAGGAAGGAGTGGTTACATTCTCTTAAAGGTGCGTGTAGGGGAACAAGTTTGTAGAAAATCTCGCTCATGTGTTTCGGAGCCATCACCATGGCTACTGTGCAGTGGGTTCGATTCCTGAGTGTGTGTGTGTGTGTGGGGGGGGGGGGGGGGGAGGGGGGGGGGAGGCTGCTTTTCAGCTGAGGCAAAATTCGAAAACGAACATTTTAAGATGTTTGCAAAATGAACTGCAAGTTCTCCGCTATCATGATAGGTACCGCATGCCCCTGCCTCAGATTTTGTACGTGGAAATCCGCTAAGTAATAATATCGTGAACACGCCAGCCGAACGGAATCTCTCTTCCGCATAGCGTTGAAACGAGTCGGTGCACGAGTTTCAATATTTGAACCATTGCCCCCTTAACATGCTAAACTTAACATGGGAAAGTTAATAAAACTACAATTGGAACCTACATCACGTATCACACTGGGAATAATATTCAACAATAATCCTAATAATCTCCAATTGTTCTCGCAGTCGCGACAGAGCGTCGAACATAGGGTCTTTGCCACCGTGTTCTTCAACCCGAAGCGACATAAGGACAGAGTTGGTTCGGTTGGCTGATGCTACCTGGCTCAGCTGGCATATAATGCCACCAGGTGCGTGGAAAACGTGCGGAGAAGGAGGAGCTAAAAAAAAAAAATTGGGCATATTAAACAAGAGTGTTTCCAACAGCCGGGCTCCGTCAATAAACGAACGGTGGGCAAACGTGCACGTTCCTGCAGGTCTTTGGCCTAGCACAGACACAAGAAGCCAACTGCAGGCCGGCGCAGATAGGACACTCGCACGGATATACACGTATAGCACCGACAGCGGGTGGCCCGCGGCTGAAGACGCTAAATCCTAAAATGGCTTGCGGCGCGTGACTGCAAATATAGACGCATTCCCAGCTCCTGCACAAGAGAAGAGGCCCCCGACGAAGAAGAAAAAAAGGAACAGGGATGGGAGTACACCGGAGGAAGAAGAAGAGTAGAAAGTCAAACGTCGTCGTACAGGTGGCGTTCGAAACGTGACTCTGGAGGACGCATTCCGTTTACCTCGGTGTGCTTCCTCACGAAAGAGGGCGAATGAGGGACTTATACGCATATTCCGTCTGCTCTTTCTAGTCGCGAGCCCTCACCCTTCTTCGTTTCCTTTTCCCCCGGACCCTTGGCTTCTTACCGCTTTCTCAACGCCACAACAAAAGCGCCCGCGTGGTGGTCGCACGTGCTCTTTGTGGTCGCCTTTGTGGCCTGCACAGAGACCACCCCGAAACCGTTTGCTGTTTAAACTTCACACGACGGGGGTAGGAGGACGAGTGATCCAAAAGTGGTGGGCGGTTGGAGTAAGACGAAGCGGATTTGAGGGAAAGAGGGAAGGGTCAGGGTCGTCTGCCGTTTAGCGCCTTTCTCCCCCACTCTCTTAAACCTTTTCTTTTTCTATTGTTTAATTTGGGTCCACGTCACAGTAGGGCCGACTCGATATGCACCGGAAGAGAAGTGGTACTGGAGCTCCACGAACGACAGACTAGTGAGCCATAGGAAACTAGAACTAGAGTATGAGGCGCGATAGTTGTCGGGGTGGACGGCGAGAGTGGGTAGGCTAGCCTTGTGTCGACGACGGTTCGTTCGTATGGCTTTTTTAAAAGCAGCAGCGAACGACGGTTCGCGCTGTGCATACAGAGCGAAAATCCTCGCTTCCCATACAGGCCTCACGAGTCGTCTGCTCGGCTCGGCTAGGATTGGCTCGGGCCATAGAACGAGCCGGAAAGGGCCCGGCAGCAGGAGTCAACCACAAACACAGCTGCTTGTTTGTTTCTCGGCGCAGGCCGACAAAGAGCGCGCTTCGGAAGCTGCTTTAGAATAAAGAAAAAAAAAAACGAGAGTGAGGGCATACTCCGGAGAGCGAGCGAGAAAAGATAAAAGGAAACCACCGGGGGTGATCTCAAAGGGGAGCACTGCTGATAGATAG